>NC_065579.1:109478247-110109247 GCF_024542745.1 Macaca thibetana thibetana | reverse complement strand
TGCATCAAAGCCGTGTAGCTTACCAAAAACAATGGCAGACATAATCAGAATTGAGAAACATCTCAGCAAGATGGAACTATAGTCTGACATTTAGTCAGTATAAGTCTAAACAAAATATTTAGTAAGGGCCAGAAGCGGTGGCTCATGCCTGTAATCCCAATCACAGCACTTTGGGAGGCCCAGGCAGGCCGATCACCTGAGGTCAGTAGTTCGAGATCAGCTTGGCCAACATGGTGAGATCCCCATCTCTACTAAAAATATAAAAATTAAGCAGGCACGGTGGCAGGCACTGGTAATCCTAGCTACTTGGGAAGCTGAGGCAGGAAAATTGCTTGAACCTGGAAAGCGGAGGTTGCAGTGAGTCAAGACCACCTCGTTGCACTCCAGCCTGGGCAACAAAAGTGAAACTCCATCTCAAAAAAAAAAAAAATGTTTTTTAATAAGGGAAAGAATGAAGTATATACTTAGAATTAAAATTCTGGTGTGTGTTTGTGTATGTGTGTGTGTGTGAACGAGAGAGAGATACAGAGAGAGAAAGAGAGAGAGAATGGCAAAGGAACTAACAACCAGGATAGAGTTTAATCAATTGCAAATTAGAGCATTAGCATTACACAGCAGATGGCAAAAATCATTGGAAACTAAGAGTATATTAATTATTTCTACATCGTGCTTAGCACATGTAAGGACACATGTGAAGACTTAGTTTCAGGCTTTATTCAAAGAATTCTCTCAAAGGAGCCTTGACGTATTGTAGTAACCCCTTTTGCGATGGGGTACAGAGAGAGGACTAGGAGAAGTGGGGAATGACTAGTTGAGAGAACAACGAATAGATAATGGGCATAACTGTATTCAAATATCTGAAGACGTGAGCTGCCCAAAAAGGCAGAAGTAGGGTACAACTGCAGGTACAAAGCTCAAAATATGAGTGTAGGAGTCATCCTATTTAAGCTGCTTAATACATTATCAAATAGGTATTGAGTCTCCCATCTCCAGTGATAAGGAATGGGGACTAGATCACCATCCACCAGGATGGCTACAAAGAGAATTGTTGTTTGGGAAAGCAGGTTGTATTAGATTGTTTCTACCAACACAAGCATGAGTGGCATTTGCATGCTTAACACTCAAAAAACCCAAAAGTCTTCTGCAGAGAAGTAAAGCCCCATATTAACTGCTAACATTCATTCCTGCTAATGGTCCACCAGGGGCCGACTCTGTTCACACCCCAGCATATCAACTACCTACCACTTCCCCCCTTTTCTCTTCTGCTCAAGAGAACACCTTATATGCTAAAGTGTTCAAATGACTGGGCTCCTGGGCATCCTCGCCTCTCACCTGTCTGCACATTTCCGTTCCCCGCATGACCTGCTTGTCTGTGCCTTCTTCCCACCTTCACTTATGCTCTTCTCTTCCTGAAATCAGCCCCAGCTAATTTTCTTTAGATATACAATTATTCTCACAACCAATAAGAAAATAGTTCCCAAATGATCAAGAAGAAACGTGGGAAAAAAGGACATTAAAAGGGGGCTCACAGATAATGAAGTAGAAATAGACAATACATGAATGAAATGATGCTCAGCTTCAAATTATACTTAGGGAAATACACATGGGATACAATTTTTTACCTATAATATTTCTGAAGATTAAAGAGTTTGGAGAAACCTCATGTTAGCACAGCTTAGAGAAAGAGATACAGACTGGATGTTGATTGACAGTTTTGAAGGGAATTTGGTAATATCCTTCCAAGTTTAAAATGTATATATTCTATTTTAGGTTCTCTCTTGAACTTGTTTTTTCCTAGCACATTATAGAAACAGCTATGATATGTTTAAGCATCTATCTTTGTTGGAAACAAACACATTAGGACAAGCACAGCTGTTCCTTTGCAAAAATATTATTTTAAGCATTGTTGGAAAAAATGAAAAGCTGGAAATGACCCAAATGCCCATCACTTATTCATTCAACAAACATTTATTATATGCCCATATGTGCCAGGCCGTGCTTTAGGTGCTTGGGATGCATCTTGGAATAAAATGAAAAAAGATATCTTCCCTTTTGGAGTCTCTATTTGAACACATCAATAGAAGACTGGTAAACAAAAGTATACACATAGAGTGGAATAACATGCAACCATTAATGATGAGGAAGCTCTCCATGTTCTTGATGTGGAAGAGCAGCCAAGACATATTGGAGATATTATTTTTAAAGGGTATGTATGTGTGTCTGTGCTTGCATTAAGCATAATTTTTTTTAGAAAGATTGGCAGAAAAACCTTAACAGCAGGAATAAATATTGGGGCAGACAGAGGGGGAACATTACTTTTCTTTTTATAAACTCTCTTTTACTCTTTAATTTTTCATAACTAGCATGTATAATTTACATAATAAAAACTTAGAGATGTTATTTAAAAAAGAAAAATTATAAAGCCTAATCAGTAGTTCTGCTAGAGAAATAAGGCTCATATCTCAAAGAAAATGGAAAATTCCTTAACCTATCTGTAGCCATCAAGAACAAAATGATTAGGTGTTTGATGCTGTTTAGACTGAAAGAATGGAAATTAATACCGTAGTACTTTGGAACGCAAAACCAACGACATGAGTCGGGCCTGTGGTGTTACAGGTCATGGACATGGTGGACTCGTCTGTACTTACAAATCAAATGAGAAGGCAGCCGGGACAAAGACAGGGCCAGGTTCCAGCAGTCAGGTATTCTGGGGATTTCTCCTGGGCCCATCAGCAACTAACCTTCCCTGTCTTGGAGCCTCAGTCTCCCCTCTGTAAAGTAGTAAGCTCAGATTCACTAATTGAAGATGTGGCCCAGTATTAACATTTTATGAATTTAGGTTGTTCTGGCAAGTCTTTATTTGTAGGGGAGAAATTTGAGATAGCCCTAAAATTCTCTAGTCTACGAGAAGGTTTCCCCAACTTTCAAGTTACCCGCCTTTTCCTGGTACTGTCAAGAAACATCAGTTACATACTTTAGTATCTATTTTTGTTCAGATGCAAGTTTAAATACATTTGGACATTTTGTACTTAAGCTATTTCAACTTCAGGGTCACAGACAACCAGGCTTTTTGGATTCGACCTTAAATAGGTGACTAAGAGAAAGTGTTCTTTGAGATGTACCCATTCAATGAATTCAAGTTGATGTGTTAGGAAAAAAAAAAACCAAAAACACCATATGACTCAACACAGTAGACATTTCCAGATGAAATTTGAGTGTAACTTCATCCTTTCTGGAAATTGGATTTCTGTCAGATTCACACACAGATTCACAAACTTTCCACTTTGCCTCTTCTTTGGGGGGTAAGTTATCACAGGAGAAGAGGTGGGGGTTATTGATGAGTTTTCATGTTCATGTACTGAGGGAATATCAGCTTGGACAAGGCTGTGGGGAGACTTGCAAATGATGTCCCTGTCTTGTTTGTGCATCTTTGGGGGTGTCCACAGAGACCTTCTATCCTGAGTGGAGTATGTGACTCCTCATAAAACTAAATCAACCCTAGTTAGGGTGAGCTCCAAGCGTTCTGGGTAAAGCTAGTAAGGGGGCTGAGATCCAGATGAAAGGGAGGACAGCACAGTGGGTAACTCTGATGAAGATAAACACCTGAGGAGATGTGGCAGAGAGTTGGTATTTGGAACAATCCACTGCCATTTTTCTCCTCCCATTTGTTTTTCAACTGATTGGAAAACTGCTAATGAGCATGTTTACATTTTCTCCAGTTGTCTCACCCAAGCATGAGACCAGCTGGGGAGAGAGATTTGTTCTCCCTCCAAGGGCCTGGCTGCCTCTCCCTGTCTGGTTCTCCTTCCCAGCTGCCAAGCCTCTCCTGGCTGTCTCCACACCTCCTGGGGTCAGAACTGTGCTCAGCGCTGGCCAACACAGCCCCACCACATGTTCTGCATGGCTCACCCCATCGCTTCTCACCCCCTTTGGGGGTCATTTGTTTTGTTTTGAAGGAGGTGAGGTGCTGGGAGGTCTTAGGTTTATGCCCTTCCAGTCCGCTTTAGAACTGGGAGCAGGCCCAGATGGCATTTGCTTCCACTTCTGTGCGAAGGTCAAAGCCCTCGAAGGACAGCATCCTTCTGTCCTCCCGCAGTTCTCAGGACACGTTCATTCTCTCTGGGCTGACCTGAGTTTCTAGTCTCCTCTGCCTGCAACCCAGTCCATTCTCCATTGCTTTACCATTCCCTACTGATGGTGGTGTCTCAAGCTTCAGACATTTTGAGGATTAACTTCACAGTGTTTTCCACATCCTAAGACATAATTGCTATGAATCCTCTCTTTGATGTGCTTGTTATAATTTGTTTACATTTTAGAGTAAACATATAACTGTCGAGCAGTTCATTTACTCCCTGTGAATTATCTTGCCTCCAAGGGTATGTGAACACCTCTCTTCATAGCCCTGTTTAAGACTCTCACGGCCCCTTCCGGAGGGCACTGCTGGCTTTTACTTAATCTCATATTCTCCTAGAATCTCATATTCTCCTAGAGTTCTACTAGAATGTTCACGCTCCAGTTTCTAGCCTATTGGCCAATTCTGTTAGTCCACACCCCGAGGCTGTTTTGCCCATTCATTAGTTAGGGAGCTGTTTTGATGATGCCAGTTCTCCCTAAACCAGTGATAATAATTTGTTGAATTATGAATGGAATGAAAATGTCGACTTCGCTTGTCAGCACAATTATAGAGTCTGAATCTCAACACCTGCAAACACTTTTTGTCCTTCCTCTTTCCTTCCTTTCTTTTTCTCTCTTCTCTTTCTTCTCTTTTCCTTACCTCTTCTCTCTCTCTCTCTCTTTTCTCTTCCGTCCCTCACTCTCTCCCTCCTTTCTTCCTTCCTTTATTTCTTCCCAGTCTCCTTTATTCTCTCCTTCCTTTCTTTCCTCCATTCCTCCCTTTTTTTTTTTTTTTTTTGTCTTTTTACCTTTGGGTTAAAAAATTAGGATTTGATTTGGAGTTCACTTTCTAAAGAAACTCCTAACGGACCATGCACAGAATGCTTCCACACTTTAGTAAAAGAGTCCGTGGTTTTGTTTTTTTTTTTTTTTTTTCCAGAGACCCTCTATTGACTTTCTGAGTTGAAACAGTTTAGATTCCACATAAAATATGTGTTGTTTACCCAGGCTCTTCATGCTCTGCATACTGTTACAGTCCTTGAAGAGCTTGTCAGTGACAAGTAAGATAAATGAATGAAGAGGACTTTACAAGTGTTTAAAAGCTAAGTATAGCATGTGCTGCCCACGACTTAATTAAACAGACCTGCGCTTAACTAAGTAACTTTGTGGTGGAAACTTCTAGGACCTTTCCCTTCCCCCAGACTCCACCACTAGCAATGGTGCTTAAGATGTTAGAAATTCCTTGGTTGTCAGCAGTTGCTAATGTGTTAGCCTAGCTATTAGCTGTCTCATTGGTTGAAGTATTAAAAGCTAATGTGGACTGTGCATAATGACTTTTGAATTTATATTAGGGGTTGGTCAGCAACATGGACTTCTTTGGGGCTCCATTAAGATTTTATAATGTGTCCAAGTTCCATCGTTTTCAGAGGGAATTTTAAAATCAAAAGTGAGCTGCTTTTCTTTAAAGCTATGATAGGAGTGGGTGATCAGAGCCATTCCCAGGTCAGTCTTGATTTGTTTATGAAGGGGCTGGTCCTTGTGGATCTGAGCAATGGGATGCACTGGTTACAAAGGAGGCTCCAGAGTCAGAGCCTCAGATCTACCAGTTATTTGAGCTCTGATTAGTTGCTTAATCCCTAAGCCTCAGCTTCTTCATCTCTAAAGTGGGAGTAACAAGAGCTTCTACCAATGCAAATATTCAGGGCATGTGCACCTGTGTCACTCTTGGTTCTCTTGGGTTTCTGCATCTGTCATAGCAGCTATTAAAGATTTTAAATACAACCCCCACCCCTGCCTGCATCGCAGGGTTGATGTCAGACTGACTGAATGAGATGATGCCAGCACAGGGTTGTTCACACAGCAAGGGCCAAGCAGGCATTGGTTATTATTTTTTATGTTAACAGGTGGCTCTATCTCACTATGGCAGTCTTGTTTTGCCACTATTTAGTACCCTAACATTATGAGCTGGGCATATAGAACTCTTTCTCTATAAATAATCCTTCCTCATGGGCTGCACTGGCTGACAGTAGAACAGTGGAGATGATGCTCCTGGCTACAATCATTGTCCATAACCCTTTAGGGGATTCCTCAGGTTCCTAAGGTGGCAGCAGAAAGCAATTTTTTTTTATTTTATTTTGAGACAGGATCTCATTCTGTTGCCCAGGCTGGAGTGCATTGGTGTGATGGCAGCTCATTGCAGCCTCAACCTCCTGTGCTCAGCCTCCCACTTCAGCCTCCCAAGTAGCTGGGACTACAGGCATGTACCATCACACTTAGCTTATTTTTTGTATTTTGTTTTTGTAGACATGGGGTTTCACCATGTTGCCCAAGCTGGTTTCTAACTCCTGAACTCAAGCCACCCGGCTGCCTCTGCCTCCCAAAGTGCTGGGATTTCAGGCATGAGCCACTGCGCCTGGCCACAGAAAGCAACTTAGCACCATAATTTCCCTCCCCTGATTTTAGCAGGAAAAAAGAAAAGAAAAACTGTACAAAATGTGCAACAGGAACAGTAGATCAGCATCTGTCTATCTATCTATGGTGTTTTGTTTATGCTGAAGACATTCTTCCCTCACTTGCCCATTTTATAGATACAGGAAATGAGACTCAAGGAATCCTGATTCAGTCTGAGTCTCAGTATGAATGTTTGGCCAAAACTGAATTAGTGCCAGGCAGGTGTTACTTCCCTAAGGAAGGTGAGAGTTCTGTCACTCTAAGTGATGAGAACTCTCAAGAAGTATTCACGGAAAAGAGCCTGGGAGTCACAGACGTGTTAGTCCTGTGCAAAAATTAAGTACAGGCTTGTTAATTATTCAACTATGATTAGGGTTTTAGCTGAGATTCTTGCAAAAGCAGATCCCAAGCTGGGCGAGGTGGCTCACGCCTATAATTCCAGCACTTTGGGAGGCTGAAGTGGGTGGATCACCTGAGGTCAGGAGTTCAAGATCAGCCTGGCTGACATGGTGAAACCCCATCTCTACTAAAAATACAAAAAAAAAAATTAGCTGGGAGTGGTGGCAGGCACCTGGAATCCCAGCTACTCTGGAGGCTGAGGTGGGATAATCGCTTGAACCTGGGAAGTAGAGGTTGCAGTGAGCTGAGATTGTACCACTGCACTCCAGCCTGGGTGACAGGGGAAGACACTGTCTCAAAAAAACAAACAACAACAACAACAAAAACCAGAAACAAACAAATAAACAAAAAACAGATCCCAAGATAAGATTTTACTGCAGGTAGTTTATTTGAGAAGTGATCTCCATAAACATGGTGAGAGAACGGGGCAGTGATACAGGGAAGGGAAAAGGCCAACAAAGGGTGCATTAATGGGCAGTTTTCTGCTGTAATCAACCAGGGCTCCCACTGCTGAGGACCTAGTGAGAGATTCTGGAGCACACTGTAGGGTTGTCCTCTGAGGGGCCAGGATGTTGGCTATTTATCTACCATCTCCTTCCCTCACAGATTGAGAGTTGTTTCAGGCACATGAGCTCCCCAACACTTCCCATCTGCCCCGTTCCCTAGCCAAGTGTGCAACTGTGGCTAAAGCAAAACCTCAAGCAGAGGAAGGTGCATGGGCTCCTGGTGGGAAGACAGCAGCACATCCAGGACTGTCTATCCAAGCTGTAAATAAGATCTGGTGTGGAACAAGAGAATATAGGAGGGACACTGACATTCTCTGCAACAATTAAAAATAAAATGAAATAAAATAAAATAAAAGTGCTTACTGAGTAGGTATACAAACACCAGCCAAACCTACATGATGATCTACTAAATTTCTGTCTGTAAATAGGGACCGAGAGAGAGAGAGCCACCTTTAACAAAGTTGGGAGGGAGAGTCCGACCAGTGTTCTGTTCTGCTGTAGATGAAGGGCAGGAAGGATGGATCAGCTGAATGAGTTCTTGGAGATCAGACCAGTGCTCAGGGTGGGACTAATGCTATAGCAGTGGATTGTGTAGATATCTGTAAAACACATAGATGCCAAGAGCCTGGCCGATTTTTCCAGAGATGTTAGTTTGACATGGATGAGTACATGGCTGTGGCTCTGTCTTAAATTCCTTCCAAATGCCACAAGTTGATGCTATTTTGAAAAATAAGGTGGTGGATTTTTGTCTCACACATGTTTCCTGCTCTCCCCACATCCAACAAAGGAATGAAGGAAGCCTGCACACATACACACGCTTGCATATCTCACATTTGGTGTTCTAGTTCCCCTCATTGACCGGTTTTCCTCTCAAGGTGATTAGAGGGCCACTTTACTGTGGAATCTCCCCAGTGTTCTCTCCTTATACCTATAGCCAAGCCAACTTTCAGGTCTTAACTCAAGGGGCATTTGACCCATGGAGCCTTATTTGATGCCTCTGCCCTCAGCTGGAGGTGATCTCTGCTGCCTCTGAACATCCATTTAAACCATACCCTTCTCTCCTGCTCCTCTTCTTATACTGTTTTATAGTCAGGCTTCTGTTTCCTCATGTCCTATTCATCTTTGCCTCACCCCCGCACCTGGACTGGACCTTACCCTTCATGACGCTACTGCAGGCCTCTGGAGTCAGACACCTGGGTTTGAGTTCTGTTCTTCTACTCACTAGCTGAATAGTTATGGGCTTAGTTTCCTCATCTGTGAAAGAGGGCCCTAAGAAGAGCCATCTCAGGAGTGAGGATTCAGCAGGAGAATGCTGGCCAAACACTTAGCCTGGCACATAATTATTCTTGGCATCGTTGCAGTTGCAGATGTTTAGTAAGTGTTGAGTGAATTTCAGTGCAGTGTCCACAGTACAAGCCTTTTCATCATTTATTCTTACATACTCCCAGAAAGTTCCCCAATGCAGCACATTCCTTTAATAGCTTCCGCATCCTCTGGCTTCATTTTGTCCTCCAACTGTGACCTGAGCACTGCAACTTAGATTCTACTCAATTATGATTCATTGCTATGTGAGTCTAGTGGATGGTCAGGAAATCTCTCCTCTCTTAGATATCCCATTCTTGTCTGGTTTGCTCATCTTTTACTTGGAGACAAGAGCTGTTCACCTTGCTCTGATTAGGTGGAAACAAGACAGTAGAAGAGTTCCTGAACATTTGGGATTTCCCTGGTGGGAAACAGGGAAAGAAAAGAAAGCCTGATAGAATAAAACTGTAATTGCTGTTGTACAGTATTATCTCCATATCCCGTAGCAACAGATCTTATTATATTTTTTTCTTATTTAAACCATATTCATGAAGGTTTTATTGTTAACTTGATCCAGATGACTGATCAAAGCATAGTTTGTTATTGCCACCTTGCTAAAATATTTTTAAAAGCAGTTTTAATACGACGTGTTTATCACTACATATTGCCATTAGGCAATTGAGTCTATTACTAGTCAATCAAGGATTTTCATTTTGTTTCAAGAGCTCCTTGGATAAACTCTTCAGAAATGTCAAAAGAGTTGGAATATCTGGCACCTTTTCACAGATGGTGTTCATCAGATATTTTAGTTAATGGATAAAGTTTCAGTTTTCCATGTTTGACTTTTGGCACTAACAGAGGTTTTCTAAAGGCTCCTGTTCCCCCAAACACTAGGGGATATGAAACTGATAACACCCCAACACCCCTTATTCTTAATGAGGTAAGTAATCAGGGAGGTGGTATAGTATTTCACTGGGTCCAATTATCTAAGGAATGGGATATTTCTTGAAGAAGACCAATTAGACTTTCCCAACAGCTCCAAAGCTATGCACATACTCTGCCTTCGCCACTCCCAAGAATTACAACAAACAAAAACAAATAAACAGGAAAAGTTAAACTATCACATCAAAAGTTAAATACTCAACTGGCTCATCCTAGACTCACATCTTCCCTCTTATCTTTTCCACAGTAGCCTGTGTGCCCTCTCCATCCGTCCATTTTTACACTCATATACTTTAACACACCTTTACTTAACAGCTAAGACATGAGACTCTGCCCTAGATGGGGAGTGCAAGGGCAATCCACATGTAGTACTTCCCTCAAGAGATTTTCAACCTAGTGGTGGAGAAAGCCAAGCGAACCTGCAGTTAGTTACCATTGGTTCAGATAAGTGCTGTGATGGCAGAGACCCAGGGGAGTGGCTACAGCATTCTGCTGAAAGCAGTGGAAGAGGCAGGCATAGGAAAGTTATCTCTGGAGATGGTGGCGTTGAAGCTAAGACCAGAGAACTAATGGGCATAACTCAGGTTTAAGGGGTAGAGAGTGAAGAGCAGGACGAAGAGAGAGAATAGCATGTCCCAAGGCTGGGACAAGGAGATCAGGAGGTATGACTGTGGAAGTAACTAGCAGTCACCTAGCAAAAGATACCTAAGTATGTCAAAGACCCAGGCCATTTTCCTGAGTGTGGCGGAAGCCTCCCAAGAACTTGGATCCAGGGAGGAACAGAAAGCTGATGTCACTCTGGCTATGGAATGTGTTCAATGGGAGGTGAGAGTGCGGCAGGAGAGCTGTTAGGAGGCGATGGCCCCAGAGAAATAAGGTGGCGCCTGGAAGAAAGAGGAAGTAGAAAATGAAATCTGATTAGATTTGTCTCCACAGTCATGACATAATATAGTAAAAAGAGTATAACACAGTTAGCCAAAGGCAAAAGTGTCTGGTCAGCAGTTTGGTAGACACTGCAAAGGAAATAAAAATGGGCCTCAGTGAATCGCTAAATGAGTCCCTGAGTTCCCAAGTGCTGTGCTGTGGAAAGCAATCCCTCTCCAACTCTATATTAATTTTCCTGGGTTTTTAGTTTTGCCTGCCTGGAAGATTTGCTGCTTCGGGCTTTTCAGTGGGCACCTCAAGCATCTGAGGCTACAGGGCTGTGAACCATTATATATGGGATCACCTGGTAAGTTTGCCTAGAATTATTTGAACAAACAGTATCCGTGTCCAATCCTTGTTACAAATTTCTGTAGTTTTTCTTTCATTGACTGTTAGGGAGTGTTATTTGTGACTTCTTATCTTTCCAGACCCTTGTTTAGGTGTAAACCGACATAATTGGGTGTGGATGAAGCTAGGTAGTGCAGATCTAAAAAAAAAAAAAAATTTTAGGAGATCCATTTTAAATTTGACAATTAAAGGATCAAGATTGATCAAACTGTTTTTATAGGAGAGAACACCAGCAACTAGCCAGTAAGAAATTGGTCACAGTTTAGGGGATATGTTACAAGCAAGATAAATAAAAACGATCTAGAGTATCAGACCAAACTCTCATTTTTCATCTCTGTTTCACACTCTTCTCTTCCAGCCCAGACTAATCAAAAGAAGCCTCTTCCGCTCACAATTGCTCTGTGTACATTTCCCCCAGATCTGGTATTCACATGAACAGCGTGGTTTATTTATATTTCAGCACCAAATTGGAAAGATGACATCATTCATTTACAGTCTTTATCCCATGACATGCCTACTCTCCAACACCTCATTTTAGCAGACACATTTAGGACTGCATATAGCATCTTGTTTAGCTTGTACATTCTTTTATGGGATACAGTTCAAAGGTAGGGAACTTTAGGCTTGTTGCTGGTAAGAAAATAATCTCATAAAATCACAGGAGCTTCCCCAGAGGATGAGGATATTACGATGTTTACAATAGCAGAATTATTATTTGTTCATTTAGGCTCCATCCTTCATTCTCGAGCGAGTCCCTTCCTTCTTGCCCACAGCAGATCTTACAGCTTCCCTCAGGCTCTCAGAATTCTATTTAGAAGAAACAATTCCAGATTTATTAGTTCATGAGTTCAAAAGTACAGGATCCTGACAATACTGGAATTTTAGGTGTGAACGCCGAATTTCAGAATCTCATGTGCAATGGCAGACTGACTAAGGGGAATCTCAGTACTTAGTCTGCAGCAGCTCCACTGACCTGCTCTTTCTCACAAAGCATAACTTGCCCATTGGGTCTTCTGACACTTTAAGTAGACAAGTGAAGGATGGAAATGCTCTCAGCTGCCAAAAGTTGCCTGGGATTTTTAAATTTAATTTTAAGTGGATCTTTCCCTCTATTTTTATTGTTTTTATTCATATACATAGTTTTTTTTTTAACATTCACTTTGGGGGCTTTCAAATATTGTACACATTTTTAAAAAAGGAGTGAGTAAATCATGAGACATCTTCTGGCAGATAGAATTGGGATGTGAGGTGTTTCCAAAACTTAACAGAACCAAAGCATTTTATGGGAAATCTCTTTCTACCTGTTTAGCTGTTTGCCTTTTCTGCTAGCAGCAAGACAAGGGAAAAAGCCTGGAGATTGAGAATTGGATGACCCAGAAAATCTCCATGTTCTATGTCAAGAAAGAGACTCTCGGGACTGAAATCTACCCCTTACCTTTCTAGCTGCCAAATGAGGATAATAATTGCTCCTGGGAAAGTATTGAGAATAAGTTGGATTGTATGTGAAAAATACTATAAGAATACACAATGTTAGGCCCAGATTTTCTTTATTGTCAGTGTGTTATTTATATTACATAATAAAACTCCAACTGGTTGGAGGCTCTGCCAACCCCTGACTTCTGACTCTCTGAAAGTAGTGTTGGTTCATTGTCATCTTGAGCCACCAGTGGGATTGTTATGGCAACTCATGAAATGTCCCCAACTCTCCATGACCCTCCCTGCTGAAAACAAACATGCAGCTTGTCTCTAGGATGGCAGCATCCCTCAAAATCATGGCCCCTTCATTCTTTTGGTCACTCATTACAGCAGCATGTATTGTATATCTACATCTGCTAGGCCCTATGCGAGATTCTGGGGAGAGGCAGATGAAAGAAATAGCTTCAAGGTCTATGGACATACAGACGGATAAATCTGTGGTTATAGAGCCATGGTGCGCAGGAGGCACGTGTCACCCAGCCTCAAGGACAGGGTCAGGAAAAGGCTCCTAGAGTAAATAGTTTGAGTTAGCCAGTCATAGAAGTTAAAGGTGAAGAAAGGGGCCAGGGAGGCATTGCAAGCAAAGGAAGCAGCACATACAAAGGAGGAAAAATGTCTTATAGCAAACAGTAACAGCAGTAACTATAGTAATGACAGCATTTGACTTTCATTGCCAGTTACTGGACTGACACTTGAAGTCCATCACATCATTTGCTCCTAGCAGCAACCCCAAGGAAAGAGGCACTATTAATCCCATTTTAGAGTTGAGGAAATTAAGGTTTATAGTTTACTCTCTTAAGGTCACATAACCAGCAAAGAGGTGGAGGCAGGACTTGAATCCCTTGAATCCAGGCAGGTCTATCATCAGACCCATATTTCCTGACTTTCTGAGCTGGATAATTTTGTTTGCTCTTTTCCCGTGGTCTTTAGGCATTTTTCTAGATTCTGAGAGCCTGTCAGGCCAGTTCATCACTGGTCCATTTCCTGCCGTGCATAATAAAGCAGTACGCTTCTATGGCCCTGGGGGTTTAACCATGACTCCAAGTTGCCTCATGTGACAGGCATCATGGATTGTAAATTAGAGTGGTCAGTTCTTCTCCCATTGACTTTGTACCTTTTGCTCAGTTCCCTCAAGGAAAAAAAATCAGTTAAAATGTCCATAGAGAGCCATTTCCCAAGAAGTCATGATAGCAGTAAACCATCTCCATCAGTATATTTGCATTTGGCAGCTTTTGAGTGGATTTCTCTGCCTTGTCTTGTGAGACCATTGTCTATCTGTAGTTCTGTGTTTCCATCCGGCCCTTCCCATCTTTCCATCCAGGACTTCCATCTCCAGCTTGCTCTAGAGTGTCCGTCTAGAATCTCAGTCATAATTGTTGGTACTCTGCGATTGCAAGCTTGCCCTGGATCTCTGTGATTGCTTGACAATGTAAAGCAAAGCATCTTACAGTATGTCCATTTTTTCCCTTTTAAATCACAAGGAGGAAGTACATTAACATTTACAGATGTAACATAATAGCTTTAAGGATGTGACAAAGCTTTTTTCACCAAAGTTAATGGCATGGTGCTTTCTTTATTAAGTTTCAACTTGACTAACAGTGAAAATTCCTGGATTAGGAACAAAGGGATCCCTATAGGTACTATAATTATGCCCTGAATCTCTTTGACTGATCTTCTAGCTCCTGATGGAATCTTCCTTGGTTTTTGTTCTGCACAGACCCAGAACAGAATGAAGTTGATGGCAGACAACTACGATGAGGACCATCACCATTACCATCACCACCACCATCACCACCACCATCGATCTCCTGGGAGGTCGCAACATTCCAATCACAGGCCCTCTCCGGACCAGGTCAGTTTCATCGCTGCTTACCTCCAAGACCCCTTTTACCCTTTAGATATTTTAAGATAAAATAAATAATCCTCAAGAAATAATAAACAGCATAAAGTGATACGTTCTTTGAACTGAAACTAATAGCTTTGGTATTTATTTCCATCAGTCAAGGAATCTAAATGTTTTTCTTTCTCCTTCCTCTTTAAGGTTTTGTCTTTTCTTGTTTATGTTATGCATTTTCTTTCCTCCCCTCCTTTCTTCTTTCATAGATATGTAGTCTATTGCTGGCTCGGTATCTCATGGAGGGTTACTTTGGAATGTCTTTTTCAGAGTTTTAAGAGAAAGCACTTTGTTTCCATGAGCTTGGCAACCAGAGAAGCCTTGAGTTCGCTGAGCACTTTCCTAGAAAATTCTTTAGTGATGCAAATTAATGGTGGAGTAAAACAACAAGGAGAGAAATCCGTTTTGCTGGCGTTTTAGCCAGTGAAGTCAAGGAGTCTGGTTTATTTGATTTGGACCCTATCTCCTCCCTTGACTAAGTAAAGCACATGAAAAGATGGATTGACAAAAACAAAACCGCCTGTGGTTTTACAGCAATATTTACATTCACCCACCAAATGCAAAAACTATTTACAGTGTTTAGTATTAAAACTCTTGAAGGTGAATTTTATGGAAATTAGGAAATTAAATGCAAACTAGCAGGATAATATAGTCAATATGAGCAATATTTCTTACTTCATTGTACTAAGATTCTCGCCTCCCCCTGCCCCCATTTTTGGTGATCCTAGTGCAACTGATACATTTCCATAGATGGGAGCAATAGGTAACAAAATAGAACCATCTGGATAAGTATGCACTCCTTTGGATATGGCAGGGTGAGGGCTTGTCAGAATTACCTGTGTGAAGAGGCAGTTTAATTGTTTGCTGGGGGAGGAGATACTTGTGATGCTCCTAAAACTTTTCAGGTGGCTCTGTTTCCTTTTCACCTCCTGTTGCTAGCGTCCCAAAGAAGTTAAGATTTGAAATTTCCAAGTTGTTTTACCTGGAGTACAAGTCCTGGGGGAGCTGTTTATATAGAACACAGCATTAGAAGTTCTCCTGGGAGCTATGCAGCGAGGCAGCCAGCACTGAGCTTGACCTGACCTTTGTACCTGGAAGCTTTTGCCCTCAGAGACCCCAACATTGCTGAAGCTGTTCACATAGAAATAATTTAGACTTCTGAAGCCAAGTACAGACAGGGCATGATTTCATGTTTTAGCTGCCAAAATATGCTCTTGATTTGGAGATCTGAAATATGGAGAGCGGTGTCAATTTCATGTCATTATCTTGTATGTCTGCGTTTTGGTTTTGTTTTGGTTTTATTTATTCAATTATCACCCTTCACCATCACCACCACCACCACTACCACCTCCCCACCTTTGCCTGCCCCAGTAGACCTGGCATCCTGCTAACTAAAACAACTCATTCTCATCCCTGGTCCCTGCCCTTTTCTCCTTGGCCTTCTCTCAGATTGGGAGAGTATGAGGTTTTATTGGTGGGAGCCTGCAGTCCCCACATTGGCCATTCTTTCTGAGCCACACATGCTAGAAGACCATCCTGAGTTCCCCCACTCAAACCCAACAGAGAGAAAAACAGAGAGCACCCTAAGAGTAGAAAGAAGGATTTGGAGCCAAGTCAGGGGAGTGGGTCACCCAGGGACCTGCTGAGATAACAAACCAGCTTGTCTCATCACAGAGACACATATGCTCATATGTTCTACTGGGAATGAAGCACCAGAGCACATCTTGTGAATGATATTTCTTACAAAAGCTAGGCTCTTGCTACTTCCAGAGAGCTGTGATCACAAACTAGGGTGTCTCGTCTATTTGGTTGACTCTCATGTTTGTCCACCGACACTAGAGGTTGTCATAGGGTGGTGTCCTTCCCAGAAGAGTTAGCATTCCTTGAAGAGTATCTGGCTAAGGCATATTGTTGAGACCTTTGGCACATGCTTCTCACTACTACTGTTAGGAAGATGGTGATGGTCTTTCACTTTCACATCCACCATCTCAGTGAACACTCTAAGCAGCCGATGGGCATAGAGGCAGTTCACCTCATCCCCTTCTCCAGATGAGAAAGCCGGGGCCCAGGAAGTGGGTGAATAGGCTGGAATCCTGTTCCGAGTTCTTAACCTAATTCCATGGCAGCCATGATGTGGCACTTGGGGAACAGCATGATGGACAGAACCCCTGTCTTCAAGGCATTTGCTGTCTAGTCCTAGAATAAGAATCCAGGTCATCTGGTTCATGTCAATCAGAATAAGACAGATAAAAGGTAGCTCCAACTTAATTAGGGGCCCATACCTTAGAAACTTATTCTGTAGTGGGGTTCACTGTGAAAGTAAAATACTCTTGACCAGAAGGGTATTTTTGTGGTTTTAAGTTGAAGTCATCAAGTCAGTAAGACTCCTTTGCTAGACTCTTCTAATTAGAGAAGGAGAGATTAAGCAAGGAACCCTAGTGTGAGAGTAGATTGGCACCAGTGTTGGAGATGGCTGTATCTCCTGAGCTGGATACCCCTTTTGACTGGGCATCGCAGGTCTAGTGGAATGATACGTTCCCCTGTGCTGAAGATTTCAGATTTGGTAATCAACAACTAGTATATCAGTATATGTACTGTTACCAATCTAAGTCCCAGAATAAAATAGTTATCAATGGATAATAGTTATCAATAGTTATCTTTCCCAATTGATTACAAACCCTACACTTAATTGCGTAGCCCGCATACACTAATACATCTAGGGTACATATGAGTATATGTTTCTTCTTAGGAGAAAAATGACAGCCATATGAAAGCATGAGAGTCCTAATAATGGGGTGATGTGGATGAGATTTTAACTAAATGTTCATAACGTACCCGTGTTAGCTGACCTGACTTAAAGGGGAAAGGTCTCTTCCAGGGATTCCTGATTCCCTTTCTGTGAATCTTCCAACACTGGACTTCCTGTGGCCCTAAAGACTTGACCAACAATGACTTATGGAAGAAGGGCTACAAAATGTTGATATTGCCTCTTGAGCTTTGTTAAGAGATCAGAACACATGAAAGTGGAGAAATAGGAAAAATCAGTTGCCTTGTTACTTTTCCAGAAAAAACTCATTTTTCCTTAGGTAATTCAATTTAAGTATTGCCAGGTACTTACATGATTATATTCTTTTTCCATTTCTTCCATGTTCCTTTCTCCTTCACTGTGATTTTTCTTGCTCCTTAAGAGAAACTGAATCCAAGTATTGTAAGTCTAGACTAGCATTTCCCAAAGTAACTTTTAGAGCATTAGTCCCATGAGGAAAGCCTTGAAACAAAGACTCTCTGGGCAAAGAATTTTGTGAAAGTGCTCCGTATTATAACTCTATCTTCGAGCTTCCTGGGGCAATTAGCAGATCAAAGGATCTAAAAAGTCATATAAGAAAGAAAGCTCTCCAATTTAATTTAATCCAGTATTTCCCAGACTTATTTGATTGTAGATTTCTTTTTTCTTTTCAGTAACATCTGTGCTCTGAGAAATATTGTTCTCAGAGTATCAGGTGAAAAAAGAGACGACCCATTTTATAACATGACTGAACCAGTTTCCAGCAGTATTTTTTATCAGAAGGTGGGATTTTCAGGCAACTTCTTGCTTTGCACAACAGAAAATGGAAGTGCCTCTTCCATTCATTTCCTGGGATACCTTCTTAAAGGCACTGACATCTGAGAATGAGTGATCCCAAGAACCCAGTAGATCTAAACTAAGGGAGTCATTAAGGTTGAGGACCCAGGATATCAACAATAGTCATAAATACACAGCTCTTCAGGGATTACTGAGGAGGTGGGAAGATTTGGAGAAGATGTAAGAGAAGTCAGTGCAGTGTGGCAGTTCAACAATCTAGCCCCCTACCTGAAAAAGAAGCATTTAATAGCTGGTGGGCTGTGACCCCTAGGATGGTCACAGCCATTGAATATGTCCAAGTAGAATATCCAGACAAATCCCAATAATGACTTGGGAAATCCTTCAAAGCAAGAAGTGACCACGGGGGCAGACAACAAATATTTCCCATGACACAAGCTGCTCATGTGTTTTGAGAAACAATAAAGTCCAAAGAGTAAATGAAACATGCTGGAGACATGTTAGAGATGTTTCTTAGGTTACCAAGATTGATTTCACAAAGCCAAGTAGAAATTCAGCTTTTCCTAAATATTCTCTGTACCTGTTGTCATCAGTCTCATCTGTCATTTTCTTTAAATAGTATCTCCTTCCCTGCCTTAAAACATATCAATGATATTAAGTCTTTCTACTTTCCTTTTTCTAGGCGTCATACAAGTTTTACTGTCCCAGTACAAGTCATATTTTATTAAGCTCATTCCAGTGGCTTCCAGGTATATAATAACCTGGTGAATAAGAAAAGCACAGCATTAGCATGAGGTCCACACTCCAGCCAACTTAAAATGTCAGGCACCATGCAGGCTACCCTTTGTGCATCTAGGACTCACATTTCTCTTCCTGGGTCTTGGATTGGGTGTTAGGTCTTCAAGGACCTGGATCTCACTGCTTGTTTGTGCAAAATCTACTTCTATTTGTTAAAGCACTTGCCACTCTAATTCTAGCTGGGAAGGGCCTAAATGACAAAGAACCTAAACATTTTGGGGCTGGTAACCTCAGAGTAGGTGGCCACTTTTAAAAGTGAAAAACTCACAAGAGAAAACTCTTCTCTCCTCTTCCTCCTTCACTGAATGGAAATACTTGCTCATAGGTGTTGGAGAGCTCAAGGGATTTTGACCACCTTTGAGACTTTCTGATCATATTTAAGTTTTAAATTTCATTTCACATTTTACTTACAGAAAACTTACTTCTAAATGAGGGCTATGAGTTTAGGAGCATGGAGACACGATACTTATGCGATCAATTACCAAAAAATTTGGTTGAATTTCACATTTTATATTCAGATTCTTTGTCACATGTTCACATGTGTCTGGCCCTTACTAGGTACTCTGTAAATGTCTGTTGAATGAACTGCTCCTATAGTAACTTCGGGAAATAGGAAGGGCAGATGGAAGTATCCCCATTGTATAAATAAAGAAACTCAGAGGTTGTTAATGATCCAGAGTCACAAAACTGAAAATCAACAGGCCTTAGATGAAAGCCTAAGTCTCTGAGTACTGCACATTGGTGGCAAACCTCTTGGATACATCTAAGTAACCACGTGTATTTGTGATTGCACAACTATGATGGCTCCACTTATTCTTGAGTGCAAATGTGCATTTTCCCTTTCCCATTGAATTGTAGTAAATTTTATCCTGTTTTGTTTATTTTCCAAAATTGAATTAAATGTCATCTTGGCCGGGCGTAGTGGCTCACGCCTGTAATCCCAACACATTGGGAGGCTGAGGCAGTCAGATCACCTGAGGTCAGGAGTTCGAGACCAGCCTGGCCAACGTTCTGAAACTCCGTCTCTACTAAAAATACAAAAATTAGCTGGGTGTGGTTGTGAGTGCCTGTAATCCCAGCTACTTGGGAGGCTGAGGCAGGAGAATCACTTGAACCTGGGAGGTGGAGGTTGCAGTGAGCCGAGATCACGCCATTGCACTCCAGCCTGGGCAACAAGAGCGAAGCTTCATCTCAAAAAAAAAAAAGAAAAAAAGAAAAAAGAAAAAAAAAAACAGAAAAAGAAAAAAATATCATCTCATCTGTTCTCTTTCCATTTGCTCCAGCTTCCATTGTCTTTATTTCCATTATTCTGTTTTGTGACTTTATTCCTTCCATTTCCCCCCATTTTCCCTGTTCCTGTTTACTCTTCTCTATTCCTGCTGTCCCTGTGCCAATTGCAAACTCTTCGGCTTCCATGGAGTCACCAGAATGAGATCCTCAAGTAGTGGAGACACTGGCCCAGAGGGGAAGGGGAACTGCTCTGGATCACAGGGGGTTCTTGGCAGTGGATTGCCAGGACTCACATTCCCTTGCTCACTCTCCCCTGAGCTTCTGAACATGCAAGGATCTGGAGCAAACTGTGCCCCCAGAGCAAAACAGAGGATGCTTTATTCTGCTAAGGGCTGCTGTCAGATTAGCCAGGGTGCTAGGAGTACTTTCAGAGAGTGACTTTTCTGTGGTAGAAGCTAGGTTTTCCCTTTTGCATTATGAACTTTAAGGTGTCTGTCCATTCTATGGATCTAGTCCTAGGAAACTGATTGTCCTAATTCTAAATATTATCCACTCTACTTGGTAATTTCCAGAATCTGTCTGTGGATATAAATAGTAATCCTTGGTGCTTTCTCTGCTGCTCCTGATGACTGTGTGGTCCCAGCATGTGTTGGCTCTCAGCCAAGGTGTGTGTTTGTACCATTGGACATATTTCAGAGCATTGAATGTTCACTTCCATTTTCTGCTGAAAATTCCTGTAGAATTCTACTTGGGACACATGTTGTGTTGCCATAAACTATCAAATTTCTTGGTTACTAAAGAACCCATGCCTAGATTTGGCCTCCTCTTCAAACTGGTGGTCACAGAACTGATACATAGATTGCATTTTAAGATATAGTAAAATGATCCCAGTGACCTAATTTATAACGGTTGATAGAAATCTGCTTTTCCTTTCTGTGTATGGATTCTGGATTCTTGCATACAGGCAGATGCTTAGAGTACTGAACCTATATTCTGCTTCAGAGAGGCTGCAGCACTCACTGCCTTGGTTTTGAGATTTCTGGTCCCTAAACATGTTCCTTCTCCCCTCTTTCTACAGGCAAAAGAGCCATAAGGTAGAGTTGGCTCAGAAAAGAAAAGCAGGGCTTTTGCTGTCTCACCCTCCTACCCCTGTCCCTTCTGCATACACCTGAGCCTTGGGTACTGCTCTCTGGTAGAATTAGTCAGCATCCTATAAGAGCATTCCTCAAAGAGGGGAATTTCCAGCCATCCCCGCAATTAGGCCCTCATTGATGTTGTGGCTGGAGGCAGATGACAACTCCAGGCCCATGTGTTTCCTGGCCCTAGATCTTTTTTCATAAAACCCACCTGCTTTTGTCCTCCTTCTGCATTTTGTGTTTAGTCAACAAGAAGTTGGTGGGGCCTCACAGTCCACCAGAAGAATGAAGCAGTCACAGCAGCCCCTCCTGGGGCACCAGCTCAAGGCCGTGGGATCCCCTACTCCCACTGAGCCCCTCTTTGTGAATGCAGGGCAAGCTTTCGTGATTGATGCTCTGCTTCCCTTGCACTTTCACCGGCAGATTAGTCAAAGTGCAGCCCTTTGAACTCTGACAGACAGGCAAGGGGTCCAACCTGCTCTGTTGCCCCCAGAAGATGAATTCTGTATATAGAGTTGTTATTCCTAGCTTTTGCTTAGGGAGGAATAAAAAGAATTTATTTTATGTTTTGAGGTTAACTGAATGTGGGATAAATGTATACATAGCATCCTGTGTGTATATATGTATGTATCACTCTATGTCAGATGAACTGAGGACTTTTCCACATATGGAAGAATTTCACAAGATCATGTTTAGCTAGAAACTTCTCTCCCTAACTTCCTCTGAGTGCATGTTTGAATATACATTATATATACATATATATGTATGTGCACACATAAATATATTTGCATGTTTCCTCCACTGAAGAAAAATTAACACCGTATATCAGGCCTTACTAAAGCTATGGAACATACAAAACACCAGGAATTTTTAGTTCCCCATGATAGTAACCTGATAAGAAAAGTTACATATTTTAGGCTTTTAATATCAGTTTTCCAACCAAGCTCGTATGTCTAAAGTTTGCCCAGATGAGAGGCAGTAGATTTTTTTTTTTTTTTTTTTTTTTTTTTGCATTGTATATCTAATTTCATGGCCCACTTCTTGGAAGAAGCCTTGAGTTTTGTTTCATGTAGGGATGAAGCCTTCAAATTCAACAACCCATGAAGAAACCTCTTATTGGTGCTGATGTGTATTGCATGGAAGAAGGGTTCAGAGATTTTGACCATTGCCACACCTGGGCCAGTCCTCTCAGAACTGCAGCCAAGGATATCCTGGCATGCATTTTGAAATAGCTCTTGCGAGCCACTTGCCTCTTTCCCAATACTTCTTTTCTCACAAGTAGATTGGAGGATACTGTGTTTAAAACTCAGCAGGTTAAGAAATAGAAAGATATCACAGATGTCTCTTTTTTCTTTATTCCCCAGAGACTACTAAAAATCCCCCAAACTACTAAAAAGTGAGCCAGACGGTGTATGTGATTTCCCACCATTGGGAAATAAAAGTGGCAGTTTATTTGTTTGCTTGTTTTTAAGAGCAGAAGCTGTAGAGTAACCCTGCGGTGGCTCTCTGTGAGGCCACAGGTAAAGAAGGAAATGGGGACAAATGTCTGAACTGTTGTTGTGGGAGGTATTTAACTGCCTCCTTCCTCTACCAGCAGTTACATGCTCACCCAACCATTAAGAGCCACAGGAGAGGAAGGAAGGTGGAGTTACACAGCAGTTGGGAAGCTGGCTTTGCAGATGAGCAGGTTATTGTCAAAGCCCTTTAATCTGGGTGTGATGTTAATTCCCTGCATGTAAGCACATGAGGGCATGATTTAATAAGCCCTGCCAGGTAGGGTCTTCATGTATAGGAAAAATGCAGAGCTGCTTAATGCATCAGGATCCTCCTGTTAGAGAAGGATTTTTCCTTAAAGGAGGTTTGAGCCTATTGAAGATTTCATTCAGTCTTACTCTATTTGGGGTAGAGTGGTTTTTTTTTTTCTTTCTTTTACTGATTTGTCTAGGTTTTACACCTTGTTTGCAGTATTAGGGTTACATTAAGAGATTTGTTGCAGTATCCTTTGAGTCAACAGGGGTTTTTCAGACATAGCCTGCGCTCCCCAGCTTACAGATGCAATGCATCTTGGCAACATTGGAGGGTTGATCTCTTTTCAACTTGCTGCTTTAATCCAGTCGAATTTGTCTAAGAGGCAGCACTTCAGCTCCCCCATTGAGAGGGGGTGGCCAGCCTTGAAATGTCGGGAAGCAGGGAAATCCATTTTATATTGCTAAACACCATTGCCCCTCTTTTTTTCTATAACTGAGGTAATAGGGATCATGTTTGACTTAAAACACTGCAGGCACTTGCAGCACTCCAAAGATAAGGGACCAGCAGAGGAAAGGGAGTAGGAAACATCCTTTAAACATACCCTGCACACACTCACAAAGTCTGTTATTGCAGGAAACCACCTTACAGACCAATAGCATTTGAAAAATTCTGATTTGGGCATCCATCTATTAATGATCTTAATAATGTCAATTTTGAACAGCCCAGAGACTCTAAAATATTTAAGAATCATTTTATACACCATCAGATCCTTTTTAGACACACCGTTTTGCCTTCAGCCTTAGTTTAATATCAAATAATTTGTTTTACTAGTAATCAGCTATCAACGCTACCAACAGGAATGATATGCCTAGTCATATTGGTCTAAGTCTGTAACATCCACAAACTGGTTTAATTTACATTCTCGAGTGTAATTTGCACAGCGAACCTATGGAGCATCAGGACCAGGACATGGTAGTCCCATTTTCTTTTCTTTCTTTCTTTCTTTCTTTTTTTTTTTTTTTTTTTTTTGAGATGGAGTCTCACTCTTGTTGCCCAGGCTGGAGTGAGTGCAATGGCATGATCTCAGCTCACCACAACCTCCATCTCCCGGGTTCAAGCAATTCTCCTGCCTCAGCCTCCTCTCATTGTCTTTTTTAAGCAGCTGAGGAAATGAAGAGTCAAAAGGAAATTTGATTGCCTACCATGAAGGAACCAGAGTCATGTTAAAAACACAATTTTCACTGTGTTTAACAAAGCCAAATGTTAATGACTGATGGATGAAGGAGCAAAAATAAAGCCTGTCTTCACTCCCACCCTTTTTTGTGGTTATCTGGCAATGGTTCTGCTTTTAGCAGATGTTGACTTTAAGCTCTCAAACAATATTGTTGGCCAGCATAGAGGCGTCCAGCATTTTCATCTTCAGCTGGGTATCTGATGTCCTCGAGCTGAGTGAACTGGCACAGTGCACCAAAGACTAGTTTGTCACAGCTACTTTTGCTTGAAGGAAATAGAAAACTAGTTTCTTCAATTTGCCCTATAATGATGATGCAAAAAAAAAAAAAAAAAAATTGAGGATGCGCTTAAAGATGCTATATTAGAAGTGAAGGAAAATGTCGCCCAAACTTCTATAACATTCTCGATGGCTTGGCAAAGTGGTCTCAGGTGGGTGCCCTGCCTCAGCGTGTCCTTGTGAAGTGAGCTTGCTGAGAAGAACCAACCCAGGCTGCACAGGATCTCCGGTTCATGCCTCTCCCTTGAGAGACACCCCAGTGTGCCTTTTAAAATATGGACATATACTGCATTCCCCCTCAACCAATGAAGTTCCGCTTTCATCACTTTCGGGTAGAAGAATAAACCAGAGATGTGGCTAGTGCGGTGGAAGATGGGAACAGTCATTCTGAGAAGACACAAATCAACACAATCTTGGCAATCGTAAGGAACTCTGGGAATCCGGGAAGCATATTCCTTCAGAGGAATCCAGTCATTCAAAACAGTGAGAACTGAGCCTTCCATAATTACTCATTTAGAAATATCTAAGTTCCCACATCTGGGAATCATGGCACAGTATGAAGGAAGTAAAGGTGCTGCCTTTCCCCTCAGAGATCTTAAAATGTGTTGGGGTGCTGCTGACATGTCCACGTAAATAGCTTCCACTTGCATGTGAAGACCCCTTTCTTCCAAGAGCCAGAGGGATCCAACTAAGTTGTAGCTTCTAGTTCCAACCGGGGTCTTCAACAGCTTGGAAAGAAGGCAGGACGAAGTTCAATGTACTCTAGAGCTGAGCTAAGCAGAACCAACAAATGTCTTTTGGGGTCAAAGTGAGCTCTTCTTTTTGTGGCTTTTCGGCTCATATGGTGGAGTCAGAAGGGTGTATTTTTGTGGTTAGACAGACTGGAATTTGACCCTGGCTCCCCAATTCCCGGCCAGGTATCCTTTGGTGAGCTACCTGACCTCCCTCCCTGAGCCTTCCTTTCCACATCTGCACAAAGAGCCTCCTGACACCTGTGTCACGGGGCCTTGGTGAGCCTCGGAGAGGAAACACAGAAGCCGTCAGCACTCTTTCTAACCTGGAGGAGGTGCAAATACACACTGGCTCTTTTCTAGGCCAGCTCAGAAATAAGCTAACGTTTATTTTTAAAAGAACAGGAAGCAGATTTCTGAACCTGGCTAGGACTTCCCTGTTTGGCAGGGCGGGGCCGGGGGGGATCTTACCTGCAAATGGGCCCCAGAGGTTATAATAAATACAAGTCATGTAAGAGTTTATAGCCATACCTGACCCCATCACCAGAACAGAGACATTCATCCATGGACTAAGCATTCCAGGAAGCAGGAGAGATGAAAGACAGATGAATGGTCTCCAGAGAGAAGGTTTGGACTTGACCCTAGCAGAAAACCTACTAGTGCCCTGATGAGGCTCGGTGCCCCACTTTTCCAGGCTCATGCCTAAGCCTATTATTTTCCTTTACACACGTGTCTGTTTTTCCCGGCTCTGGCCAAGCCTGCAGTTGGAAATGCTAACAGGATCTGCTTTGGTTGAGCCCAGGCTCAGGGCACATCATAAATTCCACACTGTGATCTTGCTTTTGTGACTTGTGCAGTCAAACTTTGCAAAGTCCTGGGGTTTGAAGTTTCAGAAGTTTTAGAGAAGTGACGAAGGAAGTAAGGGTGGAGGCGAGTCTGAAGACTGCCCACACCAGACCTAGTTATAACTAGGATCATCTCCTTGCACCCCTTCCAGCAAGGAAGCCAGGTGGACCTTCCTGGCAGAGACCTCGGCTGAGTTCCCACAAAGGCAGCAGGCTATTTGGAAATGATACATCCCTGGTTCTACACTTTTTCCTTTCTAGGACAGGTGCAACACTAAGATCCCCATTAGGAAATTAATTCTTTGGTTTCAAGAAAAAAAGCCAGCTATCAACTCAAAGAGAATTTCAGGTGTTCAAAACAAACAAACAAACAAACAAAAAAATCCGGTGGTGGCCTCAGGCTTGCCTGCTGGCTGTACCTAATACTTCAAAATAGTGACCAATTAAAGGTTTACACTGGGCCATTTATCATGTCAGATTATAGAGTTTCTTCTCAGAGCCTCTTTGCTGGAGCTAATAAATGCCCCCCAACAACAACAAGTCTCTTGTCTTGTCAACGATGATTCAGTCCCTTTGCCTTTAGAGCTTGTCGCCAACATAGCCGCTGTGAGCAGCCCATTGGTGAGGAATTTTGTTTTATCTCAATATTTAGATAATCCCATTAGGGCACAGCATCTGGGACTACAGGATTTCCATCAAGACCCCTTGTCTGTCACATCATCCCTGGAACTGTAGATGTGTCCTGAGGTTATTTGATAGTTAAACCTCTTCCCCTTCAGCATTTGCTGTGTTTTGTGGTCGCTGTGCTCTCTGGGCTTCAGTCCACCTTGGATGTTCCCATCCCCAGATGAACAAAAGCATGCAGATGACTGATGGACTAGAGTCTTTCTTCCCATCCAGATATTTTGGCAACTTGTGGCAGAACAATTACTCACAAAGGACACACCAGGGATCAAACACCAAGCAGCATTCAGAACAGCCACTGCAAAGTAGATTTGGAAACAGAAAAACAAGGAAAGGAAACATTCTCCCGGGCCTGATAGATGCATTTTAAAACTCCAAGTATTTCTCAACAACTTAGCATGAAGTTTGGGATCAAGTGATACTTGGCTCTTTCTTATTTTGGGGTCCCCAAATTTACATTTCTGTGCAGTAAGTTTGCTGAGCAAATTAATATTTGCATACAGAGATGCAGGCAGTGCAGCAGTGAAACAGCTGCATGTGTTTGGAAAGACTTGGAGCTCCCGCACTGATTAGCTCCTGCATTTTTGTTTTTTATTCCCCAAACGGACACTCACTCTGACCCAGATCATTTGGCGATGAGGGTCAATTCATGTTTAAGCTTTGAAGATTAGAGAGACCAGAAAGGGCCACCACTTCTCTATTTTCTTTTAAAAACTTTAAACTTTAAAAAACTAAAAACTTTTAAAAATGCATAATATTCTGAGTTCATGAAAGGAATTTATCCACATTTCTGCCACATTAAATGTTAGCAAAGTTTACATTGGACTGTCATATTTCTTTACTTTATTCACTAGCATACAAGATGTCGATCTGAACATCTGGTTTTTAATAACCCTCGACATCTGGGAGCTCCTTTTTATTCCTATGGTGGACGAGGAACAGTAGTAGTGATATTGGCAGCGTATATTTTCAAACTACAACTCCTGTCTGTTTCAATCATAATTAATTACCACTTTTTAATATATTTAATTTGCTAAAAGTGATTTGCATTAGACCACATTTCACTGTTAAGAAAATAGTAGTAGGTTTTGGTGGCAGTGGCTTTTCTTTTTGCTTACTTTCTTCTCTTTTAAAAATTAAAATCCGATAGGAATGGATTTGGAACAAAATGAATGTATATGTGATGTTGGGTTTTAAATATGAAATGAAATAAACTGCTCTGCAAGGAAAGTTATTTTATAGCTATTTAAGAAGAAGTCGGCAGTGGCTGTAGGCTGTATTTTAGAGAAAGCCTCCTATTTTGTTTTGTGACTTTGGCAAATCATAGCATCTTTCTATGCTTGGAGTTTTTCTACAGCAGCAATTTTGGGGGTCAAGAATCTTATGATGAAAGCTAGGGCCTCCATCCAGAGACATATATTTGCACACATACTCAACAACATTCTTCATTGAATTTCAAGGGGTTGCTAGGCCCCTTGAAACCCATTTATGAATGCCCTCGGGTCTTACGCTGTAAACTTTCCTCCTTTATGAAAATGAAAAGGAACATCAAATTTGCTTTTCTCCAGGGACAGAGAGGAAGTTAAATGAATGTAAAAATACATTTTTCCTAAGTCACATAGGGAAAAGGGAAGTTTCTTGCCAAGAGCAATTATTAGACTGTTTAATAATAAATAAACACAGATAATTTTTACATAAGAAGGCCCAGCTAAAATGATCAATGTATTTTATTGTTTGCCAGAATATTCCTACCTAAGCTGTCAAGTGAAAATTCATACTGAGTCATCCAGTTCAGACTCTGTGCAAATCATTCCATTGACTCACGTCAGTCAGGGATTCGTAACCTTTGTGGGCCGTGGATCCCTTTGGCAGTATGATGAACTCTTTGGATCTCTTCTCAGAATAATTTTTTCAATGCATAAAATAAAATACCTGGAAATACAAAGGTAATAAACTGTATTGAAAGTCAGTTGAAAAAAAATCTTTAAGTAGATAAAAATGACTAGACCTACTGGCCAGATTAGGTGGAACTGTATGAAACTGCTATTTTTCTAGATAAAAATGGCCAAGTATTGGCATTTTCGTATGATTCAACCTAATAGTATAACAACTTAACCAATAAGGAGTCAAATAATGAGAAAATATTCCAAGTTTTTTTTCCTCCTATTCCTGATTTTCAAAACAAGAAGCAAATCATGGCAAAATCTGACTTCATTGGAGATCTATTAAAAGGCACAGCTCTCAAATTATGCGTGACACCAGGGTATGTTTCAATCCTTGCAGTAAACTGTGAGAATTGTTCAAAACAGGGACTTTGCTATGGGGATATACCTCTGTCTTCAAAGATTCCATTTGCCTGTATATTAGCCACTTTACTAAGTGAGGAAAGTCACCAGAGCTATTTTGGAAACACTTTTCCACAACAATTCCAAGGAAAGAAGTTTCAGTTTATCCGCAGTTGAACACAATTTTAAGTTAAACAAAACTTTCTTTCTACAAGCATTCTACTGAATTGAAAGTTTACCTCTCTTTTCTTTGAAACTTATTTGATTGCAAATGTATAATCATTCCACGCAACTGTATAATCATACCATCACCAGTGCATCCTCTTTCATGCTGAGAGCAACGTAGAATCTGTCAACTAAGAAGATGCATGTTTGAGCCTTTGTGGAATAACCAATATGAATTATCGCCTGCTGAAAAAGTTTGTTCCACCCAAGTAGATGGAGTTGTGTGTGTGTGTTTTTAAAAAATTCTTCTTCAGCCTTTATTGATACTTTAAGCTTAAGAGAAATTAAGGGTATTTGATTACTATAATTACTTCTCTGCTTACTTAAAAGGTTTAATCTACTCCTTAGGCATATGCAATTCAGATTGCATGCTTTCCAAAAAATAATCATCTGCTAATGTAGACTAATTTTAATCTTCTAATCCAATCTTGACACAGAGTCAGAGCTGGGTGGGTGGAATGTTTTTCTGTGTGGGTTGCCATAGATACAAAACTTGGTTATGTATTTGACAAGTCGGTGATGTGGAACTTAAGTTACTATGGATTTTTTTCCTCAGTCTTGAAGATTAAAAAACAAAGTGAAGATTAGCGTGCCTTTCCAGTGCATCTCGGTGTAACTAACCTTCTCTTCTTTCATTCTGGTGCTCCCCTCCTCTCTGTGCACCTCCCCACCTCGGGCCGGCCGCAGGATGACGAGGAGGGCATATGGGCATAGCCGGGCCTGTAAACCAAAGTTCCAGTTTTGTTTTGAGGGGTGAGAAACCATCTTTTATATCATTTTTCTTAAAAAATTGCATTCTAGTGTTGTATTGTGTGCGTGCTCAATTGTGCTCGCTGATGTTTGTGAATTGTGCCCTGTGTTTGCTACTGTGTTCTGTGAGCGCAGAATGTCCGCGTGCCCTGACCCTTCCCAAGAGCCCCCTCCATCCTACCTCACCTCCCCACCCCACAACCACATTACTGCTCTGCCTTGTTGGGGCTGGGTTTAGCACGATTCAAATGTTTCTACGTTATTTAAGATGTAAACTATGCCCTTATTAGGATTTATACACAGTTTTTAAGGCATGATTGTGGACTCAGAAATTGTCGCAATTCTCCAGTCGTGGTTTTCAGCCGACTACTTGCTTTTACCAGATATGCCAGTGTGGTGTGACTCTCACGTCCTTCTGGTTGTGTCAAATGTTTGGCAAGGAATAAGGAAAATAAAACTATGTATCTTCATGGAGCTGAAACTATCATCTCTAAGAAGCCCGTTTAATGGATTGTGCTATCTCTTCTATGGCAGTTCTGAAGAAAACACAAGGATCAAGGCATAGTAATGGTGAATGGGTAACTGTAACTCTTTAAATGAATTAGAATAGAAATATTCGTATTAGCAGGTCTTATTAGTGACATTTTATCTGTTGCTTTTTAAAAATTATACTTCTAAGAGGCTTTGCATTAGAAATTACACACATTGTATTTATCAGAGGGTTTTGTACTTTTAAAAGCTGATCTTTAGCTATTAAGAACTCACCCTTTATTTATGTCCTATCTGCATTATGATTGAATAATGACACATGTAATTACCACATGGTTATAAATGGAACATTGAAGTCTAGAAACTTTTGCTGCTGAGAATTACACCTCTCCTGTACACTGCAGGCTGTGGAACACCAAGTCACAAACTCCTTGGAGTTGAATATACATATGGTTACATGGAATACGGTATTAAACTTGGTAACATTGCATATGACATTTTATTTGGAACAGGGAATATAGATTGTGTGCCATGGTGATTTTTTCTGACCAGAAAGTATTCAATGTATAGTTCTTTATTCTGAGACAAGCATGAAATGACACAGTGCTGGAGAATCAACAGGTGTGGGACAGTTCTTGGGGATAACTTAGCATTTATGTCTTTTCCCAAGTCTTGCCTTCAAATAGCATGGCAGGTGGTGCTTCAGGTAAAGTTTAAACTAGAGCTGGTACGTTTTGCCTGTTGGTGAGTTTCATTGTTGTGTTTTACTTCTCACTTGAACCTGTTATACGTCCCACTAATGGGTCAGTTTGGTTTTTTTTGGTACTGAGGGTGAAGTTCACAGAATGGTGGTTTTCAGATATAACATCTTTCTACATAGTAAAGATGTAATGCCTCCTGGATCCATTTGCTGCCGGTAAAACCTGCTTCACGTTAATACAGGAGTATCTCATCTCTTCTCCCTTTTCTTGGCAAAGGGGAAAATAGCACTGGAATTAACACTTCTAGATGCAAAGTCATTCCATAGGAAAGCTTGTCAGTATGAGGAAGTGGGGAAATCAGAGAAGTTCTGGATGTTCTATGGGAGCAACTCTTTCCCTCTCTAGGGAAAATATTAAGAGAAATGTCACGTTTACTCACAAAGAAAAGCTAATAAAAGTGGAAATTGACCTAAACTAATATGAAATGAGAAGAAAGCGTTTTATAGCATTAAAAAGCAAACACGTGAAGCCTGCCTCAAACATGCATGGGCTAGGTAGGTAAAGGAAAGTTCTAAGAGTTTGGCAGTTGTCTTGAAAACTATAGCTCCTACTTGGGGCTCTTCTGTGAAGCTACTTCCGCCATCATGAGTATCAGGGCGCTAGGCTGCACTTGTGTGTCCTCCTGAATAGTGAAGATTTTTTATTGCTCTTTCATAAGATTCAAGACACCCTGAGATATGAACAGTGTTGTTATCCTCAGGATGGAATCGGCTCCAAGACCCATAGGAAATCTTGCCTTGCTTAAGGCAAATGCAGACAATCGTATTAAGCCCTATCCCCTTTATTTCTTCATGAATTTCTCCAAATGCCATGGACACCAGAAAATAAATGTTTTTAGTAATTTAGTCAATATATAATCCTACTTTAGTATGCTGTAATAAATTTCATATGCTTCAGAGGAAAACTACTTATCTTTCTTTATGACTCCTTTAAACAAGTTTGCTTAGATATCCTCAGGCTTTTAAAACCATGTCTTTAAGGATTTAAATAATGAGATACTGGGGGAACCTTCTGTTTTTGAGCAGCCGTTGCATGTTTTGAGTTGCATTACAATCCATGAGGCCTTAGGAGACATTAAATTTATAACTAAAGATGGATAATAGTGGTACATTAAAAATTAACTGTTTTCAATGTTTTGATTTATGGCCCCTATAAAAGAAACATTACAAGATGTTATTTTACTAGACAACAGTAATATGCTCATAATAGCATCAGAAGGCTCTGACTTGAATCTGGAGTTTTGGTGCTGAAATGAATCATAATTTAGAAAAAGTTACTCTAAAAATTACAGCAAATTGGAATTAGCATAACAACCCTGCCAGCTCCTCCCTTTTTTGCCACTTCTGGAGGTTAAGTCCAGACATGATTTATTTGTCTCACTATGGTCATTCAAGAGTGATATTTTCCGAGCACACAGTGGACCAGGGAAAGTTTACTTTTCTAAAGAGTTTTGACAGCCCCCAGAGCTAGCCTTTCCCCTCTTAAACCTCACATTCAGGCCTGGATTTATCAGCATGTGGCCTGTGCAGTCCACAGGCCCTACACTTAGAAGGGCTTCACTCTTAGGTTAAAACTCTACTGTCACTGTCTTGAAATTCCTAACGTTTTTCAAAGAAGGGGCCTCACGTGTTCATTTGCCCTCAGTGCCAGTAATTATGTAATCTATGCTGCCTACACCAACCATATATTCCTATATTCTGCTTTTCAATTCTCTTTATACTCCCCCTCCCTGTTGGATCATCCACACTCTTGTTTTCTTATGCCTAAGATTTACCTGTGGCCAGCCTCATTGTTCTGGGTTTCTTCTCAGACTCCATGGGATCACATTTCCAGCAAGTTGTTGCCCTCATAGGTATCCCGGGCACTGCGTATTCAACCACTGTCCTCTCACCACCAACCCCCCAAACCCCACATGCACACATACTTTCAATTGTGAAAATGTGCTCTTGGAGGCCTAACTCTATTCCCTATCTTGCCTTGCAAAATGCAGGAAAAGCAGCTCCTCAATTCTCCATAACTTTCCTTCAGGAAAATCCACTTAATGTAGGTACCATTTGTGTCAGCAAATACTTCTTCATTTACGTCGAATGAAGGTGCTTTCCTCGGACCCCCCAAGAGGCATTCAGGTTTGTGAACATCAATGAGGTGGGCAATGGATGAGCGAATCGAGGCATCTTGTGAGATTTAGTGCCACATCTGCCTTGACATTTAAATGTTTGAGCTCTTACTGTGAACTCTTGTAATTCAGCAAAGATAGAACACAAGTTTTTATTTCTTAAACCACTAGAAAAGAATTAGTCTTTTTTGATTGAAAACATATACAAATTTTTAGGACCCGATTCGTAAAAATACAGATGTGGCATTAACAAGTTTTGGCATGAGGCTGTGATGCTAGTAGATGCAGCCTGTTCAAAATGAAGAATTGTAGCTCTCTGCCACCAGCACATGGACAACGTTATGGTGAGTAAAAATATGAATCCCAGAACATTTAGACATGAGGAAGGGGTGTTTTACAAATAAAAGTGCTAGATGGCCCAGTGGAACTCCCTGCCATGCCTCCCTTCTGGAAGAATGAAAGAAGGAGGAAGGAGATGTTTTATTTTGGCTAGGAAGTTCATGTCCGACTTGCCTTCTTTTAGCAGACAGAGTCTGGACACTGGGTCTGTGCTTGTCCTGGGACTAGAGAAATTTAATGGTGGCAAAAAGAAAGTCAAAGAAAGAGCTCTGAGCTCTACACAAAGCAGAGGTTTCTATACAAAGTGGTGGTTTCTATGCAAAGTGCAGGTTTTCTTTTACACCTCCTGTACAGGGGTACCTCCTGGTGCTTTTAATGCAATTTAGATTTTGTGTAACTGAGGATCTGATATATCTCTTTCTTGTGCCGTTGGCTACTCAGACTTTCATTTATTCATTCCTTCATTTATTATTCACTCATTTGTCCATTCTTTCACCGAACGGTTCTCAGTTAGATGCTGGGAAATCAATGACGAATAAGATTGCCATGGTTGCTGCCCTGTGGATCTTGCCATCCAGTCAAGGGACAGAACATAAATAATTAGACATCTCAATAGAAACCTTGTACATTTTGGTCATGGCTTTGATGGAAACCAGAAAGATACTGAGATTAACATGAGGGACCTACTTAAGAAAGGATGTTCAGCAAGCATCGCTCCAAGGAAGTAAGTTTTAAGCCAAGTCTTAAAAGGGGAGAGTCAGGAGGTACCCACGCCAAGGCATGCATTTGGGAGGTGGTCCCAGGAGGCATTCAAAAGCTGGAGGTGGGAAGGAGTTTATAAGCTGAAGAAGCTTGAAGACCATAACTCTGGGTAGAGCACAAAACAGCGAGATGAGGATGGAGAAGAAGGAAGGGGCCAGAAAATGTAGGGCCTTTTAGGGCGAGGTAGAGAGTTTAGATTTTTAGCCTAAGAAAACTGAGCAGACATCAGAGGAGTTAAAGCAGGGACATGACATGATTTGATTTATGTTGTCAAACAACCCTGGCTCCTGTGTAGAGGATGAATTGTCATGGCAGGAAGAGCAGAAGTAGAGGCTGTTCCATGATCTGTGAGAGAATTGATAGCACTGACCCAGGGCAGCAGTAGTGGAGATGCAGAGAAGTGGATAAATTGGAGATAAGACTAGGAAGTGAAGCCAGGAGGACTTGGATGGGGAGGTAAGATAAAGAACAGAATTGAGAATGCCTCCAGATTTCTACCTTGGGTGTCAAAGCTGGAGCAGGCCATTGGTGGTGGTGGTGGTGGGGGCACTGAGAGGGAACTCAGAGTTCTGGTTTCCCCAGATGTCCAGTCGGTCTGGCCAAGAGAAAGGCAGGCTTTTGAAATAGGCTGTTTTCCATGTTCCTGCCTATCAGCGGGGGAATCTCTGGCCTCTTATTGCAGTAATGTGCAGGCTGACAAGTTTAAAGCATGGCTGAAGTCTAACTTCAAGAGTGAGTGACTCCTCCAACTCTTGAAGAAAAGGAGATTGCAAAGCAAAATCAGTAGTTATAGAATTAGGAGACATGTACGGGGTAGCGATCTGTGGAAAAACAAAAACCCCAGAGTTGTAGGAGGTTGAAAGGGACCTAGGGACTCTAGGGTCCTAGAGAGGAGGGAGTTGCCATTGGCTCTTGCAGTTCCCCCTGAGATCTCCAGGGATCAAGGATTCTGTGGGTCAAGGGGTACAGCATGAGGTTTTGATTGCTTTTGATAATTGACTTCCCATCTTGAAATTCTACGTATATTATTTTTCTGCGGAAGAAGCTTTCAATAATCTCTTTTCAGGAGTTAATATGAGAACTAACCAGAAGTAGCTACGAGATGTTTTAGAACCACCAAGACAATGTCTCTGCCTACTTCCAATTGCAAAATCGATTCCTGGGCAAAGTAAGATGTTTTTGCTTTATCTCTGTCTCCACTTCTTCCTTTTATTTTGCTCTTCTACTCCTCTGGAAGGTGTCTGTATATTTATGTCTTCTATTCAGGCTTACAAAGCTGCTGTTTAGAGCTTCAACTTGAATATCCTATTCACGGTCTTTGCAATTAGTAATTTATTCAAAAAATATTTCTTCATCTTAGTACTGGAGATGTACTGGATATACATCTCAGTACTGGAGTCAAGGTAGTGAACAAAGTGTGATTCCTACCCTGGAGGAGCTTAGCGTAGTGCACAGATTCTCAAGCTGGCGTCCATAAACCCTGGAGGCTCTGCAAATCCCCTGATGTGGTTAATAGACTTCAATGTGGATGTATGTACATCCCCGTAAAGACAGTGTTTATGTTCCTCAGCAGATAGTGGGGCCAGTGACTCAGAAAAAGTGAAGCAGACCCTCATCTATGGGAGACTGGGTAACATTGTGGTGGGGTGGCTAACAGCGTGGTCTCTGGATTCAGATAGACCTAGGTTTGGATGACCTTGGGTAAGTCACCTTCCATCTCTCCCCTCCAAATTCTCTTTGAGGAAGGTTGTGACACCCCCAGGGCTGTGATGAGCTGAGTAAGATGCCAAGCCATGCCTGGTACACGGTGAGTATTCAACCCTAGGTAGAATATCAATATATCACTATTATGTTACTTCTGGGCTCAGGAAAGTGTACTGTATCCGTAAACAGAGGAAAGTGGTTGATACTGGGGTTGTTGAATTTGGGAGGTAAAAGAAAAGGCAGAAGAAAAGCAATCTATTCCTGTGGCCCATAGCTATACCCAGGCCATCTACACATTTTCTAATAAGCCTTACTTAAAGCATATTTACCCTATAAACATACCCTCTCCAGTTACCTTTGATTTTTGTAACACTTGGGTATAGCAAAGGAAAGGTTGATTGTTGGAGAGTATGAATTAGTCCATGTTTGTAGCAGAGGGTTTCTTTCAACTAAAACAAAAATCTAATGAGTAACATGAAAGCCAATGAATATTTAACAAATAATTAACTGTGAGCTAATGAATTGGAGGAGAGAAAAGGATAATAATGTCTCAGTCCACCTCTTTCTGCTCTCAAGGGTGAAGGACTTGGGGGCTGAGGTAGAAGCTTTTAAGCAGATTGAAGGGCAGTAAATAAGTTCCTGTGGGTTTTTCTGGAGCTCATAAGGGTTACCTGGCAAAGCAATGCATGTTGGCTTAGATATGACCACACTCTCAGGACTTGAAATCTGGCTGAGAAATCATAAACAAACAGTGGTGATAAATTACCATGGGCCAGAGGCGGGAGGCGTCGAGCAGAGTGTTACTGCATTACATTACATCCTTCTTGTGCCAGGGCTGGCGCACAGGGAGCACGCTGGCTCTCCCACCCCTTTGTCATTTGCTTTAGAGTATGCTGTCGGTCTGGTCTTGTTTAACCTCTTTATTAATGATCTGTAAAGGGGAGAAAAGAGCATATGAAGGAAAGTCACAGATGACACTAATTTGGAAGGTGTTGGAAACACTAGCGAGGTCAGAGAAATCACACAAATGGCCTGAAGAAGGTTAGGAACATGGAGGGAAAATAACAAATCTTGGAGAAGTCCAGACACTCGCATCTGGTGAAAATTAATCTGAGACACAGATACCAATGGGTGGGAGGGATATGAAAAGCTGAATGCTAAAATAATCATAATAACAACAATAATAATCTCAGTGAACATCAGCAAAACCAGCCAGCCTGAAAGTCTGCCATGGGTGAGAGTAGGGAGAGAGGTGCCTGTGGCAGTTAGCACTGTCAGTGTTAGCAGGTGCCAGAGAGACATGCGTGATCTTATGTGACAATCCTGCCCATCAATTGTCTTACACCTGGGACATCATAATATTATACATGCTTTATCTCAGAGGATCACCCAAGTTATCAGAAAGGTGGAAAGAAAGGCTGGGCACAGTGGCTCACACCTGTAATCCCAGCACTTTGGGAGGCTGAGGTGGGTAGATCACTTGAGGTCAGGAGTTCATGACCAGCCTGCATGGCAAAACCCTGTCTCTACTAAAAATGCAAAAACTTAGTTGGGCGTGGTGGCACATGCCTGTAATCCCAGCTACCTGGGAAGCTGAGGCAGGAGAATTGCTTGAACCTAGGAGGCAGAGATTGCAGTGAGTGGAGATCGCGCCATTGCAATCCAGTCTGGATGACAAGAGCTAAACTGTCAAAAAAAAAAAAAAAAAAAAAAAAAAAAGAGAGAAAGAAAGAAAGAGACGGTTTTTAAACAATGCAGGGCATCATTTAATGTTGGAGGCAGAACCAAAGCTTCTAAAAGAATTATTAATAACACTGGAAAATGGCCATAATGGCACTTTCAGGGAGACAATAAGGTATTCCTCTAGAATATGTAATGTAGGGTTGAGCAGGCTCACAGGTTTCATTCTGAGACTTGTAGACTGAGAATATATACTTCTCAGAGGCCTCTTTGGGGAACCATCCAATTGGTGGGCAATGTCATGCTCTGGGTCAGAATTGTCTTGTTGGTTCAGGGAAAGCAACTCCAGCCCCACCTCTTTCCAGCCATCTCCACAGCCCCAACCAAAGGGGAAAACCAAGACAACATCTAAAATCAGAGCACATATTATGGCCACCACTGGGCGTATCAATCAGAATGGCTAGATTCCTTTCTGCTATTGGAGCATCCATTGCCTGGAGGTCATTAGCCTTACCAAAATGTACCTTAACTGTATCCTCAGGCCTCCCCCATATATTCCTTCTCCAGAGTCACAAGATCCCTACAGGAAAATTGCTAGTCCACCACCTGGTGGCTACCTGGTGTTCTTTTTTTTTTTTTTTTTTTTTTTTTTTTTTTTTTTTTTGAGACGGAGTCTCGCTCTGCCGCCCAGGCTAGAGTGCAGTGGCCGGATCTCAGCTCACTGCAAGCTCCGCCTCCCGGGTTCACGCCATTCTCCTGCCTCAGCCTCCCGAGTAGTTGGGACTAGAGGCACCCGCCACCGCGCCTGGCTAGTTTTTTGTATTTTTTAGTAGAGACGGGGTTTCACCGTGTTAGCCAGGATGGTCTCGATCTCCTGACCTCGTGATCCGCCCGTCTCGGCCTCCCAAAGTGCTGAGATTACAGGCTTGAGCCACCGCGCCCGGCCAGACAAATCATCCTGGTGTTCTTATGAAACTGGTACTGCAACCCTCATTGTGCCTTCCCCGTGAATGTGTTTATCAGAGACTTTGAGATGGGAATGTATTCTAGGAATATACATGCCCTCTAACTTTGTTTTCTGAGAAATATAACGTAAATGCTGAGAACAACAGCACACAGCAACTGAGAATTTCCACTGTGTCAGGTCAGGATCTAAGCTGCTGGTATGTTTGGTCTTGAGTGGAGAAAGACTGGGGCGTCAGGCCCCCATCTCTCTGATGCAAATCCTGCACTTGTAAACATAGGTCCACGCATGCCTTGCAGCTCACAGGGTTGCTCCCATGGTGACAAAATCACTGAGATGCTGAGTCTTTATAAGGAGACTCCTTGACATTTCTTTCAGCCTAAGGGTCAGCGTTTGCAACCCCACTGTGTGCCCTCCTGCTGTGCACCTTAATAAATCAGGTCCCTTCTTTCAGGTTTGTGTGGGTGGTTGAAGAGCAAGGATAGCTTTAGAATCTGCCAGTCCCCAAACATTTCCTTAGTTCCTCAGTCACTCTGTATATGCAGAGTGGTAGAAACAGAGCCCCTGGAAGTTTGAAGAAGAAAGATTGTTATAATCTCTTTGAGAGAAGATTTTCAGTTAAACCTATTAGATCCAGAATAAAAAGGCAGACTCCCATATATGGCGAAAGACCCCTCGCTGTACATTGTATCTTTGTCCATCAGAGGGCAAATATAGGATGAGGCCCTGAAATAATAATCGCAGATTGCTTTCACTGGGAAACCTGAGCTGCTTACAGCCAACAATTCATTTTCCCCATGTATTGCTTTTATGTTCATTTTAGAAAACTTAGGAAGTTTAATAGGGATATCAGGAAAAAAATTTTTCTCAAAATCCTCATTCAGAGAAAGCATCATTTTTAACCTTTCTGTATTTATCTTGCCATATTTTTCCTATGCAGATGGTCTTGTAAATATGTACTTGATGGAGATGGGAATCTGACTTTGCATAACCTTTGGTGCAGAGTGGTTGGGTAGTATCCAGGCTCTAGAGCCTCACAGACCAAGTTCAAATACTGGTTCCACCACTCCCACCTGATGAATTAAGTCTTTAAAGGTGGTATTATCATTTACTCAGCATTACATGACTGTTTTTCACATCTGTTTATAATTTTGAGATATGCTCTGCATCAGGAAGTCGGGAGGTCAGGGGCAGGCTGGAGTGGCCAAGCACTCTGGAGCCCCTGGGATGCAGAGGCTGGGAAGAGTACACTGTTGCCCAGTGGGTTTGTCCTTGGCAGTGGTACACGGGGCTTCATTGTTCCCTGCTCAGGTGTCAGAGGAGTGCCTCTGATTGCCCTGAGTCAGTGTGTGATGGAATTAGCAACCCTGCTGATCCCCCAGCCTCCATTCTTCTTTCTGTGCACCTTGATCTCTGAAGTCACTGTGTTATTTGAAAGGAGTTTCTGTACAAATACCTCTACTAAAAAAACAAACAAACAAACAAACAAAAACACCTCTGTGATTAAAAAGGGAGTCTCCCCATTGGCCATGACACTGGATCGTAAACAGATTCAGTGTGTGGGACTCTGGCTGCTGTTGTTTTGTGTTGGGTTTGTGGTTTTGTTTATTTTTTTGTACTTGTCTCCCCTGGTGCTGGGGCACTAGCTTGGGAGCATGATAAAAATCATGTTATTGAAGAAACCTTTCTGTTCCTTTTTTTTCTTTTTTTTTTTTTTTTTTTTGAGACGGAGTCTCGCTCTGTCACCAGGCTGGAGTGTAGTGGCACAATCTCAGCTCATTGCAAGCTCTGTCTCCTGGGTTCAAGCGATTCTCCTCCCTCAGCCTCCCGAGTAGCTGGGACTGCAAGCATGCGCCACCACACCCAGCTAGTTTTTATATCTTTAATAGAGACAGGGTTTCACCATGTTGGCCAAGATGCTCTCGATCTCTTGACCTTGTGATCCGCCTGCCTTGGCTTCCCAAAGTGCTGGGATTACAGGTATGAGCCACGGCGTCCTGCCTCTGCTCCTCTTTGTCTGAAGGCAGGTGACACACTGGGAAACTCATGGCCAGCCTGTTTCCTTCTCAGAGAGGAAGGGCTTGCAGGGCTAACAGTGTTTCCCCCAGCTGATCCGAAACATGATTCAGGCTTAGTACAATTGGCCACTGAAAAGAATTGTCCTTCCCTCTCATGGTGTGTGGAATGAGAAAGGGAGAATGAGGAAGTCTTCTAGAGCCAAAGAGCAATCTTTGTCCCTCATTACACAACGGGCTTGGGACACAGGGAAATCTGATATGTCAGATAAGGAGGTGATGATATGTGAGGGTGCCAGCTGAGATGTACCAGATGAATTTTCTCCATGTTATTATTTTTAAAAATTATGAATGCACCAACATGTTAATGGAGCCCGGACCATTGAGCCATTTCCTCATGTGAGGGCCTTACTCCAGGCAAGAGACTCCTACCTGCTGATGCCTGCAGGAGCTTTATGTAGCTGGGTTGCCTTTCCATGGCAGGGACTGGGGACGGGGAAGGATGGACTCTGGCGTTTGCTCCTCTGTCGGTCACTGCCATCCTGACAAAGAGTGAGGGGGCCTTCAACACAGTGGCTCTCTGCCTAGTTCACTCATCTTGGGGAAAACACCTTAAAGTTCCAAGAGCTGACACTGCCATTTCTTCTACTTCTGTCTCACTCACGTAGCACCCTTGCCAGTTTAGAGAAAATGCCCTGTGTCCCTGATTTTCATCTGATCTCCCATCAGCTCTATGAGGATGGCAGACAGGTGACACCATGCCTATTTTATAGAGTAACAAAAGGAAGTTTGTCCAGGGCTATACAGATGAGACACAGGGGAACTAGCACGTGAACTTCAAACACGTGACTCTTGGCTAGCTACTCCTTCCGCTATAGTAGTAATTCCCTAAAGTGTCCCTCCGTGCACTGATGGTATTGGATATTAAGAGACAATTTTTTTTTTTTGAAATAGAGTCCTCCGTCACCCAGGCTGGAGTGCAGTGGTGTGATCATGGCTCTCCGCAGTCTCAGACTTGTGGGTTCAAGTGAGATCCTGCACCTCGGCCTCCCGTGTAGCTAGGAGGCACACACCACCACGCCTAGCTATTTGTGGGGGGCCTAGAGATGGTGTCTTGCTATGTTGCCCAGGCTGGTCCCAAACTTCTGGGCTCAGATGATCCACCTCAGCTCCCAAGGTGCTGGGATTACAGGAATGAGCTACTCGACCTGGCCACTATTTTAAAAAAATAGTCATAAAGGCATATGGTGTTCAAATAAGTTTGAGCAAAGCTGGATTAAACAGAATTCATAGGTTTCTCTACTGCAGGCCTTCTCAGAGCCTTTGACAGGCCAGGGTCCTCAAACCAACCGTCACACTCCAGAGAAAGAACGTTTGCTGTGCTTATTGCTCCCAGCCCCTTTTCTTCTCAGACCCTCATGTGGAATTAGAGTACACAGAATATATTTGGAGAAAGTTTTGCGCAGCCTGACTTCTCTTGGACTATAGGATGAGCCATTTTCCAAGCAGATGGAGCTACCACCACTGACTGAGGTAGTTAAACGAAGCCTGGAAAACCTTATGCCAAAAATGATTAATCGACCTGAAAAGGAGAAGGCAGATAGCCTAGCACCACCATTAGGCTTTTCTTTATCTTACGATGCTTGGCAACTATGTTTTGCCAAGTGCTTACTTACCTGGATCTTAATGGGCATATATATTCACTGTTCAACAAGACTGAGACAAATAAAAAGGAACTTGGGACCTTTCTCAAAGGATATCGGCAAAGGAAAGGCTAGCATTTGCTTTCCTGTGCTGACGACCATGTGCCCACCACTGTCCCAAGTCAGGGCTTACTAGAAAACTTTGCAATGTCCAGATAGTAAATATTTTAGGTTTTGTGGTCCAAAATCTGTGGGCAAAATCCAGATATAGATGTTTATGTAACAAGAAAGAAAACAAATGTTCATAGATCTTTTTATTGAAGAAATTCAAAATATAATGAGTATAATTTTTTATAATATACCTCTACTAATGAGAAGAGAGTGGGTTTCTTTTAGGGGATAACATGGCACTTTATTGGAGGTCAAAATTAATATCCTCTGTTGTCAAAATCTATTGCAAATGTTCATCTGTTAATGCTGATCTGTACTGGTATTTTGTGTATTTCATCTTTAAAAATATCTGTCCATACAGATAGGTGATATGCATGACACTCAAAGTGTGGTCAAGTTAGAGCAACCTTGCTGCCATTTGTAGTGTGTGAACAGCAGTGCAAAGCCATGAGTGTGCCATGTGTGGTCTTGGCTGCAACTCCATAACCCTGCCCTTGCCGTGCAAAAGCAGCCAGAGACCATACAAGTGGGCATGGCTGTGTTCCACTGTAAACTATATTTATGGACAGTGAAATTTGAATTTCATATCATTTCCATGTGTCACAAAATATTCACTTTTTAAAAATCCCTCCCCCACCCCACCAACCAAAGAAAAAGGCAAAACCCGTTTTTGGCTTGCAGACCACACAAAAACCAGTGGCTGGCTGGATTTGACCTATTGGGCCATTATTTGCCACCCCATTCTAAGTGCTTTTGCACTGGTCATCTTGTTCATCCTGACATCTCCATATGTGGTATGTACCACTATGACCCTGTCTTCAAGATGAGGAAACTCAGACACAGAGAGGGAAAGCTCTTTGCCCAAAGTCACACAGCTCCGAAATCTCAGAGGTAACATTCGAACCCAGGTATGTCTGACTCCAGAGCTGCAGGACAGTTGCTTGTCTGCACTGACTCACATTACATTCCCCATGGTGACCTTTTTCAATCTCTGCTGTAGTCTTCAAGCTCCCCAGCAAACTCCCCTCATGGGAAGGGGAAGATGGGCCAATTTCTTTAAGAATCATGAAGACAGCCCTCAAGGGCTCTGTCCATTTTCCTCCTCTCCACCTTAGGAGTTATCTCCATTGACCACTTCTCTGCTTCCTTCTCACATCTTATTTCACCACCTCTTCCTTCTTTTGTTCTTCCCTTTTTTCATGAGTAGAGTGTCCAGTCTGCACATAGGATCTCATGGGGTAAGGGTGTGAGCTCTGCATTCCAGATCTGCCCCTGAAAGCTGTGTGACCTTGGGCACATTATTTAATCTCGCTGAACTTCCAGTGTCCTCATCTGGAAAATGGGGAAAGCGATTTCTTACATTTTCCTCCCTCATGGAGTTCTTGTGAAGATCAAATGAAATAATGGTGTAAAAAGGGAGCCCAGTGCTAGTACATAGTAAGCACTCCATAAATACTAGCCTTGTTGTTTTTATTTTCTTCCCTACCACTACCTACTCTACTGCTACACTGATCACCTCTCACAGGCTTGCCATGTCAATATCTCTATAATTATTTATCAAGTGTCTACTATGTGTTACAAAGGTTTAAAAGTTTGCTCGCTCCACGTCTCCTGAATCAGGTTGAGCACTGAGTGCTGGGCTTTGCATTGGCACACATGGCCAAAGGAACAAATGGAATCATTCACCCTGGAGATCTTCATGCTCCCACCAAAAACCACCTGGTTGGGATGGGTTGGATATAGCTCTCGAAGAGTCAAGCAAACTGTCCAGGCAATAAAAAATATATGCCTACAAATTCAAAAACCCTCGACCCACAGTGCCAATAAACTAGCCCAGTTAATAGTCCATTGGAATTAGGTACATGAAGAAGCTTAAAACTTTTCAGCCATTACAAGAAATACCATCACGTTTTGAAGTCAGGGGAAACCAACAGAGGCCATAACCAAGTGAAATTACAAAGAAAATGTGAAAGTTGTCTTTTCCCTAGATCTTTGTATTCTCTTATCTTGGTCAAGCCAGAATAGTTACTTAAAATATTGGAAACAGCTTGTTGAGAAAGCAATGTTGCATCTTCTTTGCCTGCAGAAAAGCATGTACACACTTGCAGGCTTTGGTGTGTTCTTAGAGAGGCTTCAAGGAATTGTGCAAGCAGGGTATGTTCTAGCAGATTACGGGTTCTTTGTGTTTCATGTTTCATGGCTGCCAGCAGCTGGCATCTTTCAGAAATCACATGAAAAGTGGGCAGAGCTCCTTGTGCAAACTTCTGAGCCAAAGGTTAAGGAGACTTTGTGTGTAACTCTTAATCTTGTTGAGAAATTTTAGGGTGAAAAATATAATTATGCCTGAAATGCCAACGACCAAGGCCAAAGGAATGTCTCCTCTTTGGAGGGTTCTTTGTTGATGAGATTAAAAACTAAGCTCTTGTGTTCCTGCCTACAAATTATTCAGATTATTTGAAAAGAAACGAAAGAAGACACTGGGAGGGAAAACTGTTGCATACTATGCTATGTAGCACTTAACTAATGCTCACCCGTTTAGCAATTAGTTCAGTAAATATTTATTGAGTGCCTGCTATGTGCAACTCAACAGAAGCTAAATATTCAAGTTCCTGCTCTCCTTGAGTAGTTTTACTCAAGTTAGGTGTATTCTTAATCATCTCTCAATGTAAGGTTCTGGTCATAAGAAGAATTAAAAGACTCTGGAGGTTAGCACAGGGCAACTTTATATTGCATAATCTATAATTGCCATCAATTCTGTATAGATATAGATCAGCATGGGCAATTCAACAGGCTGGCCTTAAGAGCTGTGTGGTGTGGCCTGAACATCAGGCCCAGCAGTCAAGAGGGGCAACACACAAAGACACTAAAAAGAAGATAGGAAAGTGATACTACCACATTGGAATGAGGTGTTGTCATCAGCCAGCAGACCCCAATGGAGTCCTGTGAGCCTTGTAGCCCTGGAATCTGAGTAATGACAATGAGCATAACTTGTCCTGGAGGGGAGCGCAACCATTAAGGAAGGCCTCCTTTGTCCATGTGTAATTCTACTTAGTCTTTCTCTGTCCCACCATGTAGGTCTTAGGTTGCCCCATTTTATAGAGGAGAGGCTAAATTACATCTTGGTCACACAACTTAGAGGTGGAAGAACCCAGGCTGTGTAACCCAGTTGTCATTCCCTATCACATTCTGTGTTCTTTCTTCAGTATTATGTGGCCACTGCTAGCCATCCGATATAGCAAGGGGTTATTCAGACCCAGCTCCTTAAACCACATGCCAAAGTCCCTCCCCAGATGAGTCCCTCCCCAGCTAACTCATGGTTGGGAAATCAAATAGTGATATATATATACACATATATATATACACACACAATTTATTATGCATTATATATCTTAAATGTATACATTATTACATAATACATGTTGTATATTGTGTGTTAAACATTGTGTTAGTTTCCCAGGCTAATCCACAAAAGCCTATGTCATGTTGCTAAAATTTCTATGCTTGTGGAGAGGGCTGGGGAGAATAATGGAAGATAATATAATAGCTAAAACAGAATAAGAAAAAACAAGATTGAATGAAAACTTAACAGCATTGATTGATCTTGGGGCCACATACTTCAGGAAAAGTGACCTTGTTTTAAAAGGACAAGGAAAAATAGTGCTCATCTTTGGATGTTGTTTTGAGAATTAAATCTGTTAAACCATGTAAACCATCTAGCACATTGTAAAAGTGATGTAAATGCTAGTTGTGTAGATAAATGGAGACCCTTAAAAATATTTCAAAGGGAATTTCCGAACACTTTTAAAGTGAAACCTTTAGAGAGTGCTCGCCTAAATTATTTATACTTAATTTCACTTTAAAACAAGAGTTTCCTTCTACATTGCACCTGGCTATTTGTGCACATGCTAAGTGCCTGAGTCTGCCATTCATCATCCTGAGACTGCCTGCTGCAGCTGAGATTGCCAGCTAGTGCAGCTGAGAAGCAGCTATGGAAGCCCCACAGTCAGATGCTTACCTTCCAGTTTTGGATATAATAAGGGTGCCTCTCCTAAGCAATTACACCGTGCCCCACACTTCACTTAGTGCCTGGCCATACACTAACGCACTTTGCCCCCTAACGAACCCAGGAGGCATGTGCTATTATTAGTTACATGTTAAAACTAAGAAAACGGGACCCTAGAGAGTTTATGAAAGTTGCCACAAGTTGTAGAACCAGTGAGTGATGGAGCTGGAATTTAGAAGTGGGCAGTTTGCCGCTGGAGAACACGCGCTATGCCACGATTTCTCAGCTTCAGCACTACTGAATCCAGGGCTAGATAATTCTTTGTCTTGCATCCTGTCTATTGTAAGATATTTAGCAGCATCCCTGGCCTCTACCTACTGGATGCCAGTAGCATCCCTGCCACACTCCACCCCCAGCCCCTAGTTGTGACAACCAAAAATGATTCCAGAGATTGCTGAATGTCCCCTGGGGGTCAAAATGGCTCCTGGTTGGTTGGGAACCACTGTTTTACCCCCAGATATCATCCCTGGATTTGAACATTATCAAAGTTTGACCTGCAGACTGAAAGAATCTCACAGACTTTACTGCCTGAAAGTTACCTTTGACACTACTCAGAGGAAGCAGAGCTTTCTTATAGAGGGAGGGAAGGGAAGTGAATGTTGAAAATGTCCGTGTGTGTATTAGGACATGGAAAAGGGGACCAACAGTCAAGGTGTGCATGGCAGGTGGAGGTACAGAGGGAGGAAATGGTGATTTGGAAAGGATGACATACTTGCCACTGAGAACCCAGCAAATCGGAACTCACTGGGCTCCTGCACAATGATTGAGAGCTCCTGCTGGAGTCGACAGCCCTGATTCAAATACCCGCTCCACCACTGATGAGCTCTGTGACCTTGGGTCAGTGATTTAATCTGAGTGCCAGTTTCCTCCCCTATAAAACCTAAGTAATGTTTGTTTCTACCTCATGGTGGTGTTGTGAGCCCCTTACAGGTGCTACAAGAGAAAGGGCTTCATAGATGCTAATCAGTTGTCCTGGCCACCCCACCTAAGGCTGTGATGTTTAAGGGATAATACAACAGGGTCTGGACTCAGACTGCCCAAGTCTAAATCCAGCTTGGCCACATGCTAGCTGTGTGATCTTGACTGAGTAGCTCAGCCTCTGTGAGCCTCAAAGCCCTCATTTCTAGTGCCTACCTCGCAGAGTCCATGTATGGAAGCTATGAGATGATGCAATGAACCCTTGCCCAGTTCTGGAGCCCAGCAAACTCTCATCAGCATTAGCACCATGATGACACTTCCCACCTTATGATTTGTCTTTCCTTTCTAGGGCTGCCATAGCAAGGTGCTGCAGGCTTTGTTCAAGGTGTAGGCAGGTCCTTCTGAGGCTTTGAGGGACAATCTATTCCATGCCTCTCCTCTAGTTTCTGGTGGTTTGGTGGCAATCTCTGGTGTTCCTTGGCTTGCAGATGCATCATTGTGATCTCTATCTTCATTTTCTCCTGGCGTTCTCCTTGGGTGCATGTGTCTCCTTATGTCCAAATTTCCCCTTCTTAGAAGGACAACAGTCACCTAGGATCAGGGTACAGGATGACCTCATCTTAACAAATGAGATCTGCAATGACCCTATTTTCAAATAAGGTCACATTCTCAAGTACTAGGGATTAGGATATCAACACATGAATTCTGAGGGGGACACAATTCAATCCATAACAAGATTCTATGAATCTTTTAAAGGTTTCTTCCAGCCCTGAAATTCCATGAGGAATGGCTAAGATCTGAATAGCTTGGGGCAACCAAATAATGGAACCCTGAGAACAGTGGAAAGAGTGCTGTTTGAAGAGTCAGGAAATGTGCTACTTGAGGAAAGTATCTTGATTTTTTTTTTTTTACTTTTAAAATCAATTTACTTGATTATATGTCTTCTCTGTCCTGTGGGGCTGACGATGGCTACTTTCTACACCTTCACTGCGCACCCTCTTCCCAAAATTATTCTGCAGACTGCAGGAGAATGTGGCTGTAAAGACACCTTGAAGCTTTCAAGGCTCTGTCTCTGTGTGTTATTATTATCCCCATTATTTATAAGGAATAAGGCGAAATGTTGACTCCCGCGTGGGGATTCAGTGTCTGTTAACAAGGCCTCATTTCTCCATCACTGCTTGCCTCTCCCCATCAAACGCAGACCTACTGCTAAAGTTTTCAAAAGCTCCCTGCGTTGCGAGATTTGAGCAAACTTGATCTTCCAGGTTAAACTTAAATATTGTTTCCATTTTGAAGCCTGTCATGTGGGTGTACCACAAAGAGCGTTTGGTTTCTACCCCCACCCCGCCTGAAGCTCTGGGCCGCAGTATGTAGGCAGTAACAGAATACTAGGAAGAAAGAGAGAGCCTGAAATGGATCGTTGGCTCTCAGCCTGTGCAGAGACAAAGCAGGATGTAAGTAAAACCATTACTTCTACCTCCTGATCAAAGGCGAGATGGTAACCCCGCCCCTCCTCCCCACCACCCAGCAAGCAATTAACACAGCCTGGCGTCTCCTCTGCAGTGATGGCGGTTCATGAGCTCGGGCTCACGAGTGGTTGAAAGTGGGGGTGCCTTCTGTGCCCAGGTTGAAAAATGTGCGCATTTGCGAACAGAATACATGACGAAATGGGGGAAACACAGAAACCAAGCTTGTTGACAGCTTACTCTTTTCATCTACATTTGATGCAGAGTGAGATCAGAATTTGCCAGTGGAACTTAGAAGGTTTGTATCACAGGAATTGAGTAGACTCAAGTTGATTTTGCGACCACTTATAAACTTGTTAAATGCAGATTCTGATTCCATTAGGTCTGCGTGGAGCCTGAGATTTTATGTTTCTAACAGACTCCCAGGTAGGGTTATCAAATTTAGAGGTGGAAAAAAAAAAAAAAAAAAAAAGACTTGACATCCAGTAAAATTTGAATTTCCTATCTTTTATCTGGCAACCCTTCTCCCAGGCAATGTTAATGCTGCTGGTGTGTGGACCACCCTTTGAGTGGCAAAGATGTACATCCTAAAGACATAAAAATCTGATGAAAGTATAAGGCTGAGTTAGTGGATGAGCATCTGGTACAATTTAGAAACAAGCGCGTGGTTTACAGGATAGTCGCACTGCAAAATGTGACTTGGCTATAGGCAGAAACAAACCAATAGCAGCAAAGAGTGTACCTACATCATTAGAAACAGGGTTCCTTGCATTCCTAGGCTTAGAGTCCTGGGGAACAGTGTGGTACTCATGTTTGCTTTGTAGATTTATTTTCTTAGCCACTTAGTTAATATTGGTAAATCCAGAGTAAATTTAGAACTATAAAAGTAAAAAAGGTTTTTTTAAAGAGCTAAAAACAATGCAAAGTCTAATGTTGAGGGCCTTGAGGATGGCATTTTGCCACATGCTGCCTCCCTTTCCAACTCACCCTCCAAAAGGAAGGGGCCACTGTAACTCCTGCAGCTCAACCCTGATAGGTAATCTGCAGATGAGGTGGGGGCTGGGGCATAGGTTTACAATGACATTTGACATGCAGACCCAACGGTCTGTTTCTTTGAAGCTAAAAGAACTGATTCTAGCTCCTTTGAGGATACTGGGCCACCAGAGTGGCCACTTACAGATTGCCAGAAAGTTGCCACTGAAAGGGAGCTTAGCCATCATTGATTCTAGCCTTACTTCCACAGATGAAGGGGCAGCACTGCAGACAGCAAGTTCCTCCTCCTCTGAGCCCCTTTCTCCTCTACTGGCTACACTGGCGGGTACACTGGAAAAGCTTTATTCCAGGGGCTGTGTAAGGTTAGGACTTGGTTTTTAAGATCTGGTTTTGGGGAATTTTTTTGTTTGGTTCTGTTTGAAGGTAAAGAAAGATTGTCTAATTCCAAATCTTACTTGCCTGTATTCTGTAATGAAAACCATCTCCCTTCCGTTCATCCATTCTTGAGAGTGGGTTGAATCTTATATATATGTCTCCTGTGTGACTTTAGTAGGCTTGATTTATTTAATCAAAGGCAGATACCAGACTTTTCCCAAATTTAATAGTGCCATTTGTTTTATTCTTCAAGTATTTATTGAGCACCTTCTATGTGCCAGGTCTGTGGAAGGTCACAGCCATCCAGAAACTAGAAGATAAATAGCCCTCTCTCATTCAGCTTGTCTCATCAGGACTTGGCTCTGCTGTAGCAATGAATAAGCATGGAATTTTAAGCTGAAATGCTCAGAGGTTAGTCATTTTAGCTTTTTGGCTGGCCTTAATTTCTAAAACATCAAATAACATCGTATTTCAAGTCCTATTGATAGATAGCCTATATGCCCCTACCCTTAGTGATATGTCTAACATGATATTTTTCACCCAATTCTTTAAAAAATCTACATTCATGACTCAATTCTCATTGTCAAATATTTAAGCTATATTGAAGTAGACAACTTGAAACCTCAATGTCTCCTTCACTCTGTCCCCCAACTCTACACTTCTCCCCAGAAGCAAAAGACCCCAATTAATTAGTAGATATGTCCTTCGTCTGCATTTACAAATAATGTACATTTACATAATTCATTTAACACAAATTAGATTATATTATTCAGCTTCTTCTGTGATTTGCATTTTTCACTTAACAGTATGTCTTGGTAAACTTTTCATTTTAATATATATAGACCTACCTTATTTTCTAATAGCAACAGAAGTATTTCATGGAATTCCCCTCCCGAGGTTCATTTTAGCCACTCACAGTTAATAGGCATTTAGATAGTTTGCGTGTTTTGCTGTCACAAACAAGACTGCAATAAATAATTTTGTGTATATGTCTTTGGGCGTATGTGCAAGTATTTCTGTAGAAGAGAGACCCAGAATTTTAATTTTCTACATGAAATAAATCTGATAAGCTGATGAGAACAGGATTTGTTGCCAGTTGGCAAATACATTACAATCTGAGTCTTGAGTTTCCCAGCCCACGCTGTCCTGTTTGTATTAATGCAGGATTGCCCCCAGGAGTCCTCCCTGTTCAGACCCTGCTGACTGACAATTTGGAATCTGGAATCTGGAGTTGAGCTTCATATATAGAAACCTAGATTTGCAATATTTAAATACTTAAATACCTTAAAATGGTATGGACTTTATTAAACAGAAAGTGAAAAAGGGAAAAACTAAGGGAATTTCCCTGTTAAATGAATGGACAACTCCATATTTAACAGAGCTTAGTCTCTCAGGAAAGGAGGTGGGCCCATTTTTTTTTTTTTAAATAACCTTTTCACGTTTTTCTTCCCAGCTAAGCCAACTCCACAAATAGCCCAAACTAAACACCTAATGAATGTGATGTGTTGAGATGTGTTTTGTTTCAGATTTTAAAATGCAGCAAATTAGATGTGATAGGCAGAATCTAAAGATGTCTTTCCAAGACACCCATGCTTTATTCAAACACTAACCAGGTACTGGACGAAGGGACTTTGCAGCTTAAAATAGGGAGAGTATCCTGGATTATGTAAATGGACCCAATGTCATGACATTAGCCCTTAAAAGTGGAGAAAGAAAGTGGAAGAGTCAGAGTGGTGCAGTGGAAGAGGGAAGGGGAGAGATTAGGCATAAGAAGAGGCAGAATGGTCCCAAGGGGGAGGAGAGGCTATGATAAAAGGGAAGGGGCTATGAGCCAGGGATTGCAGGTGGCCTCTAGAAGCTGAGAATGATGCTTAGCCAGCTGCCAGCAAGGAAAGTCCCACAACCAGACGGAGCTGAATTCTGCCAGTGACCTGAATGGGCTGGGAAATAAATGCAGCCTCAGAACTGCAAAAAAGATTGCAGCCCTGTTGACACCTGGTGATTTTGGCCTCATGAAACCCAGAGCGAGAATGAACTGAACCATGCTGTGCCAAAGTTCTGACCTACAGAACTGTGAGATAATAAATAGATTTTTTTTTAAGTCAATAAGTGTGTGGTGATGTGTTAGGATAGCAGTAGGAAACTAATGCACAGATGGGTTGAACCAACATCAGCGTGTAAGACTTGGCACACAGGGCAAGCTGGTGTATTTTTTACTTGCTAGCATCTGGAGCAGGGTAAGGGCCCAATGTTATAATATGAAGAAGAGCAGCTTGCATTTTCTAGGTGCTTACCTCGTTTTAGGTGCTGTACATGGTACTTTATGTGCACTTCTTACCTTGTTCTTCACAGCAGCCCTACAAGGATTTATGCTTTTATTATTATTATCATCCCTATTTTAAAGGTGAGGGACTGATTGAGGCTCACAGGGGTTAGCTACCTGGGCAGGTGTCACATGGCTTATTAATGGCAGGGCTGGGACTCAAACCCACGTCTGTGGGACATCATGCCCAAGTCTGTGCACATAAGTGCTATATTTCACAGTGCACCACAACCCCAATTAAATATGAAGCTAATATGTTTCCATATACAAAATTGCTGATATTGAAACTCCTGCTAGCCACTCACAACTAAGAATGCCTTTCATCACATAAAGCCCTTTAACCTTGTTTTAATGCCCTTGGAATACTACACCACTAGGTGCTGAGCAAGGAGGAAAAAAATCAAAGTTGGATGGTCAAGGAAATAGGAGACGCCCACCCCACCCCCGCCCCACCCCCCAGGTTCTGCAAGCCAAAGCTCAGAACACACTCTTGTATTTCTCTTCAAATCCTCGGAGGTCTCGCTTGCTCTAGATTGTGTCAAAGATTGTGCCCCCTTCCCTGCGTCAGGCACTCAATTCCAGGGGTGGAAGTTGTGATGGAGACATTTTTATACCTTGGGCATAAAGATCAGGAGCCAAAAGGAATATCAGGTGGAACAAATGCTATCGCTGACATTTTATCTGGAGGTGGGGGTGTGGGTTGATGTGCCAATTTGCTCTCAGTTGCACGTACAGAAATTGTGACCTCAAATTCAGCCAATGGAAAGTCTGAGTATGAACGTTCACATTGTTCAGACATTTAACAAATATGAACTGAGCTTCCATAATGTGATGGGGTTTGCATGTGAAGTTAATGATACAGTAATGAATAAGGTGAGTTCCATACTCATAGATCTTCCAGGCTCCATTATTCCAATATTATTCCAGGCTAATGAAGGAAGCACAGATAAGCAAGCAATTGCAGGAGAGTATAATAAGCGCTGTAGTGGAGGAGGCACTAGATGCCTAGAGTACATGTGGAAGAGATGCCAAACCCAGATTCAGAAGCCAGAAATAGTGGCCCTTGAGGTGCGGCCTCAAGGATAAGTAGGAGTTGGCCAGGTACAGAGGCGGCAGAGGAGAATAGCCCAGCCCCAGGGAATGTCATGATGTAGATCTGATCTGGGAGCCTACCTATGTCCATAAATACATCTGGAGTATAGGAGGCAAACAGGCTATCAGTTGAGACTGAGGTCAGAAAACCTTCCTACTAGTTTTTTGAAGAGATAGAACTTAATTATAAGGGGACTTGGAAACCATTGAAAGAAAAGGTTAAGCAGTGGCATGAATGGATGTAGGTGCTTTAGAAGGATCCCTCTGGTGAAAGAGCCAAGAATTGATGGAGGGGAGTGAGTGGAGCACAGAGACTATTGGGACCTGAGAGAGGTGGTGGGGGTAGAAAGGAACGGTGGGAAGATCAGGGATGGGGAAAAGCAGCTGGATGCCAGAGCTATCTGAGGAGGAGGGGCCAAGGGGTTTGTTCGTCGGGTGGAGGGAGAAAAGGGAGCCCAGGATGACAGCCAGGGCTGATTTGACCAAATCATCATCCAAATATTATTCTGGGCTGACAGGCCCAAGTTGCAGTCAGCAGAGGCCACATGGGCTTATAATTTGCCATTTGTGAATGTCCTGAGGAGTGGAGAATCAGCTAGGAAGCAAATCTTCCTTCTGCTGCATGAGACAGCCAAAAAAGCACCTCTGAGGATAGGCATCTTGGGGATTTCAGAGCAGGTAACGCCTTTTGGTTGTTTTGAATATGCTGACAGAAGAACAAAAGCTTTCAGGAAAACAAAGCCCAACCCCTTAATGAAACAGGAAAGGATATACAGTTTCAAATGCTTGCTTTCCTTGCTTTCTGAGAAGAAAGATGCCTTGCCTGTTGAAGGTGGCAGATGCAGGTTGCTCTGTGGGCCTCGGGAAGGGTCACTGCAGCTGTCACCTGCCCACCCACGTGTCCTGAGGCACTGTGACATCTTGACAGGTGTCCCGACACTTGGCCTTGACATGTCCTGTCAGGCCTGCCTGTCAGCTGGGACTGGGCTTGGGGAAGAGCCTGCGGGCCTGGGGCCTGGTAGCACTTGCTTAGTTAAACATCTGTGGCTGCTATTGCCCTGTCACAGGCCTGCAAGTCAGAACTACTCAGATTCATTTCACAGCGATAGTCCTTCAGTCTTCTGATTATGTGGCTCTGCAGCAGGGAGAGGGAGACATTCATGAGCAAGTGTGCAAAATGCATTTAATGCCTACCGGTGGTGTACAGCCATCCATTGCTTCGGTCTGCCCAGTGTCTGTCTCCCTGTCTTTTGATACGAGGGGCCAGAGTTTCTCTGGGGAATTCCTTTCAGTTTCTGCAGTTCTGGGACAGTTACCCTTCACCCAGTACTATGTCAATATGGGCGCATGACTCAAGCCAGCCAGAGTTCACTTTCCCTAGACTTAATCACTCAGAGGGAGCTATCCCTTAAGCCACAGTGATTGGTTCAGAAATGGGCAGATGATCAAACTAGACCAATGAGTCTCAGTTCTGAGATTTTGAGTTAAGACCGCTTGGAAAAAGAACTGTTTATGGAAATAGAAGCTGGAGTGATGAAATTTGGGGTACCAGGGGCAACAGGACCATAGTGAGAAGAGAACCCTACCTGAAAATGAAGTCAGAAAGAAAAGGAAAGTAGACAAGAATGATGGAGAGAGAGGCAGAGAAATCCCTGAAGACATCATTTAGGATCCCAAATTCACCTGTGCCCAAAGCCAGAGTAGTCCTGAATGATTCAGTTACAAGAACCAATAAGTGCCTTTTCCCATAAGCCAGTTTGAGGCCAGATGAATAGAAATTGCATCCCTTATTGAGTCCTGGCTCAAGTCAATTTAGCAAGCATTTTAAATTAATTCAAGATGGATTAGAGACTTAAATGTTAGACCTAATACCATAAAAATCTTAGAGGAAAACCTAGGTAGTACCATTCAGGACATAGGCATGGGCAAAGACTTCATGTCTAAAACACCAAAAGCAACGGCAGCAAAAGCCAAAATTGACAAATGGGATCTCATTAAACTAAAGAGCTTCTGCACAGCAAAAGAAACTACCATCAGAGTGAACAGGAAACCTACAGAATGGGAGAAAATTTTTGCAGTCTACTCATCTGACAAAGGGCTAATATCCAGAACCTACAAAGAACTCAAACAAATTTACAAGAAAAAAACAAACAACCCCATCAAAAAGTGGGCAAAGGATATGAATAGACATTTCTCAAAAGAAGACATTCATACAGCCAACAGACACATGAAAAAATGCTCATCATCACTGGCCATCAGAGAAATGCAAATCAAAACCACAATGAGATACCATCTCACACCAGTTAGAATGGCCATCATTAAAAAGTCAGGAAACAACAGATGCTGGAGAGGATGTGGAGAAATAGGAACACTTTTACACTGTTGGTGGGATTGTAAACTAGTTCAACCATTATGGAAAACAGTATGGCGATTCCTCAAGGATCTAGAACTAGATATACCATATGACCCAGCCATCCCATTACTGGGTATATACCCAAAGGATTATAAATTATGCTGCTATAAAGACACATGCACACGTATGTTTATTGCAGCACTATTCACAATAGCAAAGACTTGGAATCAACCCAAATGTCCATCAGTGACAGATTGGATTAAGAAAATGTGGCACATATACACCATGGAATACTATGCAGCCATCAAAAAGGATGAGTTTGCGTCCTTTGTAGGGACATGGATGCAGCTGGAAACCATCATTCTTAGCAAACTATCACAAGAACAGAAAACCAAACACCGCATGTTCTCACTCATAGGTGGGAACTGAACAATGAGATCACTTGGACTCAGGAAGGGGAACATCACACACCGGGGCCTATCATGGGGAGGGGGGAGGGGGGAGGGATTGCATTGGGAGTTATACCTGATGTAAATGACGAGTTGATGGGTGCAGCACAGCAATATGGCACAAGTATACATATGTAACAAACCTGCACGTTATGCACATGTACCCTACAACTTAAAGTATAATAATAATAAATAAATTAATTAAAAAAAAAAAAAAAAAAAGATCCACAGTGGGAGCTATACCTCAGAACTCTAGGGAGCACAGGAAGCATGCTACAATCACAGCCATTGCCAGTATTGTTATTATTCTATTTATTAGACATTTCCCCAGCTTTCAGACACTCCTCAGCACTTTACACACATAATTTCATTTGACCCTTTGAGCACATCTTTCAATTAAAAATAATTATCTACACTTTACAGAGAAAGAAACCTAGCCCAGAGAAGTTAAGAAATACATCCGGGGTGGGTGCAGTGGCTTATACCTATAATCCCAACACTTTGGGAGGCCAAGGTGGGAGGATTGCTTGAGCCTAGGAGTTCAAGAACAGCCTGGAAAACATGGCAAAATCCTGTCTCTATTTAAAAAAAAATACAAAAATTATCTGGGCCTGGTGGTGTGTGCCTGTAGTCCCAGCTACTCAGGAGGCTGAGGTGGGAGAATTACCTGAGTCCAGGAGGCAGAGATTCCAGTGAGTTGAGATCATGCCACTGCATTCCAGCCTAGGCGACAGAGTGAGACCCTGTCTCAAAAAAGAAAGAAAGAAATATGTCTAATATAGTAATAATAGTGACACAGGATGTGAGTTATTGTCTATAATGGCCCCAGAATCTATGTTCTCACCACCCTGATTTCTTGCCTGCTTTTTCTGTGGCGGCTTACACTCTGGTCAGGGAGACTTAAAGGGAACACACTGGCAGGCAAAAGAGGTTACCTCCTCCCATCTTAAGGACTTGGAAGGAAGGGAAATAAGACTGTACACCCAAGAAAGCAAAATGGAATAGATCGGAGTAGAGATTTGCCAAGTTGCCTTATAGAGCCAGGACAGCTTCTAGCCAGCTAGGCTAGATCTAGCTGCCTGAATGTACTGGCAGCAAAAAACAAAACAAAACAAGGGTGTGTCAGGAGAGGCATCAGCCAACCATGGAGGCAAAAGCAGGGGAGTGAAAGAGGAGGATCTTGGAGATGTGCTTCATAGCACTATCCAGAAGATGGGTGTCATAGCCACGGAGCTTCCCAATGGCCAGGCCATCTCTAGGGGGAGATGAGAGGGAAGGTGGGGCCAGGAATCCAGTAGTTACTCTTTCCATCAAAGCCACTATCCTGCTGTGGAATAGTTCCCCGGGGCCTCTGTCCCATATCTGTGCCATTTTTCAGTAGAATCCAAGAATCTAGATTTCTTTATGATAGCAACTTATTTGAATTCTTTTAAACACTCTGCAGGCCCAACAACGACCCCAAGTGCAAGAAAAAATCTTGGGTCTCCTCTAATTTGTGATCCATAACAAGGGCTGGGCAGGAATAGGGTAGGAGTTTTCTGAGTTTAGGTTCCTGATGCCCTTGCATGACTACTTCAGCCAACATCCCTAGTTTTGAGGATGCCATTCTTCTCTTCATTGTGACCCCTCCTACTCTCTTTTTAAGTTATTTCTAGACCTCTTCTTCCCTAGAGGCCGTGTCTATGGGAAGGGGACTGTGCTTGCCACAGTTGGACATTCCAGGTTCTGCAGTGATAGTTTCATATCATTGTAAATTCAGCTGGCCTTTGGAGTCTAACTTGGTTTCCCCTGTGACGTCCTACAAGAAGAGACTGGGGTGGTCAGAAGCTAATGAACCTTTTGGTCTATACATCTTTCAGAGTTCTCCTTATAAAATAATCACAAGGTCTCTAAGTTGCAATGCTAAGGAGACAGGAGCTGGCTACTTTGGAAGCTGCCCTTTTGGAGATGTACTTCTTCTTCTGTGGCCTAACAAGGAAGGTTTCAGAGCCTCCCAGACTCAAGGCCAGGCCTGGGTGATGGCCTAGCAACCATGTAAAGTGCATTCTCCACCAGGAGTGGTGGCTCATGCCTGTTAATCCCAATGCTTTGGGAGGCCAAGGTGGGAGGGTCACTTGAGCCAGGAGTTCAAGACTAGTCTAGGCAACATAGTGAGACCCCCCATCTCTAAAAAAAATAAAAAGTAAAAACAAAACAAAACAAAATAGCTGGAAGTGGGGGTGTACACCTGTAGTCCAAGCTACTCAGAAGGCTGAGGCAGTGAGGCAGGAAGATCACTTGAGACCAGGAGTTCAAGGCTGCATGAGCTATGATTGCACCACTGCATTCCAGCCTGGGTGACAGCGTAAGACTGTGTCTTCTAAAAAAAAAAATTTCTTTAAATCAAAACTCAGAAAAATAAATAAATAAATAAATAAATAAATAAATAAAGTGCCTTCTCCCATGGATATTCCTGTGCCCTGGATGAGAGGGGCCAAGCAGCTTTGCAGACAGAAAGAACACCACAAATTTAAACTGGAGTCCCAGCTTCATTACTAGCTAAGTGGATAAGTTTTCCAACTCTTTAAGGTTCAGTTTCCTCAGATAAAACGTGAAGATAATAATAGGATCTGCCTCACAGAGTGTCTATGAAGACTAAAATGGAAAAGAAAGGAATGCAAAGGGTTTAGCAGGGCACCTGACATGGTTGCATTCATTAGCTGTTAGTGACTCTCTTCTTTCTGATATTTTTGCATCCTGGGCTGAACACACATCTCTGTCCACATGCTTTTCTGTGTATGATCCAAGCCTGAGTGTTCCATACAGTGACTCAGGCCCTCAGGAAGGCAGGGAGTCTTGGAGAAAAAAGGCACCTGGCCTTATAGGTAGCCTGGGTGACCCAGCAACTATCCATAGAGTCCAGTCTGGAAATGTCAATAAGGGAAATGGGCCAGGGAGGCTTGGTTAAAGGGGCATCAGAAGTCAGCTTCAACCCCACATGCCATAAGGGAATGCAAGCTCAATATAGCCATATCTGTGCCATTTTTCAGTAGAATCCAAGAATCTAGATTTCTTTATGATAGCAACTTATTTGAATTCTTTTAAACACTGTGCAGGCCCAACAACCACCCCAAGTGCAAGAAACAATCTTGGGGTTCCTCTAATTTATGATCCATAAAAAGGGCTGGGCAGGAATAGGGTAGGAGTTTTCTGAGTTTGGGTTCCTGAAAGCGGATTCTATGACAAGGATGTAGTACAAGCTATCCTTGGGGGATGTGTTCCCAGGAAGCATCAATAAGGCAAGGGGAAGGCAAGCCAATAAAGGAGGAGTTGTCAAGCCACCACTGTGGGCAACAGGTGTCTGCAGCTTAGTCCTGCTGTGGAATGCTGGAGGCTGGTATGGAACCGGAATCATCCCACTTTAGGGGTGAGGGAGCTGTGATATGTGTGTCCTCATTCCTGACGGTCATCAGCTGAGGGCTGCTCCTAGGGGCATCAACACCCTCACACTCCTCACCTGCTACAAGCCTGTATAAGGTGAGCCTTAGAAGCCAGGGAAGCCCTCAGGCAAAGCCATGCAAGAATGGGCAGTTAGAGGTTGAGCTTCATACACTGAAATGGTGGAGCCCAGCAGGCCATGGAAGGGGCACCCACAGTGTCAATGGGAGACAGGCAGAGGAAGGAAGCCGGTCAGCACCACCCACTGCATCAATAAATGTTCAAAACACCCATCTAACCTGGCAATTAAGGGTGGATGGCAAAGGTCCTCATACTGGCTCCATCTCTCCTGTCAGAGGAGGCTTCCAACACATGCCTCTGGTCTCCTTCTTGTGCCAAAGCAGGAGTTGAGACTGGAAAGAGATGTGAGCTCCTTGCAGGAATGCCTGCTGGCCACACTTGCCTCTAGAGGCTCTGCCTGTCAATTACAGAAAGATCTGCTAGACTCCATTCTCTATTATCTTCCACCGCAGTCTCCAGTGGCAACTCTGCAACCGTTTTCTGCAGAATGGTTCATATTGTTTTATATCTTCTTAGCTGCCAAGTACAATGTCATAAGCAATAAATAAATAAATTGTTGGCCTATATGGAAAGCATATTTTGTCCAGATGCATCCTTGAAACTTCAGCTCTGAAACAAGAAAGTCAGACTGGAAACCACATCCTCAAAGCTCGGGAGAAGTAGGCTCACATGGAAAAGCCATTTGATTGGCAGGTGCTACCACCCAGCACTGGATTTGTGTCCTGCTGATTGGCCAGACAGTGCACCTTCGGAAATGCTCAGCATGTGAGGTGATACAGTTTGCTGGTGTTCATGCCTAGCATGGGTGGCCCTGCTGGACAGCCTGGAATGAAAGAGGAATCAAGTTTGGAGGATGACTTAGCTGAGGAGCTGAGGAGCTGAGACCTGTGTGTTTCTTTTGACCTCCTCTTTACCAGCTGGGTTGGGGCAAGCCTCCCTCATCAAGAATGCTGAGTTCAGCATCATTTACTGGGGTGCAAACTGTTTTCCCAGTTATCTTGGCCTTCCCGGATGCAAAGGGCAAGAGCATGACAATATGTAACTAGGAATGAGGAGGAAGAGGAGGGAGAACTAGATGGCTCAAAATCAGCTGGGCATGGTTTAGCTGGCTTAGCCAACCTGGAGATGGAGCGGGCATTCCAAGAAAGAGCTGGGGCCAGCAGGTAGATGATCTGAGGAACAAATATGGCCTTGATGGCAGTAATCACCACAGGGAGTGCACCAATGGTGACTTGGACTACCTGGGACAGCTGGCTGGGAACACTTTTAAATGTCATTTTTATCACTTTTTAAATTAAAAATACATATGCATAAAAAGTTAAACAGTCTAGAAGATGCATATAGTGAAAAGTGAAAGTCCCTTCTGCAACATCCCCACATCTATGCACTCTGTCATTCCAGAGATTCTTCCAGGCTTACACACACACACACACACACACACACACACACACACACATTTTACCAGGATTGAGACTGTACTACACAAATTATTCCACAACTCCCTGTTTTGCACTTTGTGTATTGTGGACATCTTTCCACATCAGTCTAATCTGTCATTGCTTTGTGGTGCTCTTTTGATAGATTATAATGCTTTGTTAAAATTTTTGAGGTGACCTCTCAGATTGCTTTCTGAATAGCCAGCCTATGGTGAGCAACTGAAAGTGTTCGCAGCTGATGCTGTGATCACTATTCCGAGTACGAGTAATCTTTTATTATCTTACCTGTTGAATGCAATAGAATTAAAGTGAACTATGGAAATATTCATGAAAAAAGTGATTACAGAAAGGATTTTGAATATGCACTTACACACACATGTAAAATATGTATGTATAGTATAATGAAATTCAAGAGAGATATTGGGCTGTCTGAATAAAACTAAAGATGTCACTTCTATACCTGAGTTATTTTTCTTGAATGAATTCCTCACCTACCACCAAGATTTAGCACGAGGCTTGTGTGTGTCCCTTGATTGGCAGCCCAACTTGGTAGATGAGTGTGAGACTTCTGAAAGATACTATATAGATGGTTAAGAATAATCTAAGCCATGAGCTTAGACACCAATTCTGATACTTTTCAGTACATAGTCAGTGTGTATGTGTCTGTGCCTCAGTTTCTACATTTCTCAAACTAGAACAATAACATGCACTGGCTTTTGTTTTTGTTTTTTTGTTTTTTATGTTTTTTGTTTTTTGTTTTTTTTTTTTGTTTGTTTGTTTTTGAAACGGAGTCTTGCATTGTCACCTGGGCTGGAGTGCAATGGCATGATTTTGGCTCACTTCAACCTCTCCCTTCCGGGTTCAAACGATTCTCCTGCCTCAGCCTCCTGAGTAGCTGGGATTACAGGCACCCGCCATCACGCCCAGCTGATTTTTTATATTTTCAGTAGAGATGGGGTTTCACTATGTTGGCCAGGTTGGTCTCGAGCTCCTGACCTTGAGATCCACCTGCCTCAGCCTCCCAAAGTGCTGGGATTACAGATGTGAGCCACCGCACCCAGCCAACATGCACTTCTTTGGGTGGTTGACAGGAGCAAAAGAGAGAATGCATATGAAGCCCTTGCCTGGCATGAAGTACCTGCCCAGCAAATAGTGGTCAGTAGAGTTAGGAAGAGGTATGTGATCACCAGTAGACAGCAGGTATCTGGTCAGGTGTGGGTGCCTCAGGGACCTGGTCTGTAAATGTCCAACTTTATAGGTGCTCACTGTCTTCTCCCAGCCAAGTAGTTGGGGGAAAAAAAGAAAATAAAATGAATGTAGACTAATTTCAAAAGTCAATAGTCAACTAAAACTGTTCCGGAATGCTTCCGGTTGTCGCAAACCATTAGCTATTACAAACTAGAAACAGAACCTGCTTTCCAGTTGTAGATGATAAATAAACACAGTGCACTGCCCTTAACAACGAGCAGCTATTTTTTTTAACCCATGCAGATGTGTCCTATTTACATTTAAGCTGTCACACAAATTAGCAAAGGCCCACAGAATCTGAAAAAAGGCAGGCCTCAGGCCCAGAAGTGTTCACAGGAAAGGAAAATGGCTTATCCCGCTCCTCATCGCTGTGGTGGCACAGTCCTGATAGGGATTGGGAAGAACTGAAGAGCTTTTCCAGGCCAGCAGAAATGTTTGCTGACCAAGCAGGCTTTGGAGCTAATCTGCAAGGCTGGGTAAAATGAAATGCAACAGCGTTCTGAGCTGCTGGGATTTTGCCTTTTTTGCAATCTGTGAAAAGCCTTGAACCTTTAACCAATATAAAAATCCCCTCATTTGGTATAAGCTTGTGTGTGGCAGAAGGAGTCTAATTTAAAACACCAATCAGAGAATAATGGATGATTCTCTGTTTCTCTGAGGGTAAGATTTCATTGACAAAATACTCGTTTGGCTAGACCTAGTAAACTTACTCCTTATCAAACCACATGTATGGACTGCTAGAGGGAGCGTATGAAAGACTGAGCCACATATTCAAAACAAGTAAGGGCTGGGTGGGGCAGTCTTCAGAGGTTTTTCAATCTCTTTCATAAACTGAAGAGATAAAGGTTGGGAGAGGCGAAAGACCCAGTTCAAGATCCCCCAGTTCAAGATCCCCCAGCTAAAGCCTGAGACTAGAACCCAGGATGCAGGGCCTACACAAAATCAGTGTCCGCTCGATCACATGGCTTCCAGATGATGTTTCTCTTGGGGGAGGCCCATGGACAGGAAAAAGGAGACGATTTAATGTAAGTTTTAAACTCTTAGGGCTGAACTTTCCTGGAGAGCAAACAAAGCCCTGATTGTATGAGCCCAGAGAGAGTTTGGTTCTAGACGAGCAATTCCTTAATTCTCTAAGCACTGTGGAAGACCTTCGCCTTCGGCAAAGCCTGTGGACTTGCAGAATGACATGCACAGGCCCCTGCCCTCAGAGCAGTGAGGGCAGAGTGGCATATAACATCCTATGAGAGGGAGGCCAGGCGCAGTGGCTCACACCTATAATCCCAGTACTTTGGGAGCCTGAGGTGGGTGGATCACATGAGGTCAGGAGTTTGTAACCAGCCTGGCCAACATGGTGAAACCCTAGCTCTACTACAAATGGAAAAAAAAAAAAGCCGGGTGTGCTGGCGGATGCTGTAATCCCAGCTACTTGGGAGGCTGAGGCAGGGAGAATTGGTCGAACCTGGGAGGTGGAGGTTGCAGTGAGCTGAGATCGTGCCCCTGCACTCCAGCTTGGGCGACAGGGCCAGAGACTCCGTCTCAACAAAAAAGAAAAAAAAAAGAAAAAGAAAAAGAAAAGAAAAAAAACATCCTATGAGAGGCAGACACAAAGGCCGAAGGAATACAAAAAAAGGTGGCTTTTCAATTTTGCCTAGATGATTCATAGAAGGCTTTATTTGACCTGGACATTGAAGGGGTAAGCAGTCTTTTTTTTCTGAAAGAGAATTTCTTCATTCGTTCATTTATTTGAAGTTTAATAAGCACCTGCTTTTTGCTAGTCTTGGTGCCAGGTAAACAAGCAGTAAATATGAAGCAACAAACAATACTTTGCTCTCACAGATTACCTTCTCCCAGGGAGAATCAGAAATTAAGCAGATAAATGAACAAATAAGTCAGATGATTTTAGACAGTGATGTATACAAAGACAGAAATGAAGAGGAAGAGACCAAGATGGGAGGAGGCTGCCTCAGATGAAATGGTTTGAAGGGCTGATATAAGAAGGTGACCCTGGGATGAGAAGGAGCCAGCATGAAGTGGGCCAGGGTCGTGATCATCAAGTGAGATGGTGGGAGAGATGGTAGGAGATGAAACTGGAGAGATGGGTGGTATCCAGTGTGCACTGGGCCTTAAGTGAGAGTCAGTAGACTGAATGTTCTAGGAGGACTGAGGAGCTTTCGGAGCACTCTTTTTGCAGGGAACACTCTGTGAATAAGGAGGCAGAGAAGCATGACAGTCACCACGGTGGGATGAGCATTTCGGTGGTGCATGTGGGGCTCTCTCAAATGCCAAGTAGTCAACCTGAATCCTGCCAAGCCTTTCTCTTTCCAATCACGAATAGGCAGGACCAAAAGACAACACAATCCTCTTGTTTCACAGTGAGGAATCAGGCTTGGAGGGTTGGAGGCACATGGCCAGCAAGGGCAGTGGAAGGGCTGAGCCCGGATTCAGGACCTGGGACACGGAGCCTTTGTGCCCCTCCCTGCCGGCCTCTCTGCCTTCTGGCCCACCTGCATGTCTGGATTTAAAAATCTGTTCCCCATCAGACATTTCAGAGAGGGCTTTTACAGTTTGTTTTTAGAAGTGTGTTAAAAGGCAGTCACCTTGAATGACTTCTGCTTGACAGAAGTGTCAGCATTGTCACCACCTATTCCAAGGAGCACTGGCACATGACGGGGGTGCCCTGGCTCCATGCGGAAGTGAGGAGGAGGGCAAAGAGCTATTCACCAGAGCTAGCATTCAGGTTCGGCATAGCTCCTCACTGACTGTATGGCCTCGAGAGAGTCTCATCTTCTTCACCCTGGACCTGCACTTCTTTATGTATAAAATGCATACATTGGATTGGGACAAAGGCATTATTTTAAAAAATTATTGGCCAGGTGCAGTGGTTCACGCCTGTAATCCCAGCACTTTGGGAGGCCAAGGCGGATGGATCACGAGGTCAGGAGTTTGAAACCAGCCTGTCCAATATGATGAAACCATATCTCTACTAGAAAATACAAAAATTAGCCAGGCGTGGTGGCATGCACCTGTAGTCCCAGCTACTCGGGAGGCAGAGGCAGGAGAATCGCTTGAACCTGGAGGCAGAGGTTGCAGTGAGCCAAGATTGCACCACTGCACTCCAGTTGGGCGACAGAGTGAGACTGTCTCAAAAAAAAAAAATTATTTCAGCGTTGGATAACTTTGAAAGAATCAAGTTAAACAGATTGTCTATTGCAGGACTTCTTAGAGCCTTTGATGTGCTAATGAGCACGGTCTGACTCCTAGAGGGAAGTGAAGTCTTATGCCTGTCACAGGTGTATTTATGCACGTGGCCCTGGAATGTCTGGGGAAGGATACCTTGTAGAACTTTTGTTCCTCAGGATACTCAGGGAGCTGGTCTGGGAGAGAAGCCCCAGGTTCTGAGATGGGGGATGAAAGGGAATCTTCATTCATGTCCTTGCCCGACTTTGTTCAACAACTGAGTGGCAAATTGTCCAGTGTGTCCGTGGTGTGTGTCCCCTCCCTGGTCCCACTTGTACCCTCTCTCTGCTGCTCCCCCTTGTCACAAAAGCTGTCTTCTGAGGGAGCATAACAGAAGCAGAAGCAGCATCTCACTCTGGGGTCAGCTCAGAGCTTTGTGTGTGCCAGCCCCTTAACACACCACTTCTCCTGCCTGGGGCTCAGTCCTCAGCAGCCGTGTCTCTGAACCTGGGCAAAGGGATACTCTTCTAATAGACAAATTCTGGATCTGATGGCCTTTCTCCATGGGGCTTTCTTTGCACCTTCCTCCTGGGACTTCCTTACGTTTTTAACTTTTTATCTTGTTACTCATGTATGACTCCTCTGCTCGGGGACAACCATGCAGACTGGGTATCTTTCAAGTGGCCCTTGGAGGCAGCCGCCGGCAAGACACATCTCTGTGGCTCCCACAGAACTGTCATCCTCATCCTAATGCCTGCTGTTTATTGAGCACTTCACGTGTGCCAGGCAGCACGTAAAGTCCTTTATCACTGAATCATAGTGTCCTGGCAGCAGTCTTATGAGATGTGGCACTGTTAATATGTCTACTAATCAGATGAGGACACTGAAGCTCATCCAGGTTGAATAATTCCCCAAAAGTCTCACAGCTGGCAGGTTGAGGGGGCTGGAAGTCCCACCCGAGTCTGTCCCCCAGGTCTGTGCATTTGATTTTAGTACTGCATTGCTCTACTAATCTTTGAATGAATAATTTGGGAGAAAGGAAAGAAAGATAAAAAGAGTTGAAATTAATGAAGATGAAAAGAGTGACTGAATGAAGGAGCAAGTGAGGGAATGAATGAAAGGGAAGAATAACCCTTCCAACCTATCCCCAGCTTCAGGAAGCTCAGCTGGCCCTGGGGGAAGATGGACATGCCTCCTTCTTATGGCCCCATCGTCTCGCTGTATTCCACCACCACCCCCAGCTGGCTTACAAACGGGAACTACCTTATTGCAGGGCATGCAGCTGCCTGCCAGCAGCCACCAAGGACTCCCCCAAGTAGCCCGCTTCTGCTCCACCCGCCAACGCACACTCTCCACAGGGTGAGGCAGCTGCAACAGGACCATAGCCAGCTGCGCTTTCAGCTTGCTGGGTTTGTGCTGCCATCACTGAGTTTCTTACCAAGGGAAGGGCAGCTGTTCTGGGATTGAAACATGAAGAAAGATGGGCCTAGATCAGATAAGCATCCCTTCCCAAGCAGACGTACCTCCCAATTTGCAGACTTTTGTTATATTACTAGCAGTTAAGGAATGTTGAAATGGAGCTCTAGCCTTGATCTGAATTATAATCTCTGAAGCTATATTTAAGTCTACCTAAAGATATTTCAATTTGCTATCTCTGTCTCTCTCTCTTTTTTTTTTTTTTGATTCTCCTTGGCTCAGAGCACACTTGTATCCCTGCAGAACACAGAAAGCCAGGGTATATTTCTTAATGTTTTACATTACAGTTGTAAGTCCTTCTTATCCTTTGATAATCATATTTTAACTTTTAGTCAGCGTATTCATGGGTGTGCCTGTGTGTGTGTTATATAGAAGTTCACATTTATACGAACAGCATTAGCTCATTTTATCTTCCTTTCCTTTCCCCCAAAGCTATACTTGTAAGACTACATTCAGCAGCGGATTAATCCCCAAATAACTTAGTTCGGCTTTCACAGCTGCTGCCAAATAGCCTGTCTCCCAGGCGAGTGTAGACTTCGTAGTAGTTATAATTAACAGTTCACCAGGGGGCGGGGATTGTAGTGCAGGAAACGAGAACTGGGCAGGGGAGGTCACTAAATACTAATGAAAACTGCCAGCAGAGGAACCTACAGAGGATTTTTGTTCAAAGAGGACAGTCTGAGGAGGAAGATGGGTAACAAAAATGTGTCCTTCAGCAGTTGGTCCGTGGTGAGCTAAAGAAGCAGGTGAACTGGGCAGGCTTCTTTGTGCATGGGTCTGAGAGTGGTTGTGCACCTGTGTGTGTGTGTGTGTGTGTGTGTGTGTGTGTTGGACGGAAAAAGGGAGCATATCTTTTAAGACTGTAGGTTTTTTGCTAGTAAATATTGTTCAAAATCTGATTTTTCACTTATTACCTTTGTGACCTTATATACATAGCATATAACTGGCCTCTCTGTGTCTCAGCTTTCCTATCTGTAAAATGGGGATTCATTTATTATTCAGGAAATATTTGTTGACTATCTAGTCTATTCCAGGCACTGTTCTAGACACCAGGGATGTAGCAATAAATAAAAAGATAAAAATCCTTGTCTATGTGGAGCTTACATTCCACTGGGGGAAAAAGCCTTACAGGGACAGTAATAATTAGGGTTAAAATAGATTATGCATACAAAATGCCAAGCACATAATAAGATTTTTGGTGAAAAAGGAACAAATATTAGCATTATTACTCTTTAGGTTATATTTACTAAGTGACAACCCCGTAATACTCTCCCAAAAAGACAAATCATTTGGCCGGGTGCAGTGGCTCACTCCTGTAATCCCAACACTCTGGGAGGCCAAGGCAGGCTGATCACGAGGTCAAGAGATGGAGACCATTCTGGCCAACATGGTAAAACCCCATCTCTACTAAAAATACAAAAATTAGTCGGGCATGGTGGCATGTGCCTGTAGTCCCATCTACTTGGGAGGCTGAGGCAGGAGAATCACTTTAACCTGGGAGGCAGAGGTTGCAGTGACCTGAGATTGTGCCACTGCACTCCAGCCTGGCGGAAACAGAGTGAGACTCTGTCTCAAAAAAAAAGACAATCTTTCATCTAAATTCCACCATTTTATTCTAGAAACAGATTTTTCCTTGGGAAGTAACACAAGAGTATAATACTTTGGAAAAAGATGCTCTGTAAATGTTTTGCTACATCAGTCAAAACAGTGTATCTTTGCACCAGACATCTTGAAGGGTAAAGATGCTTCTTGAATGGATTTTAGCAAAGGAAGATCAGCTCTCAGGTGACAGCTCAGACATGACAAACAAGAACAATGCAGAAAGGAATGCGTGAACGGGTTGGATTAAGAATTGCAGGGCAATTACTTTCTGCAAACTGATATGCAAGAAAGAAACACAGGCACACCTTGTTATCCAGAAACACAATAAGCAAAAATTCACTATTACAGAATTGCAGAATAGGCAACCCCCTATGTAAAAATGGACTGTTATTAAAAAGGGGGATGGGGGCGTTGTGAAATTGGTTTGGAATGTGGGCCTCATTTTCCACTAGAGTAGAGTTCATAGACTAATTCTCAAGGGCTTATTTAACCTACACTTGCCTGAAATGTATTATTTCCCCCTCACCAGCCACGATGTGCAACATGGCTTTTTTGGAAGAATGCACTGAAAGGGCCCTCTTCTCCTTGCACCAAGCTGGTACCAGTTTGTACTAACTGTACAGGGATTCCCCTTGGTTTTCCCTTATCCGAAAATTCATTATCCAAGGTTGATGGTTAAAAGGTAGCAGGAAAGCCAAAGTTGTCATAACATTGAAACATTCACGAATTAATGGACCACTTTTCAAATTAGCCCCACTCAGACATCCTTCCCCTTTTAACGGTGGGCCCCCCACTGCGTCGAGAGTCAGCTCTATGTACATCTGTCTTTTCTGGATCATCCGGATGTTTCCAGCATCAAGAAACACGGTGAAAATAGATTGCACAACACTTGCAAATTGAAGTAGCACATTTTTCAAAAGATGCAAGGCTTTATCAAGCTGATGAAAGGGATTTTGGAAGCCAGGTTTGTGTCACATACAAATTCCTTAACAAATGAAGATAACTTATTATCAATTAAAAAGAAAAGTCAGTAAGCATGATGACAGCCCAAGGGCTTCAAAGTGAGGGATTGGATGTTAGAGGCTTATGACAGGTTCTTGGGAAAGTGGCACATGTCTCAAATATTTTTTTGCAGACTCTTAAAAAAATAAGGCTGTTAACAACTGTACTGATGAAAGTAAAGGAGGTCATGTGATGCCCTCATGCAACCTGATTGGGAAAATATGGGCCAAATAAATCAACCCATATTTTATTCTTTGTTCTTTATATAGCTGGCAAGTTGTTGAAATTACAGCCTAAAATTTGTTAAAAATAATATACATATACTCATTTCCCAAAATTTTGGTCTCATTTTTAAAGATAAAGTCCCAGATCTCTTTCCCACTATTTACTATGAAATTTTGGTCCCTGTCAAAGGGGAGTACCCTCTTCCAGGTTCCAGTTTTTCTCCAGTAAGGAGAATCTTGTGTATTTAAACAGGGGGAGTTCTCATTCTAGATGACCACTGCGTAGATGTGCTGAATTATGTGTAGTGAGCAATATGGAGGCAAAGCTACCCATCACTCTCACCATCTCTCTGTCTACATTGGTGGTACTTAATCTTTTCAAGGTCATGGACTCCTTGGATGAAAAACATGATGATAACAGAGGACTCTCCCCCAAGAAAATGCACAAGCATAAAGTAAATTTGAAGGGATTCACATACCCTCTTGATATCTATCCATGGGATCATAGATACTAGATCATAAATATAAATAACCCCAAATCTATATCCAACTCCAAATTACATATTATTCATCATATAGATCATATATACATACACACTCATACATACACTTATGCACATACATTTAAGTACCTATTAATTGCCAGATAACTTTAGACATTTTCAGCCTTTTTTTTTTCCTGACAGTGACCATATGGGGCATGTAATATTGTCCTAATTTTACTAATAGAGAAACTGAGCTTGAGTAAGGTTAGGTGATTTGCCCTAGGTTAATAAGTGCTTGGTCCTACTTTTCAAACACTTGGGTTTTCTAAGGCTTACATCCATACTTTTTCTATGACATCAGGTCAACTTTGTATGTCCACATACCATGCCAAATTTTTTTCTTAATAAATAACTTTCACAAAGTCTTTCTTTATTCCCATAGAAATGCTTGTTTGTGGTAGAAGAATTACATATTCTAACTCTTAACTTTTGAAGTGTTTTCTATTCTCTCTTTCTTGTATTCATTTTAAGTTGAAGAGAGTGTGAGCATTATTATTATTCTCATTTTACAGATGGTAAAAGGGAGGTACTGGGACTTCAGTGACTTGCTGAGATCAACCAACTAGTTGACAACTCACCAATGCTCTAACTTGGGTGGCCTGGCTGGCCATTGGGCCTGCGGATAGAGCCAGGCTGCCCTCTCACACCCGGCCCTCCTCAGCATCTCCTTGACCCTCTTCATCCTGTCCATAAAGGACTCCGAATCATTATGCATCCACAGTCACATTTTAACTAGCCCTAGCATCTCCATGTCTGGAGGGCATTTGTGAGTTTGGTTTTCATTATTTTTTCCATTTATCTTGAAACCCAGAGACCAAATATTTATAGTGAAAGCTGCTTTGCATTAATAATTCAGAGTTTGAATTGTATTTAAATTTATATATATATATATATATTTTTTTTTTTCTCTCTCTCTCTCTCTCTATATATATATATATTTTTTTTTTTTTGAGAAGGAGTCTCACTTTGTCGCCCAGGCTGGAGTGCGGTGGCATGATCTCGGCTCACTGCAAGCTCCGCCTCCTGGGTTCACACCATTCTCCTGCCTCAGCCTCCCAGTAGCTGGGACTACAGGCGCCCACTACCATGCCCAGCTAATTTTTTGTATTCTTAGTAGGGACGGGGTTTCACTGTGTTAGCCAGGATGGTCTCGATCTCCTGACCTCGTGATCCGCCCGCCTCAGCCTCCCAAAGTGCTGGGATTTCAGGCGTGAGCCACCGCGCCCGGCTTTCTCTAAATATTTTATCTTCAACATTAGATGCCAACTTCCATATGATTTTACTACAAATGGAAACCATAAATTTCTCCAAAGGTATGCTTGTTCAGTAATACATATGTTTAAAAATAATGAGAAAATAATGATAGCTAAAGTTTTCTCTGTGCCAGAAACTCTATTGAATGTTTTATGTGCATTAACTCATTTAATCTTCATGATAACCCTATGAGGTAGGAATTATCATTATCTCCATCTTACAGATGAGGAAAGTGACGTATAGACAGATTGAGTGACTTGCCCAAGATTGTAACCCTAATAAGGAATTTGCATGCAAATTTTTTTCAAGTCCAGTAAAATTCAGCTCAAGGATATAATGGCAAGTCCCTTGAAAACAGAACCACACCCTAGAGGAGGCATTAGAAACTCTCTTTTATCTAACATTGGCCTTGCCAGTACTCTATATCCACATGATGATGATTAATGCTCATAATGATTACCTCAAGGCAGAATAAGATTTTGAAAAATCTTCCCCACAGTCAAGGAAATATCAGTATCAAAGAAGTATTCAAGGAAAGGTGAGCCTAGATTTTAAAACATTTTTCAAGTTGCATTCTAAATCTATGATGATGCTAATCCCATTTTTTAATTTACATTATAATTCTCTGAAAATATTCCTTTAAGCAAAACACTTTGAGCCTACCAAGCAGTGTCAAGAAGACTGGCTCACAAAGCCCCATCCACAGCTGGGTTCTGCAGAAAATTTCTCCGGACTGGGTAGCCACTGCCTCTAAAATACTCAAGAGGAAATTTAGTAAATTTCCGTGCTATATTTGCCCATGAAAATATAAAACCAGGTAAATAAAGTGGTAACAAGATTTCATAATGTTTCCTCTTTAGGCAGATAGATGCATACATACACTTGTGTATATGTGACTTTCAGTGTAAAAATATTGTTTTTCCAATAAAGGAAAATATTGCTCCTCATCTATTTCTGAACTGCTTAGTCTTGAGAATAAAACACTTCTAAATCCATATATAATGTGAATTTAACAAGCAAACTCCTCCATTCCTCTCCCTTCACCCCACCTGATGAGATATTTGGCACACTTTGGGATGGCATAGGAATGGTATAGTATCATTATGTGGAGAGAGCAAATCAGTGTAGAAAACCAAATTGGTCAATTAAAGCTGTGATCTGGTTGGGCATGGTGGATCACACCTGTAATCCCAGCATTTTGGGAGGCTGAGGCAGGCAGATCACTTGAGGCCAGGAGTTCAAGACCAGCCTGGCCAACATGACAAAACCCCATCTCTACTAAAAATACAAAAAATTATCTGGGTGTGGTGGTGCATGCTGTATTCCCAGCTACTTGGGAGGCTGAGGCACAAGAATTGCTTGAACCCCAGGGGCAGAGGTTGCAGTGAGCTGAGATCGCACCACTGTACTCCAGCCTGGGCAACAGAGCGAGACTCTGTCAAAAAAAAAAAAAGAAAGAAAAGAAAAAGCTGTGATCTGTGGAAAGCATAGGAGCCAGAGAGAAAATTTGGGTGAATGTGCAGAGAGACTGAACTTAACATATTCCCCTGGGGAAAAAGAACATGCTCACTCTCACTCATGAATGACAGTGGGATATGGCTTTTCCTCTTTGCCTGATAGTGTAAGGAGGAATCTCTGAATTACTCACAAACCCCAACTCTGTACATTCCTCATCGTTTATTCATTCAACAAATATTGAGTGCCTCTTGGGCCAGTACTATGTTAGTGCAGCACACAGTGTCTACTCACTAATGTTTCTCCTTCCTGGGAGTAAGGGAACATTGCATGTCTCCACCATGCAAATGATTTCTGGCCGATAGAATTTGAGTGGAAGTGATGGGCTACTCTTCACCATGAAATAGTCTTTGTAATCTTCCTTGTGCTCTCTGAAGACATTTAAGACTACTTGGATCAAACTGAGAAACTTAATGGGCTAATAAGATGGAATGGAAAAGATGGCTAGATGGTTGAGTATGCTGTTTACAAAGGCACTAAGGTACCTAAAGGTGAAATTTCTGCTCCTCTTTTAACACCTTATTTATGATAATGAAAACAGTAGAAGGAAAAGGAGGGAGGCATTGGTAGGGAAGGTTTGTGTGCTGCAAGAAATAGGAGCCTATACAGGCTATCTGGATCCTAAAAGGATATGTGATAGTCAAGAGCCTTGCATCAATTCAAACTTTTTTTTTTTTTTTTTTGAGACGGAGTCTCGCTCTGTCTCCCAGGCTGGAGTGCAGTGGCGCGATCTCGGCTCACTGCAAGCTCCGCCTGCCGGGTTCACGCCATTCTCCTGCCTCAGCCTCCCGAGTAGCTGGGACTACAGGCACCCGCCAACACGCCCGGCTAATTTTTTTTTTTTTTGTATTTTTAGTAAAGACGGGGTTTCACCATGGTCTCGATCTCCTTACCTCGTGATCCACCTGCCTCGGCCTCCCAAAGTGCTGGGATTACAGGCGTGAGCTACCCCACCCAGCCCGAACTATTTTTTTTTAAGGGAAGGAGTGTATATTGGCTTTGTTTGTTTGTTTCTTTGTTTGTTTTTGAGATAGAATCTCGCTCTGTCACCCAGGCTGTAGTGCAATGGCAGGATCCTAACTCACTGCAACCTCTGCCTCCCAGGTTCAAGCAATTCTCCTGCCTCAGCCTACTGAGTGGCTCAGATTACAGGTGCACACCACCATGCCCAGCTAATTGTTTTATTTTTAGTAGAGACAAGCTTTTGCCACATTGGCATGGCTGGTTTCGAACTCCTTACCTCAAGTGGTCTGCCTGCCTTGGCCTCCCAAAGTGCTGGGATTACAGGCGTGAGCCACCACGACTGGCCTATATTGGCTCTTATATCTGAAAAGTCAGGGTGTAATGACTTCGGGTATGGCTGGATCCAGGGGCTAAAAACAATGGCATTGGGTCTCTGTCACCATCTTTTGGCTTTGTTTTCCCCCAAGGGGATTTCATTCTCTAGCAGACTTCTATCATAAGATTCCCCATGAAATAGAAAAATAGCTGCCGACAGCCCCAGATGCTTATATAGCAGTATGGACACCCCAGATGTATGGAAGCCTCTTTCTCCCCTCAGATGGAATGTCATTGTATCAACTTTTGTCCCCGTTCCTATCCATGAACCAATTACTATATGTCTAACAAATAAGTTATTTTAATTGACTAGTCCTATGTCATGTTCCCTCCCCATGGTCTGAGAATGAGAGAAGTGTGAGTCCCCAAAAGAAAACTCAAAGTCTGCTACAAAAAGAAATTGTACTGAGTAATGAACAGGCAAAAAGAACATCTGCTACAGGGACTTGTTGAAGACCTGCAGGGACCGTTGCAGAGTCAAAGGGTTAGAGGGGTAGCTGAGCTACACAGGACTCCATCTGGGGAGTGGAAAATCAGGATGTTTGTCTTCTACTTTCTCATGTGGTCTTCTGTCCCCTCTCATTCAATTTACTTTACCTTCTTCATGCCCTTACCACAGCCTCCGTGTCCCCACAACCTTATCATGGACTAGTTCAGTCTCTTGGAATCCCTCTTTCTCAATCCCTAGGGGAGGAAGCTCATTGGTTCATCTCAGAACCAGGTCACATGCTACATGGCATTGGCCAGCCTTATAGATGTATTTATCTGAAGCAGGAGTCCTAACTTGGTACAGTCAACTCTCTACAAGTTAGGGCAGATCAAGCTGTCTGTGGGGTTTCTCTTTCCAGGGCTGTGCATAAGGTAGGATCATTAGAAAGGTGTGGCAGAGAAGGCAATAATATATGTCAAGAACAGGCAAAAACTTGGGCAGAATCAGGCTACAAGGCCATTCTTGGAATGTGAGACTTGTAGAAAAACCTGGAATCTCATTCCTTGACAAAGACAGATGGACCAAGAATGGGCTATCAAGGAAGCAGGAAGTCCAAGTTAGTTACCAAAGATGAAGACAGAAAATCAAGGCAAGGACATGGCTGCACCAACACAGCCACAGACTTCTCTCCTGGGGAGGGGAAGTGCAGCTACAGGACATGTGAATTGTGGCATCTTTTAATATCAGGCAGAGCAAACTTTCCCAGGCAGCCCTCGTTAAGCTACCCTCTCCAACTTTGACATAGCTTTCCCTGGGGCTCCTGCCCTGTGTAGATCTGCTTTCTTCTTATCAGAGGCAACAGTTAGACTTTGAGTGTCGCACCACCTCTTCTCCCTTAGCCTTGGTCCAAATATGAAAACATCTGCTTCCTGCCCTTGATATACTCATTGGCAACACAGGGGTTTAAGTTAATTTTATTAGAAACGAAAATTAAACATGTGTGCGTGCACATGCTCATGTGCCCACACGCACACACATACCCCACAGAAACCAAAGTATCACACATTCAGGCACGTAGATTGAGTTAGGTTTGGTTGGGTTAAAAGCAAGAGATGGTTTTTCTAAATGTAAGGATTGAAATCAGCCAAGGTGTGTACACAGGCAATCTTTCCTGACTGATGTAGATTTAAGTTGACAGAGCTTTCAGGCCAAGTCAGGATGTTAGATCTCCCCCAGTTATTCACTTATTTGTTCATTGATTCAACAACTATTTCTGTGTCCATTTTGTGCCAGACAGTGTGTGCCAGCCTCTTCTTCCTCTTTGGCTGCAGCCTATACTTTCTCTCCCTCCCGTAGGCTCCCCAGGCTTCTTTGTGGCTCATGGCCTCGTCCCCAGCCTCCTGACGATGAATACATTGTCTTCACTGGCCTCGGATATTCCTCCCCTGCAGTTCAGCACCTGGATTTCCAAGATGCATCATCACACCCTTGAGATAGTTCTCTCTCTGTCCATTTGGGTTTGGGACATGGTAGCACTACTTTCCCTGCGGATGAAGGTAGCACTCTTCTCCTGCCTGGTCTCCCTAGAAGTGGTGACACATTTTCATAGTGTCTGAGTATCAGATTCTGGACACAGCCGAAGTCCTCTTTGACCCAACCTGCACACTTCTGCTCTTTGTTTAAGAACTTCCTCCACCTCTATGCACATATGCAGAGTTAGATAGCTCACCGACCCTGAATCTAATGAGCAATTCACCTAGTTTTGAAGCCATTTCTATAGGGTGTTCTCAACACTCAGGTATTGTCAAGGGAGATGTAATAGGTAGTGCTTTTACCAGGTACCATTCATCTTACTGTCTTTGAAACCAATCCTGTGCTGCCCACCATCTCCACCAAGACAAGACAGAGGTCATTCTGTGAAGGTTGTAGCTGTACCAATACTATTCTAATATAGTTTGGTGAGTAAAAATAAAGAACAATGCGTAAAGTTCTCCTGATTTCCTTTTAGTTTTTAGAACAAAGTGGTAGTGATTAGCCAGCCCTATCCACCCTTAAGGAAGTCAATTTAAAACCTGGTAACCAGCCAACAACATAAAAGTATTTGAATGCTGTGTATTTATTAATTAATGTATTTACTTGGGGGATGGGCAAGGACTCTGGTTCCTGTTCTTATGGTGCCCTTTGGCAAAAAGACTACAAACTCTAATGTGACTCTTTGGGGAATCTCTCTGAAGTAGTAAGTCATTCATGGCCAACATTTTAATTGAAGGTAATAATAATTCCAATAATATTATTAAGAACCACCATTAGCTCAGGAAGGACTAAATTCACTGACGTAATGCCAAAGCTATGCACAACGATGACTGCTTTGCCGAGCCCCTGGGGGAATAACTTTCATAATCCATTGAAAAGTTATGAGTTCCTTGTGCTTGCACCAAGAAAGAACTCGACATTAACCATTTGAGAAGCCATGTAAAAATGGAGAAAAAGCTACTTGTGCTTTTAACAACTTAATTAATGGCTGCAAATGGGGTTAATTCTCACAAAAACCCCATGGAGGAGGTTGGGATGTGTTGACAATGGAAAATTATCCTGATTTTATAGGTGAGGGCAATTTCCAGACACTAGGAATGAACATGGTCAGGGGGAAAAGAGAAAAGATGACTTTTTGTTGTGGGAGGAATGGGGCCCTGGGCCAGCGGGCTCACTGTCTGGTTTGGGACAAGGGAAATCATTGTGTGGGGAGAACTGAATGGAATAAGAGGAATCTGGGTTAAGAGTCTAACAGAATTGGGTTCAATTATTGCTTTTGCCATTTGTTAGTTTTCTGACCTTGGGCTAAAAGTGTTAACCTTTCAGATCCTTAGTTTTATCATCAATAAAATGGGAAAAATAACAGTAGCTAACTTGAGTCGGAGGGGTCAGTGAGAAAATGCATGTCAAATTCTTAGCCCAGTGCCTGGCCTGTAGATAGTTACTACTATCTAGTATTCATATGATTTTTCTTTATTCACAAATTCTACAAATATGTAATAAACACTTACAGTGTGCCAGTGACGATTCTCGATAGAGCAGTTTCTTTTGACTTGATTGTCTAGTAGGGAGTTGACCCAAAAAAAAGAAAAAGTAAACACATCAATAAGTAAAATGCTTGCAAACTGTACTGCATTTGAAAGCCGGCTCCAGTGAGTACTCAATGCATTCAAGCTGCCATTTGCACCCAGGGACAGAGACTGGTTTGCAGTAACTTGGATTTTAGAGTTGATGAGACCCCAGTCAGACCAGCTTGGATGCCAGTCCCTGCTCCCAGCCTGTGCCTTCAGGCAAGCCCCTCATGCCTTCTGAACTCCACTTCTCCCTCTGCACGTGGGGCTGGCCGCTGGCAGTGCTTGGAACTTGATGAGTACTCAGCAGGTAGAGATGCTACCTAAGTGCACTCCCATCCATCCTTTTAGCAACTCTGGTTCATACCTTTCCATATTCCACAGTGTGTTTCCATTCTTCCCAGGTGAAAGGGAGAATGAGAAGGAATAACATTTCGATTTTTCTGCCTAGACATAGATGAGAAAGTTTCTATCCCCAACTCTGAGGATTTGGACAAAGGAGGGCTATCATTGGTTTGAGAAAGAAAAGAAAGGGAGCATTCCAGGAGGACCCTTGTCCTGTCAGGGCCTCAGCCCCAGGCCTGATCCCAGGAGGAACTGGGTGCAACAGGCTGTTAAATTGGATGGGCCAGTCCCCAGGAGAGGGGCAGGAAGGCAGGAGTGAACGGGCATACATGTGAGACCACAACAGGTCCTGGAAATGGTCGGGAAGAGTGTGACAGGGCACAGTGAATGATTGGAGAGAAGCTAGGAGGGACTGACTTCTCATGGCCTCCTAGCTTCCCTTGGAGTGATTTGGTCTAACACTAGGCTTCTAAGTCATGACTGAGCACTTATTTTGCAAGTCAGGTCTGGTTTGTCATTAGCAAGGTAGGCCTTTAGAAAAGAGGTCTGCAAACCATAGGGCTGCAGGCCAGATTCAGTCCCCTGCCTGTTTTTGTAAATAAAGTTTTATTGGAGCACAGCCACACCTCTTCATTTATTTTCTGTGGCTGGTTTCATATCACAACACAGGTGAATAGTTGCAATAGAAACCATAGTGCCTGCAAAGTTTAAGATATTTACTTGCTGGCTCCTTAGAGGAAAAGTTTGCTGACCCCTGATTTAGTGTATTACAGTTTGGGTAGGAAGAGACTCAGTCATCGATGCATTCATTTATTCATTGAACGCATGTAATTATTGATCATCTAAGATGCTGTAGACACTGTGCCAAGCCCACAAAGTGTCCCAGGTGTTGTGCTCAATCCTTGTAACCGCTGTGTGAGGCTATGATGTTATTACCCCATTTTGCAGATGGGGAAATGGAGGCTGAGGGAGGGTGAATGATTTGCCCCAGGTTACAACAGCAAGGAGCGGAACCAGGGCTGGAACCAGGCTTGTTAGTCTCCAGACTCTGTGCTGTCAGCCTTACTCTTTGACAGTGTGTTCCATGTTTGTCCTTATTCTGCCCTGTGAATATGGATTACTATGAGAAAGGAAGAAAGATAAAAATGTTGAAAATACATTTTTATAAATCTCTGATGGAGGCCGAGTGCAGTGGCTCACGCCTGTAATCCCAGCACTTTGGGAGGCCAAGGCGGGTAGATCACCTGAGGTCGGGAGTTCGAAACCAGCTAACATGGTGAAACCCCATCTCTACTAAAGATACAACAATTAGCTGGGCGTGGTGGCGCAGGCCTGTAATCCCAGCTACTTGGGAGGCTGAGGCAGGAGAATAGCTTGAACCCAGAGGCGGAGGTTGCAGTGAGCCGATCACACCACTACACTCCAGCCTGGGAAACAGAGAGAGACTCCATCTCAAAAAATAAAATAATAAAATAAATATAATAATTTAAAAATCTCTGATGGAAATGATTGCTATGTAAAGTGATGAATGAGTGAACTTGCAACTATTTGGGAGAGCCTCTGCTAGGTTGAGATGATTCTTCATTATGCGTGTTTCTGAACTTGCACTCCAATTGCTTTAAATGATATCAAAAAATCATCTGAGGCTGGGCGCAGTGGCTCACACCTGTAATCCCAGCACTGTGGGAGGCCGACAGATGGATCACTTGAGGCCGGGAGTTCAAGACCAGCTCGGCCAACATGACAAAACCCCATCTCTATTACAAATACAAAAATTGGCCAGGAGTAGTGGCGGACGTCTATAGTCCCAGCTACTTGGGAGGCTGATGTACAAGAATTGCTTGAACCCAGGAGGCCAAGGTTGCAGTAAGCTGAGATCGAGCCACTGCACTCTAGCCTGGGTGACAGAGCGATACTCTGTCTCAAAGAGACAAAAAAAAGAAAGAAAAAAAAATCATCTGAAAATGTTTTCCCTCATAATGATATGACTTCACCACTAATGTTGATAAACATTAAAATGACAGGAAGCATTTCCTGTTCCAACCTGACAGAGATCTTGGAGGATTTGTCTAAATATTAGCATACCTTTAAAATAATCAGTAGATTATTGTCTGGATAAGAAGTCAAAAAAAGGATGTGTAGAAAAAAGAAATAATAGGCTGAGTACAGTGGCTCATGCCTGTAATCCCAGTACTTTGGGAGGCCGAGGCAGGCGGATCATGAGGTCACGAGATTGACACCATCCTGGCCAACAAGGTGAAACCCCATCTCTACTAAAAATACAAAAATTAGCTGGGTGTGGTGGCACACGCCTGTAGTCCCAGCTACTCGGGAGGCTGAGGCAGGAGAATCACTTAAACCCACGAGGCAAAGGTTACAAGATCATGCCACTGCACTCCAGCCTGGATCATGCCACTGCACTCCAGCCTGGCAAAAAAAAAAAAAAAAAAAAAAAAAAAAAAAAAAGAAAAGAAAAAAGAGGCCGGGCGCGGTGGCTCAAGCCTGTAATCCCAGCACTTTGGGAGGCCGAGACGGGCGGATCACGAGGTCAGGAGATCGAGACCATCCTGGCTAACACGGTGAAACCCCATCTCTACTAAAAAATAGAAAAAACTAGCCAGGCGAGGTGGTGGGCGCCTGTAGTCCCAGCTACTCGGGAGGCTGAGGCAGGAGAATGGTGGGAACCCGGGAGGTGGAGCTTGCAGTGAGCCGAGATCGCGCCACTGCACTCCAGCCTGGGCAACAGAGCGAGACTCCGTCTCAAAAAAAAGAAAAGAAAAAAGAAATAATAAAGTGAGACAGGTTGTTTTCCCTTTAAGAACTCTGAAGTGCTATGGGAAAGGGAAGAGCTGCCCTCCTGCTTTAACAGGTTAAAAATGAACCACTATTAGTGAGCAAAAGTGAGATTGTGTTATCCTTTTAATGCTCATTCTAGACAGCTTTTGCCAGCATCTCCATGTGATAAATGCAAATGAGAGTTTCTAACTGGAAATAGGAGAAGACCGTCTTAGCCGAATGGACCACACTTCCTTCTAATGACAATTTATGAAGATGGTTTAATCTTACAGTCTAAGTAGAGGTTCTACTGACAGGTTCTCGTATGAACTGATTAGACTTCCCCTGTAGACATTTTTATCAGACTGATTCATTCCTCTGGAAGAATGCTGGCTTTTACATTTTTTTAGAAGAGATTCTAAATGGCTTGTCAAGATTACATCTTGCATGTGAATCTCAGCCAGGATTATGTTACAGCCAGGACTGACAATATTCAATAGGTAGAATTCAGGCAAGATCGTATAAATGGAGCAGGCTGGTCCCAATAAATAGTAGGAGCATGAATATATGGTTTACATACATCCCAAGTAGCTTCAAGGCAGTCTGTGCATTGGATATCCTGGGAGAATGCATGGATACATAAAATGTAATATTCAAGGAAAATGAATTCAACTTTTGTCTGGTACTTATGGTATGAGCAGATTCCTATAAACTGCCTTCATGTCTGGGGCATTCCATGACCTGCATTCCTCACCACCCCTTCAGAGCTGCCTGAATACCACATACATAGGAAGAGGAGGGAACCAGACCCTTTTGTGCTAAGCTGCCCTAATGCAGAGGTCTCGGCTGCATTTGATATGTGCTGACAAACTCACCACATCTGAAGGGGCTGCTTTGGAGTGGCAAGTCCCCTGACCTTGGAACACAAATGAAGTCTCTATACAGGCCATGTGGGAAGTGGGCAGAACATGCGGTATTTCCCACCCGGGACCCTTGACTGCCAGGCATGGTGTGTTTTGTGATGAGAAGCGAAGGGGACTGGAGGGATGTGCATCAGTCAGCTTTGTGTTGATTAAGAAGAATCAAGCATGAAATCCTTTAAGGTTTAGTTTTGCTTTGAATGAAATATGGAAGGATAAATGTATTCATTCTTCCTGGACTCAGCAGAGTGTAAGCTCCATAAAGGCAGACATTTCACCCATTATCCTCACTGCTGCAGCTCCAGAGTCTAGGCCGGTGTTTGCACATAGCAGGCACTCAATAAGTATTTGCTGAATGAATGAAAGGCGACTTAGTGTTCAGGTATGTATCTGCTTTCTCAATACCTGTTAAATAAGCATCTATTATATGCTTGACCCTTGAAATAAGGAGCAGTCCCCGAAAAGCTCACAGCCTAGTAGAGGGAGATAGATATGCCACTCAGTGTTTCCACCTTTTCAGAACCTTCATAGGGAAGGGGTATAGAGTTATTTTATAAAATCCCCAAATGTGCCCATCTGTTTACTGGATTGATAATAATATATCAATTATTATTCATTATGTATATTTACAGTTGACATTTTCAAATCTATGTAGACTTGGTATCATTGATAAAATACAAATAATTTTACAGCTTGATGTATACCTGATACTTTTTGTAATCATGTAATTCCTCACCCATAGATAATGAAATCATCATCCTGAGGTTAGAGTTTTGTTCTATACAAGGGCAGGCAGAATTGTGTGGTGGAAAGAGTGACCTGGGTGTGTGCCCAGTCCCACCAAGACCAGCTGGTTAACCATGGGCAAGGCAGGGAAGGGCCCATGGAGGTCCTGGAGGAGGGTCCTGGAGGCCCCTGAAGGTCTTAAGAGCCCTCTTACCACACACTCTTCCCACTGCCTGGATCATTCCACACGATGTCAGCCCTGGAAAGACACCTTCTTAGCTCAGTTAACTCCAACTCGTGCTCACCCCGTGCTTCCTCAGAGAAAATTTCCTGCACCTCACCTGGGCAGATTCCCTCACTGCCTGCTCTCGTAGCACCAAGGCCCCTCCTTCTGGCTCCCCATATCCTTTGTTGCATTACCACTGTTTGTGGGACTTGGTAGTTAATTAACCTTCATGAGAGCAGGGGCAGTGTTGAGTTTGCTCATCTTCACACCCTCAGTGCATGGCACACCCCTCGCGTGTCATAGGCCTGGGCAGATGGTCAGCTAGAGAAATAAAGGAACCTCTCTTCACACCATTTTCATTTTCAAATTTTATTTGTATTATTTTTTGAGACAGGGTCTTGCTTTGTTGCGCAGGCTAGAGTGCGGTGGCACCATCATGGCTCTCTGCAGCCTTGACCTCCTGAGCTCAAGTGATCCTCCCATCTTAGCCTCCCAAGTAGCTGTGACTACTACAGATGTGTACTACCATACCCGACTAGTTTTTTTTGTTTGTTTGTTTGTTGTTGTTTTTGTAGAGACAGAGTCTCACTATGTTGGCCAGGCTGGTGTGAAACTCCCGGGCTCAAGCAATCCTCCTGCCTCAACCTCCCAAAGTGCTGGGATTATAGGCGTGAGCCACCATGACTGGCCTGCACACCATTTAAAAAATATAGACAGCAGCACCTAACCCATGGGGTTGTTACTAGGTTAAATGAGATAACCTGTGTGAAGTTTCTGGCTCACAGTGCTAATGAGTAGAAACTATTGTTTTTATTATAACTGTAAATATTATCATGATGACAAAGAAGTAGGGTGGATAGGACAGGGTTCAGAAGATGATGCATGAGGCAGCAGACGAATCTCCTGAGCTAAGAAATGCCACCAGAGTTGTTTGGACATCTTGGGCTTCTCCCAGAGTCAAATTGAGATTCCAGACCCACCCAGCTGTGTTGTGGGTAGAGAAATGACATCATCACAGCCTCTTGGTGCTGTGGGAGCTGCGGTGACAAGTGTCTGGCCCTGGTGTCCTGGCACTGCTTACTTGCATGAACCATGTGCCATGCTCGCCTTTAGCCTCCTCCTCTGCCAAGCTCATTTGGAGTCATGCCTTGCCAGGCTGACATGGCCATTTTGCCATTTTGGCATGTTCATATTGACAATCAGTTTTTTTTTTTTTTTGAGACAGGGTCTCATTCTGTCACCCAGGCTAGAGTGCAGTGGCATAGTCTTGGCTCACTGCAACCTCAGCCTCCCAGGCTCAAGCAATCCTCCCACCTCCGCCTCCTGAGTAGCTGGGACTCCACCCGCCTCAGCCTCCCACAATGCTGAGATTATAGGCGTGAGCCACTGTATCCAGCCAACAATAACTCTTTTTTTTTTTTTTTCTTGTGACAGTGTCTCTCTCTGTCACTGAGGCTGGAGTGCAGTGGCACGATCTCGGCTCACTGCAACTTCCACCTCCCAGATTCAAGCGATTCTTCTGCCTCAGCCTCCTGAGTAGTTGGGATTACAAGGCATGTGCCACCATGCCTGGCTAATTTTGTAGTTTTAGTAGAGATGGGATTTTGCCATGATGGCCAGGCTGGTCTCAAACTCCTGACCTCAGGTGATCTGCCTAACTGGGCCTCCCAAAGTGCTAGGGTTACAGGTGTGAGCCACTGTGCTCAGCCAACAATCACATCATTTTTAATTGTAAGGTATTATCTCATATAAGTTACTGTCCCTGAGTTTTGAACCATGTAGAAATAGTGGGGGAAAGACCATTCATGTTTGCAGGGGACAGAAAGTGAGTGTCCTCCTGCTGTTGGTAGGCAGCACAGCACGGTGGCTAAGTGCACAGATACTGAGGCCGGACTGTCTGTGAGAGACCCCCAGCTCAGTCACTTTTTAGCTATGTTACTTTGGAAGGCCATTTCACCTCTTTCCTCCTTGTTTTCCTTATCTGAAAAATGGGAAATATTTTACTTGGCTCATAGGGTTGTTATGAGGATTGAGTATGTTAATATTTCTAGAGTGCTAAGATAAGGCCTGGTAAATAGGAAGTGCAGATAGATAGATAGATAGATAGATAGATAGATAGATAGATAGATAGATACACACATACATACATACATAATTAGATACGTGCATACATAGATAATACATAGGTGGATGGATGGATGGATGGATGGATGGATGGATGGATGGATGGATGGAATATAAAAGCTTTGAGTTACATCTGTTAGGAATTCCTTGTAGGATTTGCTCATTTTTCTTCAGCATTTTGCTTTACCAAGTTTTAATCTTCCCAGCAACTTAATGAGGGAAATTATATTATTTTGTCTCTATAGAGAGCAAGAATAAGAGACTGACTCGCCCAAGGACATATGATGAGTAGGTGCCAGAGCAGGATTCTAATTCAGGTCTTTCTGACCCCAGAGTCCTGGGATTTTAGCTCCCGAGTAAGATAAAACCCCCTAGAAAAGGTCATGCGAGGGAGTCATCCCTCCAGAGACCCTACTGCCTAAGTGTTCTTAAAGCCCCACAGTGTAGGTTATGCTGAACTCAATTCTGTTTGTTCATTCACTCACTCATTCATTCAGCAGATATTATGGAATGCATTCTCTATGACAGGTACTCTTTCAGTTGTTGGGGGTATTCCTAGGTCCTTATGTTCTACCCCAGATTATGTTATCTGGGTGCTTTCTTGCATCTTTTCAGCAAACATTTATTGAGTGCTGATGTAGGCCAGGCACAGTACTAGACATTGGTTACTTATCCTAGAGCCCACAAAAGCCCACCAAAGAGGGAGGTTACTCATGTGTGCACTTCCCTATGCCTAGGAGATAATAGGCAATAAAGATTCTCTTGATTAGATGGATAAATAGACAGGCAGACAACGGGTACTCTAGAAAAAAATAGGGACAAAGTCATAAAATGGGAAGATCACATACTAGGAATTTGAATACTTGTGGTTTAGTCCTGGCAAAACCAATTTGGGACCCTTTAGCCTCTCAGAAACAGCTAGCTGACTAACCAACTTCCTTCCTTCTTTCTTTCTTCTCTTCCTTCCTTTCTTTCACAGAATTACATTGAGGATCTTGGTGTTAATTGGGGTGAGAGATGATACTGGTCTAAATTATCCCCAAGAATCTAAATGCTATGATGTAATGATGGTTTAGGTGAATTACATCTTCTTTTGAGTCATCCCAAAGTTCTAGGTTAGGACTGCAATAACCTCAGCCTGCTAAAGATCCTATAGGATTGGAGTGGGGGTGGGAGATAACACATGGTCAAGCCAGATGTCTTTGGGCCACCCCTTGGGCTTCCACTGAAACCAAACTTCAGAGAATAGAGAGCTGGGTATTGGGGGCAATAGTCCTTGCCTCCTTGTCTCCATCTCACCCAGTTTCCCAGAGCCTGACAGCCTTCCAGCAGTGAATTAAGAACAGATTCCTGGAAAAGAAATATATGAGCTTGAACCTCTTGGTCATCCATACCCTGGTACCCTGGGCCTCCGTGCTTCTCTTCTCCAATCAGTTAGTTCTCAGGTGCAACTGGACCAAGATGAGAAGCTGATGTTCTATGGATCCACAGTGTTAATTGCCACTTGCCAGCTCTGCAGGTCGATATGTATATGGGCACACATCACACATTTCCTATTTGGCTAAAAGATCAAGCCTTCTTCTTCTGGTGTGCATAGAGAGAACCAGCTGTTTGGCAATTCCTCCAGCTCGTCTGCCCAATGGGAGTTCATTCAGAGAGTAACTCAGCACAGTATCAGGTGTGAGCAAGAGTCAGTGCAGACTCCAAGGTCAAGCATCCTTGGTTGCAATCGCAGTTCCTCCATTTACTAGCTATGAGACCTTGGGCAAAGGACTTAATATCTCAAAGCTTCAGCTTTGCGTGTGTTCCAGGGGAGATGATAAGAGGGCTGACCACTCAACATTGTTGTGAAAGTTGAATGAGATAATAGAAGTGGAATGCCACACACAGGGCTGACATAGAATAGATACATGGTAAACGAATGGAAGGACTTTTTAATTGTTATTGTTGCTCTTTGTGGAATTCTCTTAGAAGCCAATAGTGTGGATTTGGGAGTGATAAAAATCCCCACATCTTTATCCAGCCACCTGTCAGGTGATGGTTGGTGGCTGGCCAAAAGCTGTCCATTTGGTCACAGTATTGTGGAAAGAGCATTCCAATGACTTCCCACCTCCTAAATTTTCTCAACCTTCTTTTCACTGCTGAGAGTCCCTGACTCGACAATAGGAAGAAACCAAGTGGGAGTTTAGTTGAGCATGCACTGTAAAGATGGTCTATTTAGTTGGCAGAGCTAGAGTTTTGGAGGAGGAGTTTGAAAGACTAGCTTGTAACTTTCGGTGCCAACCTGGAGGTGTCAGGCAATATTTTTCCTTTCTTCCTGGAAGGTCCACAGCCTCCTCCAAGGGCAATCTCCTGGATTTCACTGAATTGGCTGTTATGTTTGGAAACCAACTTGTGCATCTGAGCATTTAGGGGAAAGCTATTGACTAACCCTTGCTCTTTTTCAGCCTTTCTTCCTTTTCCCAATATTTAGGAGCTTGGCCAAAACAAAGAGCCCATTGTGTCCCTGGTACAAGCACCAGAACTCAATTAAACATTCATTGAGTCTTAATTAATTGTATTAAGGTTGGGCAATTCCCATTGCTTGGGGAGAAAAAAAAAAACCGAATACTTAATTTACTCGCAATGTGGTGTGTGTCCCCTAGTATTGAACTAAACCACCATGAGACAATCACTTACTTAACAGAAACTGGGGCCTCGGCCTGGGAACTAATTAGCCTCTCTTTCTCTATATATAGCTATCTTCACCACCAGGACCATCTGGAAGTTGTTACCTTCCAAATTCTTTCCATCTATTTTTTTTTTTTCCAAACCGATCATTACTGCCATGATTCCTTCTTTCTTATTTTTATGTTACATGACTTCCCACTCTTAGATTCTCCAGTGTTATCTAGATCACAGCCTGGCTACTCTGGGTATTTACTCTCTGTTTAATTTTCAAGTGGCACACCTATTTTTATGTACTTTTCCCAGTGGCAGGAAAAAAAGAAAAAAATCTTTGTGTAAAACCTAGAGGCGGAAGCAGGGATGACTGCCAAGGAATTTGGGCCTATCCAAGTTGACAGTGTGTCCACCAGGGAGGCCCTTGAGCTCTGTGAAGCTCCTACAGTAGTGTCTTTGATGGCTGTGGACACATGAGGAGTTCTTGGAAAGACCTGGTTTCTTGCTCAACTCATTGAGCAAAAAGTACCAGTGTAATCTGCCCCCCTAATCAGGGTCTACTTTGCTTTCAGAGTCAGTAAAGAAGTATAAAACTGTCTTATTGGCCAGGCGTGGTGGCTGACACCAGTGATCCCAGCACTTTGGAAGGTCAAGGCAGGCAAATCACCTGAAGTTGGGGGTTCCAGACCAGCCTGACCAACATGGAGAAACACCATCTCTACTAAAAATGCAAAATTAGCCTGGTGTGGTGGCACATGCCTGTAATCCAAGCTACTCAGGAGGCTGAGGCAGGAGAATTGCTTGAACCCAGGAGGCACAGGTTGCTGTGAGCCAAGATTGCGCCATTGCACTCCAGCCTGGGCAATAAGAGTGAAACTCCGTCTCAAAACAAAACAAAACAAAACAGAAACTGTCTTATCTGACAGTATACTTTAGGAGAGTAGCTACAAATATTTCATGAGCCTTTAATTAATGTGAAGTCCTTACTGGCTCGCAAGGTCTCCCCTGATCTGGCTCCCTGTATCCTTCTCTTCTGTCCTATTACAGAGCCTTGCACTGATTCACCAAATTCATGGTACCCCTCTTTCTTTCTACTCCTTTTCACCAGTATGACTAGCTTATTGCCACACAGGACCTCTGAGCCTGCTGTCTCGTGTGCCTGGAGCCCAGCCCCTCTGTGGTTGGAAGGCTGACTCCTTCTCATCATGTGGGGCACAGCTTATCTGTAACCTCCTGAAGAGGACTCACACCCTCCAGGTCCTGTCTTTCCTGTTTTACACTGTTGATAGCACTTGTCACCATATGAATTAAGTTATTTATTTGTTAACATGTTTGCCTGTCTTCAGTAGAACATCCATTCATGAGAAGTACCTTATCTATGTGGTTTACCATCGCAAGCCCAGCCTGGCAGAGTGCCCAACTCTGCAACTGGTTATTTAATGAAATACATGATCAGGGAACAGCTAGTCACTTTCTGAGTATACAGGTAATTACACGATGTAGGTGTTTAGGATACTTTGGTCATTTAGAATACAACTCAAAAGTAACAAGAGGCAGGGAATATCATAAGAAACCTTGAATTACTCTAATAAAATCACCAGGAAAACTGGAAGTCAAAAGCTAACTTTACCTAACATGCTCTTCAAGTCACTGTAAGTTTCAATGTGTTTTATTTCTGGTGTTTGAGAGTCCTTTTGGGATAAGCCTTTTGGCTTCCTCCCAGCCCCAGGCATCAAAGCAGAAGCAGCCTAAGCCTTCTAGAGTTCATCGTGCACTGGCTTCTGATCATCTCTGGGAGCCATGGCATCCCTGCCACCCCACTCCCTGGGCATCCCTGTGATAGTGAGCTTCATGGTATTTGTTGCTCAGTGGCTCCAAGTGAGTACTCGCGAGGCCCAGGGGACTGGAAGTGTAATGAATCCTTGCTTTATGGAGGGTGGGTCTCATCTTCAAGCTTGAAGACAGACTCCCTCCAGGCAAAGAGAGATTTCTTCTTGTCCCGTTACAGTAGTTCGTCTGCATCTGTTTCCTTCCATCTCTGCTTCTTAGTCCCAAATGGTGAAATCCCCGGATAGCAAAGCTCCTGGTTCTCGTCTCCATTCATGTAAAAAATTCCTCATATAAGAAAGGTTCGTGGTGTCCGGATTTCAGCCTGGCTAGCAGGACACTCTCTACAAAGTATCATGTGTCAGAGGCTTCAGTCCCAAGGAGAAATTCAGGTACTTGGGAGTTCAAATCTACAAACTGTTCTTCAAGCATTTTGATTTCAGTGTCACATTGGATTCAACCAACTCATTTTGGGGAGGAGAGAAAAGATTCTTAATAGCCAGGTTCCTGGCTTGGCTTTCATCTAGAAGCCTTCCGCTTTTCATCTTCTTTTTTCAATCACCTTTTCCCAGGCCTTTCCTACTGAGCCTTTAGGACTGGAATCCAGGGAAGAAGGCATTCGGGCCTCGATGGAACCCTGCCCCAGTCTACTTCTTGGCTACTGATTGGTCTTCATAAAAACAGTCAGAGTAAACATAAAGAATTAGAAGGAAGGAAAAATGTTTAAGGCAAAGGCATAAGTAAATAGAAAAATAGCAACAACAAAAATAATACGAGATGGTCTTCAAAATAAAAGCTGAATCTTTGAAAAGACCCTATGTATATAATAGACCTGCATGATACAATATGGTAACACAACTATTTACATTTAAATTAGTTAAAATGCAACAAAATGTTTAACTCAGTTTCTCAGTCACACTAGTCATATTTCAAGGAGCTCAACAGCCACACTGAGCTAGTGGCTAGTGCTACAGTATTGGACAATGCAGGTCTGTTCATATCATACAATGCAGATAATAGATTCCCATTGTTGCAGAAAATTCTGTTGACTTCTCATCTGTAGTCTAATCATTGTCCAGGTTAAACAAGAAAAAGGAAGCAGAAAAGATACAAAATGCTTCCTTGGGAAGAAAAATGGGGGTATAACTACAGATACAAAGAGCCGTTTTGTGATAAAAGGTATTACGAGTAACTTTGTGCCAATATATTTAAAAAATTAGATACAATTTCCTCAAAAAAATTTTAAAATTTACTCAAAATTAAATAGAAAGCAAACCTAAATATATCAGTAACCACTCAAAGGACTAAATCAGTAGCTAAAATATGACCGCCACCCCCCTTCTTCCAAAAAAATAAAAAAGCACCAAGTCCCAATGATTTTACATCCAAGTTCTATTAAAATTCCACGGAACAGCTAATATTTTAAATTAAAAGTGGAAGGGTACAGAAAGTCCCTTGACTGATGACTTCAGGCCTGCTTCTGTCTCTTTCATGACCTGGGGCCCATGGAAAGACACTTTCTTTTGTGGTGCCTCTACCAAGAAAGAGTTAAACTAAAAGGTTCTTAAGGGCCTGAGCAGCTCTGTGGTCCTGTGTTTCTCGTCTTCTCATTAATCTTGCCTAGCTTCTAAATATTAAGGTGACAACATTGGCTCACCCATATGGCCAATCTGATCTGCTCTGCTAAAAATGATTGTTAAATAGACCCGGAGAAAAAAGAAATTTCTTTCTTTTTTTTTTTTTTTTGAGACGGAGTCTCGCTCTGTCACCCAGGCTAGAGTGCAGTGGCGCAATCTCGGCTTACTGCACCCTCTGCCTCCTGGGTTCAAGAGATTCTCCTGCCTCAGCCTCCCAAGTAGCTGGGATGACAGGCACCCACCATCATGCCCAGCTAATTTTTGTATTTTTAGTAGAGATGGGGTTTCACCATGTTGGCCAGGCTGGTCTTGAACTCCTGACCTCAGGTGATCCTCCTGCCTCGGCCTCCCAAAGTGCTGGAATTACAGGTGTGAGCCACCACACCTGGCCAAAAAAAGAAATTTCTGAAGAAAGAGTGGACCCAACAGTTTTGTGGAACTGAAGCCAAGTTTCAGTTTGTTCCTGTCTCATTCAGAGATGATTTGTCCACTGAAAATAATTTACTCAGAGCCCTGAATGACAACACTGTTCAGTGGGATAGAGATTGCGCTTTTATGATTTTACATTCATAGCAATAGCACATATTTCTGGGATGATTCCCACAGGCCAGGCGTAATCCTAAAGACATTTTATGCACTAATCCATTTGACCTGTACAATGTCCTGTGAGGTGGGTAGATATTGGCTCCATGTTAAAGGCTAGAAACTGAGACTCAGAAATGTTACTTGACCAGGGTCACCTGGCTCTGAATGTGTTGAAGGAACTCCAGGTCTGAAAGGACCTACAACCTGTGCTGTTATGCACGGATGACAAGTTGTGAGTACTGTGGAGCTTCTATGGTGGTTAAAGTCATTTCCTTCTGGATTTTATATCTCTGGTGAGCAGTAGCAATTCTTCTGTACCATGTGTCTGTTAGAGGTTACTTTTCCAATGCCACCTTATCCAAAGGATTGGTGAGAAGCCATGAATTTCCTTCTGTAATAAAAGCAATCACTGGCTTGGGCTTTATTCAGTAAATAAGCAGACCTGGCTAGTAAAACTCGTTTATGCTATAATGTTAACGAGTTGCATGTGTAAAGAATGGAAAAAATGATAATTGCTCAGAGATTCCAGAGCCTAGGCTGACTGGAGTGCATATTCTCAGCAAATACGCTTTAGTGAACTTAGGGAAGTTACTCCATCATTCCTCTCCTTCTGGTTTCTTAAAGGATCCAAGGTCATTATATCAGTAACCACCAGGGCTAATCATTGGTGCTGATCAGCACCAAGTCATTTGCCTGACCTCCTTTGATTGTTATGTGGCTTTTTTCCAAAACTTTGTTTCCAAATACCTCAAGCTTAACTGGGAGGCAAAGGCTGGCATGCTCAGGGCCATCAAGGACAGTTCTGCAAAGGTCAAAAAGGCATGCTAAAGAAACATTTCCCTGTGTTACCACTTCCTTAGCTGCTCATTCCAGACTTACTAGGTAAAACGCAACTCACTTCTGTAATTTGTATTGTGCAAGACAACTCACTTCTGTAATTTGTATTGTGCAAGACAGACTCTGTGAAGCGTAAGTAGCTGAGAAACATTTTTCAGGAACCAAAACAGACGTAATTCAGTTTAGATTCTTTGAAACACACCTACCTGAGATAATAGGGTACTTCTTTAAATGTTTTCTGAACCCACCACAAACCTCCTGTAGAAATGCAGACATGCCTTTCAGTCCCCTTGAGTTAACTCAAGGGCTTAAAGGGATAATGTGCCCTGGATTTCACTTCAGTTTAAGTCTTTGTGTTGCTGACAAGGCTTAAAATGGGCAGGTAATCACTGGTACAATGTGTCATCTTTTTTCCTCCCTCTTCGTATGAAATATAGTGAAAAGCACTTACTTTTTTTTTTTTAACTTAGCTATGTCTTTCTCTTTTCTTTTTTCCTTTTTTTTTTTTTTTTTTTTTTTTTGAGTCAGAGGCTCGCTATGCCACCCACACTTGAGTGCAGTGCTGCGATCTGGGCTCACAGCAACCTCCACCTCCCGGATTCAAGCGATTCTCTTGCCTCAGCCTCCTGAGTAGCTGGGATTACAGGCATGCATCACCACGCCTGGCTAATTTTTGTATTTTCAGTAGAGATGGAGTTTCACCATGTTGCCAGACTGGTCTTGAACTCCTGACCTCAAGTGATCCGCCTGCCTCGGCCTCCCTAAGTGTTGGGATTACAGGCATGAGCCACCACACCAAGCCTAAGCTATTTATTTTAAATAAAACAAGGCTATCACCATTTTCCTTTTTGGAAAGACTTGGTTTACATGGAGAGATGGAAATGGATGGGGTATGTAATAAGAGGGATATAATAAACAAGACTCTATTTACACTGACATCTCACTTTGTCAGGCATTAAGCGGCTGATATTAAACGTTAATGAGGTCTCTGGAAGAGGGAACTAGGGACCAGCTAGTACTGTGTCTCATTCAGTGGCTTCAGGACCAGATAGAGAACCTCAGTTTTCTCATCTTTTTCTTCCTTCTTGTTTATCATACCGACACCACAGACATAGTTACCGTTTACTGACCACTTTGGGACGAGCAGACCTTGTGCTAAGTGCTTTCCATCCAGGTGAAGTCAGCACTCATTCCCATTTTGCAGAGGAAGAAGCTGGGCTTCCACTGAGTCAGTGCCCCGAACCAAGGCTGCTGCATGGCAGAGCTGGGCCTCAGACCCATGCCGTCAGAGTCCAGACCCTGAGCATTGACACCTCATGTCTAGTCACTGGCCAAGGTCAGTCTGTTCTTCCCACAGGGTACCTCTCCCATCCACCACTTCCTCTCAGCACCGGTCTGGGGTGGTTTCCCTGACTCACAACTTCCCCATCCCATCCACCCTGCATGCCCCAGCCACGTTCACCTTCCTAAAACACCACTTTCTCTGTGTCCTTCCCCTGGCGACATATTGTCAGTTCCTCCCTATTTCCAACCATATTAGGTTCAACTACCTCGGACTGGTCCTCACATTCCTCCCCCATGGGTCCCCCTGTGCAGTTTTTATGACCTTTCCACCATTCCCAGATGATGAGGTATTGTTTTTCCTCTTCTAAAAATAGTGTTAATTCCCTTTTTCACATCTCTGTGCTTATTGCTTGCAGTTATCTGAAATACCCTGATATCTGCCTACATCCTACCTGTTGGATTCAGCCCAGATATGCTCCTTTAGGAAACCTCCTCTGAAATTCTGAATGTGCCATAAACCCCTCTCTCTTGAGCTGTTGGAGTCCTAACCCAATTTTCCTTTGAATCCCCTTCTCTTGATCACCATTGGCAGTTTCTCCTTTGGCAATTGTACATGAAGCAAGACTGGAAATTCCTTATGACTGTTAGAAATGTAAAATGCTTGTTCCCCAGTGCTGCAAAGAAATATCTCTTGAACATAAATTTAATTCTGTCCGCAAGGCAATTTTTACTTTCTGCAGAAAGGGTGCCCCTTGCAGATGGAACAATGGCAAGAGCACACCTGGACAGGGGAGGAGAAGGAGTTCTTATTCCTGACACAGGGCCCTGCTGCTGTGTCGTTCCCCTATTGGCTAGGGTTGGACCGCTCAGTCTAAGCTAATTCTGATTGGCTGTTTTAAAGAGAGCAGGCGTATGAGCCAGAGTGGCAGGGTGAGTAGTTTGGTGGGAAGGACGGTTAGGAACAGGTAACTAAAGGGGACTTAGGTCAGGTGACCAGGCATGACTCAGGTCAAAGCAGGTGACCAGGATGAGTCAGGATGGAACAGGTGACCAGGGGAACAGATGTGAACTTCTGATTAAAACTGGTGGAAAATGTTGTTTACTGAAACTAGAAGCAAGAGGGCCAAGAGAACCAGGAAGTTAAACTTTAAAATAGAGAATCAGCCGGGCACGGTGGATTATCATGCCTGTAATCCCAGCACTTTGGGAGGCCAAGGCGGGCAGATCACAAGGTCAGGACATCGAGACCATCCTGGCTAACATGGTGAAACCCCGTCTCTACTAAAAATACAAAAAATTAGCCAGGCGTGGTGGTGGGCGCCTGTAGTCCCAGCTACTCGGGAGGCTGAGGCAGGAGAATGGCCTGAACCCAGGGGGCGGAGCTTGCAGTGAGCCAAGATCGCGCCACTGCACTCCAGCCTGGACGACAGAGCGAGACTCCATCTCAAAAATAAATAAAATAAAATAAAATAAATAGAGAATCAAAGAATAAGAGAGCTGAACATACTGACATACTGATTCTTTGAACAGAAACTTGGGGTTCACTATATTTAACATGACAGAGTAGGGTTATTTACTTCTGTTGTTGTCTCTGTGCTTAACAGAGGAATAGAAAATATTAATTACAGCTAACATTTATTGAGCACTTCATATGTGCCAGGCACTGTCTTCATGTATTAATTCTTTCTATCTCTACAGTAATCCTCTATGGTAATGAGGAAACTGAGGGACTGAAACCTCAGGTGATTTGCCCAGGTGGTAAATGGAAATGCAAACCAGGTAGTGGGGCTTGTGCCTCCCACTGCACTAAGCCACTTTATACCATCCTCAGGTCAGAGACAAGTCACATGTGGGCATGGAGAACAAATCAGAGAACATGAATTCTTTATCTGGAATTTTGCTCAGCTGATAAAACTCATTGGTTCCCAGCCTTCCTCTAGAAATAGATTCACAGTTCTTCCTTTGCTGCTCAACAGCTGGGGAATTTTGTGTCAAATCCGAATGTTCTGGTTTAGAAACATTTTCTAGGTTTGAATCAGCCTGGTCCAAGTCTCGGTCGGAACCAACTTGACATTTGTGTGGCAGATGGAACTCAAGCCCTCACTCCTCCTCTAATATGAGGAGGAGAAACTCAAGCACTCACTCTTCCAGTAATATGACCCTCTTCTGTTTGGTATTAGATGCTTTAATCCTTTCTGGACCAAGGCAGAGTAAAAACAAATAAAGTCAAATATTTAAAATTTTTAACAGCAGCAAAACTTCCATAAGACTCTTGAAAATGAACTCCAATTTGATCATTTTGAGGACTGTCTAGGTTAGCACTACTACTCTGATTCCTGTGTCTCTGTAGCACATTTAAGCTGCTAATTTGAAAGAAATTGCTGGTAACTTGCATTTGCCCATACTGCAGAATTTCAAATGCTATGGTGTATTTTCCACACTTGTATCCTACTTTGGCCAAGTAGATGTTATACTTTTTTTTTTTATCCTTTGGTAGAATTCAATCAAACTCTCATCATTAGAAACACAAGGAAAAAATCAAATTGATAAAAGACCATTACATTTTAAGATCCAGGATATATCACTGCGTACTTGAGAATCCACTGGCTGCTGAGGTCATGCCTTCTCCACCACATTTCTGACTCATTCCCAGAATAGGACTTTGTATGGAGTCAGCACTTCATGTTTGTTTATCAGGTGGAATTTTGGGTGCTTTACCTGGCTTCTACAAATAGTGTTGTTTTGGTCATCGAAAGCAAAGCGTTCTTTACCAAAGGAAGTGTGACTGGATTTTCAAACAGTTATGTCTGTCAAGTTAGTCTGGGGAACTTGACAATGCCAGCTGTGGATGGCGGTATGAAGCAAACAGATTCGGATGGAAAAATTCTTACCCAACTCTGTCCAGCTGGGTTTATGAAAAGAGCACCATTATACCAGGCCTCCTTTGAACAAGAAAGGAAATAGCTTATGTCCTGTGAATACAAAGTCCCACAGGAGCGTGCCCTGACTTTCCTCTCCAGCCTCAACTTTCACCGCTGCCCAGCAGGGATGTGATGCTCTGGAACACTCACCTGCCTGGCATTTTCCATGTATTCGGTGTCCTCCTCCAATCCATGCCTTTGTTCTTGCTCTTCCTCCTGGAAATACTCTTCTCCCCCAGTTGGCCTAGCTGTCTCCTGGCATTTTCTAAGGCCCAGACTAAGAATTCTTTTTCCCAAGGAACCTTCCCTGACCACCTCCCTTCCAAATGTGAAATGCCATTTTTCAGTGTTTCCAGAATTTGCTGTGCATGACTATCCTGTTACACTTTGCATTATAATTATCAAAGTGTCTGTGTCTCCAGCCAGCCTGGGTGTTTCTTGATCGCTGTATCCCTAGCCTAGTACAGTGCCTGAAATCAGTGCTTAGGGGCCTTGTTAAAAGAAGAAACGGCAGGAGGGGAAGAGTAGTAGATACGTGATATTTCACAAGGGAAAAGGAGAAGCTATAACCTGTCTATGAAATCCCCAAATATGTCCCGTTCTTTGTTGTCATCCTCTTTTGCTTTTCATGAGGGAGTGTTTGCCCTAAGTGAAAAGTAAACCCCACTTGTCTTTAGGGACATGTTATGCATGCGGAAGTTTGGCATTCTCAGCTGGGTGTTTAACCAGCCCACCACTTGGGTGTTTTATAGTAGTGTCTCAAGAGGTGTTATCTCCCTCTTTTAGGTCTTTGGAGAAAAAAAAGGTGATCAAAGTAACCAACTCTGGTGGGGGCAGTTAGAGTCAAATCATGGTTTGAGTGGATAACAAAGGGGACAGAATGGAAATGGGGTATGGATGATGATAATAAGAAGAATGTGCTTCAAGGCCTCCTGGCTGTTTTTGCATGCAACCATCTTTCATATCCCTATAAGATAAAATCACTGTGAAGGGTCATAAACCACTGTCAGAATATTTGACAAGCCCCATAGGTAGTTGTTCCGAGCTAGTAAAAGCATCTTAATTGGCCTAAATGACAACAGTTATGTTATAAATATCTAGAATTTATGACCTGAGAAGGCATAATCACATCTTCCATCAGTTAAGTTTGCATAGGAGCAGCTTGAGGATTTAAGATAGGGCCGCAAGTTGGGGAAAATCTGATTAGCCTTAACTTTATGACAAACACAGAGCTAAGTGAATCGGAGTGCTTTCAAGTTCCTGATCCCTGGGAGTTAAAGGCAGTGGTGTTTCAGAGTCGGTAAAAGCCACCCAGTTCCCTCTGTGCAGCTGTCATTTTATTGGCCTTGTAAAGTCTCCCGTACACTGTGACAAATCCAAGACCATATACCTGCGAAGAAGAGATGTTTTAGATTATGGGGCGCAGAGGAAGCAGACGGTGGGGTTAGAGGGTGAAAACCTATGTGTTTATGCTGAGCCTTCTCCGGAATGTGCAGAGTCATTGTGAAAAGCAAGTCTGTGCTGCTTTAGGGCTCACTCCAGGGTCTGATGAGACACCTCATTTTCTGTGGTAATTGAGGAGACAAAATTCAAAGCAGGGTTTAAAAATTGAGTGTATACATCTAAAACACCCCACACATCTTTCATGTTAGTTGGAAATTACACTTGGATTTTTAAAATATGATTCATTTCCTGAATTTTTATTATGGGGGTTGGCATTATTATCAAGAGTACTACTACATCTAAAGCAAAAATCATAACAAAGCCAATCCATGAAAGGACGGGTGTTTTAAGAGACACATTGTAGAGATAAACTTGATGTCATTGATCAACCAGGTCATTGCCTGGGGACTCGCTGGTCAATGGAGTGGAGTCATCTTTGAGGTAAAAGGCAAACAGTCAACTTAATCCCAATTTGCAGAGCTTCAAAGGTGAACAGTCATTTTGCTGGGCAATGAAGAGCTCAGGTTATCTATTTAATGCCAAAGTCTGTGAAGTCAGTGAAATTTCTTTAATGAATTTGAGAGCAATCCTTCAAAGAAACCTTGATTGAAACCCCTAGAGAGGCCAGTTGTCTTTGAACTCAAGAGATGAAGTTTATCCTAGATTAACCTGATCTTTCAGTTTGCTCTGTCTTGTAATGTAAAGACAGAGTTCCGAATTTTGAGAGAAGCATTATGGTGCTTTGGCAGGCATATCCAAATCTGATGTGTTTATTATAGCAATGTAGGAACACTTATAGCTTCGTTGGTAAGGAGGTCTACCAATCAAAGGATCCATTTTACACATGAAATTTTTGTATGTGTCTACCATGTTCCAACAGTTTCTGAAGATCAGATGGGTCCCAAAGTATATACTCAGTTTGTTACTTCTCAGTGGATATGAAACAAAACTTCAGTTTTGGTTTTATCATTATCGTACTTTTCACTGTACTTTCATACCCTTAAACCTTGCATCTCTCAAATTCGGAACTCTGTGCCTTACGGTGTGGAAGAAATATGAAATCTGGAACTGATTATGAAATTATGAAGTAGAGAGATGCAGAAATGTGCAGGGATCAGTGTACAAATGCATAAACCCTGATGCACACAAAGCCTGGTGTGAAGGACACATCATTTTGGATTGGAACTCTGCTTTTACATTTCAGCATAACACAACCTAGCATTTGCCTTGTGTAGTGCTTGGGAGCTTTTGGTGTTAGCAGAATTCTTTTCTAAAAAAGTTCTTTTGGATTTCTTTAGAATTTGTCCAGTTTCCAGGTTCCAATAGGAAAAACATGGACAAGGTTTTAATAGAAAAATAGTACTCCAGATTTTTCAGTTGGCAAGCACCCTACTTAAGAGCTGTTCCTGTTTTATTAAGTGGTACAGGTTAGCTTAATAGGCGAGTCCTCGACATTTGTACCGTGATTCCAGGGGAGAGAGATACCTGGGTCTCCTGGGGAAGACACCTGTTGGGATTTTGAGCCCACTTTTGGTTTTACCATTCCATTCTCATCTCATTGGAGACTATGCTTCAACAACAGTTATATGTGCTATTATAAGGCAAGACCAAATCCATTAGCGTTCTCTCCTCCTGTCTCCTCAAGAAAGGGTAGCTGGGTCTTCCCATGATGTTGTTTCAGATGTGACTCTTTTCCTGTTGATCAGGACAGTAATGATGATGGTGGGAATGTTTTGGTTTTATTCAATTTTATTGTTTTGCTTTAGTGTTTTAACATTGCTAAAGGGAATACATTTTTCTCATTAAACATTTCAAATAATTCAAAAATCTTGCCAAAGAAAATAAAACTCCCCTCTAATCCACCATCCAGAAATCCTAATATTTTGGTGAACTATGTATCTTTCTAATTTTACTATATATGGCCTCTTAAAAAGAATGGGATTATATTATAAATGTTTTTATAATCTGCTTTTTGAACTTAACATTGTATGTTGGACACCTTTCCACATTAATAAATATACACCTATGGAATCATTTTTATAGTTACAGAGTATAGAATTTTGCATTCTTTAGCCAGTTATTAATGGTGAACTTTAGATGTTTTAAAATGTTCCCTAGTAGAATTCCCTAAAGCTTTTTGGGCTTAACCTTTATTTCCTTATCCAATGATTTCTTTGGAATAAATTCCTAAAAGGAAAGTTGCACATTAATATTGATAAAGATTATGAAATGATCTCCCAGAGGTGATGCGCATTCATCCTACTTTAATGCCTTGAATGGCACCACCTCTGTGTACTTACCCCAAGTCTCTTTGTTTGGTATTGCTTTGCTTTTCCAATTTGACTTCAATAGGTAAAGAGCTCTCAGGATTTTTCTTCTGGGTAGTAGGGTACAAACCAACAGAAACAACCAACATGCTTAATTTGCAAGTCGGTTCAGGGAGAGATGAAAAATATCTTTGCAGAAGTAAACACCAATCTTACAACTGCCCGTATGATACACCCCATTTCCCCCACCACCGAGATTTGTATAGTTTCTCTCCTGTCAGTATAATGCTCTAAAATTTTAGAGGTTTCAGAATGGGTTGCCTATCCCAGTTTCCTTGTGAAAACTATTTTCTTTATTGTGAGTAAAGATTTCTAGGCCTTGGTCAATAAAAGAGAAATGGCCAGTGCTAGAAAGAGTCAAGTGGCCCCACTTTCCTTGCTCCAGATCTTAAAAACACCTAAAACGAAGCTCAATTAACAGGTTAATTTTGCTGGTCATACGTTTTGAATCTGGGACTTCTTGGCCATTTGAGGGGTCTGACATTCTGGGCCCTTTTATCCTTTTATTGGTGAATTCACTGAAGTGTAGGCAGACAGAAAATGTTCAAGTGGCAGGCAGATAAACTTGTTAAATCCCTGGAAGTCTTTCCTTCCTTGCTCTGGGAGTTTATCATCTTGGCAGAGTTAAAAGGCAATTAGGCCTGCAGGTCTTTGCTGGCTTGTTTATTGGTGGTTTACACATGGGTGTTGAAGAGACAGGGCCATATTAAACATTCTGATCCTGCTGGCCGGAGGGGAATGAGAACTCAGCCCAACTCGGTAAGTCTCCTTGAGAGACAGCCTTGCCAAAACGCTGGAGGAAAATCCTTTCAATATAGTACGTGTGCCCCACCATGCTCATTGTTGGTGGAAAATTGGAGTCCGCTCGCTTCATGCTGTGTTCCATTTCCTGGGAAATGGTTTTATGGAAGGACATTTGATGAAAAAGTTCATTCCTTCTGTAATTGTTAGCTGCCCCTGTGGTGTGAGTTAAGGTAGAGGCACACTGGAATTGTTTCTTGCCCCAAATCTCTAGGGCAAGCCCATGCATGAGAAGGGAAGGCTATCAGTTTGAAAGTGAGTGAGGTATAGATTTCCATTAAGTCCTCTGGTCCCTCTGAGTTCTCAGAGTCTCCCCAGCCAGGCTGATCTTGGGCAACATTGGTAAAGGAGGTGGGTCTTGGGGTTTTGCAATCACTTCTTCCTTTTCTCACACCCTGCCTTCCATCTGCAAAGCCTGCAGGCTGCCTCCCTGGGACGAAGATCCAGGGTTGGAGTAACGCCTAACTCCTTCACACCCATGTGTTAGTGAAGTGACATGGCTCATCACTTCACCTCCGCCCCTGTTTTTCACAGTCAGCTTAGGCACTCATCTTAATGGAACACGTGAGAATTGCCAGGGCTCAATTGGCTGGACTCAGGGGTCAGGCACTCCTGGGTTCTACTTCTGGCTCTGGGTCTAACTGTGTGCCTTGAATTTCCTCTCTAATCTTAAGTTTTTTCTATTTGTGAAATAGGGACAAAGCTAGTCCCTACCATGCTGGTTTGTTGAGAGACTAAGTAATGCATGGAAAGTGCTTAGCATAGTGCCTGGCACTTTAAAAAAAAAAAAAAAAAAAGCACAATAAATGGTAGCTCTTATGATTAAAATGTGCTTTATTTGTCTAACACATATATGTAAAATATGTATTATGTATATGTGTATATCTAACACACATATATGTAGTATATGTATGTGTATACATTTACACAGTCCAGTGACAATTATATTTTTTGACAAGATGTAGCTATTTTTATTTTACCAGTCTAGGGGTGTTACTGAAATATAAAAACCCATGTGTATAAAATGAGAAAATCCTTGCTCAGGTCCAGAATACTTGGAATGTAAGGACTTTCCATTTCCACAACTGGCCATTGTGCTCAGTGGCCAATGGAACTCCTTTCCTAAGTGGCTGCTACTTATCCAAATCTTGGTTCCTCAGGAGTCAGGCACCCTGCCTTCATGTTCTCAACTAAAGAAAACACAACAGATAACTGCAGCTTTTATTCCCAATCTGACCTTTGATGTTCTGAAACTCTTTTGCCGTAGTGTCTTGCCAGCGTCTGCATAAGGACTTCCTCTAGCCGAGTAATGTGGTTCTGATTAAGGACATCCTATAAGACCCAGGAGGATGGCCTGGGAAGGAAACCAGCCTGAGACACTAGAGTGAATTTCCATCCCTCAGTCAGATATATGATATTAAAGACCAGAAGGTATATGGAGTTTGTCTCTGGAAGACTCAGAAACAAAATTAAAGCAAATGGCTGACAAATTGGCTGTCTTTTATGCAAAGTTGACAAGTAAGCTGCCTCTTACCCGAAAGAGGATATGCAGAGCCCTCCGGCCAAATGGCTCGGCAGGCAGGCAGCAGGCCTTTTGAAGTTCCTGCTCGCATGCCACTTTTAACAACAAGGCCCCTGCTGAATTGCTTCCTCGTAAAGACATGGAAACTTAATTTTCACTGAAAATATCATAGTTCCAACAATGATCATTCATTCCTCTCCTGAGTGCATGCAATATTGGGTAAAATACCTGTGTTCTCTACAAATGAGGTATTTTTTTTCTCCTTACAGTTTTATGAATTAGGCTATAAATATTAAACCTCACTTTATTTCACGGATGCTAAGACCTTTCCCTGGGGCCCGCTAGGCACTGGCTCACTCCTGCCATAGTCAGGAGGTGAGGTGATTGTGACCAATAACGGAAGATCCTATTTGCTCTCCCTGGTTTCATGGAGGCTCCAGCCACAGGGGGAAGGACAACAGGGCTGTGCAGTGGGCAATGGCGTTTGGAGAGCTTAGAGTTTCTCTATCAAATATCTAAGAATCTACTCATCATTGTAACTCTAATATGATTTTCTTGTTAATCGCTGTCAAGCCATGAAATCTGATATGTTAACCATGACTAAGCCATGAAATTTGTCAACTTTGTCTGTGATTTACACAGACTCTGGGTTTTTTATTTTTTAAGTCTTAACACAAAGTGTAGAGCAGTACTTCCCAGTAGGCCTTTCCCAGCAGGCAGCTGGTATCCTATGACAACAAGTAAGAACAGAGTGTACGCATTTCTCTTGCCATTTCAAGGACCAAGGACAGATAAGATAAAACCTAAAAACGAAATAATATATTTTTCTTTGAGGTGATAACTGTGAACATAGTAGACTTGCTTAAACATCAATAAGTATCAAATAAACATCCAGAATAGTTTTATGGTTCATATCATTGGGTGTGATAACACACTTCCTTAAAGTGGTAGATTATTTGTTTTTGAGAGAAAATGAGTGAATAAAACCTGTTTGTTTGGTTTTTTTAGTGGTACGTGGTATAATTTATCTCTTCAACATAGTATGAGCATGAGCTATGACTTGAAATCCCACTTTGCTGTTGGCTAGATGGGTGAATTTGTGTAAGTCACTCAACCTTTTTTCCCCACTCAGTCTTTTCTTCTAAAAAATGAGGAAGATAATATTGGAGCCTACTTTGTAGGGGCCTCTAAGGCACTGCAGAGATGCCATCTATAAAACTCAGAGTGAGCACATTTGTCCTTTATCCACGTGGTCTACTAGTATCATTGGTATAATAGTATATAATGATAAAATAAGTCATTGTGTATCTTTGTCACCCAAAGGAAAATTCATATAATTGGGAAAGGATTTTTTAAAAATTTTATCAGAGAAAATGTAGGTAGTTTTTGACAAATCATTATCATACCTGTAGACAGTTTTTCATATGAAGGAAGGAGAACAGCTCAAATGAAAGAAGGAGAGCAGCTCAAAGGAAGAAAGAAATGTTGCAGAACTGGAGAGTAGTGAGGACTGGGATGTCTTTCTCTCCTGTCCCTACCAAATGTCTTTTTTTTTTTTTTTGGACTCAGAGAAAAAGAATACCCAGATCCTCCCCAGTTGGCGCCTGGCTTCTACTGTTTAGAATCTAGAATCAGATAATCAGATGGCTTAAAACTCAGAGTATTTTGGTGACTTTGAGGACCATGTAGTATAGTGATTTTAAAACTTTCGTTTTTCCTACAAAATTTGTGCAGTGCTTCAGGTCCTAAAACAGTCCTTCCCAGATACCTTTCCAGTAGATCCATAGGATATAACTTGTGAAAACAGAGTCAGGGCCGGGCGCGGTGGCTCAAATCTGTAATCCCAGCACTTTGGGAGGCCAAGACGGGCGGATCACAAGGTCAGGAGACCGAGACCATCCTGGCTAACCCAGTGAAACCCCGTCTCTACTAAAAAATACAAAAAACTAGCCGGGCGAGGTGGCGGGCACCTGTAATCCCAGCTACTCGGGAGGCTGAGGCAGGAGAATGGCGTAAACCCGGGAGGCGGAGCTTGCAGTGAGCTGAGATCCGGCCACTGCACTCCAGCCTGGGCGACAGAGCCAGACTCTGTTAGCCAGAATGGTCTTGATAGCCTGATCTCGTGATCCGCCCGCCCCAGCCTCCTAAAGTGCTGGGATTACAGGCGTGAGCCACCATGCCCAGTGTCTTCTTTCTTTCTTTCTTTCTTTTTTTTTTTTTTTTTTTTTTTGAGAGAGAGGAAGTCTCACTCTGTCTCCCAGGCTGGAGTGTAGTGGCGCAATCCCAGCTCACTGCAACCCCTGCCTCCTGAGTTCAGGCAATTCTCCTTGCCTCAGCCTCCCGAGTAGCTGGGATTACAGGTGCCCACCACCACACCCGGCTAATTTTTTGTATTTTTTTCTTAGAGATGGGGGTTTCACCATGTTGGCCAGGCTGGTCTTGAACTCCTGACCCTCAAGTGATCCGCCTGCCTTGGCCTCCCAAAGTGCTGGAACTATAGGCATGAGCCACCAAGCCCAGCCACAGCCATGTCTTGAGTTAGTCAGTTCCCTTGCCATTATCCTCACTTCTTCACTTCCCATACAAACAGGAGGAAGAGAAAAGCAAGGCATAAGAATCCAGGATGGTTTCAATCAACTTGCTCAGGCTCTTGAACCCTTGAATGAATGTTTCAGAACAATGTCATGGAAGCTATGAAACATCTCCCACCTAAAAGAAAATTACCTGGAAAATGTTGTAAACGTGTATACATGCATTTTCCTGTGGTGAAGTTTCACAGCTTTTATCAGATTCTCCCAAAGGAGTTTGTGACACCACCCCCCAAAACGGTTAAGAATGATTTCCCTATAATTTGTGCCCCTAAAAGTCACATTTCCAGTTCTGATTGTGAGCTGCAAGGTTAACAATTACATCCACTTTAACCTTTCAAGGGAAATGTAGCATATAATCCTACGAGTGTCTGAGGTCCCAGGCTTGCTTGTAAAACAGCAATTGGGTTGTGAATTATCCAGGGTGTGTCTGTAGCTTAGTTCTCAACTGGTATTCTAACTGGAAGTAGGTTCTGACCATCTTAGAACCCAAATGGTTCAAAACTAAGAAAATAATGCACGTTTATTTACAATGCTCCAGAAAAGTACATTTATTTCGAGACATGCACATTCATTTATTTGGTTAATTCTGCTTTGGTCCTGGATTACGGTTGCCAGATTTCACAAATACAGGACATCCAGTTATATTTGAATTTCAGATAAACAACAAATAACTTTTTAGTAGAGTTCTTGGAAGGGAGAAAAATGGATCAGCCTTGCAGATGTAGAAAGAGCTTTCTTTTCAACTCTAGAACATTTGCTGCAAAAATTAAGGGAGGTTTACTGTAACAGCCGCAGGGTCTTTTGGAGATAGTAGATACATTCTAAAACTGGTTTGTTGTGATGGTCGCACAATTCTATAAGTTTACTCAAAATCCTTGAACTTTACACTTAACATGGATGACCCTGATGGTAAGTAAATTTTGGCTCGGAAAAGCTGGTAAAAAAAAAAAAAAAGAAAGAAAAAGAAAAATTAAGGGATCACTTTACAACTGTTGCTTAATTTTTAATGCTGAGCTTCAAACTACTTTAAGAATATGGCTACCATAATTCTGCTCCTCAGAATAAAGTATATAAGCATGAACACCAAATTTTGCATAACATTTCTGGACCTGCTGAATAAGTACTTGATAAATAAGGAATGACATCTCTGGATACCAACTTCTACCTGAACCAGGAGTCCACACACCATTAAAATCCTTTTCTTGATGCTGGGAATAAGGCTTATCTGGGGCAAAAGCAAGGAGTTGCTGTTTTGGGAAGTCTTCTTCAGTTGTTGACTATGAGAGTGACCTCTGTGACACCTGCCACCTAGAGACTGCCCCTCTCTCAGTTCATGCTGAAAGGACATGGGGAGGAAGTACTTGTCTATGGTGTACATAGAGCCTCATTTTTGGGATAACTTCTTTAGTACAGACAACAGGTTCACAAGCCAGTGTGTAGACTCAATCAGGAGGCACCTCCACCAAAACACACACAACTCATTCTCTTGTTTTAGTGCCAGCTGAAACTAGGAAGTGGGCTGTGCTTCTCTTTTATCTCTATTGACCTACCCAGGTATTCTGAGAAAGACACTTGACCAGGATGAATGGTTCCAGTAGAGAGGGGCTGCAATGGGGTTTCTTAGCCACAGGAAGAGTATACCCTGAGAAATTCATTCTCTAACAAGATTTGAGGACTACTCCTTCAGATTTAATTACTAGACTCCAGAAGGGACAGTCCTTTATACAGCTCATAAGAGTCACTGTGGACCTCTGCTAGACCCTCCAGACAAGTACTTCTATTTTTCTATTATTGTTCTAAATGTTAGCTCTTTATCCAAATGAAACAAAACAAAACGCTTAAAAGAACTAGGGGAGGAGAACCAAGGCCCCTCAGAGACACCTTTATTCTTGCTCTTTCTCCTTTCAAGACATGGTTGCTCCCTAGGCAGTCACATTTCTCTGGTGATGGAGAGAAGGGAGGGCAGTTGGAGATTGAGGGGACAGCATGGGACAGCCAAGACATGCTGATAGCTGGAGGGGAGGCTGCCTGGGATCTGAGGAAGCAGTGATGTCCCAGCTCCAGTCAGCTGAATTCCCCTAATAGGCCTCTCCATCTCTCCAGGCATTAGAACTTGTAGAGAAAGAAACTGCTAGAATCCAAATCTTTTCACACAGTGAGGCCCCCAAACAGCCCAGCCTTCACACACAAGCCAGCCTGGTTCTCCTGACTGATTTGATCAGTACCTCAAGGTGCACAGTTGTCTGTGCTTGGAAGCAAAGCCTCATTGGAACCCCACTATTCTGGAACTCTTGGGCTGGTCTCAGCCAGCTGCCTGTGTGAAGATACAACTAATTAGCTCATGGAGAGGACAAACTAACTCAAAGCCCTTCTTCCCGGCCTAACAATGCTTATATTAATTCAATAAATTCTGTCTTCTCATTCAAACCAATCCTGAAGGAAGGACCTCTGCCAGCTCACACTTAATTACTGCTGGCATTTGAAAGCAAGTAAATGCCTTCCCTTGAAAAATATTCTATAAATCCATCACTTTTGCTTATTTTAAATGACTTCTCCCACATTTGTCCAAATAAGTGAAGCTTTACCATTTTTGGCTTTTTTCTGCAGAGTGAGTGAGTTTTAGGCGTTTACTGGAAGGATCATTTCTGATGACACCAAACCTCTTCCACATTTTCAGCTTTGGGTTTTGAATCCAGGAAACCCAGCACTAACCTTAAAGTTCCATTTTCTTACTTGTGAAAGTGAGAAGCTGAGTACCCATGCTGGAACTCACCATATAGATAGATGCCTCACTGCTTTTCAGTTCTATGTTTCTCCTCCATGTCTTTTTCCTCTTGCCAATGTTTAGGTAAAATTATTTCTATTTGATACATTTTTCTTCACTCTGGTCCTTAATGGGTCAAGTCTTATGTGGCTTCACAGCCCTGACAGTGAGTAGTATTGCTATTTTGGAGTCAAGGTCTCGGTCTGTCGGCCAAGCTGGAGTGCAGTGGCACCATCAGGGCTCACTGCAGCCTTGACCTCCCAGGCTCAAGGATTCCTCCCACCTCAGCCTCAGCCTCCCAGATAGTTGGTACTACAGGCTCATGCCACCATGCCTGGCTACTTTTTGTGTTTTTTTGTAGAGATGGGATTTCACTATGTTTCCCAGGCTGGTATCTTGGAGTTTCTTTAAGTCAGTTCTCCTCAGGGAATATTTTATATGGCTCTTGTAAAGTTCTAAGAAGGGTGGTGGTTCCCTCAGTCTCACAACATAATACTACAAGGAATTATGTTTTTAAAGATGCTATCAGCAGTGGTTTTCAACCAGGAAATGGGGAACTGGGAAATGAGAGGGGATCTTGGCCCCCATCCCTGGTCATTTGTCAATGTCCATGGAGATTTTTGGTTGTCCCCAAATGAGGAGTGCTAATGGGTCATCTAGTGGGTAGAGGCCAGGAACATCCTACATTGCACAAAGCAGTCCTGATGACAAATCATTGTCTGGCTCAAAAGTTCAAGTGTCAAGGCTGAAAACCTTGAATTAGAGGAATTCTTGTTTTGTTTTTTGGTTTGTTTTTTGCTCTCCCTCAAGTCCTGGGATAAAGAAAAGAGAAAGAAATTGCCCCCATGTTGATGAGTGTAAGCGTCCTGATCCTGAGTTCTTACATCCCACATAGATCCAGGAATTGGAGAGCACCAGGGTACCAGCGAGCAGGGCAAAGTGCAGGGTGGAGGCAGATCTTCTGAGCTCCAACAGCTGTCTGAGCTCCAAGGAGAGACAACTTCGACCAAAGCAGAGGACCAAAAAGTTACAAGGATGTTTAGTTTGTGATAAAAATCATTTTGCAGATTAAAGTGCTTCCTCCTGCCCATAAAATTGTATGTTCTTTAAATAACTCAAAAACTGGAGGCATTTAACTGTCGCAAGCAGGAGGCAGGCCTAGGAGCCACAGTGGATTGATTCCATCCTCGAAAGGGAGCATACCCAAGCTATAGGTGGCGCTCTTCCTGCTTTCGCCAGTGTGTTTTTGCATAACCCGTATTTTCAATGCCCCTACTCGCAGCATGAAGGGACGGGGAATAGAGGGTGTTTGCTGGAACCAGTTTCTCCCTCCACATCTCTGGGCTCCATTCACCCTCACTTCCTTGGTAGAGCATGATGCCTGCTCAGCTTCCAGTCTTAACCTCCTGTCACTCCAAGTACAGTTAGGCAGAGGTCCCACAGGCCCTGCAAAAAGTGCCAGTGTCTCTCATTGGCTTTGATGGGATCATGTGCTCATCCTGAACCAATGCTTTGGTTAGGGGAGGAATGCTGGAAGCTGATTGGCTTTGGCCTAACTTAGGGCACACCCTCTGAGCTGCAGTGGAGCCTTTTGCCATGCAGGTGAATTAAATAAAAGTGGGGGCACGTGTGTGGCCTCAAAGGGAAATTGGGGTAAGAGAGTCACCCACACACCATTCGCTACATGGTGACTTTAAATTCTGTGGTGGAAAACTTAGGTCTTGCCCTAGCCTTGCTGTTAACACTAGCTGCTTGACTTCGGATAGCTTTATGACTCTCCCTGCCTTCTTTTCCTGTCTGCAACATGGAAATAATCATTCCATCAGAGTGGTTATAAAAAATCAAGGAGATATGGGAAGGATTGGGCAAACAAATAGTGATGGTGTAGATGGGAATGAATTCAGTTCAGCTTCTAGAGTCTCAAAGAATCTAGCCCAGCTACAACCCAACCCGCTAGTCCATGCCAGCCTTCGGAAGCCAGTGTCTAAATTTATCCCAGTTCTCATTGTTGCAGGTCAGTGTGGGAAATCTTCTGAGGTCAATGATTGAGGTAATTGACTTGCCGTATCTTGAAAAAGTCTCTGTTAAATGACATAATTGGTTTTAATTATGTAATTACAGCACTTAAAGTGTGGGGGTGAAAGGTTACTATTATATTTGGAAGTGAGATCCCCAAATGAAGCAAGGGTGTTTAGGCCAACGTGTCTTCGAATTTCTCATTTTATTTTTTCAGAAGGAAACCAGAGGGGGCTGGCCTTGGCCCTGGTGATTTGGGGATGATTATCTTGCATGAGGTAGTGGCGGGGCTGATCGCGGCACCATAGGGACCTTTGTGAAGAGAAGGAAAGGGCTTCCGTAAAGACCTCTTTGCGATCTGAAGTTAATGAGCAGTGGGAACTCAACTGTCAGCAATTGAATCTGATTGGGCAGGGTAATTATATGATTGCCTCTGGTGTTTGCACATGCACGGGGATATTTTTATTGTAAAAACCTAATTGCTTACTTACTTGGTGGAGGGAAAACCTAAACAAATTTGTGTTGTCATAGGTTAAGAAGATATCCTTTCTTTGTCTCTAAAAACGCGGCTTGTTCTGGGTGAAGGTTTTGTTTCTTTTCGATTTCAATCAAGGATGTTGTTTGTAGGACTTGGATCATATGATAATATTCAAACAGAAAGCTACTTTGGACTATGTGTCTTTGGTCAATGACCACATGCTTTCTACCCAGTCTTAAGCCATCCTCTCCAGTGGTCTCTTTTGTAATGCAAAGGTAGCTAGAATCCTGGGGATTATTCAAGCTGCTGGGACAAACCCAAGGCTTTGGGGTTTTTTTGTTTTGTTTTTGTTTTTTTCTTCCACGTGGAGGCCCCTGACAAGGTTGGCTTCATAAGCTATCTGGTTTCCCTTAGTTGCATAAGGCAAGTGGGAGGTATCATGTCTGTGACAGCCTTTTAGACGTCAACACCAAGGGTAAGAAGAACAAAGCGCTCCCCCTGCAATTTCTCAGGGACTTGGAGGAAAGGAAAGGGCAAAGCGGGCTCCCATATTGTGATACCAAACTGTGGTCCACCTTCTTGTCTGTTTCAACAATCTCCATGAGGATGGCATCTCCCTTACCCCTGATGCTGGTGTGCAGAAAATATTGCTGCAATTGGGTCTATTCCATAGCAGTTCAACTGCATTATTTTTTTTTTTCTCTCCTCTCATAGAAAAAAAAAGCTGTTTTCTAAGTTCTTTCGTTTCCTGAGATCCCACTGGCAGAGGTCAAAATGCAACTGGATTGTGGGCATTGGAGGAGCACCAGTTCCTCCTGTAATCAGGGCTGCAGACTCCAAAGCTGGGTGCTCTGGTTGGATGTAGGATTACAGGCTGCAGAATGGCTGAGAACAAAGGACTTTCAGCCCTTTGGACCAGCCATGCTCTCTGTCTCAGGAATCTTGCACGTGCTGACCCACCCCAGTCTTGGCTGGCTAACTCCATGGGTTCTCCAAGCTCAGTGTTACATGTCACTTCTTCCCAGGAAGCCTTCCCTGTTCACTCATCCCCAGTCTGGGTTGGCTGCCTTTGCTTTGTGCTCCATGGCACCTTTTAGGTTTCCTTACCTGCTGTCCTGTAACTGCCTGTCTCGTCTTTCTCCCACATACACCATAAGCTCCATGGGGGCAGGGCCTGTGTTCCTATTTGTCACTACAATATCTCCAGAGCCTGGCACCATGCTTAATGAATGTGTGTAGAATGACTGAATGAGGAGAGGAATGGTTGCTGGGTGTCCTAGGAACTGTGGTGTGTGCTGTCCTGGTTTCCCTGCCCTTGCTGTTAATACTGCTTTCTTGTTGCTTATAATTTTCATTGTCCCAGATGATCCAGCTCTGTCGGAGGCACGTAGGCACAGCCAAATCTCATGCTGTACATTGATCACCTGTCCAACCTTTGCCTAGAGTGGGAGCCCCCAGTTCCTTCGAGATCCAACATTACCTGTCTGTAAAGAAGAAGAGGAGGAGGGAGACAGCAGGGAGGATCCGGTGGCAGTTTAACACCAGAGCAGGTCCAATGTTTACTTTTACCCTTTTGGAGGTGGGTAACGGCAAATGCTGGGTGCTGGGTTTCAGAGAGACTCTGCATAATGAGCTTGGATTTGGGGGCTCACATGTACTTTATATTTTGCTAGAGTGTGGGGGTTGCTATTTTTGTATTTAATTTACAGCCAGCCTGTTCCGTGATTTCCACCAGTGTAGAACAAGAATCTAGGTCCATCTTCCACGTGATGTAAATTGTTGTGTCAGCCTCATGGTGGCCACACACAGTGTTGTTTGGTTCTTGCTACACGGACAGAGAGGAAGGTTGGACATTTGTTGCTACTTAGTGACTATTATATTTACTATTTGCTTTTCAAGGCCATGATTTTCAATACTTTTTCTTGTTTTGATTTTGTGGCTTTTGATGTTTTGAATCCTCCTCTACCCCCCAGCCCAGCCCAGTTGACTTCTTAGACCATGAGATCCTGAGTAACTACTGAATGAATAGATGAGATTTCACTAGCCTTATATGATTTTGGGTATACCAAACCAGCTTCTTCCCTAAGCAGAATATGAACCTATGACTTTTCAGGCTTCAGGCCAGAGAGCTTCCTACTGAACCCCTAAACCCCAAGCCATCATGGAGTTTGGACTATCTGTTGTTGATTGGCCTACAATCATGATTTCTGAGTAGATGGACATTGGTACATGGAAACCGAAGCCTCACATGTGACAGAAAAGAATAAACTCACAGAGACCACAGGGCATTAGCCTTATGCTTCTTGTGCAGCCGTGTGTACTCAACTTTCCTAGGTCTGACTTTTATTCTCCTCTGTTGGCTCTGAGTCTGTATTTACTTTGCATTCTTGAGTTGCATTTTTGCTTTGGCATAATAAGCACCTAAGTTGGAATCTTTGGGGGTTCCTCCTAGGAAGAGAGTTTGAATCTACTTTCTTTTATAGTAGATGTGTTCATCAATGTTGTGCACTTTGAACCAAACACAATGAGCCATGGTGAGTTTTATTCCTGACTTCTAAGGATATTGTAGTCTAATTTTCAGTTTTGGAATTGAACCAAGAGATGCCTCACCACCTCATATTCCTTCTGGATTGAGGCAGTATTATAATAACTGCCTACAGAAGTAAATCACATACTTTTGCAATAAAAATTTCTTTGAATGACACTTAATTTTATAATTAAACTTGGCAGTGCAGCCTCTGAAGTGTCTCATCTTGCCTAATCACAATGATCTATTTCTTTTCAGAGTGCTTCTGTATGCAATGATTAGTCCTTTTGTTATCATCACATTCTAGATTAAAACGAATAATTTTTAAAAAGAAAAAGAATAAAGGACTGCATTTTATATAAAATTCAAACCACTGATTATTTATGTTGTTTGTTTTAAAAATATTTTAACCAGTCATGGTGGCTGATGTCTGTAATCCCAGTGACTGAGGCTGAGGTGGGAGGATCACTTGAGGCCAGGAGTTGGAGACCGGCCTGAGCAACAAAAGAATAAAATAATTGGCCAGGCATGGTGGTGCATGCCTGTAGTTTCAGCTAATTAGGAGGCTGAGTCTGTAGGATCACTTGAGCCCAGAAGTTCAAGGCTGCACTGAGCCATGATCATGCCACTGCAGCCCAGCATGGGCGACAGAGCAAGACCCTGTCTCAAAAACAACCAACCAACCAAAAAAAAAAAAAATTTTTTTTGCATGGTTCTTCACTGATTGATTTATTCTACAAACAGATTTAAACAGGTTCTCTAAGTGCAGTGCCTTGAAGAGCAATTGGCATCCTAGCATCACCTGGAGACTTCTTAGTAATGTAAATTCTCAGACTTTGCCCAGACCTACTGAATCAGAATATCTGTAGGTGGATTCCAACAAGATGTGTTTAAATGGGCCTCTGGATGATTCTGATACACAGGAAAGTTTGAAAGCCACTGGTTTAGCATTCTGCCAGTCCATGATATGGGGGTATTAAAGGGAGAGTAACTACATATGGCCCTACCATCCAGCTCCTTGTGATCTGATCGAGGGCATAAGGCATAAATTCATCAGGCAGGTTGGCAGAGTGATCTTTACAAAGTGTAGGTTACATCATACACTCACTTCCTAAACCCCTCCGGGAAGTCCCCTTTGTACTTGTAATAAATGTAAATGCTTAGCTCAAGCCTACAAGGCCTGGCATGCTCCGTCCCCTGACTACCTTCCAGCCTCATCTGATGCTGTTCCCTCCCTCCCCCAGTGCCCTGCTGTGCTGCGCTGGCCTTCTTTCTCATCCTCAGACATGCCTGCTGAGTGTAGTGTCAGCAGGAACGTAGAGAAAGGGAAGTAGGGTAGAGAGAATTGTAAAGGTTAAATAAGAGACTTGGACACTGAAGTATTTTTTTCACATGATAAAATATTCCTAAGCTACTCTCTTCACTGGTTAATATTATTGATATATATAGAGATGTGCAATATATTAATAACGTAGTCAATATTAATGGCCTCACCTTTAAGTCTTTCACAGGTCTCAGGTGTCCTTCTGCCCAGGACACGGTTTGAGGGGAGATTCTCTGTTGTTTTCCTGGTCCCTCATACACTGACTTCACACAGATCTGGCCCTCAAAAATTGTGGACAAATGGAAGAAGAGATTCTACAAATCCAAATGTCCTCACAATGCTAGCAAAGTCTGAAAGGATTCGCTGAATCATTAAGGATATATTAAAGTCATTTAGTTTCATCTAAGTGTAATGTATTTTCATTGCTTTCTCTCTCTGAGAGTCAGCCTGGCAGGCACAATGGGAACTGAATAAACGTGGCTGGAGAGACATGCTGGGGAGAATGAAATCATCTGTTTTGCACAAGAATATTGATGGAGTCAGTGAATGATTTTTACTGTCTTTATTCAAGTTTTAGAAAGGATGATGACCATATTCACTGGATTTTGTCTTTTTAAAAGATTATCTGTGAATGCCAGTTTCGATCTTTGGGATATCATGTATACCATGTGATTTGCGTATAAAGCAGCTACTCAGATTTTTATTTAATGTGAAAATATTGTATCTCAGGATTTTCTTCATAATGAGAAAGAGAGAAACATGTATTTCAAATATGATTTTTTAAAAAATTGAATTGGATTTGAGGCAAAGGGCTTCTTAAAGATTTAGGACTTCTGGGTCCAAGAACAAGGGCAATGGTTTTTGGACTTTTTGTCTTATTTTTGTTTTGACTATCTCTAGCTCTAACTTTCACCATAACAGGCTATTATTTTATAAATATAGTATCTCTGGTTTTAGACATTATTTGCTCATTGGGAAGCCTCTCATTTGAGATCCATAGAAGAGAGAAATCAGGGAGGTAGGGAAGGGGGAAATACTTCTTAAGGTCTCCCAGCTTCTCCTTACCTCGTAAAGATATCCCAGGATGAGGAGTAAGAATACCCTTACTACCTTAAACTCTGTGGATATATGAGGGAGCCCTTATTGTTAAGGAGATAGTAGTCTGCCCTGGTGAGTAGGAACAAGACAGACATGCCCTGTCCCACCCTCTGAGAACCCACAGCCAGAGGCTGGGCAGGATTTAGCAAATAACTACATTTTCACACTTTGAAACACACTCTGAAGGATGAGTACAGAAATGTAGGACAGCATAGAAAAGGGAAACAAGTCCCCTCTGGAGCCAGCAAGGAGAGACATGAGGTTGAGACTGTGAAATGAAAGATGATCAGGCATTCATTGGAGGTGAATGATGGCCTAGCTGTTAGGTTATGTTAGATTGTGGTGGCATGGGAAGGGGGGCAATGGAAAGTGTCCCCGGGGAGCTGGCATCATGTCCCGCAATAGCTAGGGTTCTGCCCACAGAGGCTACACAGCCGAGAACCTCCTGAGCAACACCACTATGGAGTGAACCCCAGCGGCAGAGCGCTTCTCCTGCAGAGACTGAGATTTCCAAGTGTCCACTAATAGTAGATGTACTATCCTAGCATGACATTAGCACCGTGGTACATGTTTCTGATTGTTTTCCTGGTTCCTCCAACTCTTATGGCGCCTCTGTCTGAGATACCTCCTTTTCCGGGCGGCCTCTACTGGTCTCCTCCTTGAGAGCCAAGCTGCCTGCAGTGGACAGTCACTATTCCATGGAAGGGTTTGTATGGTTTTTAGGGAAGGGTTGGGAGCATCTTCAGATAATCTTCCTAGAGAACTGCCTTCTCTCACTGTGCTCTGGATCCAGAGGCATCTTTCACAGGTCTCGCATGTCCTTCTGTCCAGGACACAGTTTGAGGGCAGGTTCTCTGTTGTTTTCTCGGTCCCTCCCACACTGACTTTGCACAAACCTGGCCCTCGAAAATTGTTGACAAAGGAAGGATGAGATTCTGCAAATCTAAATGCCCTCCCAATGCTAAGGCTAAATTTCAGGAATGTGAAATAAAAGAGATGCCTGATTCATTCATTTATCCATCCACCCATTCAGAAATAGTTACTGAGGACTTACTGTTTCACTGTACAGCAGAAACACAAAGCCTGGCTCATGGGAAGTTCCCAGTGGATGCTGGTTATTAAAAAGGAAGTGGAATACTTACTCTGGTATCTGGGTCCCTTTGTCTTCCTGTCCCATGGACTTTTCCAGAAGCCCTAATATTTGTTTGTTTGTTTGTTTGAGATAGGATCTCACTCTGTAGCCCAGTCTAGAGCACAGTGGTGTGAACATGGTTCACTGCAGCCTCGACCTCCTGCGTTCAAGGGATTCTCTTGCCTCAGCCTCCCAAAGTGCTGGGATTATAGGCATAAGCCACTGCACCCGACTCCCCGGCTCTTTATCCTTCTCTCATTTAGGAGTGATAGTCCAGGCTACCAGCTCTGAATGTGTCTGCTTCTCTTCAGAGGGGCAGAGCTCTCCCATAGGCAGGAAGCACTTATTTCCTGGACTTGTGGCATTTCAGAGTGCCGAAGGGACAGCTTGCTGGTTGTTTGCGCACAACCAATGTGAATGTGAAATGACAGGGAGCAGCTGAACTTCAGGGCGGTCTGAGTAGCTTTTTAAACAATTAACAAATTAACGAAGATAGTCATTTGGAGCACCTAAGTTTCTACTTGCTGAGAAAGGCCTGACCTGTTTCTGAGGAGGACTTTTTTGATTAAAATAAAAGGACAATTTCTGTGGACATGAAGAATTTAAGCCTGGGGTCGCATGTGGAGCTTACAAGCCAATTCCGCCTAGATGGCATTTTGTTTGTCTCAGAGTGTTCCAAAAACCTGAAAATATAATATATGATTCTGGCTTTCTGGGTTTTTGGGAAAAAAAAACAGATGATCTGGTTATAGTGAGCTATATTCTCACGAGATTGCCCCAGCAATCTCCTTTGTCCAGCCAGCCCTCTCAGTTTACTGGCCACCAATGTGGCCTTCCTCACATCTCCCTCACTTCCTTCGTTTGTGTTACCCCTGGCCCCTGTCTGCATGGTGTGTGAACCTGCTTTGGCCCTGCAGAAGAGGGCCTGTGGCGGGCTTGCCATGGCCAGCAGCAGGCATTAATGATGCCCAGATTTGCCTTCCAGCTCCTTGTCCAGATGCCACATGGCAGGACCAGTAGGAGCGACATCAGCAACTCATCACCCAGGTTGCCGATAAGAACTGCATGGGCACTTGCCCGAGCACTGCATTAGGGATTCTGACTTAATGGCTCTAGGTAAGGCGCAGAGGCCGTGTCCACACAGACAACTTCCGAAGGCCTGCACTGAGGCTTGTGCAGAGCTCCCCTGCTCTCTGGGACATGCGTTCTGCCCCCATCAACATTCTTCTAGGCTTCTAGTCCTCTTCCTGAATTGGTGTTGAGCATCACAAGCCACTGTCATCCACTAGAATCAGAGAAAAGCACACATGTCAAAAGAAGCTCTTAAAGGGGGTATAATGCAAAAAAAACCAGAAATAATGTCTTGATCTGAAAATCCAAATAAATCAACAAAAAAATGGGACATGGGTGGTGGGGAGAAGATGGCAGACATGAATGTTTCCCCCATCTTCTGCATGGCGACAGAGAGGTACTTCTTTGGGTGGGGGTTCTTGAGGCCCACCTTGATGTGTGCTCTTAAAGGCAGCCTGTTATTTTTTTTCCAGGTCCTTATAGATTGTATTTTCTTTACATCAACAAGTCAATAATTGTGCCACATTATTTCTACTGCTTACCTCTTTTACATTTTTCTGGTAAGCCCTTTTAACCTGCCACGTATGTGTTTCATTGCATAAATTTGTTGCTCCCTTTCTTAGTTTTTGGTCTTTTCTTCTAGAGCATCTATTATACTCAGGTTCTCACTATGTAATGCCCATATCTATCATGTTGTCCCTTACAGATTACGTCTCTATATTCTGGGATAACTTCACAAGATTACAGCCTATTTTTCTGATGATATTTTCTAGAGTAGTGATTCAGCTCCTTGCTACTTTTTTTTTTTTTTTTTTTTTTTTTTTTTCTGAGACTGAGTCTCGCTCTGTCACCCAGGCTGGAGTGCAGTGGCACAATCTCGGCTCACTGCAAGCTCCGCCTCCCGGGTTCACGCCATTCTTCTGCCTCAGCCTCCCGTGTAGCTGGGACTACAGGCGCCCGCCACCGCACCCAGCTAATTTTTTGTATTTTTAGTAGAGACGGGGTTTCACCATGTTAGCCAGGATGGTCTCGATCTCCTGACCTCATGATCTGCCCGTCTCAGCCTCCCAAAGTGCTGGGATTACAGGTGTGAGCCACCACGCCGGCCCGCTCCTTGCTACTTCTAATGCAGGCTTTGATTTCATTACTGCATTTTTCCTGGGTACTCAATAGTAGAAATTCCCTTCCATTTTCTGTCATGTCTATAGTCTTCTGCCTTGGTGCCTCACTTGAGCTTTTTCACTGATAGGGAAACTGAGGCCCAGAGAGCGATATGATTTGTCAAATGTTATGTTGTTAGTTCCTGGTGAAAATGAAAGAACTTGGATCTTCTACCAGTCCAAGGCGCTATTCATCCACACAACTCAATTGTAAAGATCAACCTTGAGATGAAAATAAATAATTTGATAGAAAAAATTGTCATTATCTTCAACCTGATCAAAATGTTACACCTATTGAGTATGAATATTCCAACTGAGAATTTCTTACTATAGATGACTGTAGTCACTCTTCCTTTTCTATAGCGTAGCACTATTGATATAGTGCTGCTGTTTAAAACCTCCTGTTTAAAGGGAACAAATTCTACATTTTCCATGACTTAGCTCCTTATCTGTGGACTAAAGACCCTTGGGAGTCCTCGAATCTGCAAAAACACAAACACACACACACATAGTGAACCATGATCCAGAATAGAATGCCTCGTAAATACATGTGTGATTTCTCTGGTGTGTGCATAGCCACTACTATGAGTTCTAAAATTTAAAAACATTACTGAATTTAAATACATTAGCATTTCATAACATTACTGAATTCCTAGTAGCTTTTGATCATCAGGTATCAAGTTGTCTTCTCTGTCTTTATTTGCAGTCTCCATGCATCATAGAATGTGTTGCAGGGGACGTGGAAGAGTAGAGTAATGCTTCCAGTCAGGAATCAGGCTCTATCCTTAGAAAGATGTGGCTGTAAGCAAGCAACGTGGCTTCCCGAGGTCTCAGGCTTCTTCTGGTGCACAGGGGAGGTTATACTTATTAGTCATTTATTCAACAGCCATTTATTTGAAGAGAAATAAAATTACACTTAGGTGGAGGAGTCTGCAGAAGTCTTTGATGTTTAAAGGGAGTCCTTGTCAAAACTGTACTGCTCTTGACTTCCATGATAAATTTGAAGCCTGCTTGTGCCCTTCTTCAAGTAGCTGCCAATCCAAGGGAAAATCTATACTGCCCGATGGCTCTCACCAATGGCTATAGTGTTGGGACCGATCTGGCAAGCAGATGTCTGCGGTGGAAACTTTCTATTCTAGAATAGCTCCTTCTGCGGAAGAAGGGTTGGGTCAAAGAAGAATGTTCCCCAGACAACTTGCGCCTTTGTTATCAATGCTGTGATTTTGGCTGCCCCTATAGCAGCCCCATCTTCCTGAAATCTTCAGTAAAAAGGCCATTCAACAAATACATCTGGCATTGGCTAGGATTTTTCTAGCTGCACTGTAACAGCAAGAAATTGGATTTAATCAGATTCAAAGGAATATTAAGACTCATTCCATAACAGTGGTGCCTCTCTGGAAGGGCTGTGGAAGGTAGGTAATCAAAAACCAGTTTCTTGAGCAAAGCTTGCAAACCAGTGCAAAAGAATCAAGTTGACTATGCAGGTGTCTGAAATGCTAGGGACATTTATCGAGCTCATTGGGACACATGTACTATGTTCAGTGCTTTAATGGAATAATCTAATTAGTCTTCATAGCAGCCTGCATAGTCAACACTAACGTTATGAGCATTTCATGGATGTGGAAACTTGAGAATTCAGCCACAAGCAACTTGTCCAAGGTCACACAGTGATTCCTCCTTCTTTAGCTACTGGGCTGATAATATGGCCACACTACTGGTTGTGAGTCAATGAGCTATTATTTTCTTTGTTTCTTTAATTGGACAATGCAGTCCTTGTGCAGACATGCAGTTATTATAAGAAATGATAATTTGAGTCAATTTTAATAGATTTGGCAAAAGCTAGTATCTATATAATAGTAACAGAAACACTGAATTTGGTGAAAAAGACATTTGCAAGTCGTCTTCTCTATCCTCACTTGCAGCCTCTACGCATAATAGGATGTGTTGTAGGGGACGTGGAGGCCACGTGGAGGAGCAGAGTAATGCTCACAGTCAGGAATCAGGTTCTGTCATTAGCAAGATGCGACTGTAAGCAGGTGATGTGGCTTCCCAAGTTGTGGCTTCTTTTGGTGCATGGGGAAGGACCTAGTTTAGTCATGTATTTAGGATCTATTATGTAAGCGGATGTGACAACAAACTCACTATCTCTTACTGAGATTGTAACACAAATAATCCTGATGTAATGTGATCTATTCTAGGAGCATGGTCTATATCTCTATGAGGGGCTAGGGTCACTGTAGGGTGCCAAGTCAGGCTTTCATCAGCACATGTTCATTGATGCCTACTCTGTTCCAGGCTCCATTCCAGGAGCTAGATGTTGCAAATACATTATATTTCAAAGAGTGGGGCCAGGGAGGCAGTGAACCAGTAACAAATAGGATGATTTCAGAAACTGGTAAGTTGCATGAAGAAAGATACAGTAGAGTTATTAAGGAGTCACTGGGAATGAGAAGAACTACTGAACTTAAGGTGACCCGAGAAGATTTTTCTGAGGAGGTAACACCAAGACAAGCCTTAGAAAATGAGAACTGTTTTCTAGGCTGGGTGGAAACTGGGTGGATTGGCCTTGATGTGTGAGGTTCTAAAATCATTCTTCTTTTTTTTTTTGAGACGAAGTCTCACTCTGTCACCCAGTCTGGAGTGCAGTGGTGTGATCTCGGCTCACTGCAAGCTCCGTCTCCCAGGTTCACACCATTCTCCTGCCTCAGCCTCCCAAGTAGCTGGGATTACAGGCGCCCGCCACCACACCCAGCTAATTTTTTGTATTTTTAGTAGAGATGGGGTTTCAACATGTTAGTCAGGATGGTCTCGATCTCCTGACCTCGTGATCCGCCCACCTCAGCCTCCCAAAGTGCTGGGATTACAGGCGTGAGCCACCATGCCTGGCCAAATCATTCTTATTTTAACAGAGAAGTGCAGATATCAAGTACATAATAACACTTCTTGGATTTCATTGAGATTTTTAAGTGACTAAGCACATGTTCAATTTTTCATAAATATTTCATAGGTACTTGAAGAGAATTCTCTCTTTGGGTGCATGTTCTTTGTATATTCTTTAGATGAAGCTTATAAATTACCTAATACATCTTCTAAATCTCCATTAATGTTTTAGCTGGTAACTGCTCAGTTTCTGAGAGATTAGCATTAAAATCCTCAAAATCATTATGGATTCGGTCATTTTTTGTCATGTCATCATCTAATGTTGTAGCTCCCGGTAGGTTGTTCTTATTTTTCATTAATAATCTCCTTCATCTCTACTAATGCTCTTGCTTTTACATTTCTGTTCATAAGTGCAAGTGCATATTTCTTCCAACCTTTTATTTTTAGCCTTTGTATGTCACTGGTCCATTTTCCATTTTAAAAGCAACATAAAACTAGATTTAATTTTTTTTACTGACTTTCTTTTATTTTCAGCGACAGGGTCTTGCTCGATAACCCCGGCTGGAGTGCATGGCATGATCACAGATCACTGTAACCTTGAACTCATGGGCTCAAGTGATCCTCTAGCCTCAGCCTCCCAAGTTCCTGGGACCACAGGCACATGCCACCATGCCAAGCTAATTTTGTTTTCTGTAGAGATGGGGTCTCACTATGTTGCCCAGGCCAGTCTTGAACTCCTGGGCTCAAGCAATCCTCCTGCCTCAGCTTCCCAAAATGCTAGGATTATAGATGTAAGCAATCACACCCAGCATCTCTGTCTTTTAATGGGTGAATTTAAGCTATTTATATTTATTGTAACTAATCTATTTGGACTTACTCTTCTTATTTTGCATGTTCTCTTATTATGGTTCCTTTTTTCACTTCTCCTTTTTTTCCCCACCTCTCCTTTAATGTCCTATTTGAATTGACTGTGCTTTCTTTATTTCTATTTTCCCCCTACTGGTTTGGGAGTTACATATTCTATTTCTCTGTTCTTAGTGGTCTTGATAGTATCTAAAGCACAATTTGGCAAGAACTCAGAAGCTTTTAATGGATCACCTTAGGTTAGTTTAAGGGCTTTCTCTAGTATCCTCACTCCCCAGTGGTTTTGTGTTTAATGCGGTGAGGTGTAAATGAAAGTGCAAAGCATGGTCACTATGATGATTGTATCATGGAGTGTGGATTTCCAACTTTCATTTGCTAAGACCTACACTTTATTGCCTGAGGCTGCCTGGTAATTTATAAACTGCCAAACTCTCATGGGTTATAGATAACATGGCAGTTTCTAAGCAAAGATCCACTTGGTTTCTTTAGTTGCCCTTCCCTTTGTCTGCATTTCAGCCCTTGTAAGTGATGATAAACATTAAATAGCTCCTGTAAAACTGTTGAATTGTCAGTTTTTAAACTGCATAAAACACTGACATTTTCATTAGATCCTGGCCCTGAGGAATGTCCGGCTTTCATCATAACAGATTTGTTTACTTCTGCAGAGAGCCTTAATGCGCTGCCTATGGGAGAAATCTTTCTGTCACCTGCTCTTAAATGGGAAAGTCTTTGTTCAGCCAAAGATTTTTGGAAAAGGATTTGCAAGAGGACTTTTTCACCTCCCTTTCTCTCCCCAACCATCTCCCAAAAGGGTAAGGGATGGGAATAGAATCTTTGAAGAGCTTTGGTACTGGACAGGAAAAATTTCAACCTAAAATAGTCCTGCAAAGTCCATTAGAGACAGAATGCTAAGGAGAAGCTATTAAACCACTATTTAGTTTCAGTGTCTCCTGTTAAAGATAAGCAAGTCATATCAATGTCTTTTTTACCTCAATCTTTTGGTTGACATTTAAACAGATATCTTGATTTTGGATTAATAAACTCTCTTGTGTATATTAGTGGGGAACATATTTTAAACTGCTGGGTCCTTCTAAGCAAGTTAATGAACCTTTCTGAGTTTTGGTTTTCTCATCTATAAAACTGAAATTATAAACTGACTTTTCAGAGTTAATATGAACATGAAGAGAGATAATATATGTGAAGTGCTCAGCACAGAACCTGGTTCTTAGTGGGGGACCATTCAATGACATTTGACAGTGATGATGAAGGTAGTGGTGGGAATTACGGTGGTGAAGATGAGAATGATTATGGTTGGGGGAGGGTAGTGTTAAGAGTGTTGATGGGATGGTGTTGAAGATAATGCTGCTGGTGGTGATAGGTGGGTTTTTGAAAAAGGCTGAGAAAGGTTATCATGTAATCAAAGAACTTGAGAAGAAGCAGAATTATCTGTAACTACCTGACTGGCCAGGCGCAGTGACTCATGCCTGTAATTCCAACATCAAATTTGGGAGGCCAAGGTTGGTGGATCACCTGAGGTAAAGAGTTTGAGACCAGTTCGGCCAAAATGGCGAAACCCCATCTCTACTAAAAATACAAAAAATTAACCATGTGTGGTGGCACAATGCCTGTAGTCCCAGCTACTCGGGAGGCTGAGATGGGAGAATCACATGAACCCAGGGTGCGGAGGTTGCAGTGAGCCAAGATCGCGCCACTATACTCCAGCCTGGGTTACAGATCAAGACTCCATCTCAAATAATAATAATAATAATGATAATGATAAAACTACCTGCTCTATAATCCCCCAGTTTCTATTTGGGACTTCCAGCCACTAGGAGATTCTTTCTTAGCAAAATTTCATAATAGGCAGCAAACCACAAAAGCCCAGTTCATTCAGGCAATTGTGTTTTCAGTCCTAGATTTGTCTTTTAAAAAGTTAAACAGTGTTATTCTGAATCATGTAATCCTGTTGCCATCTATCTTCATCCTAAAGAGACTTTAGGACAACGGACACTTTGATGTTCTTCTGTCTTTCCTTGAACATGTATCTGCCATCTCTTTGCCAACTCTTCTTTCTGTAGTCGTTTGCATATATAAGTAAGGAACTCAAAGAAGACAATACAAGAGAAAAAAAGGTGCCAACAGCAAGGGTGGGGAAGAATCGGAGTGTTGTGTCACAGAAGTAAAAGAGGGAGACAGTTCCAGGCACAGGAGGAAGGTCACAGCTTTAAGCATGAAAGTGAGGGTGAGGATGAAGAAGGCTGGGCAGGACCGTAACTTCTGGCACTGAAGGGTCACTGCTGGCATCTGACACAGTATCACTGGGATGGCGAAAGATGGAGAGTCGAGAAATACTTGAGAGACGAAGGGGTGAAGGCCACAGACATGGAGGAATGAGAGTGAGGAGGCTCCAGAGTAGAAAGACTTTTTAGACAGGGGAGAATGGGGCCTCTTTGTACAAAGACCAAGAGGAGGGAGCCAGAAGAGGTTGAGTCTTCAGATACAAAAGCAAGAGGATTCAGATATTTGACCCTGCAGGAAATGGGAGAGGTGTGAGGAGGAATTCATTGGCCCATAAAAGTACCTGCCCCACCCCCATGTGGAAAAGTGGGGAGACAGGGATATTATTAGGGGAGGAAAGGTGTCATCAGTGAGGCACATGCTAGATGGACTTGACTTTCTCTTAAGGGAAAGTGAGATCTCTAATGAAAGTGAGAGATGTTTTGGAGACATAACGAGCTTGGGAGAGAGTTTAACAAGAACGACCATCCGAAATGGGGGAGGAAGTCAGCCAGAGATGATTAAAATACTTGCCAAGGGGCACCATGAAGAAAAGAAGGTGTGTGTTTGTACATCCTCTCATGCTATTTTCATTCTGGGTTCTCCTCCCAGGATCTCCCTTATGCACCCTGGAATCCCATGGATGGCCCTTCAGTGCTCCCACACCCCCATGGGACCTCCCTCTCTGTATCCATGCCCATCCCTGCTCTCAAATGGTTATCATATAGAAATGAACCAGCGGACTGATTTGCACCAAGGCAAGGATGATGCTAAAACACAGTGTCTCCTCCCACCCTAACATTAGTGTGACAGGTAGTTGGATGAAAGCAGTGCTGGATCGAGGAGTCAAAGGCCTAGCATGTAGTCCCAGGTCTAGTTAGTTAACCTATCATTGTGCTCCCATAGCACAACACAGTGTATCTTTCTTGCTTGCCATTGTAGCACCATCATATTGTTCAGTTCTGGCACACAATAGGTGCTTACAGAATTTATTTGAATGAGTGAATAGAAGGAGATAGGAAAAATTTTCAAACACCCTGTCATCCTCTGCAAATGTAAAGTACTGTTATTCCTATGTTCATTTCAACAGGCACAATAGTTAAGCAAATGACTCTCTAAGTATAGAATATCAGCTACCAGAGCTGGGTAGGTGAAGGGAGATACTTTCAGTAGATCTGGGTGGGGGCTTTCTGCTGATTTAACTACCTAGAGCTGCTGTGATTTAACTACGTAGGTGTCTACACGTATTTGGTTTGGCTTTTAGATAAATGAGCTCCTTTCCCTTCAGTAATCTGATCCAAGGTGATTTAGTCATTTCTCATTCCAGCTGTTGAAAAAAATACACTTCATCATTGTAGACAAGAAGCTGAAGACCTGGCAAGACAAAGAGAGATGAAAAACAGGTTCCAGATAAAGAGGCAGAGCCTCCTTCTCACCTTTTTCTACCCTCTCCTCCCTTCCATCCCCTCCTGAATGAGGTCTTTGCCTTTCCCCATGACTCTACCAGCATGGAGAAATCGATTGTCAGCTAAATCCCAAAAGAATGAAAGAAAAATAGATTCCCAGAAGGAGAGGGCAGAGGGGAGAGATACAAGCATCAATAAAGGCTGAAGGGATTGGCCTAGAAAGTGTGGAATCCAAAAGGGTGTTTATTTTCAAAACAAAAGCTTACCGGTCAGGTACTTTTCAACAGATGAGAAAAATGGAATGAATGAGTGAAGCTTGTGCCCAGATACGGGGATATGTCCACAGTGGCCCCAGCCACTGAGTTAGCAAGAGCTGCTTTTGTTACTGCTCTGGCGGCAGACTTTGAGGAAGCCAGATTCGTTCATGAGCTACCAGAGGCTCAAGGAAGGCTGAGTCTGGCCCAGTCACCCTTCCCGTTTTGTAGGGTCACCTAGAATCCTAACTTCCTCCCATGCCCACACATTGGAACAGCCCCAGAAGCCTCACCAGTCATTCCTTGGCATCTTTTCAAGCACCGTTCTTTTCTACAAAGGCTCTTAGAAAAAGGCCTTAGAGACAGGGAAGTAGCTTTTCTTGAGAAGCTATGTGTCAGCATTAAACATACATAACTGGATTCAGAATTGCCTCCACCACATATATGCTGTGTGACCTTCCCCAACAGGATTACCTACTCTGAGCCTCATTTTCCTCATTGGTGAAATGGATAAAATAGAATGTACCTCACAGGGTAGAAGAAGGACAAGAATAATGGGGATGGGGTGCCTGATGGCAAAGAAAAGGAGTTCAGTGATTGGCAGTGAACCTGGCTGGGAGACCCCCGGGACCCACTCAAGACTTGGGCTTATTTTTCCTCATTGTGGATGTTTGGTTTGGGCCTCGGTCAGCTGCTGCTTTGGTCAAAACCACACGCATACACACACACACACACACACACACGCATACACACACACACACGCACACGCATACACACACACACATACACACACACACACACGCATACATACACACACACGCATACACACACACACACACACACACACACGCACTTTTGTTTTGAGGGGTTATTCTCCTTATAAATAGCTCCTGGTCTGCTTGAATAACAACATCTTCCAGGCCCTGCCTGCGCCCTGGGTCTCAGTGTCCGCATCCGGAAAACAAAATGTGTGACTCAGTTTTCATTCATTTAAACTAGTTGAGGGGTTCCATTCCAGCCATAACGTCCAAGGATTCTCTATGTTTGCTATACCCCAGACTTCACTTCCCCGTCACAGTGCTGGGCCCACAAAGGTGAAGACATGAGGTTTTACATGACAGAAGGCAATCCTAAGAGAAGAGACAAAACACAAAAATGAGAAAACACTTCTCACAGGTTCCCAACTGCTCTATAACAAGCATGTGCTTTCAAAATTTGTTTGGAAAAAAAAAAAAAAGCTAAAAGATACGAGTGAAAATCAACCACAAGTATTCTGTCCCTTAAAGCTATAGAGATACGGCTGGGTGCGGTGGCTCACACCTGTAATCCCAGCACTTTGGGAGGCCGAGGCGGGTGGATCATGAGGTCAGGAGATTGAGACCAGCCTGGTCAACATGGTGAAACCCCATCTCTACTAAAAATACAAAAATTAGCCAGGCATGGTGGCGGGTGCCTACTGTAATCCCAGCTACTTAGGAGGCTGAGGCATGAGAATCACTTGAACCCGGGAGGCGGAGGCTGTAGTGAGCTGAGATAGCACCATTGCACTCCAGCCTGGGCAACAGAGAAAGTCTCTGTCTCAAAGAAAAACACTGTTATAGAGCTATAAAACAGGACATTAATGTCCTCCACAACCCGTCTTGGCAGTTTGATTACAACACCAGATGCTACCACTGTGGACAATTTGGTATATGTCTTTCCCAATGTTTTCCTGAGTTTCAAACACATATCCACATTTACATGCATAAGTACATATGTAAGTTTTACAGAATTGTGGTGGGCAGTTTTCATTGTTGGGCCATTGCAGTTGGCTTGATACTGTATCAAGTTCCACCTTTCAGGTCAGTGCGTACAGTTGTACCTCTGGTCTCTAATGTAGCATCCATTCTATGGAAAAATCATATTTATTCAGTTATATCCTTTCGATGGGCATTAGGTTGATTCGTGTTTTTTTTAAGAAGGCTGCAGTGAACATCATTTATGTTTCACTATACATACTGGTGCTTTTATTTCTGTAGAATCAGTTCCCAGAAGGACAACTTCTGAGTCAGAGGATGTGCTCGCTTTAGATGTTAATGAAGACTTCCAAATTTGTTTCTGTGATGTTTGAAAGCACCCTATGCACCCACCAACGGGATGGGAGAGCTCCTGTCGCCTCATAACCTCACCAAATTTGGATATCATCAGTCTTTATTTTTTTCCCAATGTGCCACACAGGGCACGATGAATGGAAAATTATCTCATGCTTTTTACTTTTTACTTCACTTACTTAGATTTCACTTATTTTCATTTGTTCATTGGACATCGTTGTCCTACAATTGCCCATTTGTATCCTTGGTTTGTTTTTTTGAATGACGTTGCCACCTTCAAAAAAATGTATTGTCTTATTTTTATAATTAGTTTTGTGTAAAACAATATACATGATTTTTTAAAAGGATTTTTTGAGACTGTGAGACTTTCCAAGGCGGCAGGGAGGAGAAGGTTTTCATGGATGGGAGATGGGGGAGTGAAAGGCAGTAATAACCCTTCAGTGTGCTGCACAGGGCATTTTCTTTCCCATACATTTTTGCCCCCATGTACTCCTCAGTGCAGTCCTGGGAGGTCAGCCGAGCCCCAAATGCCTTCCTGGTTGAAGTCAGAACTTCACCTTGCCCCTGACTAATGAGGCTTGCCTCTTGGGCTTGACCTGAGAATCATAAGCGCCGTCTCCTGCTGGGACTTTTGCCTGACAACTCTTGCTGCCCTCCCTTCACTGCCCCTCCCATGCCTCTATTCATGAGTTCTGCTTTTCCTGGAGGCTGAGAATTCATGTATAAGTTCCTTCAGGAATCCAGTGCCACCCCAAGGACTCCTCATGGAGGCCTCAGGTGGTGGTGGTTTTTATCCTTACTAATAAAATATCAGTTACCATTTATTGAGCATTTACCATGTGCAAGGCCAGTACTCATGGTTATGCAAGTTGTCCACTGCACAGCCGCAGCAGGCAACATTCCGGCGTAGTCATGGAAGAGGTACAGAATTATTTCTGCCAAATGACCGTCACGTGTCTTGAAGAAGGGTGCCTTTTTCCAATTCTCACAGAGTCGCCATCACAGTAAGCCGCTTGTTTAACTGCGCACCAACCACTGGGCTGAGTGCTGTAAGCACATGGTTTTTAAAATCCTTACAATAACCAGCTGAAGTTGATGATTTGTAGAGACTGGGTTTCACTGTGTTGCCCAGGCTGGTCTCAAACTCCTGGCTCAAACAGTCCTCCTGCCTTGGCCTCCCAACGTGCTAGGATGACAGGTGTGAGCCCCTGCACCCAGCTTTACCTCCTCTATAGCCAAGGAAACTGAGTCTCAAGTTAGTCACTTGCCCAAGTTACACAGCTAATAAGTGAATTCAAACTGATGTCCGGCTGACTCCAAAGCCTGTGTTTAATGCTTGCCCTACCCTCCCTCTGTATTGGAATATGGTTACCCCCAAAATGGTCCTCTGAAATGCCCCAAGCCATGATTATTGGTCTTCCTGAAGTGTTCCCACACATTCGAGGCGGGCTGATGTAGCCAGTGTGCAGGATTGCTGCAGCTGGCGTGAACTTGAACTCAAACTAAAAACTGAAGCGTTGGAGCCCAGCTCTGGTCAAGCAGCCATCTTCTCAGGAGCTCAGCATCTCCGGATCCCCTCGTGGGAAGGGGGAGCCCCACTTTTGTGATGTGCTCTAATCCTGAGTCAGGGTTTTCTGGTCTCTGTCCCAGGATCAGCTTCCTTCGACCACACTCAGAGGTTAGGTAACTAACACAGGCATGCTAAGAGTGAGAGCCAATGTTTCCCATCTTCTGACTCTGGTGCTGATGGATGGAGCACGGGTGAGAGGGTTTTTCTGGAATTGATTCATCAGGCCGAGGGGGATTTCCCTCTCGCTCTCTGCTTTCACTTCTGAGGTTCGTGTGTCTTTTTAACATTCCTTCGGCTTACCGGGGCCTAAGTGGAAAGTCGTCTTTAGGATCGCTTTGTTCTGATTCAGTTGCCGACGCTTTATGATGTTGTTCCTTCTCTTGGAAAAATGCTCCAAATGGCTCATGTAACTGATGCACTCCACATCACCCTGATTGATAGTGAGGAGGTCCTGGCTGGAAGGAGGGGTTGGGGACTGTGAACATCATTACTTCTGGGCTCTGAAAGCCAGCATGCCTGCCCTTGATGCCACCCAGCTGGGAGTCTTCAGCCGGTTTCTTGGGGAAATCCAACCAGGAAATGACCTTGATGTTTGCGCTAGCCACAAGTCGGGAGGAAGGAGGCAGGCTCTGGGTTCAGCCTAGGGATGTATATGCCAGTTTTTAGGCACTTGGATAACTTTGTTATACTTATGGCTTCAAATCATGTGTCTGGTCAATGAAAAAGGATGTTTTGCAGTTTGGAAGGCAATAGGCAATGATATTTACTTTTTAAGAGCTCTGCAGCTAGCCACAGCTGGTTACCATTACCATCCCACCACTGGCTGTCAGGCTGACCCTGTGTAAGTGGCTTCCCTTCTCCAAGCCTCTTACCCTTGGCTGTGAAATGGGATTGATAAGGCCTGCTTTAAAAGGTCATTACTAGGATTAAGTGGGATAGTACATGTGAATAGCTTAGTCCAAGGTTTGGCACACAAAAACCGCTGAATAGCATTATCACCAGCTCAGCAGGAAAGGTAGAAAATACTCTACACAGCACAGAAGGAGCATTGCCCTCACTCTACTGGTGTGGATCTCACAACCACTTTGGAGAGTAATTCTGCAAGTTTAAATTAAACATTGACTATGACATAGCAATGTGACCTTTAAGTGTATACCCTAGGGAAATGCTTGGGTCTATGTACAAGAAGATATGTACCATTAGGGTTATTAAAGCTTGGTAATCACACACACAAAAAATGGATACAATACAAATATTCATTGATAGACTTTCTGGTATGTTTATGCCATAGGATATTTCACAGCATGAAAATGCGCTGTGCATTAATGCAACTACATTAACATAGATAGATTGCAAAAACATAATGTTGGATGAAAGAAGCAGGCCGGGTGCAGTGACTCAAGTCTGTAATCCCAGAACTTTGGGAGGACAAGGCGGGTGGATCACCTTAGGTCAAGAGTTCGAGACCAGCCTGTCTCTACTAAAAATACAGAATTAGCCAGGCATGGTGGTATGTGCCTGTAATCTCAGGTACTTGGGGGGTCTGAGGCAGGAGAATCGCTTGAACCTGAGAGGCAGAGGTTGCAGTGAGCCGAGATCGTGCCATTGCACTTCAGCCTGGGCAACAAGAGCAAAACTAAAGAAAGGAAGAAAGAGAAGAGGAGAGAAGAGAAGAGAAGAGGAGAGGAGAGGAGAGGAGAGGAGAGGAGAGAAGAGAAGAGAAGAGAAGAGAAGAGAAGAGAAGAGAAGAGAAGAGAAGAGAAGGAAGAAGGAAGGGAAGGGAAGGGAAGGAAAGGAAGGGGCAGGGGCAGGTTATATAATGATACATGCAGTATGATAGCATTTGTTTAAAATTTTAAAACTTGCAAATTTTTACTACATTTATTAGTGAATGAATACGTAGAGTACAACAGTATTAAATGTATATCCCCAACTTCAGTTTAGTGTTTACTTCAAGACTAGGGGAGGGAATAGACTGAAAATGGATTAGTGGGAGGAAGGTTTCAATTATATTTCTTTTTTGTTCATAGAAAAAAATTTTGAGGAAAATATGGCAAAGTGTTGATATTTATTTTACTGGATGGTGGCTACATACGTGTTTTAAATTTTATTTTCAATTTTATTCTCCATATTTGAAATATTTCAGAATAAAACTTTTTAGTGCATTAAATTAAATTGCCTCATGCAGAGAAAGAAGAAGAAGATGATACTCCTTTCAAGGCATTTGCATTTTCTTTCCTACAGTAAGAGGAGAGGGGGTTAAGGAGCTTCGTATTATGTCACAAATGTGAAAAATTTGGAACATTAGATTTTTAAGTTAAAAGGCTAGTTTTAAAAATGTGATTCTTCTTTAAAAGAACAGGTGGAAATGACAATTATTTTAAATGTTCTTATCTAAAGAAATTAATAATGGCTAAATAGGTCACCAACTCGATGACCAACTTAGATTGCGTTCTTGTGTTTGTGAATTTAGAATGGGGAAATATCTGGTAAGATGCTTTCAGTCATAGTTGCAGTTATGCTATCATAGTCAAATAGACTAATATAAAGCTACACTAAACTATTATCCCAAAGTAATATGGGAGTTATGAATAGCATTTTCTAAGCATCACGGCTGGGATCCACCTTTGTGCTGGCCTAAGTTGGTTTGAAGTTGCGTTGAAAGTAAAGGCAAAGACTCACAGTCCAAGGGCCGCCTCTCTTTGGGAAAATAAACCCCCTCTTGGTTTCTTCATGGTCCTTCCCCCAACCCTCTGCAGTCCCCGCTCCCTCCCGACCCTGGCCCGGGTCACCTCCGGTGCACCAGTGTGCCTCCAAGTCAGGCCTGTGGAGGCCTCTGCGTGAACCAGGAGGAAGCCCCAGGGCTGCCAGACTCTTCTCCAGGAAGCCCTGCTCTCAAACGCTGCCCTTCCCAGAGCTTCCTGGAGCCTTCCCTCCTGTGGCTGCAGGCTAAGGGAAAAAAGGATTTTCTTTTCTTTATTTCAATCTGCTTTTTTGATTTTCGTTCTGCGGTTCTGCTCTGCCTCGCTTTGTTTATCAGCATCAAAGCCGAAACCAGCTGTGTTTGTTTGTGGATCTTTCATTTCCATGAAACCTGCGGCTTTTTGTAGGTCACTCTGTGTTCTTAATAATCAAGAAGGTAGTTCACATGGCTGCAAAGGAAGGACTGGGGTCACAAAATCCCCAAACCCACGGAGCCCCCTCAGTAGCCTTACCCTTGGCCTGGATGACTGGGAATAACAATTACATGATTTTGTTATCTTCCAGGGTCCCCCCAAAGAGCTCTCTCTAACAGGGGTAATTCAAATAGAAATCTTGCTTGTTTTTGAGCCACATCCTATGCGAAAGACTTTATTTTTAAACATCTAGAACCCCAACAGTTATAGAGAGGGGAGGAGAAGGGATGTTGGGAAATTTTTTTATAACTTATTAACTGGACTATTAGTTGGATTATTTTGGGACCAGCAGCAACTTGAGGTCACAACTGACAAGTTGCTTACTGGGGGAACATTTGTTTGAGTGAAGCTCCGGTTCAGCAGTGGTAAATCTAGCCATTTAATGGGCCACTTGATGTCCAAGGGCAATTACTGGTGCAAAAACCCTGAGCCCTAAAGCAGGAGAAACAGGAGACCAGATGGAGGCCCCTTTAGAGATTTAGTCCTAAATCCGTTAACCCATCTTGCAAAGTGCTGCCCAGTTGACAGCACAAACAGCTGTGGAGGCCAAACTGGGTGCTGTTTGCCTTAGATCAGGCCAGAGAATCTGGACCGAATGGATGGCACTGTTTGAATTTTACGGTAAACCGAGGAATGCGAATCACTGAATCTTGGGGACCACAGCAGAAGCAGCAGCCTGCCCGAAAGAGCCTAACTTCCTCCTGAGCTTCTCCCCACCAAAGGGACTGACATATATCAGGCTCCCGAAACAGCAAAGACAAGACCGTATTTGGATTTGTAACTCCCCGGGTATTTTGCAGGCAGGTCTGGTTCTCGTTGTCCATTGACTCTGAGATAAAATCAGGGCCTCTGCTTAGCTTGAGACAAGCCATGTGCTTGGATATCTTCCTTCTTGGGGTGGGAATGCCCAAGTACTACATGGTAGATTGCAATTTGCTGGTGGTGCTCCCTTGTCAATCATCTCAGTTTGGGAGGTGCCACTCTCTGTCTTATGTTATCCTTGCCCACACACATCCTTCTCTCCCCACGGTACTTGGTGTGCTCCTGACACAAGTCAGCCTCAGCAGGGAGATGTGGGTTATGGCTGCTTTCGCCCACAAGGGTTTACATGGCATATGCAGGTAAGAGAGGGAGGAGTCCCTGGCCTCTCCAAGCAGAGTTCCCCAATGCCTCACCATCTCCACACTAAATAGGGAAAGTGGGAAGGTGGGAAAGGTGTGATTATAGAACCTCATCTAAGTGAAAATTCTGCCAGGGGAACTACCTCTCCTGTGAGTGTCAGTGTGGCAAGGGTAGAAAAAGGAACTGAGCCCAGAACACCTGGCATGGACAACTAGTAGTCATAGCAGCCATTGCTGAAAGAACATTGATGTAAACCAGGCATGGCTCTGAGGACTGCATGCCTGTTAATACTTTAAGTCCTCATCAAAGCTCCAGGAGGTAGGGGCTGTTATTGAACCCATTTTGCAAATGGGAAAGCTGAGTCTGCAAGGGAAAGTACCTTGCCCCAGAAGTGGCAGACCCAGGCTTCAAATCCAGGGCATCTGGCTCCAGGGCCTAAGCTCTTCACCACTAGGCTTCCCTGTAGGGGTCCCTGAGGCTACCATTACTGCTTAGAATAATAACAGTGGCCATCTACTGAGTGTGTTCCCTGTGCCAGGTACTATTCAACAAGTACTTTCCTTGTGTTAGCTCCTTTAATGATGAATCAACTCTGAGCTTATTACTATTTTATGTGTAAGAAAACTAAGGTTTCAGTGACTTAGCCAGAATCACATAATAAGTGAAGAAGCCAAAACTGTAGCCCAGAAAGTCTTGGAAGCTTGGACTCCCAACCCCATACCTGTTTTGGGAAGGGGGCTAGCAAATTGGCACGTGGTTGGACTTGCTGGCAAAGGTTCTTTCTAAACCCTCTGCTGCCCTTTGAAGCCTGCAATGGGAAAAGCAACTCAGTGAGCTCTCGGATACTTGGGAAGAGGGATTTTCCCATCACAGACGTGGTTGGTTCCATCACCTATGCTGAGCAGATCCCCCAGCTTCCACAAGCCCATGTTGTCTGATACCAGCCTGGCACTAACCATAGTTGCTAGCATAGAATTGTACTTAGTAAATTAATAGGGAAGCTGATACCGTCCAGTGCATCCTTGCCTTTCTAGGAGGGAGGGAGGGAGGGAGGGAGGGAGGGAAGGAAGGAAGGAAGGAAGGAAGGAAGGAAGGAAGGAAGGAAGGAAGGAAGGAAGGAAGGAAGGAAAGATGGGAGGGAGGGAGGGAGGGAGGGAGGGATGAGGGGAGGGGAGGGGAGGGGAGAAGGAAGGAGGGAGGGAGGAGGGAAGAAAGGAAGGAAGAAGGGAGGGAGAGAGGGAGGGGAAGAAGGGAGGGAGGGAGGGGGGAAGAAGGGAGGAAGGGAGGGAAGGGAGGGGAGGGAGGGGAGGAGAGAAGAAAGAGGGAGGGAGGAGGGAAGGAAGGAAAAAGGGAGGGAGGGAGGGAGAAAGGGAGGGGAAGGAGGGAGGGAGGGACGGATGAGGGGAGGGGAAGGAGGGAGGGAGGAGGGAAGAAAGGAAGGAAGGAAGAAGGGAGAGAGAGAGGGAGGGGAAGGAGGAAGGGAAGGAGGGAGGGATGAGGGGAGGGGAGAAGGAAGGAGGGAGAGAGGAGGGAAGGATGGAAGGAGGAAGGGAGGGAGGAAGGAAGGAAGGAAGGAAAGAAGGAAGGAAGGGGAAGGGGAAGGGAAGGGAGGAAAAAAGGAAGGAAGACAGACAGGCAGGCAGACAGGCAGGAAACAAGCCAGTAGCTAACAGATGCCTGACTTTACATTGTGATTTCTTTAGATTGATATTCACTAATGCACAGAACCCAAAGACCATCTTTTGGTGGGTAAGAATGTGACATTTTGCTTTGACCCTGAAGAGTCTGGGTAGCTCTGAGTAAATGATCCAAGTCCTCTCTCTTTGGCTTAGCTGGTCCACAGAGCATAACAATTGGTGTTACCCCTGTAAGGATGATACACTAATGGCATGAGTACATTAACTAATTAGTACTTACTATGTTTAGTTTCTGTACTAAGCAGCCAATATTTTTGCAACAAACCTTTATTAGTCCCACTTTGTCAGATGAGAAAACTGAGACTAACAAAGGTTAAGTAACCTGTATAAAATCACTTATCTGGCAAGAATTGTGTCATCATTCAGACTCAGGGCTTCCCCTCCAAAGCCCCGTATTCTTCACCACCATGCAGTACGTTGAGTTGATCATGTGCTGAGAAACTGAGGCTCATAAATGCTAGATGACCTACCAAGACTTCTCAGCTATTTGTAATAATGTCAGGATTTGAACTCAGGCTACTTCTTATGTGATCTTGTCTGTTTTAAGAATCCTTTCAAAGACAGAGTTTACTCCTTCAGGCAAGGGAGGGCTCTGGTCAGAGCCCTGCAGAATAAAAACAGTATGAAGTTGTGAAGACTGATATGATACAAAGGCAGTCAGTAGTCTGAGCTTGCTTACAAACTAATTCGAAATAAGAATCAATTAGCTGTGCAAAATTCAGCCATTGAGATAGATCATTCATTTAAAAAAGAAGATTCCACTTGAAAATATTGATAGCCAACTTCTGGATATAACTACTCATGAGAACAAGCAGTTGCAGGGTGTGGTAGACCACTTCATAGACACTTGACACTGTTTGGGGAGGAGAGCAGATTGGTGTCCAGAACTTGCCACTCTGAGAGGAGTAACTGATTAGTGCATCCATCCGTCTATTCAACTCTAAATACCTATTGGATTGGGTACCTACTTGGAGCAGGGCTCTGTGTCAAGGGAGAGAGGCCCTCACAGAGGTTACATTCTAGCAGAGAAGGCCTCTGTGAAACCAGAGCTCACAATAAACTCTGATGGGGTATGATAGAGTACATGCAGGATGTTACTGAGGCCCATGACCTAGTCTAGCCACGAGGAACTGCTTCCTACTGGAGATGTTGCTTTAGCTGAGACCTGAGCAGTGTGTGAGAGTTAGCTATGGGAAAAGTGAAAAGTGTTCCAGACAGGGAACAGCATGTACAGAAGCCAGGAGGTTGATAAGAGCCTGTGTATAACTGCAGGACTGAATAAAGCCCAGGCCAGTTGGAATGTGGGGAGGGGACAGCATGCATGTATATTTCAAAGCTCTTGGGTACTGATTACAATGATCGGCCTCATGACTCTAGATGAAGACTCATGTGTTGTGAGCTGGTTATGTTCTCCCTGATGGCAGAGCTCTCCCCAGGGTCATCTGCTGACCCACCCATCCTGGAATAGAAGTGAGAACAGAGGTTGCTCCACGTGAAGTCGATGGTTCTTCATTTTGGAAGAGGTCATGGAAATTTCTGAGAAGCTCGGGACCCTTTTCCCAAGCAAAAGCACGTGGCACATTTGAAACATTGCATATCATTTCAGGAGGTTCACAGGCACCTCTTGAAGTTTGTCCGCGAAATGGAGGTTTAAGGACCACTGGTTGGAAACTTTGGCTTATTTCCCTTTCACCAGTGGGGCACCATTTCCACCTGGAAATAGCGCTGGCCACAAATGGTGAATTCCCTCTGCATAAACCCTGCCACTCTTACCTGTGCATGCAGACTTCTCCCTACACATCTAAAGACCTCACCTCTGGGTGACTTCCCGGAGTTAATCAGCCATCAGTGTAATTACCGTACCATACTCTTAAAGAAGCTACACAGTCTATAAACTCCCCTTGAGGGATGACTCCCAGACATCTCACCCTTTTCCCCATGGGCCAGACTAAATGGTATTATTGCATGGGTATTTTCAGACACATGGTTTTCTTTCCCTCTTACTTTCCTCTTTAAATGAAGTGGTAATGGAAGACGTAGGACTTAAGCATTTGAAAAGGGAAAGATTGATAGTACCATAGTACCTTTGTTTCCCCTCTGAGATACTCATCCTAAAACTGACTCCTTCAAGGGCCAACCAAACCAGTAAGAATCACCCAGCACTGCCTCCTAGTTAGAGGAACACATTTAGACTCCTGAAACAGGCCAGGCATCTCCTGCCTCCAAGCCTCTGCACTGGCTTTTCTTGCTGCCTGGAATTCTCTTCCCTCTACTTGGCTCACGCCCTCACCTCATTCAAGCCTTTGTTCAAATATCACCTGCTCAATGAGACCTCATCTAACCACCCTACTTAAAAACAGCCCCCATCCCTTTCCCTGGTTTGTTTATAACTTTATCATCATCTAGAATACTATGTATTTCAATATCAATTTTGTTTAGAACCCCATGCAGGCAAGCATATTTTGTTCTCTGTGCCCAGAACAGTTATTGGCACACATGAGTCATATTTGATATGTATTTAATGAATTAACAAACCAACAATGTTCCCAGATGAGTTTGAAAAAGATAAGCATCTCTAGGACCGTATGTATATATGTAGTCAATCCAGACACTTACCTTCCAAACTCAAGCATCACACAAGCCCAGAGAAATGAGAATATCACACTTACCAAGCCCTTGGATTCTGCTCTAGCCAGCACCCTTATGAAAGCACTTAGCACCTGTGATTTGGAGAAATGATTTCAAGGCTCTTGTGGGAGTTGGTAACAACCTGAGGACCCCTGATCCAGGCAGTGATTTCCAAAGGAAATGAATTTGGCCTCTCTTGGTCCCATCCTCTGCCTTTTCTTCCAGAGTTTCCTGACATTGAAAAGTCATTTGTACTTTTGTGGCTGAAATAGGTTTCTTGCCCTCAAGATTTTTGCAAAGTGATAGCCTTTATTCTTTTGCCTCTAGCAGCACTACCCCCTCCCCAAATGGAACTCAGTAGGATTCAAGCTTCCCCAAGACAAAAACCAAAACAAAAAAAAAATGTGCTTCCTATTGCTGTCAAGTGGTATTTACATTCAGTTTTGGCAATGGTGGCAAAACCCACGTTAGCGTTTTTGCCACTTCTCAAATATATTAGGTTGGTGCAAAACTACCATTACTTTTAATGGCAAAAACCGCAGTTACTTTTGCACCAACCTAAATACAATCATCCCAAACTATTATATCACCTTTTGAATTCTCTTCCTATGTCCCTGAGGCTGTGGACTGTATTTGAAACCCTCACCACTGCCGTAGAGATATTAAATTAAGCATTGCAGCTTAGCATGGAATGTGTAGATACTTGAAGCAGGATTTAAAAGACATTCTGATTTCCTAGAAATGTAACAGTATATTGCCTTGGAGCAGAGAGCAATGCAGGAAGGAGCATTCTTTTCCAGCACTGAGCCTGTGGCTTTTCAACGCTGAGGAGGCTAAATCATAAGCCGAGCGCGCAGCATGTGAAAGGTTGAGGATGTGTTCTGTTTAGGAGACCCTGTAAACGGACTTGTTTTGCTGGGTGGAAGAATGAATCATTTCAGCCATGCACACCAGCTGCAGCCTGTGGAAGTAAACCGAGGGCTTTCCCACAGCATGCGCTGTATATTTCATTGTTAGAGCTTTGCATTTTGACAGGTAGTTCTTATCCTTCTGGAAAGAGAGGTCTGAAGCCAGCAGCTGGAGGAAGACCTGGCAGGGCCTGCTGTCTAAATTGAGAGCAAGCATGTGCAGCAAAACCTCATTATAACATGACCTGTTATTACGTGGATTTTGATATCCCGTGGGGCAAATATGTCTCCCAGCATAGAACAACTCCATACAGCAGATGCCTGTTGTAACTTGTCTAACCCAGAATACAACCTTGTCTCTGAATCCAGTGTTATTAAGGGGTTCATGCCATTTTTTTCCAAATTGAAAAACATACCAAATGTAGATTGTGAATTATGTATACTATATAAAGATGGTTAAAATGTGTATGATGCATGGCAAGTGCTCATTGAGGTCCATCCTCTTGTAGAATTTACATTGTAGAAGAATGTGGTAGGTTGATTGCAAAAATGTCCCCAATTTTCAGGATTCCTGTATGCATGCCCTTTGCAATTTTATTTTATAGCTGTTCCCATAAAGAAATGGGGATAGACCGGGCGCGGTGGCTCAAGCCTGTAATCCCAGCACTTTGGGAGGCCGAGACGGGCAGATCACGAGTCAGGAGATCGAGACTATCCTGGATAACACGCTGAAACCCCGTCTCTACTAAAAAAAAAATACAAAAAACTAGCTGGGCGAGGTGTAGTCCCAGCTACTCGGGAGGCTGAGGCAGGAGAATGGTGTGAACCCGGGAGGCAGAGCTTGCAGTGAGCTGAGATCCGACCACTGCACTCCAGCCTGGGTGACAGAGCGAGACTCCGTCTCAAAAAAAAAAAAGAAATGGGAATAGCTATGTAGCTCTCTTTTCCCTCTGCTTGAATTTAGACTGGTTTTAAGACTTTCTTTGGCCAACAGAATGTAGTAGAAATGACAGTATGCCAGTTCCCAGTATAAGCCTCCAGAGCTCAAGCTCTCTCTCTGTCTCTCTCCCCCTCCCCACCCCCACCCCTCTCTCAGAACTCTGCCTAGCCATGTGAAAACAAGCCTAAGCTAGCCTGCTGGTCAATGACAGGCCATGTGCAGGAGAGCCCAGTTATCCCAGGCAAAACCACCCTAGGCCAAGTCACAGCCAGCCAAGTCCCAAATGTGTGAAAGAGCCCTGCCAAGATCAGCACAGCCACCTATTCCACTTGTAGAGAAACATGGGTGAGCCCAGCCAAGACCAGACACATCACCCAGCTGACCTGTGGACTCATGAGCAATAATAAATAGTTGCTATTTTAAGCCACTAAGTTTTGGGGTGATTTGTTACACAGCAATAGCTAACTAATACAGGGAGACCTGCAATGTGTAAGTAGACAGTATTTGTTTCCCTGTATTTTTTTGTAAGGAGAGAAGTTCAAATAAAGACAACTGCCTTGCAGGAAATAAAACAGGGTCACTTGGCCAGGTTACTTTAGATAAAATGCTAAGTAAAGGCCTTTCTGAGGAGACAGATGAGTGAATACTTCAATGATAGGAGGTGCAGACTGTGGTAAGAGCCAAGGCAAGAGCTTTCCTGGAGCACAGTGAAGTGTGTGGAAGGCCCCGAGGTGGGGTTTAGGGACTGGTAGGAGAAGAGGTCTGGGAGAGTGGCAGGGACCAGACCCCATGGAGCCCTGTAGGGTGTTTGTATTTTGGTACGAGTGCTGGGAGAAGCCATTGACAACTCTGTACAATAGGGTGGCGTTGCATTTTTAATATTCTAGGCTGCCGCGAGGCAGCATGAGTAAATTCAGAAGACCCAGTGAGTAGACCACTGCAGAAGTCAGATGAGAGATGCTGAGAACTCAGATGAGGATGGCCCTAAGTGGGAAGGCCCCTCTCTGCTTGCTACAGAATTCACCATATCTTGCCTTGTTTAGAGCCTGCTGTTTACCCAGTGAGGCTCCCCATGTACTGCCGAACTCCCTGCAGTGGGGGGTACATCCCCTTTATCTCTGCTGCTCCAGTGCCCAGCACAGAGTAGGGCCTTAGTAAATACTTGCCTCAGTAGAGCCCTTCTCTGAATTTTCCACCCCAACTCATGCTGTGACAGCCTAGACAACTTCTTCCGTTTCCTTTCACTCCAGTGGATCGGGAGAGGCGCTCTTCCTCTTTCACAGGACCATGGAGGTCGCATGAAGTCCTCTAGGACCTAGTCTCTGTTATTAGGGAGCATCTCTTAATGAATGGCCTGTGGCCACCACCTAGCGGGTTCCTCTCCAAGGTGTAGAGTATGGTGCATGCCTGGACTCTGTTTGGGGTTCAGCCTGATTCATCTGGTGACCATGGGGATGTCTTTAGGCTTCTTGGCTCCTCTTCCTCCTGCTATAAAATTCCTCTGGTTTGCGCTTCCCACCAGCCCACCTTGCAGGCCTGTGATTACTGTGATCCAGTGTTTATGGAGCACCCGGAGCAATGGAGGCAGCCGCTGGGGAGCAGATGCTACATTTGGGACCCTTCCCTGATGAGCTAATGATCCCCAAGTGCCTCGGGAATCACAAATAAAGGGAACTTTATGAGGATATAACCTTATTATTTTTACCCCGTCTCTCACTGCCCTTTTATTAGTAGAATTATTCAAGGCTGGCCTTCTCCTTTCAACTGGCATACATTTTCTTTGACTCAGCTTGGATTTTTTTTTTTCTTTTTTTTTCCTAGGGAAGGTGGGTGGAATTTAGAATTAAAAAGTAGCAATGCAGTGGGAATGCAGACCTGTCTTAAATTTCACAGCAGTTCATGAACTGCAGGAAATCTGAACACACAGCATGCAATTAAGAGCAGGAGGGGATTTTTTTTTAAATCAGTTGTGAAAGAAAAGGTGGTCGGGTGGTGAGGGGCTGATGGCAGGCCTCTGGGGCCTGGAAGTTGGCGCTGAGGACAGGGCAGACAATAGCCTGTTGGCAAGCCGGACGTCTTAGCTTGTCTTTTGATCTTTAATCACCTTGACTTGTCTAAGAGCGCGGCAAGACTCTCCTCTGGTCAGAGAGGCCAGGGCTCTGAATAGGGCTCAGGAAAGGCCGCAGGGCCTTGAGAGCTTGAGCTCAGCCTCAGAAGATCCTCCCCCAAGCCTCCCTCGCATGATGCGGTGTGACTGACTCTTGTCGCCACTTCGGAGCTGCAGTTTTCCGACATGGTGGGGTCGGGCAGGAAGCTGAGGGGCTAGGAATGAGGACAGGGCCGTCAGCCCAGGCCATAAAGAGACAGGGGACGGCTGTGAGCTAACGGGCAGGATGCAAGGTGGGGGTTTCCTCCGCAGCTGCTTCTCTACCTCTTGACTTGGCTCAGGGTTCAGAGGAAAAGCTGTGTTCCTACTTTTGCTCTGGAAATTGGGACGAGAAGCCCTTGGGCGGCAGCACACAGATGCTAAGGGCACGTGCTTGGAGCCTGGCAGACCTGGGTTCGAGCCCTGCTGCATCACTGCTCTGGGGCAGGCCCCTTTACCTCCTTAAGCATCAATTTCCTCATCTGTAAAATAATATCACAACACCTCCCCTGAAGAGTTATTTTGGGCATTAAGCATGCTAATCTGTATAAACTGCCAGTAGTTCCTGGTGTGTGGTAGGGCCTCCATTAATGTTTTTATGTTTTTATTTTGGAGATTTTTTTTTTTTTTTTAGATGGAGTCTTGCTCTTGTCACCCAGGCTGGAGTGCAATGACACAATCTCAGCTCACTGCAGTCTCCACCTCGCGGGTTCAAGTGATTCTCCTGCCTCAGCCTCCTGAGTAGCTGGGACTCTAGGTGTGCTGCCATGCCTGGCTAATTATTTTTATTTTTAGTGGAGATAGGGTTTCACCATTTGGCCAGGCTGGTCTCGAACTCTCGACCTCAGGTGATCCACCTGCCTCGGCCTCTGAAAGTGCTGGGATTACAGGCGTGAGCCACCACGCCTGACCTATTTTGGAGAATTTTGTAGAAGTAAATAGCTTAGTTATAAGCTAACTGTGTGACATTTAAGCAAATCGCTGAGCAGCCTCTCTGAGTTTCAGTTTACTCCTTTGTAAGTGGGGATAGGAAAAGTACTTACGTGCTTGTTTATAAAGGTGAGGATTCAAGCAATCAGATGTGTCTAATGCACAGCCCAGGGCTTGACACAAAGTTCCAGCCAGGGTTTGGCTGCTCTTGCTACCCTGGTTTTTCCCTAAAGCTAGACTGTTTCAGCCAGGGGTAAATTTGGTGCCCTTGGTCCTTCCCTTCCCCTCAGCTGAGCCACCAGTGGAGCTGGAGAAGGACTGGAGCCAGGGCAACCTACAGGGATCATGGTGGCTGGTGGGGAGCCCTCTGGGGCCAGGAACTGGGCCTGGCACCCTAGTCCATGAGCATCAAAAAAATGATGGACTTCTGTGTCCTACTTACTTTTTGTACATCCACTCCAAAGAATTCTTACAAGAGCCCTGCTGGGTGTGTTTCCATCATCCCCATCTCGCAGATGATGCAATCAAGAAGTTACACGATTTTCAAGAGATCACATGGGCTAGTCAGAGTAAGGCAGCCGAGATTTGAACCAAGGCAGTCTGGTAACAGGACCCCAGTTCATCCACTGTATTCTGTTGGTCAGAAGAACCCTGGGGTGGTCAGACCAGGAAGAGGGTGGGAAAGTATACCTCTGGCCTTCTGGCTGAGTGCGGTGGCTCACACCTGTAATCCCAGCACTTTGGGAGTCCAAGGCGGGAAGATCACCTGAGGTCAGGAGTTCGAGACCAGCCTGCCCAACATAGTGAAACCCTGTCTCTGCTAAAAAATACCAAAATATTAGCTGGGCTTAGTGGCGCATGCCTGTAATCCGAGCTACTCGGGAGGCTGAGGCACAAGAATCGCTTGAACCCGGGAGGGCGGAGGTTGCAGTGAGCCCAGATCGTGCCACTGCACTCCAGCCTGGGCAACAGGGCAACATTCTGTCTCAGAAAAGAAAAAGAAAGAAAGTGCACCTTCTGTGAGCCAGTAGTTCAGCCAGGGGACCCAGAAGTCTCCACTCCTCTAGTGTGTGGTTTCTCCACCATGGATGAATGGGCACTTACACGGCAGTGGGGTCAGCTAGGGGTTTAGAACTGGCCCTAGGGAAACAGAGGACCCATTATGGCCTGTGTCTGGAGGGCACTTGTGATAGCTAGTCTAGACTCTGACTCACTGAAGAGAACTTATAGGACTTTGGAGCTTGCAGAGACAGCCTCAGTGATCAACTAGAACCTTTTCAGTCATGGTAGCAACGCCACCATCGCTTGAGCCCTCTTAGGAGCATCACCCTGCAAACTTCTTAAATCCTCAGGTGGCTCTACGAGACTCTTGTCCTCGTTGCACACATGCAGAATACTGAGCCAATAGAGCCTTAGAGAGGCACAGTGCCTCACCCAAGGTCACTCAACTAGTAGGTAACAGACCTGAGATTTTATCTAGGCCCCACCCCCACCCCAGCTCTTCCCACAGCCACAGGAATCTTCCTTGGCACCCCTTTCATAGGGCACATCCTTCCTCTTGGATATATCTAGTGTGAGAGAGCTCATTCCTCCGGGGAAGGTCTGTTCTGTACATCCCCTTATGCATCGGCCTGATAACTTGGGAGATAAAAGTTTGTTTTATTGCAAAGTTTCTTCAAGGGCTTTGGCAAAGGAGAGTCCTGCCCAAGATTTCATTAGGGAATTGACAGAGAAAACAGCAACCACTGAATGGTATGGATGAAACAGGAGGAATCTGGAAGCCAGGCAGGCCTGGGTTTAAATCCCAGGCTATGAAGCTATGAAGCCTTGGATAAGTCACTTCACCTGTACGGACCACAGTTTCATCACTGGTCAGATGAGAATAACCAGACCTAGTCCAGGATAAAAATAGCACATGCAAAGCCCTGGGCCTTTGAAAAAACTTGACACAAAGTAGCTACTAATAATAGCAGTGACTACTATGATTACTGCCACTGACCCTGACAGGACAGCATTTAATCCCTGTACAAATACAAGGATAAATGAGTGTGTTCCCTCAATTCTTAAATGCCTCTTGCATTTATTAGCAGCTGTTTGGTGATGAGGAGAAGCACTACAACAAGTGTCCTCATCAAATAAAAACCATGTTCTCAATTCAGAAAAACTTAAAAGTAGGGAAATCTTGCAATCTAGGACTAAGGAAATTCACGGCTCTTCATCACTCCAAAAAAAGTGTGTTGACAGAATCCATACTTAGGCTGAAGGCACGTGGCAGGCTTCATTGCTGCATGAACTGTGTGCACTCACATTAATGATGAGGCAGGGACATGTGGGCTGAGGAAGGTCCGGGCAGCTGACTCTGGCAAGCAGAGGACGAAGGAGGAAGACTCCTTGGCTGTGCGAATGGAGAAGAAAGTCATAAAAATTGTGACGAACCACATGAGGAGTAGCCCAGTGTGTCACCTACCTACCCTAGCCTTTCCTTGTTCAGGGCCTGCCTCCAATTAGCTGTGACATTGCCTCTTGGTGCTGCTGCCGCAGACCCCACTATCCTGGCCCCCTCGCATCTGTTACTCTTCAGTATCATCACTCCAGATGGAGAGGCATGCAAAAAGAGAAAAGTGAATCTTAAAGTTCAACAATCAAATGGCTGGCTAACATTTATTGAGTACTTGCTGTTGCCTGGCTTCATGCTTAATGCATCATCTCAGGCAATTCTCAAATAACCCCGTAAAACAATTGCTATTATCTGTGCCCATTTTATGGATGAGGGAACTGAGGCACAGAGAAAACTAAATATTTTGCTCATAAGCATTGGAGGTAAGATTTGGTCTGTTCCATACCAAAGCCCATTCCTTACGGACATCTTTCTGTGTTATGTCCTGTCATTCCATAACATACCAGAAATATTTACTTTGAGACAGGACTATTGATGGAGAAGGAGGTGGTATAAGTGGAGAACACTTGGAAGGTGCCTGGTGTTTTGTGGTCAAACCTGGTTGGGGACTATTTTGTTCTCTTTTCTGAGACCCAGAGAAGTTAAGTAACTTGTTCAAGGTCACACAGCCTCCATATAAAAGGGGTATCAGAGGCCCTGGGGTTTCTGAGTTCCTGGAGGAAGACCTGCAGTACTTAGAGGTGTTGTTACAAGTGTTGCTTGCTGAATTAAAGTTATAGAGTAGAAAAAGCCCCTTAGTGGGATCATCTGGGGCAACTGCCTCACTGTAAAGAAAGGGCGGCTGAGAACCCTAGAGGTCACCAGCTATGGCTTTTAAACGCTTAACAGAATTTGACTATTGGAGGGAGGCCCTCCAGGGTAAGGGAAAGCTAGATAGCAGGGGTTTACACCTGGCCCCACCCTTCACTATGTGGTCTTAGGCAGGTCCCCCAGCCCCAGTCAGAATCTGTGTTCCCATCTGAAAATGGGGTTGCTGACACGGCTTGGCAAGATTACTGTGAGACTTGGCTGTCAAGATTACAAAGTGCTCCATGTAAAAGAACTGCTCAATAAATATTAGTTATTTTCTAGAAGATTCCAAATATCCCCCGAGGGTCCAAAACATGGCCCCTGGTGTTATTTAAGCATAGAATTGCTTCAACTCCTTTCTGTTGCCTACATGGGTGCTCGTGGGAGATGATATTGAGGATTGAGGAAAGCACACCGCCAGGAATGGTGTTCCCTCTACCATCAAATTCTCACCCTCAGGTTCCTGTGCCTCTTGCTGGCTGGGCCACAAGCATTTCTCCAGCCGCTGGCCCAGGGACCGAGGTGAACATAAGTGGGTGACAAAGCCTGCCTGGCCCCCAGGCCACTTTCTGGGCTGCTCCTGAAGTGCAGCCAGGATGGAACCATAAAAGGCGACGCTCCCTGGCCGCAGTCTTTGTTTTCCTTGCTAGCTGGAATGCCTCATGATGACAGGCAGCCAGGAAATGCCCTTTACTGTCCCAATGCCACCTCCCTCAGGAACCCCGTCAGTCTTGCCTTCCTGGGCTGCACAGACCCTGCGGGTGGCAGGAAGAACTGCACTCCCTGGGTCTGGAGGGAACACCTGAATTTCGGCCCAGGTAGGTGGCCTGGTGTTGACATTTTCTTGTAAGGAAGGACAAGGCTGAAGCGAGAAGGAACAGTATCCAGGAAGTTTTTGTGGACTCTTACATTTAAGGAAAGGCTCATTCAGTCCTCCCTGCAGGTATTCATTGAGCACTTACTGTGTGCTAGGCCCTGTGCTAGTGTTTTAGAATGTAGGTTTTATTCTTAATCAGTCTGGTGAGGCCATTGAAAAGATGGTTTGTTACTCACAATTCCGAGAGGGGAAGGCACACCACATCACGCAGGGCCACTCAGGAAGCACTTCTGAACACTCCACAGAATTCGACTATTCTGTTTGGTCCGAAAGCAGAGGGAGCCCGGGGAAAATGTGGGCAAGAGCCTTTATTGTGGCTTTTGTGGGAAAGGCAAGCAAGGCAGGGTGAGCAGGTTCAGAACTGACTAGCTTGAATCATTTCAGCGCACTCTGGGGTGTAGCTGTTTTCCTCACTGTCTGGTGCTTGGCCCCAGGGTAATTAGGGCAGGGGAATAATGGTCTGGAGTGTGAGGGCCCTAGAGGAGCCCCAGAAGGGAGGAGGTGGTTGGGGTTGGGGCTTTGGATTGATTGGTTTGCATATAAAAGGTGAGCTCCAAGTCAAGTTGTTTACTATCTCTAGGAATTAGCTAGCCCTGGGAAAGGCAGTGTCCTCCAGGTCCCTAAGGCCCCAAATGTCACAGCATCAGAATAAAAAGCCACACTTGCTACAGCTAGGCTGTCAGGAGCACAGTTGTCCATAAAACAGACCCGATTCGTGTCCTCATAGAGTTTTCTGTCTAGTAAGGAAGAAGACATTGAATTACTGGGGTTTTTTTGGTTTTTTGTTTTGTTTTGTTTTTGTTTTTGTTTTTTGTTTGTTTTGACAGAGTCTCGCTCTGTTGCCAGGTTGGAGTGCAATGGCACAATGCAATCTTGGCTCTCTGCAACCTCTAACTCCTGGGTTCAAGCAATTCTCCTGCCTCAGCCTCCTACATAACTGGGATTACAGGCATGCGCCACCACACCCAGCTAATTTTTGTATTTTTAGTAGAGACAGAGTTTCCTCATGTTGGCCAGGATGGTCTCAATCTCTTGACCTTGTGATCCTCCTGCCTCGGCTTCCCAAAGTGCTGGGATTACAGGCATGAGCCACTGCGCCCAGCCCACTTCTCATTATTAATGCTGGTCAAAGTGGACTAAACTAAAATGAAAAATTGGAGCCTGTTAAAAGCAAGGAAAACAAAGCAAAACAAAACAAGACTTGTGTAAGGGCAGAGGCCAGAAGTCGGGGAAGGAAAGGGAAGCTCCAGGGTTTTGTAATTTTCCTTGACCACCCTAATCACATCCCACTCTAGGTGGCTTATCTGACCACAGACCATCTGTTCTTTCCCGGGCATGCCAGTGGTGAGTTAGAGAATCTCGTCAGAACTCTTTGAACTCCTGGGAGAGATGTCCTGCAGAACAGCCCCATGCATCATCCGGCTGCAGCTCCTCCTGGCCCTCCCTCTGCACTCACCTCATCCCAGACCATTTGGAACCAACCTGGAAATCATTCTCTTGTCAGGTTACTTTGTCACATCAGCAAGCGGAAAACTCCAACCATAGAGATAAGATGTGGACTTCGCCTCTCTTCTGGTCAAACTTCCTACCATGACCATGCTGTGATTGGGCACCTTTCCAGCGTTCAGCACAGCCTCTCCTGCTGCCCCACCCTGCCTGTGACTGAGCTGGGACCAGAAGTACCAGGACAAGAACCAATTTTGGAGCATGAAATTGAGACGGGTGGGAGATTTAAAGCCCCATTAGCTCCTGGGAGAAAAGGAGAGACTCAATGAATATAAGAAATGGGGGGTCGGGCATAGGGACTCACACCTGTAATCCCAGCACTTTGGGAGGCCAAGGCAGGCAGATCACTTGAGGTCAAAAGTTCAAGACTAGCCTGGCCAACATGGTGAAATCCCGTCTCTACTTGAAAATACAAAAAATTAGCCAGGCATGGTGGGGCACACCTGTAATCTCAGTTACTTGGGAGGCTGAGGCAGGAGAAATCGCCTGAACCCAGGAGGCGGAGGTTGCAGTGAACTGAGATCACGCCACTGCACTCCAGCCTGGGTAATAAACTCCATCTCAAAAAAAAAAAAATAGAAATGAAGTCATCTTAGAAGTAGAAATTTATTGACTGTGTTTCTTTCTATCCCCAAACTTTGGACACCACAAAATGATCATCAAGCCCAATTAATTATATGTCATGTCATTTTTCAAAAAGATGAGTAGTGAAATGTTTTTAAATTCTTGACTTAATTGAAATCAGTGTTGATATGACTTGCCAAAGTTTAAAAAAATGTGTGTGATGGGCTGAACATTTTAGCTTAAGAGGAGTTTCAGGCACATCAAATGCAAAAACATTGAAAACCATTCGTCTAATTTAATTGTCAAGTCATGCCAAAAATGCTAACATGATATCGTTGAAGAGTAATTGGTACAAAGAATATCCTCAAAGAGAAATATTTCCACACGTCTGGCTCTTATCTTGCCCTCATTAAATTTTTTTCCTCCCCATTGGCAGAGCAGTGCATGCCTCTTCCCTGCCCCTTCCGCATAGGGACCCAACTGGTTCTGCAGATTTTTCAGCCACTGAACTTAAACATGCCATCGGAATGGAACAGTACAGATTCCTTCTTCAGATTTGACCCAAGATAATCTTGGAGGAGTTTTTTTAATGCTTTCTTGCTACCAAATGTGGTCTTCATGTGTATTTGTTTAATCAGATAGGTTGGGAAGCTGTTGCGTGCTAGGCTTCTGATAGATAAGCATTCTTGCTCCCTGAGGGTGACGAATTCTAGAGTTTTGGTGGTGTTTCCTTGAAGTGGGTTCAAGGGTAATGTGTAGCCCCTCCCGCTCAATCACATTACCTGGAAGTTCCTGGAATCGTCCCAAGGGAATGCTTCCAGGAGAATGTCATATTTGAGGGAAGGCCTGAAGGAGGTGAGGGAGGGAGTTTTGGTGATATCTAGGGTCGAGGTTTTCCTGGCGGTGGGAACAGCACATGCAAAGCCCCTGAGGTGAGACTGTGCCTAGCCCGTGTTCATGACACATGACATGAGTGGAGCGAGCAGTCAGGGATGCATCAGAGGGGGAGCAGGTCAGGCCGTGTAGGGTCTCATGGGTCACAGTGAAGGCTTTGGCTTTTGCTGTTGAGTGAGGAAGGAAGTCACCAGAAGATATTGGCAGATGTTGGTCACGAGCTGACTTCATTTGAGTGGGATTTCTCTGGCTATTTCTCTCTGTGAGAATAAACAGGATGGGGGCAAAGGTAGGAAAGCTGTTGAAGTAATACAGAACGTAGACGTTTGATGGTTTGGACCAAGGTGATGGCGGTGGAGATGGAGGGAAGCAGTTGGATTTTGGATGGGTTTTCAAGTGAGAGGTAATAGTATTTGCTGAAATATTGGATGTGGAACGTGAGGGAAAGAGGAGCCAAAGATGGCTGCAGAGTTTTGGGCTGAGCAGTCTGGAGGCTGCCATCCAGAGTGGGGAAGATTACAGGAAGAGCCAAATGATGATGTTCCGGAGCTCGGGTTTGGACATATTAATTTTGAGACGCCTGCTAACTATTGCTTGCTGGATGACTCCTCCTCTACCTCCTCATCACTCTGAGCTTAGACCACACGGGTCCCCGGCCAAGTTGAACCAGGGCAATGATTTAACTAGCACTGATCCAACCTGTGGGCATCTCATGCCCACATGCCACTCATCACAATTCAGAGGGCAACCTCCTGGGAGACACTGAGAGAACATGAGATTTCTTTCTCAGTAAGAGTTCACCATTATGAAATGTACTTGGCTAGTGAGGCCTATATACTTGTAATGAGCTGAATATAGATTCAACTGAGCTATAAAATAAAATAATAACTATTTTAATATACAGCATCTCCCTGCCAAGGCAGCTGAAGAGAAGGCTATGAGCAATAAAATTAGTCCAGAGAAAGAAATGAAAAACCACTGAAAACAGCCACCTTCTAAAAGGAAACAGATTAGAAGGGCCCAAAGAGGGAAGCCATCACCAGGAGTGAAACTCACCAGATAGTGATAAAACAGTTATGAGGGAAAAGGCCGGAAGGAAATTTTCCAGGCTGCTGTCTGTTGCTTCACTAATCACTGTGGTGACCTCATCCCTCCCCCTGGCTTCATGGGTGATGACTCTAAAGCCCTGATCAGGGCCCCAGATCCTGCTTCCATCGGCCACTGGGAAATCTCCTTCTCAGTGCCTTCTCACCCTCACTCCAGATGAGGTCCTCCTCCTGAAAAACCTTGGCATCATCCACAACTCTCCCTCCTCTCTCACCTCCTGTCAGCCTCACCACTGTCCGTTTCTTACCATCTCACCATTCACCACCCACTCCAGGCCACCATCACCTCCCAGCTGAGTCCTGCTTCCACCCTAGTCTCTATACACTCAGAAGGACCAGTTTTTGAAATGAAAATCAAATCAAGCTCTCCCTTAAAACCCTCCAGTGGAATCTTGTTTTATCTGGATGCAATCCAAATGACTTATGAGGACTTCCAAGTCCCATAAGGTATCTACTCACCTTTCTAACCTTGCCTTATTTCACTTTCCCTTTGCTTAACTGGCCTCCTGTCTGTTCCCCAACATGCTGGCCTCAGGGCCTTTGCACAGGCCTATTGCTCTGCCTGGAGTGCTCACCTCCAGATTGGCAATGATGGTTCAAGCAGTTGCTGCAACTCACAACTCTTCTCACCACTCCATCATTGATTGTTTGCCATCATATAAACCTGGCTAGTTGCTTTCATGGCAATAAACCATAGGGAAGGATCTTGTTTACATATTTGTATATTGCCTGCCCTCCCCTCCATATGCAAGTGCTATGAGAATATGCTCTTCTCTTATTTCCCTCTGGATTTCTAGCACTTGGAATATGGTCTGATATATATATATATATATATACACACACATTTTAAAAATGAATTATTGGCCAGGCACAGTGGCTTACGCCTGTAATCTCAACACTTTGGGAGGCTGAGGCAGGCAGATCACTTGATGTCAGGAGTTCAAAACTAGCATGGCCAGCATGGTGAAACCTTATCTCTACTAAAAATACGAAACAATTAGCCGGGCATGGTGACATACACCTGTAATCCTAGCTGCTCGGGAGGCTAAGGTGAGAGGATTGCTTGAACCCAGGAGGCAGAGGTTGCAGTGAATCAAGATTGCACCATTGTACTCCAGCCTGAGTAACAGAGCAACGCTCTGTCGCACGGTGGCTCACGCCTGTAATCCCAGCACTTTGGGAGACTGAGGCGAATGGATCACTCGAGGTCAAGGTCAGGAGTTTAACCTGGCCAACATGATGAAACCTTGTTTCTACAAAAAACAAAACTTAAACAGGGGTGGTGGCACAGACCTGTAATCTCAGCTACTCGGGAGGCTGAGGTAGGAGAATCCCTTAAAACCAGGAGGCGGAGGTTGCAGTGAGTGGAGATTGCACCATTGTACTCCAACCTGTCCACCCTGGGCAACAGAGCGAGATTACATCATAAATAAATAAATAAATAAATAAATAAATAAATAAATGGAATTACCAGAATAGTAACAGCAAGCATTCGTTGAATAATTACTTTGCACCAGGCCTGATACATGCAGGCTATTTGCCTACTTTGTTCCTTGCACATCAAACGGTACCTGGCACATAGTACGTGTGTAAAAACATTTTTCATGGTGAATGAATGAACAGATTTAATTCTTCATGTACCTATGCAATCGCAGATAGGACATTATGGGTTTGCTCAAAGTCAAAGTAAGTGGTAAAATCAGGATTTGAATCCACGCTGTCAGGACTGAGCAGATGCTCTTGATATACCACAGGAAGTTCAATGAGTGGACATCATAGAGTGAAAGTCAAGCTACTCCATCTAGAGACAGAGCACTCAGTGGCCAGGACTTTTCCCCCAAGCTGAGAGATCACTCTGCCTCCTTGCTGGATGCAACAATTTCATTTGAGATATAAGGAAGAAGAAATTTGGAATTTGAGAGAAGTATAGTTTTGGATTTGAAACTTAGCAGCAAAAGACTTTTGACTCGCCCTGATTTCAGTGGCTATTGAATGTGCCTGTGCAGACAGAGTATTTACATCCATCTCAGTGCAGCCTGCAGTTCAGAGTCTGAAATCAAATGATTATTTCTGAAAGTATTTTATTTTAAAAGCCTTTGAGTGACAAATGATTTAGCAAGTTTTCAACACGATGTTTCATGTGGTTTTGGTTGCCAAAGAGTGACTTACGGCCAAGCCTGGGCACTCCAACCCAAGTGAGTCTACATGGGTCTAGGCAGTCACATCGTTTTTATGATGTTTAATAAAGTTTAGCAATTTTTTTTTTTTCTGAGTGGTTTATGATAGTCCTGATGGCAGCATCTCAGCAGGCTGGGAAGGAATACCATGCTGATATATTAGAGGGAAATGCAGAGGTGGAACGTGGATTCACTGACCCCTCTAGACCAGTGCACGGCAAAGGGCAGAAAGGGCACAGTCTGCCTGTGGCCTGGGCCTCTCTCCTCTCTTCCCGGCAGGCTTCCAGTACCCGTTGGCCACTGTGTTCTTAACTCAGAGGTGGGTTAAAGCTTTTTTGAATACAGCTATCTGGTTATTATTATGAAATACCTATTTCATTCAATATCCATTTGTTTCTAATATTTATGTTGGATATTTTATATACATCACTTATTCATTCCTTAAACAACTATTTTAGTTAGAATTAGGTTTGGCTTCGCATGACAGAAATTCTAAAATAATTGTGAAACTTCTTTTTTTCTTATATGATATAAATCTGGTGGGAGGCAGTCCATGTCTGGGTCATGGGTGTCACGATGTCATCAGGGTCCCAGGTACCTTTAACCTGCTGCTCTTCCATCCTAGAGAAAGGGGTCAGCAAACTATGGCCTGCAGCCCACCGCCTGAGTTTATAAGTGAAGTGTTATTGGAACACAGCCACACTCGTTCGTTTACATAGTATGCATGGTTGCTTTCGTATTCCAGCAGCAGAGTTGAGTACTGCCACGGAGAACATATGGCCAGCAAAGCCAGAAATCCTTACTGTCTGACCCTTTATGGAAAACATTTGCTGATCCCTGTCCTAGGACATGGATTCTGCCTTCTAAATCAAAATGGTTGCTCACAAGCTCCAGCCTTAGTGGCTGTATTTTGGCCACAGGAATGGGGATGGGTCAAAGAAGGAGGGTCTTTCTATGGACACTTCTTAGAAACTATTTGCAGTCCCTCTGCTTATATTTCATCAGTCAGAATTTAGACAAATGGCTCTACAGAGCTGTGACGGAGCCTGGGAAATGTAGTCATTATTCTAATAGCTGTGTGTCCATCTGAAAGTAACAAAGTCTATAACAAAGAAGAACAGTGTACCGTAAGTGGAGTGGACAGCTGGCAGTGGCTCTGTCACAATAATACTGCAACGTGAGTATTATTCCCATATTACAGTCAGGGAAGCTCAATCTCAAGCATTTAAACAACTTATGATAAACCACACCTCAGTTTCACAACTGGTTAACATATGGGTGGAAAAAGGCCGCTTAGAATTCGGGGACTAGAGGGCATCAGGGAAGCATGAATATTTTGCAATCTCCTTTTAATAATTTTCCATGGTATGAAATACTCTAACTAGACTTCCAAGTTTATATCCCCCAAGCTTTTTCATTTCCCCTAGACTTTGTTTACCTTCCTCTCTAGCAGAATGGTGTCTTCCTGGTTCCAAATAACAACAGATCTCTCCATCTTCAAAACATCAGGCAGACATCCACCCCATTGCTCAGCAGGGAGATCCTATAGGATGAGATCTGTATCATCCTGATCTTGGAGTCACCAGACACTGTGCCTTAGAACAGAATAGATGCTTAGCAAACCATTACCGAACTGAACACAAATTAGATTGCGAATTCCTTTGAAGTAAGAACCGTGTCATCCTCCTCCTTTATCCAACTTCTCTTATGGTCTTGATCACGCTGCAAATATTGTGGGCAACTGTATCAGTGAAAATTAGTTCAGTTCCAAGTGGCAGAAGCCCAGCTCAAAACTGAACAAAGCTGAAAAGAATATTTATTGGCTAATGTTACTGAGGAGCCCAGGCAGGAGTGGCTCTGTGGGCAGGCACAGTTGGTTCTCAGATCTCTCTGCCTCTGTCTCTGTCTCTGTCTATCTCTCTGTCTCTCCATCTCTCCCACCGCTATTGCGTTCATCTGTCTTCTCTGCTTCTCTCTGCATGTTGTACTCATTCCCTTCTTCTACAGGAAGCTCCCTTTGTATGGCTGGGGGAAAGGTAGAAATTTCTCCACATTCCATGACCCTTTCTGCTGAGGATTCTGAAGGGATCCTCTGTCACTGTCTCTGTCTGTCTCCCTCAGTGTCCTCTTATCAGATCTCATGGAAGACTCAGATGGAGCACTGACCCAACCTTGAACCCATCACTGTGACCAGGGGTTGAGTAATCAGATTGGCTAAGTCCCAGTCAGTAGCCCATCCTGGGGCTGGGAAGAAGTAAGTTAGCTCCTCCATGCTCGTGACAAAGTGAAGAGGGTCCAGGTACCAGATATACAAGAGCAATTGATTATTGCGGATATAGTCCTTGAAGTTAAAAAAAAAAAGGGGGGGGGGGGAAGACACTCAGGATGCATTCTCACCAATTCTTCAGCAAAATTCTCCCAGAGGAGCAGAATTCTTATGGCCACGCAGAGGGAAACAGTCCACCTCACTGCTAAGAAATGATTATTATTTCTTTTTAAACACTAATGAAGGTTTTAGAAGCTCAGCCTTCCAAACAAACAGCACCTTCATCCTCTTCATATGTGTACAGTCTCTCTGGTATCTGGAGTTGATATTCAGGCCTTTTCCTTGTACATCAGTTACTGTTTATTTGGGATTCATGCGTTTCTTTGACCTTCTGTGCAAGGTTGATGGATGGGTTTTTAAGCATCTTTAAATGAATTACAATATATGCCAAGCTTATATTTTTGTAATATTTCTGCCAAACTGGACTACAGTGGATGGCTTATTTCCACATTCCTTTGGAATGTGCATGTTCATAAAATTTTACGCCTGTCAGTTGGCAATTTGCCAACATTCATTTGCTATCATATCATGATCATTTTTTTAAAACAACAACAAAAAAATTTAAACACAGGTATTAGCATGGACAGAAATGTCTTCCAATAGCATCTCATTCTGGATGTCTTAGCTGGAGAAAGATGAGCTCCATAAAGGACAGTGCAGCTGGAAAGAAATGAAAAAAAAGGGGGGAGGATGGGAGCACAATTGGGCTGGCTGAGCTTGGTGTTCTTTGGTGTTGCACAAACTCTCAGGCCACCAACCTGGGAGGCTGTTTTCTTTGCAAGCAGAGTATGCAAAACACTTGGACTTTTCTTATATGGCATCCCAGACTCAATCAAGCTGTACTTACTTCTTCTATTAGCTGAGATACTCAGTTTCAAGTGACAAACACTCAACTCAAATTAGCTTAATTAAAAAAGAAGGCAGTGGGCCAGGCACAGTGGCTCATGCCTGTAATCCTAGCACTTTCGGAGGCCTAGGCAGGTGGATCTCCTGAGGTCAGGAGTTCAAGACCAGCCTGGCCAACGTGGAGAAACCCCACGTTTCTGGAGAAATTAGTCAGGCGTGGTGGCGGGCACCTGTAATCCCAGCTACTCGGGAGGCTGAGGCAGGAGAATCGCTTGAACCCAGGGAAGTGGAGGTTGCAGTGAGCAGGGATCACACCATTGCACTCCAGCCTGGGAAACAAGAGTGAAACTCCATCTCAAAAAGGAAAAAGAAGGCAGCAGGAGAATTTTTCAGCTTAAAGAACTAGAAAATCCAAGGGCCTGTTGCCTTGAGGTATAACTCAATCCAGCAGCCCAGGTGATGCTATCAAGATGCTGTTTTTTCTTCATCACTTGGCTTTCCACTCCTTTAGGTGAGATTCATTCTTAAACTGGCTTTCACACTGAGGTGGCAGGATGGCTTCTGTCAACTCCAGGCTAGCATTCTACAATTCCAGAAAGAGATGGCCACTTTTCTGGTGGTTCCAGTGAAAATTCAGCACAGACTCTCATTGGGCTGGCTTAGGTTCTGTGCCCATTCATGACCTAACAATACGGCATGGCCAAGGGGATGCTGCATTTTCATTGACCAGCTCTGCTCACATGCTCCCACTCAGATGGGTCATGGACTGAGAGTAGACCTCGGATAGTTTCCCAGAGGAAATTGGGAGTGCTATTATTAGAAGAAGAGAGGATGGATACAGTGCAAGAAAAAAGGCAAGTAGCCCACCATGCCAACCCTTCTGAACGGGGCAGTGGGGAAAATAGATACACAAAATGCCACATTCATTCCCCATCAAAATTAGGGGCAGAGAATTTAGGGATGAGGATTCTAGAAGGACCTTACAAATTGTGAAGACCGGTGATGTGCAAGCATGTTCTAGCTTTCAGTTTCAAATTAAGTTCTGACGAATGCCCGTGAATGCCTTTGAGTGAAATGAAGCTAGAGGACTTGGATCCCAGTTTGCCAAGCCCTCTTAACCACCCTCTGACCCACAGAAATGCACTCACAGCCTTTAGGGGGCTTCTGTGGGCTTTCAAAAAGTAGATATGAAAATCTCTGAGCTTGTCCAAAGCCATAATGGACACATGGAAAAAATGAAAAACCAGGGAAGTAAAGAAATTTGTCTAAGGTCATATAGTTTGTCATCTTCCACAGTGATAGAAATTCCAAGATATCTGATTTCTAGCCCAAAGTTTTTCTTCTTGCTCTTAATTTTTTTTTTTTTTTTTTTTTTTTTTTTTTTTTTTTTTTTTTTTTTTTTTTTTAAGAAAAGCAGCAGTAGTTTGGTGATCTTTCTACTATGACTATGCTGACATCATCTAAAGCTTCTGCCTGAACTGGTAAAGCCATGTTTGCCTTTGGCTATCGATATATTGATGAGCCAGCCTTTCAGGTTTCCCAAGCCATGAAGAGGAGGTGTGGCGGGCCCTCCCTGACAAGCCCCGAGTCTTGTTGGGAGAAGAGGTTCCGTGTACTCACTAAAGGAATATTAGGGGCTTACTGGGCCAACAATCTGCCAAGAGAGTGACCTAAATACTCTGCTACCACAATGGGTTTCTGATCATTTCATTGCCCTTTGATCAGATTTCTAACCTAGGTTGGTAAGATATTTGGTTAAATGATAGATTTTTTTCATTCTTCACTGATATGTATCCAGTTACCTCTTGTTGTATAACAAATGCCCCCAAAACTTTGTGGCTTAAACAACCATTTTCTTACATATCAGAATTCTGTGGGTCAGGAATTCCATCAGCACTAAGCTGGGAAGTTTGTCTCCATGTGGACATGGAGTGTGGTCCCTCAGCGATACTCAGCTGGTGGCTGTCCTCGGCTGGAGCATCCAAGATGGCTGTAGTCACATGCCAAGGGCCTTGGTGGGGTCAGCTGCAGGCTGGGCACTGCTGGGCCTCTCTTCTCCATGTACTGTCAAAGCCTGTCCTGTGGTTTCTCTCTGGGTGGTACAGTTTCTTACATGGCAGCTTAGGACTCCAGGAGACCAAGGTGCACAGGACAGACCCCTATAACAATTCTCAGGCTTGAAATGTCAATAGCACTGCAGTTGAGAAACCTTGCTCCAACCTGACATTCTAAGATCATTTCTTGAGCAAGAAATAGCCTTATACTAAGGGCAGAGGTCAGCAAAATGTGACCTGTGAGCCAATGTCAGCCCACTGCCTGTTTTTTTAAGTGAAGTTGTATTGGAACACAGCCACACCTGTTCACTGACCTATGGCTGCTCTTGAGATATAGTGGTAGAGCTGAGTAGTCAAGGTCTGCAGGGTTCTTCACCGCCATGCTTTCCTCTGGCCCAAGAAGCAAGGGGCTGCTGAACGTTTGCCTGGAGCTAAGAAGGGCCTGGTACTGCACTACGCCAGAGAAGCACCTTGTCTCTGCGCTAAAGTTCCTTCAGCAGCACATCCAAGATAACGGCTCCTTGCTCCCACCTTGCTCCAAGGGTAGGGATGGATGAGATAATGTCTGAGCAGCCCCTGTGGGCTCCTTCAAGATAGCATGGCCATCCGTACGCTGTGGGGTGGCGCTCTGTTTCCCCAGAAACTGATGATTCAGCATGAAATATGGTCTTGCCTGGGGAGAAGCTGAAACAGGCCAAAGCCCGAGGTCAAGCCCTTGCTAGAAAGGAAGGATTAAAAATAAATTAATCTCTCTTGTTCTCTCTTTGTTCACATCTCCAGTGGAGAGAGGCCAAAGGCAAGGAGGACATTGATGGATAGACTGAGGGTGTTGTCCTCTGAGGCCGCTCCATGGGGAGTTTTGCAGGGATCTAGGTTGCATCCCTGACAGTCTAGCCCTGCACAGTGCCCAGGCCCCATCCATTGGGGACTTCCAGCCTTACTTCATGGGCCAGGTCTCTTGGGGACACATGTGTTGTCTGATGTCACTAATTTGATTTGTAGCATGCTGGAAACCAACAACTTAGCTGCTAAACAGATAGCTATTGAGACCTAAAATGAGGTAAAGAGGTAGGAACCCTTGTGAGTTCTGGATTTTATAGGCACCTGGAGCTATGGCTTCCCTCCCACCCTAGAAGGGTGTGGGCCTTAGGTGTATGCACACACTACTCTTCATCACTTTGGGTGCTTTCTTCTCAGAACTACACTCCACGGATGCTTCCTGAAATCAGAACCTCTGAGATGGAGAACCATTGCTTTCTTGGAAGGAGAAAAAATGTGGAAAAACTTTCAGAAGGCTGAGGAGTCAGGGAGAAAGGCATCTCTGTGGTTCAGGCCCATAGAGAGATGCTGGACTGGTTTAAGGGAGCATGAAAAAGGGAAGACTGGTTAAAAGGTCATGCCCTGCTCCAGGGAAAACCAATACCCAGTTGGAGCCACATGCCTTGGTAAATCCCAAGGTGAGGGCTCCAGCATCTGCGTCTCCTGCTCTCTCAGCCTACCCATCTGCATCTCCAGACCTTGCTGCAGGACTAACATGTTTTGCAAAGTGAAATACTAATGCCTCCTTGCAAACTGTGCCCACTTTTGGTCATTTGCATCTGAGCCCTCCTTCCTGGAGGATCACAGAATAATGATGGATCAAAAGTTTGACACGGAAACCACTGTTTACCCCTAGATCTATAACATAGTCTATACTTGGGAGATCTAGCTTGGATCTCAGAGGATAATTTGACCTATTATGAGGCACATATTAAAAACATACCCCAAAGATGTAAACTCTCAGAAAACAGCATTGCAGCAAAGCATAGTATTATTTAAAATCCGGGCCAAAGGTCACACTCACAGAAACCTCTCTGTAACTGCTAGGGATACTAGAAAAGGAATTATAGTCATCCAATGCACATCAGACAAACTTCTGTTAACTTCAGAGCATTGCATCTGGTTGGCTGGCCACGTTTACTCCAGCCTCATGTCCATTTTTCAGGAAATGAATTGCTAAAGAGGAATTCAGTGGCTGGAGCATCTTCTGGAACCTGTTTTCTTCATCTTTGAAACCACAGATGTTTGCAACTTTTGAGATCTTGCTCCTTGGTTATTTAGAGTGACATTTTGAGGTCAGAGTTTCTGTAAATATAAGAATATTTGGGACCTTATTTTCCCCCTTCTGGATTCTTTTATTCATACCTGCATTTCTGAAATATTTTTAAGCCATCTATTGTGTGCCAGGCAGGGTACTAAGTGCTAGAGGTGGGCAAAACCAGACATTGTTCTACCTATTAATAGTAGGGCATTTAGTCAATTGGCAAAGACAGATGTTAATCAAAGAATCACGTGAATGCATTAACTTGCAACTGTGACTAAGCAAAGAGGCAGGACGAGTTGCTCTGAAATCATATGATGATAGCTCATATTCATTCAGTGTTATCTGCCAACACTGTTACCCCTATCAAGCCCCTCCGTTAATTAGCCAGTATTACAGATAAGCAAACAGAGGCACAGATAGGTCATAAAACTAGTAAGCGCTGGAGCCAGAATTCAAACTCAGGCATTCTGACTCTGGAACCTTTGTCTTTAACTCCTGTACTGGGAGGCCTTGAGCCCTACAGGACCATGAGCAAAGGCTTCTATGATGAAGTGGCACCTGAGTTGTGATTTGAAAGATAAGTGGGAGTTGCTTAGGTAAAAAGGTGGTGTTCCAGACAGAGAGAACCGCATGTGCAAAGGTCCTGTGGCTGGAAGCCATAGGGAATGCAGAAAGCAGAGGGGGCCGTGGAGTGAGAAGAGGTTGGCAGGGATCAGACCATGTAAGGTTTTGACTGGACTGCTCCTCCCAATCTTTTCCCAGATGGATTTTTGCCCATGTGGCATGGCTTTATGCTAGAAGCAGCCTTTGGAGAGTGCTAACTGAGCTGTTTACCTTTTAGTGGTAGTAGATCTCACATGGCAACTACTTAATACATAAAGGATTCCCCAAGGGGTGACCAGGAGAAGCAAAAGCTAGAATCTTTTGCAGGCTGATATCTGTTGTGGAAACCCCTCCCCTCAGCAACCCAGGATGGCAGGACTTCAGCCAGAATGGCTGCAGGATAGAGACAAAGACATTAGAGGTTCCCTGAAAGGAAGAGAGGGCCCTGGCCAGGACCCTACAGCATTCCCGATGTCTGCCCTTTGTTTCCCCTGGTGCTTGTCTGTCAACACGATGTCTGCCATTCTAGAACATGTCTCTCTCACCTTTGCTCACACTGTCCCCTCCACTGGGGGGGCCATCTGCCACTTTCCACCCCAAATTCTGCTTGTCAAATTCCAGCTCTCTTCAAAGCAGTGCTACAAGCCATCTCCATGAATCCTTTTCCTGGCCTTTAGCCAGAAGAAGGGTCTCACTCCTTGTGTGTCAGCAGAACTTTTTATTCCCTGCTCACAGCATTTGTCATATTTTTTCTTTATATTACAGTCACTCAAACTCATGTCTCATCTCTCCTAAAAGATTGTAAACTCTAGGTCTATGTGTGTGTCTGGTATCCCATAGTGAACAGAGCACAGTGCCAGGCGTGTAGTAGACGTGCAGTAAATAATTGTTTGATCTTACTCATAGCCTTTGCCTCTTCTCTATCCCCTATTCAGCTCTTCCCTTTTTCAACTCTTTCATTTGCAAGTGAAAGAAAAACCAGCTCAAAATCACTTAAGCAAATGAAAGGATTTACTGGCTTGTGGAATTAGAAGATTGAGACCCACCTTCATGCATGGTGGCTCCCAGGGGCCCAGATGATGTGGTCAGGAGCTATTTGTCTCCACCCTGAGCCTCTCCTCTCCTGCGTGTGTTGGTTACTTCCTCAGGCGCCGCTGGTAGCAAATGGCTGCCAGCCATCATCCTTCCAGATTCAGATCCACAGGCAAAGAGCAGGTGCCTTTTCTGCAGTAGTTCAGCAAAACTCTCAGCTCATCTCACTGGATTCGATTGAGTCACTGCGGGTCAGAGAGTGTGATGCTGTGATTGGCCAAGTTGAGTCATATGCTCTACGTCTGGAGCTTACCGCGGTGGTGGGAGCTTCTGGACAGAAAGTGGAGGAGGTGGGAACTTGGTCTGTCTTCCTGGAAGTAAGGTGAATGGAGGCTGTGGAGCAAAACCCCGTGCCTAGCAGGCAGTAATGTGACTCCATGTGGGGCACTGAGAGGCTGTAGCTCTTCGCTTTTGAAAGGCTGCTGTTGACATCGTTAGAGTGGAAATATCCACGCAGTGAGAGAAAGGGTACGCCGGCCTAGATTTTAGGTCCTAAACTTCTTCCCCAAAGACTAGCAAAGGAAATCCCCTGATTTTTAAAGCTGGATGAAGAGTTAGGAAATGCAGTCACGTGAGTCCCGGAGGCTTTTTCCCTGCTGTGTCCTTCTCGGCCAAAATGAAATGTCTGTCTCCAAGGGAGGACTTCCATCCTCTGATTAAGGGGGCAGAGCTTCCTCCTGTCCTGGGAGTTTCCACAGCCCAGTGTACTTTTCATTGTGATGGTCTCTGGGTGCTGTGAGCTCAGTCATGGGGCTTTGGGGATAGGCATTTAAGGTTCCTCAAGTCCCTGGGTACAGTCACTTTGGAATTATTGAATGGGCTGCTCTTTCCTGCTGAAATCTTGCCTCAGTGACTCGTTTTCTGAGTGAGCAGCGCAGGATTTCAGCAACTCCACAGGTACAGAGGGCACTGGAAAAGCTACCTGGAGACACTCTAGAGCTGAGTACAGGTTGCTGATTAATCTGCTTCTCTGCCTGGCCCATCAGCTTCATGAAGGCAGGGGCCTTGCAGGTTCACTCACCATCACACTAAAGGCTTCATCTCACTTAATTGTCACAATGATTTGCCTTTTATTATTATTATTTTTTTTTTTTTTGAGACGGAGTCTTGCTCTGTCACCCAGGCTGGAGTGCAGTGGCCGGATCTCAGCTCACTGCAAGCTCCGCCTCCCGGGTTCACGCCATTCTCCTGCCTCAGCCTCCCAAGTAGCTGGGACTACAGGCGCCCGCCACCTCGCCCGGCTAGTTTTTTTTGTATTTTTTAGTAGAGACGGGGTTTCACCGTGTTAGCCAGGACGGTCTCGATCTCCTGACCTCGTGATCCGCCCGTCTTGGCCTCCCAAAGTGCTGGGATTACAGGCTTGAGCCACCGCGCCCGGCCTGTCTTTTATTTTTGAGACGGAGTCTCACTCTGTCGCCCAGGCTGGAGTGCAGTACTGGGATCTCAGCTCACTGCAAACTCCGCCTCCCGGGTTCAGGCCATTCTCCTGCCTCAGCCTCCCGAGTAGCTGGGACTACAGGCGCCCGCCACTACACCTGGCTAATTGTTTTGTATTTTTAGTAGAGATGGGATTTCATCATGTTAGCCAGGATGGTCTCGATCTCCTGACCTCGTGATCCACCCACCTTGGCCTCCCAAAGTTCTGGGATTACAGGCGTGAGCCACTGCACCCAGCCACTGTCACAATGATTCTTGAAGAACCCAAGACAGAAAGTTTAACTATTTTGCCCACATCACCCCAGTGGTAAGAGGTTGATCCAACCAAATTGTGTGACTCTACAACTTCTGCTTTTAACCATTTTGCTGGGCAGCCTAATTTATTTCTGAGACATCTGTGACCCTCCCCCTAACATGCAGGCAGCCCTGGTACCCATTTCTCTTTCTGGAAGACACTCCGGGCATTTACTCTGGTGTCATTTGAGAGTTGGCCATGATGAGGAGATGCTGTTTCCTCACCCAGGTCTTGCTCAGGACTTAGGTTCACTTGCAGGCCTGTTGCCTTTCTCAGTTTAGAGCTCAGATGTGCTCAAGCTGGGGCTGATAGGGTTTCTCCACCGGTCAAGACAACGAAAATGCATTTCTGGCATGGTTTGAATTAAACGAGAATTGCCCGTTTTTCATAAACATTTACAGTAGTTGTGGATGCAGAGTTGAAAGGTTTAGGGTTTTGGTGTTTAATTAGAAACAAATGCCCTTTATGGTCCCTTTAGCAAGGGCAGCATGTCTCAGATTATTAGGATTATTCCTCTTATTTGTGCCTGCATTTTGATTTTGTTTCCACTGCTCTCGGTGCTGACTTCTCCAAGGTGGCTGGGCGTGGTGCTGGGAAATGGGATCCTCAGAATCGCTGGTGAAGTTTCTGTCTGAGAGCCAGGGCTCTGGGCCGGCTTTGGGCCCCACCTCACAGGCAGCCCAAGGCCCCCTCCTTCCTTTCCAGAGGCTGGGGTAAGCGGAAAGCTTAGCGGGCAGAGCAGCTGCATCCTCTCTTGGGGCCTGGGAAGAGAGATATTTGCCAGCCTTGAGAACCCAGGTGCTCTGAGATGAGGCTGATGGTGCCCCTAGGCTGAGCCCTAACTCTTGGTTTAAAACAAGGGCAGCCTGCAGCACGGGGAAGGGGGGAGGGGGTGGGGGACGCATGCATGGGAACCCAGCCCCCTGGGAAGCAGCAGAGAGGACTCTGAACCATGCAGTTTGCAAATGTCTTTGTTTTGTCATTAAGGAAGGTTTTGAAGCTGTTTCTGCAGAAGAGGAAAAGACCATTCACAGCAGCCTGAGACCATCTACACCCCAGGAGAGGGTATCATCCATTTGGTGTCTCCTAAAAACAGGCCTGTGTCTCTTGTCAGACTTCCTAAGAGTCCAGCTTCAGCCTGGCTACTCACTCCTTCAGGTCCCCTCTGCACCTCTGTCTTGAAAGCAATAGACAAAATAGAAGGATGGAAAATGCCTGAAAGGCCTTCCTACTTGTTAAGGATGTCGTCAGCTCTGATAAAGCAGTATCTTTGAATACTTGGTGACAAAGAGGCCATCTTTGGCCTCAAAGAGGTTTTTTCATAAACCAAGAAGTTTACAGCCAGAAAAGTCTTTTAAAGCCATTTCAGTCTATAATTCTCACTTTACAGATGGAACAACTGAGGCCCAGAAAAGGGAAAGCGCTTGCTTCATGGATGGTAAGATAGTCCAGGTTGTCTGCACCCTAGAACACCGCATTTTACCTCAGTATGTGCAACGAGTGCAGAGATTTGTATTCTTTCCTCTCAGATGTATTTAGATACTTCATAAAAGACATTCAGTTTTCCCTAGTTAAGCCTAGGCAGGATTACATTATTTCCTCCATAAAACAGTTCTGAAGGCACTATTCCATAATTCACTTGGAAAATTTGGAAATTTTAGTAAAATTTAAAGAAGAAACTAAAAGTCACTCATATTCCCATGTCCTAAAGTCAATTCTATTACTATTAACATAGTCATTGTTTCCAATTGGCTTTTTTTACTTAGAAAATTAGACTTTGAATGATGCCGATGCTTGGCTGTGAGGTTTAAGCCTCAGTGCTGCCATTTCTTAATTGTGAGCCCAGGCCAGTTCCTTAACCCCACGATACCTCCATGTTCTCATGGGGCTCTTGTGAAGGTTAAATAAAATTATTAATGTGGGGTGTTCAGCATAGTGCCGGTGCATTTTAATAACTTGCTATTGTTATCATCATAAGAAAAATAGAAAAATCTGGACCTGACATAGTGGCTCTCGCCTGTAATCCCAGTACTTTGGGAGGCCGAGGCGGGTGGATCACAGGATCGGAAGTTCAAGACCAGCATGGCCGATATGGTGAAACCCCGTCTGTACTAAAAATACAAAAGTTAGCTGGGCATGGTGGTGTGTGCCTGTAGTAGTCCCAGCTACTCAGGAGGCTGAGGCAGGAGAATCGCTTGAACCTGGGAGGTGGAGGTTAAAGTGAGCCGAGATTGTGCCACTGCACTTACCCTGGGTGATAGAGCAAGACTGCGTCTCAAAAACAAAAATAAATAAAGTAAAAATCTGGAAGCCCCACATAATAACAACACAGAAATTATTAAGTTAGAAGAACAAAACAAAATGAGAGTAATGTAGAAGAATGATTACCAATTACTCAACAACTCAAGAAAAGAACTAATTCGGTTGGTTGGTTTTTAACCCTAGTTCCTTAAATCTATTTGGACAATTTTTAAAAATATATGTATATATTTTTAAGGAGGAGATTATTAGAAAGTAACAGAAAATGAGTCCCTATATCTTCTCCCTAGAGGAGAACTCCATTTAAATGTTCTTAAACCAACAGAAATTATATGAATGCTAATATGAAATTGTAAGAGGCCGGGCGCTGTGGCTCAAGCCTGTAATCCCAGCACTTTGGGAGGCCGAGACGGGCGGATCACGAGGTCAGGAGATCGAGACCATCCCAACATGCGCTAACATGGTGAAACCCCGTCTCCACTAAAAAATACAAAAAACTAGCCGGGCAAGGTGGCGGGCGCCTGAAGTCCCAGCTACTCGGAGGCTAAGGCAGGAGAATGGCGTGAACCCAGGAGGCGGAGCTTGCAGTGAGCTGAGATCCGGCCACTGCACTCCATCCAGCCTGGGTGACAGAGCGAGACTCCGTCTCAAAAATAAAAATAAAAAAAAAAATAAATTGTAAGATATATATGCCAACAGGGCATTTTCAGGGGTTTCTTTCTTTTCTCCTTTTTTTTTTTTTCCTTTTTTCCAAATTCTCTGGATGGGGTTAGTTACACCCGGCTGTTTTAATAGAACAAAGTCATATAATGAACTTTTTCACATAAAGTGCATTTTTTCCATGATTCACTCACTGTACCTTGTTTATGCAGCTTGTAAATATGGTAGATTAAATAGGTTTCTTTCTTTGGTGTGCAAAAGTCCAGATGCCTCAAAGCCAGGGAGGAAGAATGAGGGGGAGGAAGAAGGGAAGAAAGAAGGAGGAGAAAGCAATAAATGGATGGGGAACAGGCGGGTACAACATGAAAATAAAAGCAATGTACGGCCATGGAAAAATGGAGAGAGCTTTACTGGAGTGGAAAGTGCAAGTCCTGTTCCCTGCCCCCACCCCCACCCCTGGCCAAGGTCAAGTTCTAAACAGACGTGGCTGGGGCATAGAGGAAACTTCTTTCTGAGACTTTGGAAATTGTCTCACAAATCGGACCTCAGCTTTTGGGGCTGCTGATTGGGCCCGCACTCTCTGGCACTCTGAGAGGCCAGGTTTCTCAGAGCTGAGGACCGAGCTAGCTCTTGGAGGTACAGGGTTCTATGGGCATGCCTTGCAGTTGGATAGCTTGACTTATAAAGTAGGTTGGGATAGACCGATATAGAGCCTGGGGTATGTTTCAAAACACTTCACCAACAAAAAAAAGAAAAGAAAAAAGGGGGCCAGCTGGAGCAAATGTAGCAACTTCATTGATAATGGATGAATCTGAGTGATGGGTATATAGAAGTTGTGATGTTTAATTTTATGTGTCAACTTGGCTGGGATACAGTGCCCAGATAGTTGGTCAAACATTATTCTGGACGTTTCTGTGAAGGTATTTTTTTTTTTGGATGAGTTTAGCATTTAAATTGGAGGACTTTGAGTAAAGCTGATTACCCTCCACAATGTGCTGGACTTCATCCAATCAGTTGAGGCCTTCACTGAACAGAGACTAGGGAGGAACCCTGCCAGTGGACTGCCTTTGAATCTAAATGCTTCCCTGGGTCTTTAGCCTGCCAGCCTACCCCATCAGATTTTGGACTTACCTCCAAATATGTGAGCCAATTTCTCTCTTTTTTTTTTTTTTTTTTTTTTTTTGAGACAGTCTCTCACTCTGTCTCCAAGGCTGGAGTGCAGTGGCACTGTGTTAGCTCACTGCAACCTCTGTCTTCTGGGTTCAAGCAATTCTCCTTCCTCAGCCTCCCAAGTAGCTGGGATTATAGGTGCCCACCACCGCGCCTGGCTAGTTTTTATATTTTTAGTAGAGACAAAGTTTTACCATGTTGGCCAGGCTGGTCTCGAACTCCTGACCTCAGGTGATCCACCTGCCTCTGCCTCCCAAAGTGCTGGGATTACAGGTGTGAGCCACCATGCCCAGCTGCCAATTTCTTAAAATAAATCTCTCTCTCTCTGTATATATCTGTATCTATATCTATATATAGATATGTGTGTGTGTATATATATATGTGTGTGTATGTATGTGTGTGTGTGTATATCTATATATACACACATATTCTATTGGTTCTGTTTCTCTGGAGAATCATGACTAACATAGAGGCTCATCATGTTATTTCTTAAATTATATCTGTTTGAAAATTTGGGCCGGGCTGTTAAAATAAGAATGATCTGGCCAGGCGTGGCGGCTCACGCCTTTAATCCCAGCACTTTGGGAGGCCGAGGTGGGTAGATCACAAGGTCAGGAGATCGAGACCATCCTGACTAACACAGTGAAACCCTGCCTCTACTAAAAATACAAAAAATTAGCCGGGCGTGGTGGCGGGTGCCTGTAGTCCCAGCTACTTGGGAGGCTGAGGCAGGAGAATGGTGTGAACCCAGGAGGCGAAGCTTGCAGTAAGCCCAGATCTGTAGTCAAATCTTCCCCCATCTCTTACTAGCTGTGTGACCTGGGGCAAGCCACTGACCTTCTCAGACTCTCAGTCTTCTCTCCATCACCTGCAACAAGGAACTATTCATAATATCCATCGTTATGAATCCATATTATGAATAACAGTTCATAATATCTCATTGGGTTTGGAGATAATTATATGAGATAGATGTTACCTAATTCACGTATTTATTTATGCATTGATTCAACAAATAGTTACTGCACATCATCCCTGGTGCTGGAGTTGTGACATTGAATACAAAGGGCTGATTGCCCTGCCCTCAAGCAGCTTACATTTCAGTGAAAGAGATGGAACTAAGTGAGATAATCACACTCCCAAACATACAATCATAAATGGGAATAAGGGCTTTAAAGGAAAGGACCATGATTTTATGAGAGATGAATATGACCAAGAATGGAGGCTTCAGGAAGGGCTTCCTGGAGACAGTGACACTTGAGCTGAGGGGAAACAGGTGGTGCAAAGGCCTTGAAGAGGGAGAGAAGGAGGTGAGTATTACAGCAAGAAGGTTCAGGAGACAGGCAGGGAGCATGAGCCCAGGGAAGGTTGCAAAGGGCAAAGGTGCACAGGACCAGGCTAGGCCAGGTGGGAAGTCCTGTCAAAGAGTACGGTCCAGACAATGTGCAGTAAGAAGCCACAGAGAAGTGTCCTATTAACATAGCATTTCCTCTCTCTCTCTCTCTCCCTCTCCCTCTCTCATGTGTGTGTGTGTGTGTGTGTGTGTGTGTGTGTGTGTGTATGTGTCTGTGAGAGAGAGAGAGAGAGAGAGAGAGAGAGAGAGAGAAAGTGGTGGTGGTGACCAGGAGCAGCTGCTGTTGCTGTTCTTACCATCCTCACTACCAAAACCATGTACTAGGATGCTTCAGCTGCCGCAGAGCTCGCTGAGGACAGGGCCCTGTGCTTTAAGCCTATATTTAGAAAGTGCATCTTTTGCAAGCAGGCAGCCACCCAGAGAGGACTGCCAGCAGACAGCAGTCTAGGCCACAGGGCTTCCATCTCGTGCCACGTACTTTCTCTGGCACCTTGACCCAATCATTCTTAGCTGTGAGCCTCAGTTTCCTCATCTGGAATAGAATAATACCTGATAGAACAGCCTTGCAGAGCAGCTGTGAGTTTATTGATATCAGAGCCCATGAATGTGGAAAGGCTTTGAAAACGTACAAAAGCACAGGGAAAAAAAAAAAAAAAAAAAAAAGGTAAGGCGGCATTTGCTCCGCATCTGGTTTCCATATTGTCTCAGGCATTTTGTGTTGGGAGAGCTGCCTGGGAGACGGCTGCTTAGTTCCAGGTTTAGGCCTCAGGGTCCCCAGTGGTGAAGAGAAGAATTTTTGGATAATGAGAATAACCAGGACATGGTACTCTACCCTTCATAGAGGCCTTTTGCAAGAGAGGCCTCATTTCATTCTCACAGGCTACTGGTGGAACCACAGGACAGGTATTGCAAACACCCTTTCATAGACAGATCAGATGCTCAAGATGATAGGTTCTTTGAGAAAGTGGTGAATCCAGGACTCTAACTCCTGTCTTATGTAGCCAAATTCAGTTCTCTGTTTAATACACACTCTTTTTCTATAACAAGTATGGATCATGGAGTTTTAAAACTGGAGTTACTTTAGAGATCAACAGACGCATTTTGTTTGACCTGCATAGCACAGTAGTCTTACATGTCTGATTTTGTTGCCAAGATGTAGGAATTTGGTAGTTCATATAAAAGTCTAAGTTTGGGGTTTCTCTTTTGAGAAATGGAGGAGGCCACTGGAGATCTCCATTTCTGAAAAACAACATTGGCTGGAGGGAGAGGTGGTGACTGTGTCTTTAGCTGACCCAGGAACTCTCCAATTTGCCACCATTCCTTCTACTCCCACGAAGCCTGCCTGGTACCCAAGTAAACAGTGCACATTTGGGACCCGTCATCTAAGCCACCCATGTTATAAAAGTAGAAAAACTGAGTTCCAGAGAAGCCAAGTGGCCCATCGAAGGACACCCAGCTTTTGATTGTCAGAACTGGAGTAGACAGAGAATTTGGATGCCTTCTCTCCAGCCCAGCCCTTGGCCACGCTCAGTTCCTTGCTGACACACGTATGTCAGGCTCACAAGAAAGGTGTCTATGTGGCTGGGGGTTTTTCCTGCCCTTGTTTTCTAGCCCAGATGATAGGGACTTAAGTGATAGCAAGTGCGGCACATGGGGCAATGAATGGGCAGATTGAGAGTAACTGTGTAGACACATTTAGAGGGGAAAAGGCCATGTCTCATTTGCAAAAAACCCAGATGAAGCCACATTATTTACATCTCCTGTAACAACTGACTAAATAGTCAATTAGTAGAGTAATTCCAAAATGATTTATTAAAATTTAATCTGAAAGGAGAAAAATGACTGTATCTCTGGGAGCCGAACACTAGGTCCTTTTCAAACAACTGCTATGGAGGGCATTGCCCATGTGGCATGTTTTGAGAGTACTAGATCTCACCCACAGGCATTCACATCAGCTGGTAACCCCTGGAATGTGGGGGCCACAAGTCACTTCAGCCTGGTATTCAACACATGCATCTAAAATCCTTGTGATTTTTATTTGGAGGAGGCCTCCTGCTGTCTGTGAAACTGGCCACCAGCTGCTTCCCCAGCCCCTATTGTGGACCAACCGGATCCTCATTAGGCATCTTCCACCCCGGGCTAGACCTGACAGCCTGAAGAAGGCCCCCTGGCCCTGTCTCATGGGGGTCCTCTGGAGCAGAAGGAGGTCTGGATGGGGACCCAGGAAAACTGCTTGTGTCCCCAGCTGTGCTCCAACTAGTCCAGCTCTGCTGTCTGCTGCTTCCCTTCTTTGGACCTCAAGTGTTTGTTGAGGGGCTTATAAAACACCTTCAGCAGCAAAATTCTTTCATTTGACAATTCCTTCAGAGAGGATGAGGAACCCGAGCTTCATTCCCTATATTTGCAGCACTGAGGGTTCCTGAGCCCCCACCTCTCCTCCTCCCTAATAGAAACTGCACTAGCTTTTTATTTCTCCCCTGGTCTCTCAGACTTCCTGGGGACTGAGCAAAGCTCTCCTATGGCTGGGGGTTTTGTGTGCTACCCCACGGAGGAAGCGTTCATCTTCATTATTCTAAAGAGGAGCTGCCGGAGCAACAATGAGACATTTTATGAGAAAGAAGACCTTAAACTGGTTTTCATTAAATGTGGCTTGATGGAGGCGCACCGGAAACGTCCATTGGAGCAATGGCAGCCTTTCAAAGCCCCCCTGCAGAAACGATAAGCTATAAAAACAAATGGCCCAGCAACAGAACAAAAAACAAGGCTCCGGGAACATTTGCTGGGCTGCAAACATGGCCCGCTGGGCCCTACCCCGCCTCCCAGAGGCTGAACCATCCAGACCTGGCCGATCTAGAGGATGAAAGGAGCCAGGGGTGCTTCCCCACCCCAGGAGATTCAGTGGTGGTGGGCAGGGTTGGGGCAAGTCGAGGACATTCCTGGGCGTCAGCAGAGCGCCAAGACAGCAGCTCACATGCACCATGTGCCAGGCACTGTAAGAAGCCATTTACACGCATCCCCTGCTGTCTTGCTAACGCCCCTACAGAGACATGCTATTACCATTCTCATTTTGCAGCCAGCAAAGGAAAGAAAGGGAGGCTCAGAGATGTTGAGAAGTTGTCCCAAAGTCCCAGGGCTGAGTGGGAAAAATGGGACGTAAACTCTGTTCCAAAGAAAGTGCCCCAAACCACCTGCGACTCCGCCTCCTATGAGGAAATGGTTATGGACTTGAACTGAGCTTCAGACCTCGGGAGAGAGAGCCTTGGCAATAAATCATCGAGCCCAAACTCCTCGTTTCCCACATAAGTTGTAAGTGGCTGGGTTAGGGGTGGGGAGGAGACAGCTCTCAGGTACCAGAGACGCCTGGGATTGCACACATCTTCCTTCCTCACTCCTTACTGGCTGTCTGTGCATAGACAGTTCCCTACCCTCACTGAGCCTCAGTTTTCTCTTCCATGAAATGGGAGGAGCCTCAACACCTAGTTTTGATTAGTGTCACTATGATGGTGAAATAAGATTCATTCAACACACATTATTGGGCAGCTTCTAGTGCCTGGCACTGTGCTTGGCCTTGGAGATGTAGCAGTGAACGAAACAGACCAAAATCCCTGCCCTTACAGGACCTAGATTCTAATGTGGAGATGGACAGTGAATATGATAGAAAAGGAAACGAGGCTGCATGTCAGAAAATGATGTCAGTCACTTGAAGAAAAATGAATCCCAGAGAAGGGGTGGGGCTGCAACATGGAACAGAGTTAATAGGGTGCTTAGGGAGGGTCTCACTGGGAAATGATTTAAAACAAAGTCTTGCCAGGGCTGAGGGCACAGTGCTCCTGGAGAAGGGCATAGGAAAGGCAAAGGCCTGGAAGTGGAAGCCAGCCTAGTCTGTGAAGGACCAGCAGGGAGGCTGGACAGAATGAAGAGACCCAGGAAGTGCTGAGCAGAGCCCCTGCCTCCTGGGTAGCTGCTGTCACCGTTATTCTTCTTTTCATTGTATTAACCACAGAGCCAGATGTCCGGACTCTCCTCCCCAGTCTGAAGCTTTTCCTAGCTTATCCCTTACCGCATAGGTTGGGATGATGCTGTCTGGCTCCTGGCCACTGGGCCCTCACTTTCTGCTCTCCCTTCCATCCATGTATTCATTTCTCACAGCATTACCGAGAACCCTGTGTGTGCTCAGGGACCCTAAGAAAGGCACCAAAAACAGGGTGATGGGACCCAAGACCCCCAAATGGGACTCTCTAGCTCCCCTGCTCCTTGGGTTCCTTTAGCAGCAGAGGCTTCCGGCTGTCCAGCCCAGCCATGCTCTGAACCACACCCAAGAACTCAGGCTTCTCACAACCCTGGCAGGAGGACCCAGCCCAGTGGTTACCCCCTGGCACAGCAGCTATGAGCACAGCTGGCCATCCTCTCTTTGCCTCTTTTAGCTCTCCTCCTGTCCTGTTCTTTGCAGTGTTTGTGTACTCTGTCCGCTCCACATGACACACACAGAAACTCTTGCCTGGAGGACAGAGGTTTGATGAGTGCTTCTTGGAGTGTCACCAATGGAAGCAGATTATCCCTGGGAGTCTCACTGAAAGGATAAATTGTTCCTCAGTTACTGAGATGTTCAACTCTTTCCCATTTATGATGCCTGACACTCCTGTGACCCATCCATTCCACCTGATCCCATGCATTCCCACCTGATCCGATGCACAGCAGCCCACACCTTCCGCAGCTCTGCAGAAATGCAGTAGGACATCAGTGTTCACTGCGTGTCCTAGCGACTCACTGCTTCTCACCACTCCATTCTTCTGATCCCTCCCCAGTGGAGTAATGTAATTGGATTTGCCTCTTAGAAGGAGCTCTCTGGTTGCCATTTGGAGTTTGGAGTATGGATGGGGAGTATGTTGACACAGGGAGTTCTATTAGCAAACTATGGCAAGAATCTAGGAGAGAGATGTGGCCATGGTGGAGTGAGGATGGAGAATGGGCACTGGTTTCCAGAGATATTCTAAAGAATAAAAGCATCACGGTTTGGTGATTGATGAGATGGGAGAGAAGTTTTTGGAGAAAGCACTTACGCAGCCAGAAAAATGATGACTGGCAATACAGATGAAGGTACAGTTCAATAGATGTGGAAAGTAGGGGCTATTTTGCATTACATGATGGAAACATCACAATGATAACCACAGAAGTAGACACCTTTAGCAAAGATTAACATGGATGTCAAACCTCTTGTCTAACACTGGTCACAAGACCCCTGGGCAAGGAATTTACACTTTGTGAGACGTAATTCTTCCTTTGTTGTTTGAGGATGTGATAAGGTAACAGCCCTAGCACAGTGTCTGGCACGTAATAGACAGCATCTATTGCTGTAATGATTTGTATGTTGTTGTGTGGAATGATAGTGACTGTTGTATTTTGTCCCTTCCCCCACCTTCCTTGGTAAGGGTCTCAGAAGGGGTTTCTTGACTTTAAGCTGTTTGATATTATGCTGAATTCTTCAAGGATTCCAAGGAGTATCCAGCAAGGTTCCAGCATTTGGCAAACAACTCACAATTCAGATTTATCCTAAGTGACTCTGGTCAGTAAGAGGAAAACAAATAATGCCCCAGGGGACAATTCCTAGAAGGACTGCCCCCTCACCTTCCCCCATTGATATGGGGTGGGGGAGGCGGAGAACTTCTTAGGTGGAGAAGGATTTGGCCTCTTCCCAGCTGGAAACAAAGGGTGGGTGTGATAGAGATGGGGATGGGAGGTAAGGAATGGGGGCCAAATGGCACATCAGTCACTAATAAAAGGCTGTTGTTGAGGCTAATAAACCCAGTAGCCCATCACTGGGCCACATGTGTGAGTGGGAGGACAGCCCTTTTCTGTCTGTCGAGCACTTGCCCAACCCAAGCAGCAGGGCCCTGGAGCTCAAGGAGGAGCATAACTCTAACTGGGAGGCCAAGACCTGAAGCTTGGAGGCCAAGACTTTACATGCTTGAAGAAGGGAATAGGGAGCGTCCCAGACAGACCCAGAGGTATCTAAAGGCCCACATCACTCATCCCCATCAGTAGCCTCTCCTGCCTGGGCAGCCCTGTTTAGTCCCACGCTGCCCTGCCCCAGCCATGGCTGATTGGATGAGGGCTGAGCACTGGGACCAACAGCAGCCACCTCATCACCTGGATCGCCTCCTGTGAATCAGCCTCCCTGAACGGACGAAATAGGCCAGGCAAGGTTCTTGTTCTTGAGAATCTGAATTGAGGATCGTGGGGAGGTGGAGTTGATTAGTGGTGAAAGGTAAGGCTTCGAGAGAGAGAGGGAGAGTGGCCAGGGCAGCCATGACATGCAAGCTGCAGTTCTGAGGAACCAGAGAAGAGGGACGTAGAGAGAAGCAAATGGCATGCAGAGACAGCGTGGCAGGAATGAGGAGATCCGTGGTGCCCCAGCTCCTGACACTCCTCCAGATCCTACGGACTGGGTGAATCCTTCCCCAGCCTAGCTCTCATTCTCTTGATTTAGCTTAAGTGCCTCCTTCATTCTTACAACCAAGAGAGACTTACAGGGTGAAGCTGACCACACACCACGTCATCTGCGTGACCCACCTCTGTGGTCTTCTCCAAGGGAAGGGAAACTGGAGGGAGGCCAGCCTCCATCCCGCCCGAGGCCACCAGGCCTCGTTTGTGACCGCACTGGAGCCAGGCTGGGGAGAGCGCTGCAGTGACCTGGCCACTCACTCATCTTTATGAGGACATCCCCCACGTGGGAGCCTTCCTTTTTCATCGGGATGTTTTTCTTGATGTCCGGCCGAAACATTTCCCTTTTTTATTTCTTCCTATTAGTCTAAGCTCTGGCCCTCGATGTTACTGGCTGATGTAACCCTGTCTCCCTGCAGCTCTCCCTCCAAGTGCAGATATTTGACTGCTTACGCGTGGACAGCTTTTGCTGCCGCCCCCCCTCCCAGACAGCTCCTCCACAGTCCCTGTTATTTCAGCCTTACTCCTCCACTCCCCCAGAGACGAGGTCTGATGAAGTTCAGGGATAGATGGAAGGACAGATTAAACACAGCGGGTGCAGGAAGGCAGGAAGGCAGGCCAGGAGAAGGGAGACTCATGGACTTGCAGTGAAACACCAGAGATATGGAGCCTTGAGCAGATATGGGACCTAGCAAATCATCCCAGTGGTCACAGCCCAGGAGGAATCCCTGAAGAGGATTCCCTTCTCTAAGGGGTAGAAGCTGAGAGTGGTTGTTTTAGGAAGACCTGAAGCTTTCTGGGTAGAAATAGAAAGCAGAAGGAAGACAAGTATTGGCTGCTGTGGAATCCATTAGAAGGCTTAGAGAAGTTTTGACTATTCCTTTTGTCCTGTAGGCAAGAGGTAACTAGTCTGCTGTTGGGGAAGCTGTGGGTAACCTTGAAGTAGACAAAAATTTGGATGAAAAAGGTGACCCAGAGCTGCTGTCAATGAGAAGGGGAAAAAGGGGAAATAATTTGAAAGACACTCAAAGCTCTTCATTTTTTCATGAAAGATCTGTCCTGTCTTCTCATATTCCTTTTTTTCTGTTCTCAGGCATTTCACTGCCTTTTGGGGAAGTCAAGTTTTTGGGGAAGTCAAGTTTGGTGCCATGAGTTACGGAGTCAACGTGTTGCATTTTCAAGGCATGAGATAGAGAAAGAAAGATGAGTTTTGGTCCCGACAGTATTAATATCCATAGTTCAGAGTCAGAAAATCTATAATACAGATGCCACTACTCTCCAGTCCCAAGGCTGGCTTAACCAATACCTTCTGCACTCTTCACAGAGCCACAGTGAGTATGGTTCTCCAGGCAGCCAGGGCCAGCCTGTCTTAATAACATTCTAGATGAGATGTATTTACCATCTTGGGCAATGTTCCCATTTTCAATACAACCTTCAATGATCTCAGCATTGGGGGATTAACGTGGCACAAGGGAGTGGTGATCTTCACCATAGCTGTACTGAAAAGAAAAAGAACTGACCTCTTCTGTAGGATATAGGGAAAAGAACCTATCTGTGTGGACTTGATTGGTTCCTGGCTTCATCCTATATAAATCCTGTGATCTCAGATAGATTCTTAGATTTTCTGTCTCAATTTTCTCAACTGTAAAATGGGTTTAAAACATCAACTCTGCAGAATTACCATGAAGATTGAAGACACTATATGTCATTGCTTTTCACAGTGCTTGGAAAATGCTCAGTAAGGGGTAGTTTGGCAAAAATTGTGAAAATTCTTAAGACTCTTTCAAGTCTAGCAACTTGCCTTAGTGTGTTTTTGGCTGAATTGGTTCAAACAACATTGACTTGGCATATCAACACATTGACTTCAACGTTTGTAAAACTAACCAGGGAAAAACATTCCTGCTTGGATTACTATCTGCAGTCTCATGACAGTCCTTGTCTGGCTTTCTAGATAATCCATTTTGTGTAGACACTTAGCCTCACAATTTTTGAATTCTGTGCATAGTATATGCTTAGGAATGGCCAACTTTTATGTTGGAGAAGACAACATAAAGATTGTGAAAAGCTGCTCTTGATGAATTGTTAAACCTTCCCATGAACTTTCCTTACCAGAGATAGTCAGATGCACAAGCCAGATAAGAGCCAAGAATGGGAATGACCATTCCTAGCATTTATTTGCAATGGAAAGCCAATGGCTTTTATTTACAATGGAAAGTCAACCCTACCACCAGGGCTCTTGTCATGTAGGCTACAGGGTCCAAACCCCAGCGAGCACCAATGGCGTGATTTGACAACCTAAGCCTTTCATCAAGGCTGTGGCTTTGCTGGGACCTAAGGGGGAGCCAGACTGTTTTTGGCTGTTTCAGCGTCTTTGTAAAAGTAAGTTGTTTGTCATCTTGATTTTTAAAAGCATGGAATTTGAAGTTCTGGCCAAAAAAATTAGCAACCTTGTACATTGGATGTAGCTTGCATAACAGATGGTGGTCTGGGAGGTTGATGTTTTTCAAGACTTGATGACTTCACGGCTTGATGTCCTGAATGAAATTGTTTTTTCTCAGATAGCATTTCGGGAATGGGGCTTTTGTTAAGGAGGAAGACCTGAGCTGAACCCAAAGTTTGGATCTAACTTTTCTTGAGTTTCTGAAATTCCCTTCCAAAGAAAACTTTGATGTTTATATATATATTTGTTGGCTTCTGCACATCTGTACCTCTCACTTTCTTCATAGGGAGTGGGAGCCAGACTATCATAAGAAAAGCTGTTATCTGAGGGTCTTGCAGTGCCTGGGAAGTAAGGAGCAGCCAACCCTTCCAGGACTGCCCTAGGTGCCTCCCAGAAATGGCATAAGCTTTGCATAAGCATTCGGTCTGTGGGGTGCCGGTCCGAACTGACCTTGCTCTTGAAAGGAACAAAGACATTTCTTTCTCGGAGAAGAGAATTTTGACTTTAAAAGCAGCTATTCATGGTACAGTCATTGTGTGAATGTGGCTTTGAGTGTCACTCCCAGGAGAGTGGGATAAAGAATGTTAAAGCTAGGAGGGGCCTCCAAAATACTCTGGTTCACCTCCCTCAATTTACAGATGGGGAGACTAAGATCCCGGATAAGAAGGCACCATCCTGAGCTCAGACAGCAACTCAGTGGCTGAGCTTTCATTAAATCTTGAATTTTCTGCTCCCAAATGAGCATAGACCATCTCTTACCTCTATTCCCTAGCCACCTCAGCATCCATATTTTGCAGCAAAGATTGCCTTAAATAATACTGGCTTAGCCCCCTAGTTCTCAGTCTGGAATATTCTCACTGCAACAAGTTGTTGGCCAGAGTAGAAGAGTAAGGTGTGAAATGATCCATGTGAATTCTCAGTGAGCACCTATTCTGATGAACTGGCTCGCCAATTCCCCAAGGGCATTCTGTTTTCTCCCTTAAAAATCACAGTCTTTTAAAGATGTCACAGAATGGCACATTGACTTATCCCTATCTTAAAGAGCATCTAGTCTGTATTCTCAGGTAGGATATAACCTCAGGTAGGGCACAAACGAGGTTTAATTCACAGGCATTAGCCTGGAAATGCAGCGATCCAGGGTCCTTATCTCCCAAGAACTCCCTAAGATGCCCTTGGGATCCTGAACAAATCCTTTCCTTTCTAGGCCTTAGTATCTTTGTTTATAAGGCATGGGATCCAATCAGCATTTCCCAAATATATTCTGATAAACACCAGTTCCATAGAGCTGTAAAAAGTTTACAAAAAAAAAAAAAAATCCCCACAGGATATATTAAATTAGTATTATTTACAATAAGCATTTAAAAAATATTTTTATTAATTTAATAAACATTATTGAAATAAGTATTATTTTAAAAAATCTATAATCACATACATTTGGCCAATTCTGGGCTAAACAACACTAAATATATTGTTTTTATTGCAGGACTTAGAGCTTTCAGTGTGAAAATGTGTCTTAGGGTGGGGCGCGGTGGCTCATGCCTGTAATCCCAGCACTTTAGGAAGCCAAGGAGGGCGGATCATGAGGTCAAGACCATCCTGGCCAACATGGTGAAACCCCATCTCTACTAAAAATACAAAAATTAGCTGGGGTGGTGGCACGTGCCTGTAGTCCCAGCTACTAAGGAGGCTGAGGCAGGAGAATTGCTTGAACCCGGGAGGCAGAGGCAGAGGTTGCAGTCAGCAGAGACCGCGCCACTGTACTCCAGCCTGGTGACAGAGCAAGACTCCATCTCAAAAAAAAAAAGAAAAGAAAATGTGTCTTAGAAAATGTCCAAGCATGGATAAAGTTATGCTATTTCTCAGCTGTATTTGACCACAGTGGATTTGCTCAGTTCAGTATCCTGCCTCAACCTGATGAACATGGGGCCGGTGGTCTCTGAAACCATGCAAAGTTCCAGCACTGTGCTTTTGTGCACTCTTCGTTAATATACTCTAACAGTGTGCTTCATTCATGCCTAGTAGCTCTATTTTCTAAAATAATGAATGGACCCACTTCCAGGTTTTTCTCTCTTATTATCAGTGTGATTCTGTTTGTATTTTCTCGGCTTATGTTTTTTCAGATGCAGAAAATTATGTAATTTGCTGTGAGGTCTCAGGCCATAATTTGGGAAACATTTCCCACTTAAATTAAAGGCTCTGCACGCCCACCCAATCCGTAATTGTGTGGATCTTTCAAAACTCTCCGTTGGCTTCATTTAATTGTTAAACATTAATTTAGTGGGGGGAAATCTTCAAAGAAGGGGTAGAGGAATAGAGGAAGCGTGGCTGGTAGGACAAAATATTAATAGGTGGTTAAAAGCAAAACAGTAATTCTTCCCGTCGAAGCTTGCAGTCTTTGGTCGGGTGGAAAAGAAACAATCGGTTATTCCGGGATTATATAGGTTTCATTGACTCAAAATGACCTAAAAGCAGCCAGAGAGGGATTTACTTGTCTTTATTTTTTGCCTGAGGAGACAGAAAGAAAAACAGGGTTTTGTTTTGTGAATCCAAAAATGCCCTTTTCCATGGCGGTTTCCAAAAGCGTTCGTTAAAGCACGCAATGCCGTTCAACAAAGACCAAAAATTAAAACGGAAAAATCCCATTTTGCCAGCAGCTTTGCTCACATAGCCATTTAGCACAGCAAACTCCAACCTAGTCCCCAGTGTGGGACAGGACTCAGCACCTTCTCGGCATCTGAGTTGAGGCTGGAGATGTGTGGTGTTGTCATGGTGATTGCTGTCAACAAAGGTTACCCCTAGTGGAACCTCTTTGGCCCTGTGACCCACACACAGAGTTGGAATAATAGACTCTGTAAGTGGCTTCTGCTCTGCAAATAGAGACAGGGCTGGAAATCAATTATTAATGAGATGGGTGACATTGACATTCATCCACATTTAATAAGCACAGCCCAGCAACCAGAGGAAAGCTGGTTTCGCCCAGCAGAGTCTCACGGGTTGATGTGAAATTCAGAGAAAAAGAAAAGGCCAGGGACAAAAACCCCAAAGAGGAAGCGATGATGGTCTATAGCTACTAACAGATTTTAATTATTTAGATTTCTCTGCTTGACATTCCTTTTGATACCAGTTTCATCCTAAATGACCTCTAAGGATTTGACATGCTGATCATACAGAGTATCTCCTCCCCACCGCCTCCCACACACCTACCAGAGAGACAATTGGAGGGTGGTGGGCTCGTCCACAGTTGGGGGAAGGGGATGCAGTATTCTGATAGAGTAATAGGCACAGCTTTCATTTGTGGTTCAGAAGCCCTTTGGTCCATTTTTGGACTTCTTTGCAGAAAACTCAGATGCTAATGAAACTATTTTAAAAAGGGAAAGATGTTGAACTGTGTCCTCATGGCCTGTGTTCTCCACGCAGAATAAGCAGGACTTTGGTTTCTAAGGCTTTCTACAGGAATTACCCTGGTTTGTCTTTTTAATTTCCTTCCAAGGCAGCTTATGATTTCTTCATATCTGAAAGACTGCAAAGCTGCATTTGTACTAAACTAGAGATTGACCCAGAGTGTGCAGCCTTTGTAAGCGGGGGGAGCTTTTTAATTTAAAAGTATGCCTCTGCTCTAAGGTGCGCGTCGGGGAGCAGAGACACTGATCATTTTTCTAGAATCACTTCACACATGGGGAAGCTGGTACCCAAAGAAATGAGCTAGCTGACTATAACATTTACTCAACTGACCTTTGAATAAAAAACACCAGCCAGCCTCCCTTTGGCCCAGACTTTGTTAAGTCTCAGGCCTGGCATCTCACCCTTTGATATTCTAGATGCTTTTCTGGAGTCTGTCACTTCATGGGGGGAAACCATCGTCTTCCACCTCTATGCTGCAAACCTGCCCTGGCTTCTAAGACTGTTCTTTCAGCAAACTTGTCATTTGCAGACATTGATTGCTTGTGGCACCCAGCATGGCCGTGAGGGGAGACGTCTTGGGGAAATGTGGCTGGCCAGCCCCGCCGGTCTGCAGCGAGTTACGGGTGTTGGTGCAGCCCATGCGGCCTCCCAGCATGCTGACAAAGGACGCCAAGGTGTTCGGCAGAGACTGGAGTCAATTAAAGGCTGTGACTTGGGAAAAGCCCTCCTTGCATCTCTCTTTTTAATCTGGACCCTTTACCTTTTGATATTCTAGACGCTTTTCTTTTGCCCTCTGTCAGCATAGAATTTTTTAATGTGACTGATGTCTCAGGTCAATAATTATATGTGGCAAAAGTTCTTAGGCGACAGGTTTAGATGCCTCTAATTTCAAGGCAAAAGCTTGAGGTTTCACAGTCCCTTCCTGTAGGACAGGGTTGAGGCACTGGGCCGAGGGGGCTGGGAGGTCATCAGCATTCTGAGAGCGATCTAGGGTTTGCCCCACTTCTGGCAGGTTGTCTTGATATCTGAGTAAGAGGGTAGGGGCTCCTACCCTTCAGTTATTTCCCACACCCATTTGTTTAGTGTAGCCCCTTAGCAGAGGCCAGGAAGTTCAGATTTATTACTACCAAACTCTTTAAATAAGTCTCAATTTTTATGTTTCACAACTTCTCAATTTATGACTTCAACTGCTTCGACAGAGACTAACAAACTTGGATCCTGTAAGATCCAGGCCCTGCATCAAGTCAACTCAGCCAATCGATACAATATGTGCTTATTGGGCACATACTCTGTATCAGCACAGTGCTAGGGCCACTGTGGCAGACCGAGTAGGCAGGATGCCTGTCTGCATGGAGCTCACAGCCTAGCTGGGAGGACCACACAGCTATGTCTGAGAAGTCTCAGGGTTGGGGAGGTATGGGGTCTTGGAAGCAAGGGTGACAATCATCTAACCCACACCAGGGCTCCGGGAGGGCTCCCCAGAGGCAGTGTTGTCTAACCTGAGGTCTGAACGGTGAGTTTGAGTTTGTCCAGTGAAGGAGGACAGGAGAAAGCTAAATCAGAGAGTAGAGGCAGCTGAGAAGCTGGAAGAAGCTCAAAGGAGGTGACTTGGTCTTATGGCTATTTCCTTAGAATAATGAGGAGCTACCAAAGGGACTTACGCCACTTTTTGTTTTAGAAAGTTTACTCTGGGCACATCGGAGACAATGGGATTAGAATTTGAGACTTAAAACTATTGTCCATTTTTGTTTGTTTGTTTGTTTTGAGATGGAGTTTTGCTCTTGTTGCCCAGGCTGGAGTGCAATGGTATCATGTTGGCTCACTGCAACCTCCGTCTCTCCGGGTTCAAGCAATTCTCCCTCCCTGCCTCAGCCTCCCGAGTAGCTAGGATAACGGGTGCCCGCCACCATGCCTGGCTAATTTTTGTATTTTTAGTAGAGATGGAATTTTGCCATGTTGGCCAGCCTGGTCTTGAACTCCTGACCTCAGGTGATCTGCCCACCTCAGCCTCCCAAAGTGCTAGAATAATAGGCGACCACGCCCAGCCTGTATTGTTTTAATATAAGGAATGAAAGAAGGTCGATGTAGGACTGGGGAGATGGTCCTAGCCCCTTTCACAGGTCATGCTTTAGGAAGAGGGTGCAGACAGCCCCATTCATGGGTGTGAGCCTTACCTCTATTTTAGTCCCACGTTTTCCACTGTTATCTGCTGCCAGTGGCTCACACCAGTCATCAGAACCTCGGTTTCTCCAAACATTTGTCTCCTGGGTATAAATCTTTTGCTCTGGCAACACCACTCAATTGTGGCTTAGAATAGACTTCCACCTTCTCTTCCCCAGCCCCACCCACAGCCTTTCTCTCTAAAAATAATATTCCTGGACCTGCTGGCACACACACATGCTCTGGGCCTTAGTTGAATTTGGAAGGCAGTCATGCAGTGGAATTCCAGCAAGTTGGCTTAAGGCACCCATTTATTTTTGTACGGTAGTTTCCCGCTTTTCAATATTCCAGAGGATATTTCTCCTGTCACTTAGAAGAGGAGCTGATGAAATTACAAGTCAGGCAAGATGAAGGGGAACATGTATCAGCCCCACTTGGAAAGCTGGTTGGGAAATGAAGCTCCAAGCCACTGAAATAACATACTAAACTCACATGCGATGAAATACTACATCCTGGATACACCAGAGATGAGTCATGGCCACCGCGGGAACCCTGGTGGAAATGCTCACAGTGACCGATGGTTGATGGTTGAGTGACATGTGTCCCTGGCTGTTTCAGTTGCTAGACTTCAGTCACTGGATTCTTTGTGCAGATGCTACCTTTTCACCGTTATGTCTTCCATTGACCATGATGCTTAGCCATTTCCTCTCAAAACCATGGGGACCATCACTGTTCTGTTTGGGTCCTGGTTTTGAAATGACTGGGGAACCTCATGTCATCACCTTGTGCTCCTTCAGATTGCAGCTTGACTCCAAGAAAAGGGAAGAATTTGACTAGGACTGAAAATAATACTCACTACTATTTATTGAGCTATTACTTTGCACTAGGTCCTATACTAGGTTCTTCTTTTTTTTTTTTTTTTTGACACAAGATCTGTTGCCCAGGCTGGAGTGTAGTGACACAATCTCAGCTCACTGCAGCCTTCACCTCCCAGGCTCAACTGATCCTCCCACTACAGGCATGTGCTACTACATGCTGTTAATTTTTGTACTTTTTGTAGAGTCAGGCTTTCATCATGTTGCCCAGGCTGGTCTGAGACTCCTGGGCTCAAGTGATCCACCCATCTAGGCCTCCTAAAGTGCTGGGATTACAGGCGGTAGCCACCAAGCCTGGCCTTTTTTTTTTTTTTTTTTGACAGAGTCTCACTCTGTCACCCAGGTTGGAGTACATTGGTATGATCACAGCAATCCTCCCATCTCAGCTTCCCAAGTAGCTGGGACCACAGGCATACACCACCACACCCAGCTAAGGCTAACTTATTTTTATTTTTTTTGTAGAGATGAGGTCTTGTTATGTTGCCCAGGCTGGTCTTGAACTCCTGGACTCAAGCAATCCTCCTACCTTGGCCTTCCAAAGTGCTGGCATTATGGCCATGAGCCACTGCACTCCACTGTGCTAAGTTCTTTAATACAGGATCTCATCACATCTTCCCATCCATCCAGTGTGGAGTTCCTGTTATCCTTTTCCTGAGGAAGAAGCTGGGCTTTCAGAGGGGATGTCGCTTGCCCAAGGCACATGACCAGTAAGTGGCCAAGATGGGATTCCAGCCTGACCTGTCCGATTGTAGGGGCTGCATTCTTATCCAGCTCTGCACACTACCACTCACTCCCTGGGTGACATGCCCCTCGCTGGGCTTCACTGTCTCTGCATCATCAAAGTAATATGAAATATTTAATTCAAAGGAAATGTGATAAGGGACCTCAGCATCTGGAAGGGAGAAAATGCAGCGCTGTCCTGGGTGAAGTGTGGGCACATGAGAGTCAGGAGAGCAAGGAGCAGGTCTGAGACGCCCACGGAAGCATCTCCCCAGGAGCAGCACACGTGTTGCTGTTTGGTTTGCTGGCATCCTGATCTCCCCACACCAGCCCCAGTGGCCTGAGCTGCCTCTGGGTCTCCTACCCACTGCCCTCATCCCACCACCTTCCTTTCTCACCTCCTCTCTTCTTGGCAATCTTCTACTCTTTGGCTTCTTTGTTCCTTTTGTCTGAGGGAGTGGAATCGACTTTGGATGGAACTATAATCACTCCCCTTACAGGGAGGTAGTGTGGATTAAATGCCAAAAGACATGTTGCACGCGTAGCATCAAGCCTGGTGCAGAAAACGGTGGTTCCTAAGGTGATTCATGTGAATATTGTCAGTATCATTCAGGACACAGAGGGAGATGGGAGAACCTTTAAACAGACATGAACCCTGGTTAGAATATGGTTAGTCATGTTCTTCTCCCTCTTCCCCATCCCTCACCTAAGCACCCTGAGCCCTTCTTGGACTCAGCCTCTGTTGCCAGGAGGCCTCTACCACAGCCAGGCCACTCCCATCTGTGACACTCCTGCCAGATCTCACTCTGTCCCCTGATGGACACAGGATTTCCTAACCCTGTGAAAATCCCTTAGGTGAGAAGCATATTTTGGTAAAATGAGGTTCTTACCCTGTGGTCCTTCCAGTGTTGACCCTGTCTTTGCAGGTTAGCCAGTCCTGACAGCTAGGAACGCATTTGCTGACTCTTGCCCCAGGATTCTAGGGGCCAAGTGTCCTCACCAGAGAAGAAGGGTTTTAGGTAGGTTTTTTTTTTTCCTGTTCCACTGAAAGCCCTGTGAGAGCAGGGACACTGTCTTTCCCAGTTGCTGCTATCATCCCAGCACCAAGCCTTGGGTCAGGCTCTACCAAGAGTTTATTAAAATATTTTAGAATAAATGAAAAAGTGAATCGATTAACTGAGAACATAGCACATGTGAAGAAGGAGCCTGATAGTACCTTTATGTCCATGAGATGGGAGTGCAGCCTACCAGGGCCCGGTGGCCAGGCTGGGTTTGGTCGTGGCTGTACCACTTAATATCTTTGTGACCCTGAACAATGGTCCTGACCTGTTCAGTCCTCTGTGTTCTCATCTCTAAATGAGAATAAAAAGAGTATGTATCGAAAATGGACTTGGGGAGAATTGAGTGTGTTAATATACGTAAACAGCCTTAGAAACTACATTTGACACCCGGTTCGTGCTCAATAAGTATCATCATCATTATTACATACTTGAGATACCACTGGACATAGAGGTTTGTTTGCTTGTTTGTTTGAGGGCAGAGATGAGTCTCACTGAGTTTTGTACCTCATGACAAGCCCCAGTTTAGTCCCTGTTACTGGTGATGTTTGTAATGATAAAATGAAAGCAATCATATTGTGTCAGTCCCTAGATTCAGAGGAAGAGACCTATATAGCTGGGGAGCTCTGATCAAGGCAGTGAAACGTGGAGCAGCTCAACCCAGGTCACCCCCTGTGTTCATGTTAAAGCTGGGACAAGGATGCAGTCTAGCCTGGACTAGAAGTCAGCTCTGTGGTCTTCCCATTCACGCAGGGAACTCTCCTAGTCAGAGTTACTTTGAAATGGCCCTCGATATCTGTAAGCCACCAAGGAGATCTGGAAATCCTGTGAAAAGGATGATGTAACTCAAGCCAAAGATCTTGTGCAGCCGTATGTGCATAGTCTTGGTATAAAGCAGCCTTGGATCTGGAATATCAGCATGGAAAGGCTAAAGTCGAGGACTGTTCCTTGAGTTTTATTTGCCGGTCTTTTTACAGCCATGATTAATGAGTGTGAAACTGCCAAGTCCTTTCATTCAAGCCAGTGAGATGAGACCCTTCACCAGGTTTGCTTTGTGCCTTAAAACTCTTCAAACATGTTGAGATGGGAAGGAGAGAAGAGGAAGATTGTGTCCTGTCATTGCCAGTGGTGGCCCAGGGAAAGGCAAGCCATTCGACAAAGGCAGCCAGGCAGGGGAATTTGTTTCTATCGCTGAGCTGGAATCCTGGACCTGGCTGAGGGTTCCCATCAGCAGGTTGAAATCAGAGGGAGAATGACCTCCTTTCCTGATGAGATCGTGAGTATCTGTGATTTGTGCATGTGGTTACACGCCAGGTCACCCTTCATCATCTTTTAAAAGGGAACCAGGAATCTTTGGGGACCTCTCTGTGCTCTGACATTCTGCTAGCAGGAAGTCAGGAGTCATTAGTATGAAAAATGGCAGCAAGGACACAAATGCACATCAGGGGCAGACAGTGGGCTGAGCAAACACATTAATGTTCAGGGGCAGGGGAGGGGTGGCTTGTCATGGGGAAGGATCAGCTTCCTTTTCCTAGAAGTTACTCCCAATTACTGCTTTACAAGAAGGGAAACTGTGCTTGCTTTGGCAAGGGCTCCTGCTTGCGACTCGAGGGTTGCATCAATTCATTCCAAATTGTGTTGGTAACCAATGGGAGTCTTGCCTTCTGGAGAATTACAGCTCCTTAAAGACATCCTAGCCAGCAAGCCTCACCCAAGGAGTAGCAGGCCAAGGCCCCCAGAGTGGATCATTCATTTAATAATCAAGTCTTTCCTCCTGGTTCCTTCCATGGCTCTCCCTCCCCTCAGCCTGTGCCTCTCTATCAAGCAAAAATCTAACCATCAAAGGAATGAAAGGGCAAAAAGACTTGGAAAAAAATCAGAGAAGGGATTGACCCCAAAATGCAACATAATGAGATTCCCTGAGCAGACTTCAAAAGGTCAGTTGGGCTCCGGAGCCCCGTGCGATTACCTTACGATCAAATTATTCCTTCATAGTCCTGTTAGAATCCAAACTGTGCTCATGTGTGAGATGGAAGGGTGTTCTGGTGGAGAGGGGATGCCGATCCCCACCTCCGACTGCTGCTTGTAATAATTAGGCTTCGTAACACTTAACACTTGGATTTGATTTCCCAGTGACAAGCAAGTAACAGTGGTAGGCCAAGTTTCTGTGCATGGGTGCTCTATTTCCAACCATTTCTTCCTTCTGATTTCCCAGCTCTTGAGGCCCCAGCCTAATGCATGGAGAAAGTATGGCTTTTGATGCCAATAATCTTGGAGATACTTGTTCCTGAGCTGAAAAGGAGATTCTTGCAGGGAGATTTTTGTAGGCTCCGACCATGGGAGATGAGCTGAGGGAGTGATGGGGCTGTAATTATTGCAGATATCTTGGGAAGCTGCTGTGCTGCTCTCCAGGCCCTGAGCACCAGGGACTGATCAAGATGGAGAGAACATATATCAGGTCAGACATTTCAAGCCATACCAAGAGCCAGCTGACTGCAGCCCACGGCCAAATCCAGCCTGCCTCCCATTTTTGTTTTACTGGATCACAGCCACACCCATTCATGTCCTTATTGTCTGTGACTGCTTTCATGCCACAATTGCAGAATTGAGTAGCTGTGACAGGATCATAAGACCTGCAAAGCCTAGCACATTTACTCTCTGGCCCTTTGCTATCTTACCAACCCCTGGTCCATAGCATGGTTTTCATAAACCTGTACATCATTTATTCCCCAGAATAAGGTATCCTTGGTTTTGAATTAAATAAGATGGCAGAGGTAGCTCAGCATTGCAGCTGCAGGAAAGCCTCACTCACTGGTTGATTCATTCATTCATGGAATGCCTACTGTGAGATATCACAGTTACCAATGACATCATCTCCAAAGAGGAATCCTTTATCCCTCTTGATTTAGGAAGAGAATAAAGAGGAGCCTTTATTCCATCTAGACCAATGACCTAATTTTGAAAATGGGGAAAGTGAGGCCCAGTGAAGGAAAAGTCTTCCAGGCCATACAATGAGTTAATGGCAATATTGGGACTAGAACTCATATCTCCCAGGCCAGAGTACTTGAATCACAATAGTCAACCATATTACTTCTCTGTGTCTTCTGCATTTGATCAATAGCAGCCAGTGGCCTGGGCGCCATTTGAGGGAGCAGTAGTTGACTGTGTGATGCAGCAGTTTCTCCCCCTGAAGAGCACATCTCTGGTTTGTTCTTAAGTGTGGCTGATTGTGGTGATTATTCATGTAAAATGCACCTGTCACTCCTCTGCACAACGTCAGACCAAGGGTAATGTGAGCTCCTTGAAAGAGGAACCCATTTTTTTCAGGGCGATTGTAAATTAAATATAAATGTAGGCTTAGGATCCTGGTGGACATTCTCCCAGGGAATTCTTTATCTTGCGTATATTTGCAAAATAACCTTTGTAAAGGTTAGGCTACTCTTGGAACTGAAATACAACTTGGAAGTTTAAAAATTCCAAGATATTTTGGGAATGTAATAATCCCGGTTCTCTTTCCTCTAAGATTTTCTGTACGCCCTCACTGACTTACTGTTTAAGGAGTCAAAACATGAACTGTGTTTCAAAGTCAATCCAGGAGCTCACTGGAAAATTGACTCACATTCAAGCAATATGCAGGGATGTCTTGGGTTCAGAATGTGGGTTGGCTAGAGTTTCCTTCAACTTTCAATAATTAAATGTTTATGATGGTTATAATATGGCAGATATGGAGAGAAAAAGTCAAAGAATCCAAAGGTAGACTTGAAGGGTGGATATGCATTGATAGTAAATGAGACAGAATCCCGGAGCTGTGGCCTGGGGACTCCCATCTCCTGGAACTCAACATGTAGAAACAAAACCCTATCAACTTCAAAGGTCAGCTCTGGTTTCTGCTTCATATGGCGGAATCCCCTACTTGACTGCAACCTTGGATTTAGCCTCTCTGAGATTCACTCTCTTCACCTTAAAGGATGTGGAAATTAAGATCTAAGTCAGCCGTTCTCAACCGGGAGCAACCCCATCCCCATATCCCTCCCCACCCCCAGGGACATTTGGCAAGGTCTGGAGACATTTTTCATTATCAAACTAGGGTACTACTGGCATCTAAGTGGGTGGAGGCCAGGGATGTTGCTAAACATCCTGTAATTCATAGAGCAGACCCCCACAAGGAATTCTTCAATAAAGAATAATCTCAACAAGTCAGAAATGACTTATCTTACAGAAAAGGACTAGACCTTGTTTATCCTTGTGTCTGTACCAGACAGTACCATACCTGCACACAATGGATGCTCAAGAAATATCTGTTGAACAAAGAAACATGAACATTTATGAATATATGAATGATCGATTATGCCTCCCTTGTGATAATGCTAAAATTTTTTTGTCAAATAAAGTATCTATGCACAGTTCCTGGCTCAGTGCCCAGCACATAGTAGGTATTCAGTGAATGGCAGCTCATGATGATGCTGATAACATTTACCTGAATTTGCTTCATACTCATTTTAAATAAGAATTCACTTGTTTTCATCCTTTGCCAAGATAATAGGCAGTCTGTGCAGGCAGAAAGCCCAGTGGGGCTTTTACAAATATTGGTTTACAAAGAATCTTTTTCATCTTGTATTTTCCAGATAGGTAAGCCAAGGGCCACTTGGTTGTGCCTTCATTTCCGCTCTCTCTAGCAGGCTGTTCCTAGGCAGGGTTTTGTTTCTCTAAAATTATTGTTTCATTGCTTTGTTGTTCTAAAGGAATCTGTTGGTTAATATTAATGCATTTTTATCTTGGACCATTTCCTTCCGGTTCTTTTTTCCAATCTGCTGTCATATTTTGCTTCATCCTTTTTAATATCAGTGCTGCTTGTGAAGCCCTTTCATGTACATATTACCCCTGATCCTCCAAGGAAGCCTGTGGTGTGTTACCATCTTTATTGGACAGATAAGGAAACTGAGGCTCAGGACATTAAATCACAGCTGATGAGTGGCCTCTGACTCTACCCTGACTCTACCCTATTGCCTCCTCCTAGAATTTGAGATCTAGAAGAGATTGAGAGACAGAGGTCAGAAAAGGGGAGTTGACGGCCCAAACCCACGCAAGAAGTAGTGCCCAAGTCTCCTGATGCTTCCATCCTATATTTTTTAGCTCTTATTTTCTTCCCACCTATACCTGAGAATCATTTTGCGATAGAGTTTCTCATTCATTCATTCCAGGAGGAAGTATGGCATGCCTCTGTGCTCTGTTGTGATGTCATGGGAAGATTTCTGGGTTGGGGTTTTGCTCTGCTACTTATCACTGAAAAGCGTTTGCCTGAGTTACTTCATTGCCCTGAACTTCAGATTCTCGTATCAGAAGTGGAGATGACAACCCTTGCCCTGTGTCACTGAGTTATCGTGACGGTCAGTTGAGATCAATGTAATAGCAAGGGTTTGTGAACTGGAGTCTTAAGAGAATTTCGCTACACTCTCTTCTCTCATCCTTTTCCCCAAGTCTAGAGCTGGCAAATATGAACACTTCTGTTACACTGGCACACAACTCCATGATAAAAATGATAGTCATATTGACTAATATTTATTGAGCCCTTAAGACTGTGAGGCACCCCACTAAGCACTAACATGTTTGGTCTATGCTATTTTTCTCAACACCTCTATGGAGCAGATATTTTCACTATCTCCGTCTGACAGATGTTGCAGTGGAGGCCCACAAAGGTGCAGTTTCTTGTTCAAGGTTGCACAGCTAATCATGGGCTAAGCCACAATTGGACTCAAATTCAGTTGGATTAAAGAGCCCAAGGTCTTCATTCATTCACTGATTCATTTATGAAGAACCTCCTAGTGCCAGGCACTGTGCTAGGTACTGAATAGCCATGCAGATGCTTCCTGACTCTCCTGCCCCCATCCAGGCCAGAACTGGGGTGGCCAGGATATCTCTTCCTCCCAAAGGAGGTGTGGAGACACGTGTGCTCCTGCTGGCCTGCAGACCCATCAGCTGTGTCAGCTGGAGTCCTGGGAAGAGGATGACATTGCTGCTTCCAGCTGGGAACAGCTGATCAGCACCAAGGGAGGGCCAGGAGGCTTTGGCTGAGCTTCATGAGGACGTCCAACCCCAGCAGCAGCACAAGCACAGTGATTGTGCACCAAGGCCCTGTGAAGACCCTGGCCTGGGGACGAGTTCCCTCATGCTTCCTGTGATGCTGCCTGCCAGAGCCTACTGTTTAGGACTTTTGTCCCTCCTGGCTTATCTTCAGGGGTTTCCTCAGGACAAGGTTACTTCATGGCCAATTGAAGTCTCTGAAAAAACCTGTTGGGGCTTTCATAGTGCAAACACAACTGTTGCCTGTGGACAAATATTGACTTTTGGTGCTAACTCTCTCACGGACAGACGGCCACCCTTGGGAGAGCCACGACATAGGCCTTTGAGCACGAGTTGCTCAACCAGGTCAAAGGGAGATAGAGGCAAGATGAGATGCTTCTTCGATCTCAGATGACCCTCTCCCAAAAGGACCCCGATGGTCTCAGCACCAAGGCTGCCTGGAGTTTCAGTTTTGTTGGGAGCAGTGCAGCAAAACTCCACCATGACTCCTGTATTAGTTTCCTAGGGGTTCAATAACAAAGTACCACAAACTGGCTGGCTTAAAACAACAGAAATTTATTCTCTCATGGTTCTGGAGACCATAAGTCCAAAATCAAGGTGATGGCAGGGTCATTCCCTCTTCGAAGGCTCTAGAGGAGGACCCTTCCTTGCCTCTTCCCAGCTTCTGCTGGTTGCTGGCACCCTTAACATTCCTTGGTTTATAGATGCATCGCTCCTCTCTCTGCCTCCATCACCCCATGGCCTTCTCCCTGTATGTATTCTGTGTCTCTGTGTCCAATTTTTCCTCTTCTAAGAACAGCAGTCATGGGATTAAGGCCTACTCTGATTCAGTATAACCTTACCTTAATTCAAATATATCTGCAAAGACCCTACGTCCAAACAAGGTCACAGTCACAGTTACTAAGGGTTAGGACTTGAAAATATCTTTTTAGGAGACAGAGTTTAACTGACACCACCCAAGGAATTGTTCTTCCCTTAAGGAAAGGTTATGTAGTCCCCAGCTGCCTCTACCCAGCTTCCACTTTGCCCTGAAGTCACACATCTAGCCAGGTCACTCCCCCTCCATGGTGTCCCACTGCCTGAAGGCAGCATCTAGTCTCTTTAATGTGGCCATAAAGTCCCGCCTGATGGGGGACTGGCCTTGCTTGTCTCTCTGCCCTGACTCTGCCACTTCCCCGCTTCCCGTTCCATGTTGTGTCCTTGGTGCTTGAGGTTCACTGGGTCAGCTTTGGCCTAGCTCTATTTCAGGCCTTACCACATGCTGCTCTCTGCTCAGATAGCTCCTTTCTTCCCTCTTCCACTGGGTAGCTCCTACTCACCACCCCTCACATCTCAACCTGGAAGTCATCTTCCATGAGGAATGTTTGCTGGCCCTCTCTGACACCATACAAGGTGTTTCAGGGTGTCGTGGGCCCCGATGAACTCACACATCACATTGTATTTCAGTTGTCTTCTTACCCGTCTGTGCCCCTGACCTGGCTGCAAATCTCCCAGATTAGGGTTTATGTCCTACTCCCCCTCAAATCCCCAGTCCTGGCCCATGGCTGGCAAAAGTGATTGCTTGTTGAATTGAGGAACTGAATGAATGCATGAATGAATGAGAAAATAAGCAAAAATTATAACTGTATCCCAGCCACCTTCCTAATTTTGTGAAAATTAAAGGAAATTCTTCTGCCTTTCTGCTCGTGACACCCTACCATTGAATTCAACGCAAGCAAATATTCAGAGAAATGATGCTTTGGAAATTGTTAGTGTGCCAGGGTTTGGTCAGGACTGAGGACAAACCGTGAGGGTAGTTCCTGGAGGAATCTTGATTTGTCATCAGGAATGTCCAGCCTTGGGCCATCAGCACTAACGATGACCAATGTGGTACCGGTGGCCATCTTTTGAGTTTTCAGCTCCATTTCCTTTCTCTATAAAGGTGGAAGGCACCCAAAAACATGGATAAACTCAGCTAATTTCTTCTGCTTTGGCACATGTAGCTTTTTTGCATGATTGAACACCTCAGCCCACTGAAGAATAAAAACTGTAATTCCGCTCTCTCTCTTTTTTCATTGTGTTTAGCCAAAACAAGCTGTGAAAGAATGTAAAATATATCATTTTGTTGGCACCCGTTCACAAGTGAGTCAGTGAGCTTGCTCACATTTACAACTAAAATTGGATTTTAACCTTCAAAAAATTTATGACAACTGCTCCTTCTTGTGGCTTAAATGTTGACATATAATTAATTTAGGATTTCTTCCCAAGGCTTCCTGTCCAGGTTTGTACCTGCCACAGAAATATCCTTGAAATTTTATCTAACAGCTGGAGCCATGAGAAAAAAAAAAAACAACAAAAAAAAACCAAAAAACCACTGGAGTTTTGTAAAACAGGGTGGGCTATGCCAACAGGAAGAGCCCAAGAGAAAGTGCGAGGCTGCCAACGTGGCTGGCTGCCGGAGGTGTCCCAGGTCGGAGGCAGGGAATTTGCAGTTTTGGGGAAGCTTGGGGTTCTTTCTACCACTCTTTCTTCCTGGCCCCCATGATGTGTTCTCTCTTTACTCTGCACACATCTTTTCATGAAGATGACCAAGCCCATACCTAACCTGGGCATGAACATCCCACTCTGGTTATTTCTGCACTCAGGATCAAGCTGATCCTATTGCCCTCTGCTGTATATGGGCTAGGATAGAGGGGGAGATAATAAGGACTACTTCTCATTGCACTCCTGTTATATGTCAGCCATTAGTAAGGGAGAGTTCATTTTGTTTTATATTCTCAACCACCTGGAGAGGTTAGAGTTACTATCTTCACTTTGGAGATGAGAAAACTGAAGCTCAGAGAGGTTAAATGACTTACCCGCAGTCAGCAAAATGGAAAGGGGAAGGAGTAATAGGTAGTCCACATATATGAAGCTCCTATTAGGCCCTGTCTCAGGCTCTCACGTTTAGTGATTATGGCAACAACAAATTATCTAGTCCAAAATGTCAGTAGTGCTGAGGTTGAAAATCACTGCTGCAGAAGCATTTAGGGCTATTCCTGGCACATAGTCAGCATTTGATAAATGTGTGTTACCATCAATGAACTTAGCTCTCTTCTTCATCTACTTCAATATTTATTGCGTGCCCACTGTGTGACAGGCACACAAGAAACACTTCAGTGAGCAAGACGCACACAGCCTGTCCTCATGAAGGCAGCCTAGGATGCAGTCAGGCATTAATCAGATCCTAACACAAATGTCTGATGCCGGGTTGCCCAGAAGCAGGAGTGCATACGGGGAGAGGGGGGAGAAATTGTCAGGACAGTGTTTGGCGAGAGGATTTGACTAGGAACGGAAGTCGGAAGGCTCCCCTGAGGAAGTGTTATTGAAGCTGACATCCAAGGATCAGCAGAAGGCAGCCAGGTAAAGGATGATGGGGAAAGTGCCCAAGTAAGAGGGAACATCTATGCAAAAGCTCTGAAGGAAGACCCAGGCATGTGCCTCCTCCAGCAGTAGGAATCTCTGTTCATGGCTTGGCACCCCTGATCAGGAATTTCATACATCTCTGCAGAGCTTTGCAATATCACTCAAGGGACTAGCTCCCAAGGAAGTTCTCCATAGCAAAGCTGAGGCCTCTGGAATATCCATGGGTCTTCCAGGGGACTCTGTGGTCCTGCTGCATTGGGCTTTGGCAGTGGCTTCAAGGGTGCCCCCAGAACCCACTGGCATCATGCTTCAGGTGACCACTTTGTCATGCCCCAGCCCCTTGGTCTCTGGCCCAGGTCTGCCCAAAGGCATTTCCTAGCCTTCAGTCATGGATGCCAACCAGTCTTAGAGGAGTTAAGCCTGACCTCTGCCTGCCAGGACTTTGGGATTTAATAGGGAAACTTCCAGCCAGTTCACATATTATGAAAACACATTTTCCTCTCTTTAATCTTCAAAGTGACCAGTGACAAAAGCAGCACACAAATTCCCTCTCAGGGAACCTCCACATCTAAGTTGGAAACATGTATGACAGCTGGAAGCCCCATAACAGAGGGGACAATGGGCCCATCTGAGAGGTCCATTGTTACAGCTCTCCCAGTTACACATGGAGACAATTACAGAGTTCACTTATATCCCTGAGTGGGAGCTGGAGATGGGAGACTAAGGGTTTCAGCCCTGGGCCCTTGTGCTTCATGCAGACCTACAAGGGCAGGCTTTGGCATGGGATTTAAATATAAGTTCAAACCGGAGAGCATGTCTGCTTTTTGGCACTGTGAAATGTGACTGGCCTCAGATTCCCACTGAAATAACCTCTGCTTGCTTTTCTCAAACTCCTCATTCTTTGGAGGAGGATATTATTGTTTCCCTTTAAGGTGGTCTGTTGGGCAAGGGGCCTCCTGAGCAAATGCTGTCATGTGTGCATTTGCAGGGATTGATTGCAATTCTGGAAGCATCCAATTCTGTCTGTTTCTCAAAACCTACACCATGGAAAATACATAATGGATACTCACTTGGGACCTAGCATTATCAAACACATCCTTGGACTTGAGAACCTTGTTATTTGTTGCTTTGATAGTCCTGCCCCTACCCCCACATGTAGCACAAGAGCAGTGACACTGTACACACTCCAAAAACCTTACTCTGTAGCACCCCAGCCAGTTCTCCTGTTGGCCAAGCAATTCTACTCAACATAAAGACGTTATATGATGTGGGAACCAGAATGTCAGCTACAATGCCAATGGCCTGGCCCTGGGACCAGAAAGGTGCCATTTTGTTTATACTGCACTAAAAATTGTTGGACAAAACAGCTTTAGATTAAATAGAAACCTTATAGATTAGACGGCAAGTTCTACCAGTATCGATGGATTTCATGTCAAGTTTTCCCCAGTCCTTTCAAAGTGTTACCTATGAAAGGAAAAGGGCAGGAAGGCAAGATTCTGTGTATGGAGATAGAGGAGGGGGAGTAACTGAGTACCACACATCCTGGCCATTGCTGGGGGAGGCTCTAATTTGGAGGAAGTCAAGCCTTGGAAGTATACTTTGCCTGTAAAGGCATACCTTCCCTCAATAATCTTTTTAGCATCCCCACTCTTTCAAAGACAACTTGGACCCCAAAGCCCCCATGCAACCCGAAGACATGTGAATATCCCATCAGTTTCATAGAAGCAATAGATTGGAATCCTCCCGATAGTTCACTCAATTTCAGAATGATAAATGATCAATCATTGCATTCCTCCTAAATGAAATTTAGATGTCAAGATATATTGCTTGAGGTTTCTGAATGGGATTTATGCAGTTGAATTTCCAGGAGAAAATGTATTGCTTTGGTGTGACAGGGAAAGAGAGACATTCTGGATCTTTGTTAAGGCAAAACATTTGACAGTCAGGAAGAATGCTTCGGACATGTTAATTTTTTTCATATTTAAAAGTGATTAATCATCTCAAATACCATGAAGCCAGAAGACCATAATGCAAACTCATGGAGGGGAAAGAGGATGCCTGTGGCTTCAAAAGTGGAGGCCTTCAAAAGTGGAGGCTTTTGAAGGAGGCTCTAGGTGAGCTTGTGTTGGGAAACAAAAATTAATGACTGAAAATCAATTTGAAAGCACAGAGTCTGGACAAAACCCTAGGAACGCATGAAAATCCACAGTTACTTGTCAATTACTGCAGTGCAGAATAAGAAGTCCTTCTCTTCCAGTATATGTGCATACACCACAGTAGATGCGACTTCCTTGGAAAGTCTTTCCAACCTTCCTGTCAGACCAAGTCAGGGTCCCAGTGTGCTCCTGCAAGCTGGGGATTTGACGTCCTACTGTGCAAGGATCACACCACTGCCTCACCACCTACTAGCTATAGAGTTAATAGGTGGTAGGGCAGTGGTGTGACTCTCGCACACGAGGACATGTGTAAGCACTCTACACCTGTTTCTGGAGCTGTATGATGGGTTAATAATGACAACCTCTTCAGAGTATAAGGACTGGATGTTGTAAAACGAGTGTCTGTGTTCAGTGAATGTTGGCGAGCCATTCTCATCTTTTTTACTTAGCATGACTTTAAGTCGTCACATCTTCTGTTTAATGATTTGTTGAATATAATGTCTGGCATGCTTATGAGAGGTGCATTCCATGAAGTCAGAGCTAGTGGCTGTCTTGTTCAGCCACATGGCCTTAGTACTTAGCATGGTTCCTGGTAAATGCTAAAAAAAAGTTGTGGAAGAGAGGAACAGATGGAGGAATGGTGGGAAGGAAAGGAGAAAGGAAGGAAGTATTCCTATAGTTTTCATAAAAAACATAGCTTGAAGACAATATAAAATCCAGACTGAATTTGCTTTTGTATCTCATTTAAGAACCCACTTTGCCTGGCGCGGTGGCTCAAGCCTGTAATCCCAGCACTTTGGGAGGCCGAGACGGGCGGATCACTAGGTCAGGAGATCGAGACCATCCTGGCTAACACGGTGAAACCCCGTCTCTACTAAAAAATACAAAAAACTAGCCGGGCGAGGTGGCAGGCGCCTGTAGTCCCAGCTACTCAGGAGGCTGAGGCAGGAGAATGGCGTAAACCTGGGAGGCGGAGCTTGCAGTGAGCTGAGATCCGGCCACTGCACTCTAGCCTGGGCGACAGAGCCAGACTCCGTCTCAAAAAAAAAAAAAAACAAAAAAAGAACCCACTTCCCTTTCAACTCTGCAGACCAAAATGAGGTAGCATTCTTCCTGTTCCTTTGTTTGCAGGTGAGGATTAGGGCCCAGAGAGGCAGAATATCTTTAAAAGGCCTGACTTCACCCAGCTGGTTGCTGGCTTATGTTTATGTTTCCCTTTTCCCTTCCCCCCTACCAAAGATGGTCCCCTCCCCCAAGAGAAGGCTATTTCCTTTTGTTGCGGGGAAACTCTGACTTGGTGATTGCTTAGAAAACACAAAGAAGTGTGTAGCAAGTTGAAATTAAAAAACAGTTCATGAAAAGCAAAACTCCATTTAGCCCCAATCTGCCAAGAAATAAATAGTTTAAAAAATGAATTTCAGATCACTGACAATGATGACTGTGTTTATGGCAGTGGGGTTGTCTCTCTTCAGCAGGCCATCCTTGCAGGCATGCACCCAGCATTTAGAAATTAAACAAAAACACATTGAACTTGCTGCATTAGCTGTTGCCACATTGGAACGCTAATGGGTTTAGTGACCACAACCGACCCAGGCCAGCGTGTGTCAACAGCCAGAGGACCAACCTCAGTCACTGTTTGTGCTTTGCCCAAGTTGTTACAAGCTTAATTCTTTGCAGCTTACTTTTCCTGCTGTTTTGGCCTCTCCCCCACCATGTCTTAGAAAGTGTAGCCCCAGCCCAGCCTCACATAGCAAGGCCACGGGGTCCTGGCAAGATGTCTGAAGACGCAGGCACCTCAGCTTCTTGGGTCTCATGAGCAGTTACATGAGGGCTCTGCCTCCCCCCTTCTTTAGCCAGTCACTTCTATTAGGCATTCTGGAAACGGCCCAGTCTGAAGAAATGCAGAGAGCCTCTTGATGAGCTACCCACCTGGAAAAGTGGAGTCTTCCTCTCTCTCTTCTTCTCCAAGAAAGTATGCTGAATAGCATTTCACCTCCAAGGTGGTTTCTTTGCACCACAGGCAAGCCCTCAGCCCTGACTGAGAAACAAGGTCAAATGCCTCCATTTTTGCACAGCTGAATCAAGCACTGGGTTGTAGGATCCTGGCGGTGAAGAGGTTAAATCGCTCAAAAGGCTGGATCTGTGGTTTCCTGCCCACACTTGCTCTGGCCTAAGGCAGTGCTTGCTGTTTGGGGAGGAGGAAAGGGAGGTCTCGCCTGGACCCAGGTGGCCGACAGGCAAACCATGTTATTAAGAAGCAGGGATCGCAAAACCTTGATCTTCAAACGAGACCCCTAATTAGTCACCAGCCCAAGAGTAAATGGCATTCCACCTCAGTGAGGCGGGAAGGGCGCCTTCAAATCCTGGAGACTAATTGCCATTATTGGCTCTATGAAGATCCTGTTGTAAACACTTGTCATTGGAGCCACTTCTGGTCAGTAAACTTGAGATATCAAATTGTTCCTTCATGTTTCAAATTCTACAGAATGCCTCTTTGGCTCCTTTTCTAGGAGGGGGCATCTCCTTCCCAAACATGACAGCTTTCTTAGCATCCAGTTTAGGAGATGTCTTCCTGTGACTTGTTTATGCTATGGCAGGCTCATCTTAAAACCAAATTCTTTTCAGTAAGGGGCTTTTTAACAATGTTTTACTTTATTTTCATTGGAATTTGAAAATGCCATCTCAAAAATAAGATAACAGGGCTCATGATCATGAAGATAATGGAGCTTATGTTTGGAGCACCTCAGGTACGCTGACTTTTCCAAGGCCCTGGGAGGTGCCCCCAATGAAGTGTTCACAAGGCCATATATTTTTATCAAGCTGGAAATACTCAATTATTTATATATTCTTTTTCTTCAAAAAGGCCTCCAAAATGGTATGAACTTTAGGCCACACAAAACCAAGATGTGTTCCACAGTATTCAAGGTGTGTTTCTACCCTTTCCCATCATCTCTTCTTGTTGCTTCTGCAGATAAGTCTTTTCTCTCTGTTCTTAGAAATTTTGTTTCTTTTTTTTCTTTTTTCTTTCTTTCTTTTTTTTTTTTTGAGACAGAGTCTCACTGTCTCCCAGGCTGAAGTGCAGTGGCGCGATCTCGGCTCACTGCAACCTCCGTCTCCCTGGTTCAAACAATTCTCATGCCTCACCCTCCTGAGTACCTGGGATTACAGGCGCCCGCCACCACGCCCGGCTAATTTTTTAATTTTTAGTAGAGACAGGGTTTCACCGTGTTGGCCAGGCTGGTCTCGAACTCCTGAGCTTAGGCAATCTGTCCGCCTTGCCCTCCAAAAGTGCTAGGATTACAGGTGTGAGCCACCATGTCTGGCTGACTTTTTGTTTCTTGAGCCTGTTTTGGCATTTGTGAAGGGTAGGGTAAACTTTTCCAGGCCACATACAGGGTGCAAGGTTTTGTCTAATTTTCTTTTCTTTTCTTTTCTTTTCTTTTCTTTTCTTTTCTTTTCTTTTCTTTTCTTTTCTTTTTTTCTTTTCTTTTCTTTTCTTTCTTCCTTCCTTCCTTCCTTCCTTCCTTCCTTCCTTCCTTTCCTTCCTTTCCTTCCTTTCCTTCCCTTCCTTCCTTCCTTCTTTCCTTCCTTCCTTCTTTTTTTTTTTTTTTTTTGAGACTGGGTCTCACTCTATCACCCAGGCTGGGGTGCAGTGGCACAATCATGGCTTACTGCAGCCTTGACCTCCTGGGCTCAATCAGTCCTCCTACCTCAGCCTCCCAAGTAGCTGGGACTACAGGCACCTGCCACGACACCCGGGTAATTTTTTGTATTTCTTGTAAAGAGGAGGTTTTGTCATGTTTCCCAGGCTGGTCTCAAACTTCTGGGCAGCGATCCACCCTCCTCAGCCTCCCAAAGCTCTGGGATTACAGGCGTGAGCCACGATGCCCAACCTAAATTTACTCTTAACTAGGAGAATGTTTCCAGAGATTGGGACCAAGAGATCTTGGATCCATCTGCTTCAAGGGCAGCCTAGATAATATCAAACCCAGATGGCAGAAGAGATCAACCTAAGGAAGTTTGGGAGCCGTGGGAATTTGAGCTGGTCCTAGGGTCTCAGGACCACTGGGATTCTATTATCGGGACACTTTCATGGTAGTAAGTATTAAATATGTCAGTGTGTGAAAGAGAAAGGGAGGAAGAAAGTAGTAAATAATTTCTGAATATTTCTTGGAAATGGTGAGTTTTTCATTCACCTTTAACACTGATTTTTAGCTAGCATCAATGGGCCCTGAGATGAGGTATTCCACATTAACACCCACAGCGAGGCATGCCGCAGGGCCACATGTCAGATGATGTCAAGTATCCCCTTTTTCAGGGAGCTGAACTTCATAACTGTTTCTTCAGCAAGCTAAGGAGTCACTATTACTCAGCAATAATTCCTTTGTGTGAACAGTTTAGGGCAGGACAGGGGGTGGGAGTTCTAGACACAGGCTTAGGATATTTGCTCATAGGATTCCATTGTCTCTGTGATGAAAGCCACGGTTTTCCCTCTGCAGGTAACCTAATAACCTCAGGCAGCTCAGAGAGCAGAGGTCCTGGCGCTACCCAAGTGGGGTTCTCCAGGATAGCTCGGACATCCCCCTCTTTCCAGAGTGCAGGTGTTCTGTTTGTTGGACCAGCCCCCATCTCTGATGTCAGTAGTGGCACCCGCAAAGATTCCCAAAGACTTCTTTAAACCTGTCTGTTTCACTGATTTCAGATGTTAGAAATTGTATTCCAAACCTTTGGTTATTTTAACTAGTTCAGAAAAGAAAGACTATCATTAGTTTTGACAACAAACAAAACCAGTTTTTGTTCTATCAGTTATGTTTAAAAGATTCCAATTTCAAACTAAACACAATGTGTGGTTATTCTGTCAGCGATTTATATAGCCACCAGGGCGCCACAGTTACACACTGCATACATCATTGTATTTTTAAAATGTACTTAATGAACTTTTTTTTTCTTTTCTAGTAACTACTTCATTGCCTTAAATGAATGCATTCCAATAGAATTTGTAACAAATGACCACTTTGTGTTTGCATTAATGCCAAACACGTTTAACAAATTTTTAACAAGGAACCCTGGCAAAATGCCAGACTCCTAGAGGGCCACTGAAGGAATGCCATACATTTAAACTAGATTTCACCTTTTCACTGAACTCAGCAAGTGTCTTAGGTGTCTTGCTATCTCAGGATTGTAGCATTTCTATTTTTATGTCAGATAAGTTGCACATTTTCATTATTTTTATTACTGAGGTTGTACCTATTTCCACAGGACTTTTAAATCTATGCAGCTGTTTCTGAAACAGTATGAAAGCAGCTTAGAAATTGATCTTTATTTCTCCAAAAGTGTTCATATCTTACATAGGTTGGTAGATGCATGTATGCATATACTGTACGTATCTACCAATATATCACTGTTTAAAACAGCACAGTCAACCAATTGTGTAAAACATATAGGCCAATGGTTGTCAACTAGGGCAATTTTATCCCCCAGGGATATGGAACTATGTCCCGAGACATTTTTGATTGCATGACTGGGAGAGGGGCAGTGCTACTGGCTTCTAGTGGGCAGTAGCTTGGGATGCTGCTAAACATCCTACCATGCACAGGGCAGCCCCCACAGCAAAGAATTATCCAGCCCCACATGGCCACAGTGCCGAGATGGAGAAACCTTGGAGCAGAGTGACAAAGACCTTTAGCCATGGGCAGTCTCTCCAGTTAAAGGAGGTATTCTTTTGAGGAAAAACAACCAAATACATTTCTATTCAACCAGTGCTTTAAAAAGTACCTAGAATACCTAATGCTTGTGTTGAATGGCAGATATCTGATTTTTTATTTCACTGCTTTCTGCCCTTGAGAAGACAAAAGCCCAAAATGTAGACTAGGGTGGTGCTGGGGCTGGCTGGTGGCCAGAGTATATGCAAGACCAGCTGACTCGTGCCTGGTTCTGCCCGTGGAGAGAAGGCCATGGCTGGGCACTGGGAACGGTCTCCCAGGCAAGGCTGATTGAAGGCAGGAAGAGCATATCCAGGAGATAGTTTTAGGTGTACTGTGAACAACGACTTTTACTTTAATAGCCATGCAATTAGCATAGTGCATATTAGACAGATAATGGTTCTATTATGGTAGCAAAATAAATATTTCTTTTAAAAGGAAACATTTAAGTTTTTGATAATTTTTTGTTTGTTTGTTTGGTTGGTTGGTTTTTTTTTTGAGACAGAGTCTTACTCTGTCACCCAGGCTGGAGTGTAGTGGCACAATCTTGGCTCACTGCAACCTCTACCTCCACCTCCCTGGTTCAAGCGATTCTCCTGCCTCAGCTTCCCCAGTAGCTGGGATTACAGGTGGCCGCCACTACGCCTGGCTAATTTTTGTATTTTTAGTGGAGACGGGGTTTCGCCATGTTGGCTAGGCTGGTCTTGAACTCCTGGCCTCAAGTGATCCGCCCGCCTCACCTCCCAAAGTGCTGGGATTACAGGCGTGAGCCACTGCACCCGGCCAGTTTTTAGATAATTAAAAAAATATATTAGTTACATATCACAAGTATTGTGGAGAGGTTACAGAAATGGGAAAATAGAACACAAAAGACAGATTTAGGAAATCCTTGCCTCAAGGAGTCTGTGGTCTCTGGAGAGAATGGTCGCTGGAGTCCAAAAGACATGGATTCAAATGAGGCCCCAGGCAGCTGGGGAATGTTACCAAAAGCATCCAGTTCTTCTAAGATTTCGTTTCCTCATCTGCATGAAGGGCCATTAACCAACTGCATCAGTACCTCAGTGCTATCAAGCTGGTTTTAGATAATTAACGCAAAACACAGAGGGTGGTGGCAGATAGTATGCACCAAATGGTAGAATTATTGGTAATAATTCTGATCACAATAATAACGACAAAAATAAATCCTATGGAGACATAGCAGTCTGTGCTGCCATTTTGATGTACACAGCCTATATTCATTTGAATCCCTTCATTTAAAACATTATGGGTGAGTTATACCCCGTGCACAGAAACCAAAGATGAAATACTAAGTCCCTCCGCTGCCTCCTCCCAGCAAACTTCCTCATCGCTAACAGCAGTTTGCAATTCTGAGCACAGGGCTGGTCCTGCCCACCCCCATCCCAGCCCCCAGCCCTTTGGGTTCTGAAGTGTTACATTTTATTGCCCTGTGGAGCTGTAGGAGTCCACTCTCAAGGTAAAATGTTGCTCTCCACTCATATTTTTGAATTATGGTTTCAAGGTGGTTGCTTCTATCAAGAAAATTAAATGATTTAACATAATTTGTTGCCACTTTGATCACAACAATAATAAATAAATCTTCATGAGGAAAACGGGAAACCCATTCCACTCCGTGTTTAAAGATGTTAAGTAATAACACAGATGTAGTTATAGTTTTTTTTTTTTTTTTTTTTTTTAGCAGAAACGACTCTATTGGGTTTTGCTATGAGCAGAGTGGCTTCATGGAGCTGTTCTGCAGGATGCCCGCTGCCCCCAGAAGGAGCAGCTCTTCTCCTCCAACCGTTGTTAATTAGTCTATCAGGGGCTTGCCTTTTCTGTGGGCACCACGTGCAGCGTGTTAGGGGCATCTGAAGCCGTCGTGAATGGGTGTCTGTTTTTGTACCTGGGGGCACACTGCACACATTTGGAAAGCACATGGAACATAATGGACATTAACCCAGATGTCAAAAATAGCCTGCGTTTTACTACTGTTATTAAACAGTTTCCCCTTTAACCCCTCCGTGTTTACCAAAGACCCCTTTCTCCCAGCCTGTTTCTGCAAATCACTACTGAAAGGGCAGGAGAAGAAAGCCATAATCGGGCAGGTGTCTTTATTCCAAAGAAAAACAGTCTGAAGGAATATTTGTGAGACACCACACGTTTATAGCCTGCTCTCCCTGGGGCGTTTGTCCTGGAGTGGAATCTTACTGCTGTGCTCGGTCACCCACCCCGCCCCTCACACCCCCACACCTAGAACCAAGTCAAGAGCAGCAGTCCTACCCAATCCTGGTTTCTCCCCACAAATAAAATAGCTTTATATTTTAGTATGATACTATTTATATATTCTTAGGTTTAAAAAAATCCAAAAAGCACACCAAAAAAAAGTCTGAAGGAGAAAATTTTAATGGCTGGACGCCGTAGCTCACGCCTGTAGTCCCAGCTACTTGGGAGGCTGAGGCAGGAGAATCGCTTGAACCAGGGAGACAGAGGTTGCAGTGAGCTGAGATTGTGCCACTGTGCTCCAGCCTGGGCAACAGAGAGAGACTCCATCTCAAAAAAATAATAAAAATTAAATAAAGGGGAAAAATTTAAAAACATCACCCAGAGATAAATATTAATAATATTCTGATGTATACACTTGCAAATGTTTATGTATATGTTGATGCAAAAATGAGATGGAGCTATGCATATAAAATGGTAATCTGCTTTTTCCACTGAAAAGTTGTGGATAGACATCTTTTCCCATCAAAAGAAAATAAAGATTGACGTCATAATTGTCATCAGTCACTTAATAAATCTTAAGCATCCCTATCACAGTTCCCCGTTCCTTTTCTTCATGGTGCGAATGTTTAAATTCTCATTCATTTGTTGATCTGTGTGTCTATTTGTTTCTGTCTTCCTCCCCAAGAATACAGGCTCCATGAAGGCATGGACCTTGTCTGCTTTTCTCACTATTACATTCCTGGCACCAAGCACGTTGCCTGACCCAGAGAGGTGCTGTATTAGTCTATTGCTCCATAACAAATTACCGTAAATATGGTGGTGAAAATAGCACCCATTTATTAGCTCACAGTTTTGTACATAGGTCAGAAGCCCAGATGGGCTCAACTGGGTTCTCTGCTTAGGCTCTTGTAAAGCCAAAGTCAAGGTGGACTTAGCTGGACTTCAATCTGAAGGCTCCAGGAAGCATCCACCTTCAAGCTCCTTCGGTTTGTTGGCAGAATTCATTTCCTCGTGGTTGTAGGTCTGTGGTCCCTGTTCCCTTGCTGACAGTCACCTGGGTGCCATTCTCACATCGTATAGGAAGCTCTCAGGTCCTTGCCCCGTCTCACTCCATCACAGCACAGCCAATCCCTCTGGTTTCAAATTTCCCTAACTTTCTCTTCTGCTACAGCAAATAAACATCTCTGCTATTAAAGGGCTTCTGTCATTAAATTAGGTCCACTCAGATAATCACCCTTTTAAAAAATTTTTTATTTTTTATTTTAGACAAGGTCTCATTCTGTCACCCAGGCTAAAGTGGCACAATCACGGCTTACTGCAGCCTTGACCTCCCCAGCTCAGTTGATCCCCACCTCAGCCTCTCGAGTAGCTTGGACCACAGGCACATCCACCACACCCAGCTAATTTTTAACTTTTTTTGTGGAGATGGGGTTTTGCCATGTTGCCCAGGCTGTTCTCCAATTTCTGGGCTCAGAAGATCCGCCCACCTCAGCCTCACAAAGCGCTGGGATTACAGGCATGTGCCACCTCTCCCAGCTGATAATCCCCCTTTAGACTAATTTGAAGTCAACTGATTAGTAACTACATCGTAAGGTAACTTTATAGTAAACGTGGTCTGATACCTTCTCGCTCCCTGTGCCAGGGATTAGGATAGGGAATCTTGGGTAGGGAGTAGATTTAAGGATTTTGCCTACCTGAGGTGCTCTCTAAACTGGTAGGCTGGGCTTAGTGGCTCATTCCTGTAATCCCAGCACTTTGGGAGACTGAGGCAGGTGGATCACTTGAGCCCAGGAGTTTGAGACGAGCCTGGGCAACATAGTGAGAACTCATCTCTATAAAAAAATACAAAAATTAGCCAGACCTGGTGGCACGTGCCTGTAGTCCTAGCTCCTTGGGGGGTTGAGCTAGGAGGATTGCTTGATTTCAGGAGGCCGAGGCTGCTGTGAGCCATGATCACACCACTGCACTCCAGCCTGGGTGACAGAGCAAGACCCTGCCTCAAAATGAAAGATATATATGTATATACACATACACACATACACTCTATCGGATGTACAAGTCTAGAAAATTCATCAGAAGGGGACCCTGCAGTATATGTGAGACTTCCCACTCTATATCACACCAAAGAGGGTCAAGAAAGGCTTCTTGGGAAGACATGACATCCAAGCTGAAACTGAAGAATAAACAGGGATCGATCAGATAAAGAGCTGGTGTAAATGCATGTTAGATAGAAAGATACGCTTGTGAGATGGGGAGAAAATAAATTTTTAGGGCTGCAGAAGCAAGCTCAGCTTCAGTGGAACATTCTTCTTCGGTGGAACACAAGAGTGGAATGTCAGGGGTAAGTACAGGACTGCAGAGAGGCCAGATGGGGCCTCGCCAGTATGGCCTGGAGTCCATCAGTCCTGCATCCTAAGGGCAATGGGATTAAAAACAGGACTGTAAACAGGGGTTGTAAACTGTAAAAGGGAATGCACTATGGAGTGGATGTCACCATTGAAATGGCGCTGCTGTCGGCTGCTGCGTTGAAAGTGCGGTGCTGTAAGAGGAAGCTGGAGAAGGGTAAGGGCTGCTGTGACTGTCCAGGTGAGGGAGGACTGGCCAGGGATCATCTCACAGTGGGTGGCAGCCTAGATTGGCTCATTGCTGGAAGCCAGTTCATTTTTTATTATTATTTTTTAAAGCATATGCTTCTTTGCCCCCTCCACAAGGGATCATCTGCATTTCCAAATGCTGGCGGTGTCACCTGAGGTTACCTTGTTGTTTTTCTTTTTTTCCTTAAAGCCAGTTAAGCCTCCTGGTGAATGGATTGTTTGATTGAAAGAATGACTACACTTTTAGAGAATTCTCTTCTCTCCAGCATAAACCTTACCCAAAAGCAGTGTGCTGCAATTGTGGTGCATTGTATTCTGCCTTGTGACCTGTTGCCCAGCTGGAAATCTTTCTCACAACTGAATAAATGATTGTTCTTTGCTACTTTATCTTGGAAAAACATCAAGGACATCGGACATTCACTGTAATTGTTTTTCACTCGTTTCCCCATCTGTAAAAAAAAAAAAAAAAAAGGACTGGTGCATTTGAATACTACTTAGGGTTTCTCTTTACCTTTTAATCATGTGGCCTTTTAATAAATTGGTCAGCCCTTTAAAAGGATGATTAAGAAATGCTTAATGCACAAAAGAATTAGAGCTATGCACAGCTCATGAAACAGAAAGCGTGCTCTGACTTACAATTTTCATACAAAGTTTGCAGAGAGTTTATGTGCCAGAATGAGTAATATGATCTGCTCTAGGAACTCCCTAACTTTCTGGCTCTGCAAAAGTCATTTTTTTTACCCCGATTCAAGTTTCTTAACCAGAAGGGTTACACCAAACTCCTCAGAGTATGAATTAGCAGAGTTCATCCAAGCCACATATTTCATTTGCACTACTTAATGATGGCTTGAAATAGCTGCCTACCTGTGCAGACACTGGGATCTTTGGCATTCTTGTTAGTCGGCGTGACTTGAAACATGCTGCCTATCAACCACCAAATGAGACAGCTCAGGATATGTGTACAAGTGACTTGTGTGTACACAAGGGTGTGTGTGTATGTTTGATCTTTTCTCTCCCTGCCGTATTTCCCAGATAGCTGAGCTCATGTGGCTGGAAACCCTGAAGCACTCACAGGCCATATGTGAATGATAATGGCACAGGCACACAAAGTTGAGCATCAGCAGGGAAGGAAGTCCTCATCTGAAGCAGTAGTGTGGGATGGACCCCTCTTCTCACCCATTGCACTATTGCTTCCCAGGATGCAGTTGTATCCACACTCAGGGCTCCTCACTGGGACAGTGAGAAACCTTGGGGTGCTCCTGGATACCTGTTTCCCAGGGCAGTAAATAGACAAATGGATGACTGTCGCATTTATGTTTGGTTGGTTTTTAAGTGAATGCTAAGTTCTCTGATATCTTAACCATCTTTAATTCTTTAATGTCTATGAAATCAAATTAAAAAATAATTTAAAAACGTCGTCATTGTAGAAAAGTGTAGAGAGAATGAAAGTTGACATATAGTCTGATTATGTGGAAATAATCACTGGAACATTTTGGCATATTTCCCTTCAATTTCCTTTTTTGTGTATCAAGAGACATTTGTACATATATGTGACATATTTTGAAAGAGGCCTCTTCTCAGATGTACTTGCAGGACATAGTTTATCTTTCTGTTTACTTTGTCCTTCCTCTGTGTTTCTTCCCCTTACCCCCTCCCCACTCCCACCCAATCCCAGCCATTGAGAGTGGTGGAGAGGCGTGCAGGGGTGAAGAGTGGGAAACTTTCTGCCAGGATTATCTCAGATATTGTTGCCAGTTTCTTCTCCTGCTAAATTATGTGCCTTCTTGTTGCAGCTATCAGAAGGGCTGAATAAAGGGAACATGCAGCTCTGCAGCAATATTCTGATAATCTATTGCAGTGAGGCTCACATCACTGTCCACCACCACCTGGAGCGGCTCATCAGAACTGAAGGGGAGTTTTCACTTACATTATTGAGCGTGATTCTGTTCTACTTGATATTTCCTTCATCACCTCATGTCATTTCTCATGGATTTGGATATGATGGAAAGGAAGAATGCAGAGGAGAAAAGTGACAGCTCCTCCATTTTTGTTGGGATGCGGGCATTTTGAATGTGATCATCTTTGCTGAATGTCATTATTTGATAACATTTTGTTTATGTTACTTAAACATCATTGGATAAATTTGAACTCCATGGGATTTTAACTGTGGATTCAGCTTCTGTTGGACAACTAGCCTCATCTCCAGTATCCTGCTGGTTCAGTCTAATTGGGCATTCCTAATGCATTAGATTATCAAAAAGTGTAAATTCGCTGTGAGTGAGTGGTGTTGGCAGTGCTTGTATACCATGATGCATGGAGTGTTTGACAAAGAAACAAAAAACACCAAAAATTGCGAGCCTTTACCCTCCTCTATTTCTTTAATCTGTTGTTTGAAGAACCGCATTTTGAGGGTGTAACCAGTAGTTACCTCTGGGCCAGGTTGGAAATGAAATCAATTTTTTAAACCACTAATACTTGCCAAGAAATCGCCTTATGAGAACATGGTGTGTGTCTCTGACAATGCATGGCACATCTAAATTGATCATTCATAATTTTATCCAGTACCCCGTCATGTACTGGAGAGTGGCAAAAGCCTGAGGCACCTGCATCTCTCTAGTCCCTGTGTTCTGCACATCCCCACGGCGGGGACGCCACCAAGCCTCAGACTCTTTCCATCCCGGTACGTGCAGGTCTCCATGAAGAAGCTGGGACTCATTCACATTTCAAGATCCAAATGCTGTGCAAACAGTGTAAGCTTAGATTTTCTGTAAATGAAGGGTCATTTCTCTTTTTTTTTTTCCTTTTAAAGAAAATGTGTCTGCAACATGGATTCCAAAGCATTTCAGCATCAAACATGAAAACATTGATGAATGAGGAACAATCACAAAAGCTGTGTCTCTGTATATAGCTCTACACAACATGTATGTGGATACAGTCATTATTTAAAGCACATGCCAGGGAAAAAGACCAAATTTTGAGGTCTTTTACATACAGTGATATGGTACTAAGGAGAATTAAACTCCTACTGCTTCCTCTGAATATTAAGAAACAATTAAAATTGTTATAACTTCATAAAACTCATGACTGAGTCTGGCAAACATGTGCAACTCTTGTATTGCTCCATTTTCTTGTCAATGGAAGAAACCCTTCCACGTGTATGCAAGTGGGAGATGAAAACCTGCATTTTTAAAGGACAAACAGTGAATTTAAGCATGAGTGGCCTTAATAAATATAGTTGTCTTTCTTTGCTGCTGTGGAAAGGATTCTAAACAGATGTCCCTGAAGTCTTGCATTGAATTTAGTCATTATTATTACTTTTTTAAATGTTGGTGCAATTAACTCTGGACCTCTCTTGTGAGCCATAGAGATATTTAAAAGACAAACACCTTATTTGTCGGGGAAGATGAAACTGTCCCTGAGTTGCACCATTCTTTCTTGGTGCATTCGCGGTTAAGATACTCAAGCAGGTTTCTTGCTTCAGGCTTTGTTCCTGTCATCAGTAAGTATAACCAACTATGTAATGCTTACGTGTTGCATAAACAATCCAAATGCATTCATGTTTTAAAAGTTTGTCCTTAGTAACTATCAGAGGGATCTAGGTCTTGGTTAGAGATGTAAGCAGAGTTCTTTGCAAGCTTATTTAGCACATTTTGACACAATGTTGCACTGAAAACCCAGGCCACAAATGCGTCCCAGTGAACAGTTTGAATGTCCTCAAAAAGTGGTCCTCACTGCCTCCTATGACCAGGTCTTGACCTGAACTCTGCAACTGAATACTTGAAGTAGGAAGTAGGAAATCCAGTAGGGAAAATGGGTCCTTGGAACAGAAAAAAAAACAACCAACCCATGTATAGCTAGCTATTTCTATGTATGTGCCAATTTTGTCACAGCTCTTGTTTGGAGGGATCATTTTCTGCCCAACTTTCGTTGGTTAAAAGTAATATTGATCTTACCTTTATGGGGGCACATCATTTAGTCCCTTAAAATTTAAATTCTCTCTAACATAACAACCTTTCCCATTTCATGTAATATTCTCTGATGTTTGGGGGGTTACCAAAAATATCCCTTTTTCACATATTAAGAATAGTCTCTGGGTTTACAACAAACACTGTGATGTTGGGAAGCTATTTCCTTTGCGCGAACTTCAGCAGGTTTCCTTCTAATCATAACATAGTTGAAAAAAGACGTTTGGGCTAACATTTAGGAGAAGCTGGTCTTTGTGCAAAAGCAGGCTTGTACTTGATACCCCATTTGATTTCGATGTACAGTCTCAATTTTGTATTTAATGATTTTTGTGTATCCAGTATGCACGTTAGCAGCGTGTCAACTTTCATTTGAAAGTGGGTTTCAATTTACTTTTTAAACAGTGTTTATGACGAGACCTCAAATGTGTTGACATAAGCTCTATCTGCAATGTTTTTGTGTAGAGTGGCGATTGAATGCTGCCGAGGGTCAGTGTATCTAATTCCCCGAGACCCTCGTTTGATAGTGCTTCTTGTAATATTTCTTCAAGTGAGTGGCATGTGGGTTGTGATATTGACCATGTGATTATGGACATCGATATGAAAAATAAATAAATAAAACTAAGGAACCCTGGAAACTACCAGTGGGCATGTATTAGCCAGTCATTGTAACCTCGTGTCTAGTAGAACATTGTACAAGGTATGTACAGTTCATAAATTTGTTATCATGTGTATGAGAAGTACTTTGTGCTGATCGCCTTATTTATATTCATCAAATAAACCTCGTTTCTTTCTGAAGTGAGTTCATTCTATCTCTAATAAATGCTCCAATTGTGCAGTTTCTAATATATTGAGGGTCATGGATCCCCATTTGAAGAACCCTATGGACTTAAGTAAAAAGGGAAGTTATTGGCTCATTTAACTGGAAAGGTGAAGACATAAGTGTTGCTTTATGTACATATGAATCTAGAGGTTCAAATTAGAAAATCAGAAGTTCAAATTAGGAAATTTAAGTTACTGGCATTGTCTCTCTTCTTCCTTCCTTTCTTCTTTCCTTTCTCTTTTTACCTTTCTCTTCCTCCCTCTCTCAATCTCTTCCTCTATCTCTCCTGATCCCTCCCTCTCTTCTTCCTTCCCATCTTTTGTATCTTCCCTTTTTCTCCCTTTTCTTGTCTCTCCCTCCCTCTCCCCTTCTTCTCCCTTTCCCCTGCTTCTTCTCTCCCTGTTTCCCTCTGCACTTTCTATTGGGTTGGCTTTGGACTCTGGTAAGCTCTCTCCACTTGGTTGTAAAGATGACTTCCAACAGCTTTGAGTAGTTTTGATTTTTAGAGGAGAGACTTTCTCTCTCTGAGCTACATCTACATCTGTCCCCTAAAGGGACACTTGGTGGTTCTTTTTTGGATTATGTGCACAATTACCTTTTTCAAGGCCATGTGATTGACAGCCTCACTGGTGGGGTGGGGGGAGCAATTTCCAACAGGGAAAAATGGATTCTATTCTAGAAGAGAGGGACAAGAGAGCTGGGCAGGCAAAAATACTAGCTAGCCACCACTTGGATACACACACAATTGTCCATGCAAGGCCTTGCCAGCCTTCACAGCCTGTCTGTGGATCAGTGAAGAACCTCAGTGCTAGCTGTCCTTTTTTAGCCTGCAGAACCAGCCCCCGGTTCCTTTAATGGTTTGATTTATATGCCAGGGAATGAATTTCCATTCTTACCATGACAGAAATCAATGAGTAATTGATTGTCAGAGCTAGAAAGTATGTTAGATGTCATGTAATCCAACATCTTCATTTTACCAGATGGAGAAACTGAGGCCAAGTCAGAAGTGACTGATCCACACATACATGGTAAGTTCATGGCAATCCAAGACTGTCGCCAGAGCTCCTGAAACAGGAATATGTATCCCTGAGGCTCTTTGAGAAGGAGAGGAAGGAACAAAACCTCCCTCCAGTGGACCCTTGACAACATAGGGGGAAATATCATTTTGTTTCTGTACTCAAAGAAACATTTCTGGGTTCAAAGCCACCACATGTGACCTTCCCTCAACGTTGGGTACATTTGGGGGAACCTGAAAGTTGTTTGCCTTTTCCATTCTGTTGCCTTTTTATAGAAAGAGAACTTCTCGTAGGACAAGAATTCCTTGCCTCCTAGAATTTCCTGAAGCAGCAGCTGGCATTCAGGCCAGGCTAGATAAACCCATCTGGCCACATGGAACCTCTGCTTCTTTACTCGCAAGTTGGTCTTTTTGGTAAGAAGGGTACCAGGCCGACACACTGCTGGACTCCAACTGCAGGTTCATCTGTACCTTTACTTCCACGGAAGCACATAGACTTAAGTTGGTACTCTGGAGGTTTGACTGCATCTGATATCTGTGGACCGCCATTACAAAAGATTGGAGAGGCATTCTAATTCGTAGAAGTACTGACCTGTAATAAAAATCATACTAATAATAAATAACTGAACATTATTGAGCATTTGCTAGGAACTTGGCCACGATGCTAAGGACTTACATGGATCGACTGTTTATTCCTGACAACAGTCCCACGAGGTAGATATTGTCATGACCCACATTTTACAGTGAAGGAAATGGAGACCCGCAGAGATGACCAGTAACAGCATGCAATTCTAGAGTGTATATTTGATGGCAGTGTTGTGCTAAAGGCTTTGCTTACATGAACTCTTATCCTCATAGGAATCCCTTGAGGCAGGGACTATAATTAACCTCACTTTACAGACAAGGAAAAGAAGGCCTATAGAGTTTACATGCCTCACCTAGGGTCCCCCAGATAGTAAGTGGTGGAGCCAGGCTTTGAACCCAGTGCCCAGCAGGCTCTTCTGCTTAGGGGAGGTATTGAGGTGTCTCACAGGTCAGACCAGTGAGACATTAGGGGCTGAGGTTCAGATCCCACTCAGTGTTTCTGGGATGCATTTGGTCTCTCACGTGGCCACATGGCACACAGGGCCTGAAGGGGCTGGTGGCTTCATCACTGAGTTCCATAGTTATCCAATAGTACAAGAGAGTGGACTACCACACAGGAAGGCTGTGGCTCCCACGGGAAATCAAGACACAAGGAAAAGGAGAGCCTAGACAAAGCTTAGTGCACTGTATTTAACCTTGCTACCCTCGGGCCTCTTGGATTTCTTCCAAGCCCTCAGTCTCTGGGCACCAGCCCAGCTCACCTCGCAGGCATCCCTGAACATCCTTGGGGTTGCAGATGGAGCACCGAGTGACAGAGGACTGAAGAGATCCCCCCAACCCTGAGGTGGGAGAGGGCCTTTTGTACCACGCTAAGGGGTGTGTGTTCAGGTGGAAATAGCATCAGATTGGTAATCAATACACCTCAGCTAAAATCTCAGTTGTCTATTTTGCCACACTTGTGCTTGGGAAAAGCATACAATCATGTAACTGCATGTGACCTCTGTTTCTGAATATAATCAATGGGAATAACATGGCTCCCAACTACCTGATAAGGGATGTGAGTGGACAGAACAAGGCAATTCATGAGAAAATACATTTTAATAACAAAACTTTTCCACAACTCTAACAAAGTCCTAGAGCAGCTTGTTTTCATTTTTAAAATCTACATTCAGAGAAGGAAGTCTTCCTCCTTCCTTGCACAGGTATAAGATACTCAGGTGATAATGGCTTGGCTGTGTTCCCACCCAAATGTCATCTTGAATCGTAGTTCCCATAATCCCCACATATCGTGGGAGGGATCCGGTGGGAGGTGACTGGATCATGGGGGAGGTTCCCCCATGCTGTTCTCATGATAGTGAGTGAGTTCTCACGAGATCTGGTGATTTTATAAGCCTCTGGCATTTCCCCTGCTTGCACTTCTCCCTGCTGCCACCTTGTGAAGAAAGTGCCTTGCTTCCCCTTTGCCTACCACCATAATTGTAAGTTTCCTGAGGCCTCCTCTGCCATGCTGAACTGTGAGTTAATTAAACCTCTTTCCTTTATAAATTACCCAGTCTCAGGCAGTTCTTTAGAGCAGCATTAGAATGAACTAATACATCGGGGGAATAAATCAAGCACCAGATTTGAGAATAAAAGCTCTTCAGAAGGAACTATTGCTTCCTGCTGCTACAGGAAAAAAATCTTACAGCATACTGGGTGAAAGCAGATGTACGAAAGAGGACATACTATGTGATTCTATCTATGTAAAGCTCAGAAAAAGACAAAATTAATATATAGGGTTAGGAGTTAGGATTCTTGACCTGGAAATTTATTACATAATCATGTTCAGTTTGTGAAAATTCATTAAGTGATATACTTACAATTTGTGTACTTTTCTACCTCTCTGTTTTATCTCATTTAAAAGGTTTAGCCTAGGCTGGGCATGGTGGCTCACGCCTGTAATCCCAGCAATTTGAGAGGCTGAGGCAGGCAGATCACCTGAGGTCGGGAGGTCGAGACCAGCCTGACCAACATGGAGAAACCCTATCTCTACTAAAAATTCAAAATTAGCCGGGCCTGGTGGTACACGCCTGTAATCTCAGCTACTTGGGAGGGTGAGGCAGGAGAATCACTTGAACCCGGGAGGCAGAGGTTGTGGTGAGCCGAGATTGTGCCATTGTGCTCCAGCTTGGTCAACAATTTTTTTTTTTCTCAAAAAAAAAAAAGTTTACCCTAAAAAATTTTAATGCCATTAAGCGTTAATCCAGTTTCACATCACAGAGGTTGGAAAACTAAGGCCTATGGAATAAATGTAGGCTTCAGGGTTTCTGTTTTTGCTTTTTGGGGGCAGGCATAATGTCTCAAAATTTTCTTTTCTTTTCTTTTCTTTTTTCTTTTCTTTTTTTTTTCTTTTCTTTCTTTCTTTCTTTCTTTCTTTTTTTTTTTTTTTTTTTTTAGTAGAGTCTCACCCTGTCGCTCAGGCTGTAGTACAGTGGCATGATCTTGGCTTGCTGCAACCTCCGCCTCCCAGGCTCAAACAATCCTGCCTCAGCCACCCGAGTAGCTGAGATTACAGGCTTGTGCCACCACACCTGGTTAATTTTTGTATTTTTAGTGGAGACAGGGTCTCTCCATATTGGTCAGGCTTGTCTTGAACTCCTGACCTCAAATGATCCACCTGTCTTGGCCTCCCAAAGTTCTGAAATTACAGGTGTGAGCCACCGTGCCCCAAAATTTCTTCTCTAGTTGCTGTTTTTTGTTGGTTTGTTTGTTTGGGTCAGAGTCTTGCTCTGCTGCCACACCTGGAGTGCAGTAGTGCAATCATAGCTCACTGCAGCCTGCAACTCCTGGGTCCAAGCAATCCTCCTGCGTCAGCCTTCTGAGTAGCTGGGACTATAGGTATGCACTACCATGCCCAGCTAATTTTTTTATTTTAGAGAGTTGGGGTCTCACTATATTGCCCAAGCCAGTCTTGAACTCCTGGTCTCAAGCTATCCTACCTCAGCATCCCAAAGTGCTGGGATTATAGGCATGAGCCACTGCACCTGGCTAAAATTCTTTGATGGTGCAGTAGTGGTAGGCTTGGAGCTCTGCAAGCCTGTGGAAGTGTTGGGTATACTTGCCATTTCTCTTGTCCTCAATTCTCTCTAAAATGTTACACCTGGCCAACTTCACCCTTGCGTATAACCTGCCTGACCCCTGAGTGCATCTGAGTTTACAGTCTCTTAAAATCCTGACTCCACAGCATGCCAAATAAGTAACCCTCGACCAGTTATTCAGTCTCTCTGTGTTTGTTTCCTCATCCTAAAATTGTAATACAGCCCCAGAAGGTTTGGTTTTTGTTTTTTAACAAGGATCAAATGGTTATTTAACACAATGCAAGCCACATAATAGATCCTGAACAAATGGAAGTGATAGCTATTATTACCAGTAATAAAATCACAAATAATAAAAATGTTCAATCAAGTAAGATTGCTGACTCCCAGTCATTCTCTCACAAGAACCACTGCTGAGCTGGTCCTTGCTCAGATCCCATTTGCCACGTCAGGGTTTTCCTCGACCACGTTTAATAACCAGTTTCCAGATCTGGATATTGGGGGCTGTAAATTTCCCTGGTTACTGTTGCCAATGACAGGGAAGGAAAGACTTGTATAATTACCACTTGTACTTCCACAAGACACAAGAACTCAAGTTGAGAGCAAGAGTTTTGGACAATAAAACACCAGGTTTTAAAAATTCAGGAAAGACCTGCCCAACTTGTGTGATAAGAAATGTGGGCCTGGTTAGAAAAACAGAAAAAGGCCTAATGCCAGCATGGCATATGCACCATAAGCCTTCAGTTTGAATAGGACCATTTCCTCTTTCCCACACAAATGCTGCATATTTACACATCTGTAAGAATTAAGGCTTTAGGATTAGCCATGGGTTGGTTAGGAATCAGTACCTTTGCCTATGTCCAAAATCCGTAGCCTTGGTTTTCAATGTTCTTTTGTAATACAGTTGCCTGTCTTAGTTGATTTTACAGCACGATTGTTTGCCATGTTGTTCAACATTCTTCAAACAAAGTAGCTGAATGGGTTCTATGAAAATATCCCATGTCTGAAACCTACTAGGACTTTTGGAAATATTAAAACATTATAAGGCCATTTGGAAGTGCTTAAGATAGATCTTTGCAAGGTGTCAGATTTGGGTCCCAAACTCTAGCTGATGATATTCTGGTTTCTGAACATTATGTTTTTAGCTTCAGAGAAATGAGGTGGAACTGGATTGCAGCAAAGGAACTGTCTTGACTTTCAATCCCACAAAAGTGTTCAATTTTTGAAAAAAAGAAAATAGAAAAGCTTTACAATTGTTTCCCTCACAATGTCTGTGCATTAGCAAGCTAGCATCCCTGCAGTAGGCATGTCTCACAGTTGGTGTTTCTGAAAGGAGCTGACCCCATCAGCACAGGACCAAAGGGGTTGAAAAAAGATTGAACAGATTGAGCAGTGATGAGAGACAGAATTGGAATTTCTTGAGGTGACCAGTCCCAAATCTCCTGTACTTCCAGAAATTATGAAGTCATGGGAGAAGAATTTCTCCAAGAGTCTGATTTGGCTGCTCAAATAAACTGAAATCCAACAAATCCAAAAGTGGCCACTGAATTCTTAAAGAACAAGCTCATAGCATGACGTGTGGCTAGTTGTAAAGGGGTTGTTGCCCTCCCACCAATCTAACTAAATGGGGCCTTATTTTCCTTTTGGTAATAACAATTTCACCAAAACCTCACCTTGCCCCAAACCAGTCAAAATTGATAGAGTAATTTATTTTAAATCACCAAAGACTCAAGTGGACAGAAAGGAATAAAAATTTGCTTCAGGAATTTGGAGGGGCAGGGCCTTTTGCAAAATTGGACCAGAGGGGTCATTAATAGCATTTTCTCCAACAGACTGATTTTCTTTACATATGCCTTTGGAATTATTAGCTCAAAGAATAGATTTCTCTTGGCCCACCTGGAAGTCTTCTCTTTTCCTAACCTATGACTTTGGATTATACAACTTTACCTACTGTTGAAAGTATACAGCTGAAAAGAGTAAAGGGTATTTGACTGAAGAGTGAACATGAACTCAAAGGTAAGTAATTGGATTCCAGATTTTGTACAATTCAAAGATCATTTATGTTCATCTTTTCTTAGTCTCAACATCAGAGAAATTGCAAGATGCTCCCTAAACCTTTTTATGTTCTACAGATTCTCTAAAGAAAAGAACACACAACCAGCACTTCTTTGTAGAACAATTCTCCCTTTATCCTCTAAAACTGTGCACACAGGTCTGATTAAATATAAGAACTAGGTAAAATGAATACCACATTTGGAGCAAGGAGTTGTATTTTTTATTTTTTAGCCAATACTTTAGAAAAATCTGATGTCAGTTTGGACATTGCTGTTGAACCAATCCAGTTCGATGCAGCTGCAGAAATCTCATTTAAGGCCAGTCATTTAAGGAGGAGGGCATATAACTGGATATTAGCACATGGTGGTAGCCAGCCAATCAGTTTTTGCATTTGATTGGAATTTCAGAAGATAATTGTTTCATTCCCAGGCCTGTCTCTGGCTCGCCATTTGACCTCAAACTAATTGCTTAATCTCTCTTGACTTCAGATATTCTATCTTGAAAGTGATAATAATAATAACTTCCAACTACCTATCTCATCCGGGTATTGAGTGGATTAATGGGGTCATGTTTGTAAAGTCTTGGAAAATTCTCAAGAAAAAACGTTCTACCTCTTTTTTTATTCTGGTTGGTAATGTTTTAGGGCCATGGATGGGTAGGGCTGCATTTAATGAAGTCATTATTACAGAGTCATGTTCTTTCCTTCTTTATAACTAAGGAAAGACCTCTATTGAAAGCAGAACTTTTTTCATCACTATGAAATCTCTGATTCTCTTTGTTGGTGCTGGGACTCCTGTGGTAAACCAGGCTTTCTCCTCTATCTAAATAGTACATGAAGCTCTGAGGAAGTAACTATGATTTCATGGCCACAGGGAATAACTCAGAATATTTCTACTTCAGTAATTCATAGACTTTTGGGGTTAAACAGACAGGTTTGAGACCTGTCTCTGCCACTTCCTGGCTGAGTGGCCCCAAGCAAATCACTCAATGTTCCTGTGCTACCTTTATGCTTAGCAGAATGTCCAACACATGACAAGCTGTCAGGAAGTATTGTCCACATTAATAATATGTGTAATAGTAACTGTATGCATTTTCTAGTGTCATGAAGAAGTATAATGAGTGCTAGTTCTTAGTGAACCAAAACTTAACTCATCAGAGTTTGTGCTTAACTTGGGTATTCATGGCCATCTATTAACAATATTCTCATTCTGTGAGCACTTTAGATTTAGGAAAATAGTAAATCAAAAGGAAATTGTGTCAGGGATTTATGCAAATTCCCATAGTATATTTTTCTGTCCATACTGATTTAGCCCAAGCTCTTGATTTTCCAGGTGCAATCCTGCAGGGTAGCTATGAAGAGCTGACATTTACTAAGAAAAAACTACATGATAAACACTGTGAATCCTGTTTTCTCATTTCCAGAAGGGCAGAAATTTATCTAATTTTTGCCCAACTCTGTGGCCCTGCCTGGTACATAGGAGGCTTACAGTAAGTGTTTACTGTGGGATAAATTGCTGAATCCATAGGGAAAATCTAGTTAATTTAATTAAAAAAAAATTTTTTTTGAGACGGAGTCTTGTTCTGTTGCCCATGCTGGAGTGCAGTGGCGCTATCTCGACTCACTGCAGCCTCTGCCTCCTGGGTTCAGTTGATTCTCCTGTCTCAGCCTCCCAAGTAGCTGGGACTACAGGCACGCGCCATCAAGCCTGGCTAATGTTTGTATTTTTAATAGAGATGGGGTTTCACCATGTTAGCCAGGCTGGTCTCGAACTCCTGACCTCAAGTGATCTGCCTGCCTTGGCCTCCCAAAGTGCTGGGATTACAGGCATGAGCCACCGTGCCCGGCCTTAAATTTTATTTCTAATGGGCATAGGGCATCTAAAGTCTTTTCTTCTCTCCTGTGAAAATATAGACTTTAACACTTAAAGTCAACCGCTAATGGATTTAGTTTACTTAAACCATTTAAATTGTGTTTCCAAAATGAAATAGTATCAGAAAAAGCACAGCAATCAAGAGAACTTTTCAAAGACAGTTTGTGACTTTCCCACTGATAGTCCCAAATATGTCAAAGCCAGATGTCCTGTAGATGTAGGTGTAGGTCACAGGCTGCATCTTCTGTCAGTCAGCCTCAGAGTGGTCTGTCTCTAAGAGAAACTCCTCACCTACTGTTTTCCTGCTTTGCATTCATGAGCTTGTCCTCAAAGTACTCCCAAGCCACTTGCTTAACTCACATATGGAGTCTCCTCCCACTCTGCACCATTAATTCACCAGCATTCACTTCCCATGGTTTCTTCCTGGCCGGACAAGATATTCTGCCTCAAGAGAAGACCAAACCTCCTGTAGCCCCTGTGAGGCTGTCCACATCCCAGCAGGGAACAGGGATCTTCCATTTAACTCTAAACCTGACTTTGTCTTTTTTACTTAAACATTAATTTTTCTAAAACGACCAAACATTTTTGTATTGTCAGAGCTCTTTCAACTGCAAGGGATAAACCTTGATTTCCGAGGAGCATAATGGCCTTAGGCACAACTGGATGTGAGGGCTCTAATGAGGTCAGAAGACCAGTGTCCCATTTTTCTTGGCATTGCTGGGCTTTACTTCTAGCCTGCCTTCATCTTCAATGTTGCTTTTGTTATATGATGCCTCCCAACCCTTACCCAGAAACTCCACATTTACAGCCAAAGAGGTTAAAAATTTCAAAGGAAAGGTGGCTCCCCTCTGTCTCTATTGAAAAAAAAAAAAAAAATCCTGAGACTATCCCTGTTAGTCTAGTCTATGTCACATGACTCTTTTCTGATGGGCCCAACCTTAGTCACATGCCCCTACCTTAAGTCAGGGGTTGGAGCTAGACTCACCAAATCATCTGTCCCGGAAGGAGAGTATAGGTGAGTCCTCAGAGGAGAGTCAAAGGTGCTCTTAACAGAAGAAGAAAGAATTGATGCTGGACAGGTGTTCAGACTAGGTGCTCTGTCTCTATAGCTGACATAATCCTTTGTCTTCTTTCTTCAGTAGTGCATCTACTTTTCCTCTATGCCTCGTGTCTCCCACGTACCTCATTGTGTAGCATTAATCAGCGTTACTCTCATCATCCTTATTGTGCAGGCCTGGATACTCTGCTTTATTGTGAGTCCTTGAGAGCAGGAGCCGTGGCTCGTTTAGTTCACCATCCTCACTGATTAGCATAATTCCTGGCACATACATAGTAGATAATCTGGTGAGTTTTCCAAAAAGGAAGCAATTGATGATCCCCCTGGAAATCAAGTCCCTAACTGGGGTGACACTGTTCAAAGGTATGAACATGGTCTTAAGGCTCAAGTGAAAACTCCATCATAAACAGCGACAGTTGTCACATAAGGAAGACACCTGGAAGCAAACTGAAGAATGTGCCATTATGAGTCTGCACTGCTGGGTTCAAAACAAAACAAATAGAAAGAAGCCACCTAATTTTGGCCTTGTGGACACTTCATGAGGTGTATGGCAACGGGCAAATGATTACAATTTTGATTTAAACATGAATACAATAATTTGAAATCCTGCCAGGATTTCATTTTAACCTCTGTAGATGACAAGTAGAGGACAAATGTAATTCTTTCTCACTGCTCTTCTGGGAGAATTGTCTTGGCATCTTTCTTTCTTCCTAATTCCCTTCTCCATCCTTTTCTTCCATCCTTCCCACCTCTCTTGGCTCTTCCCTTCTATCTCTCTTCATCTCTCCTATTTTTCTTCTGCTCCTGTCTGCTTTTGCCCTTAGCAGGAATCACAGCTCTTGATTTACAGGGCTCATTTAAATTCTGCCTATGTGACCTTGGGCAAGTTGCTTCATCTTTTGGAGCTTACTCTCCTCATCTGTAACATTGGAATATTAATATGCATTACTAGTATTCCAGTCAGGCTCAATGATATTACATATGTAAAATGCTCAGCACAGACTACAGGGAGTGCAAATTTGAAGAGAAATAGGAGAAAATTCTATTTGCTGTGGGGTAGTAGGGATTGTAAACAAGAGACTGCTTTAGTTCTAAGTTCTCCCTCTCTCAAACCAGCCTTCTCTAACAGAGTCCAAAGTGCCTAATCTGTTGGATGACAGTGCTTGGAAGCCCTGCCAATGAAATGGCCACTGCCGAGTGTTTGTCTCCTAATAGTGAGTGACTCACTTGCTTGCTGGATCCCCTTTGGACAGATTTCTAAGGTTAGCCAGCCAGCACAAGGAGGAATCCCTAATGTTGAACTTGGGCTTTCAGCCCTTTAGCCCTGTTCCAGGACTACTGAGCTAAGAGGCCACAGGCTTAATGACTGCCCACGTAGCAGTAACATCCAGGATATGTTTACAAACATATTTGGGGGGCTCCCACCTCACCTATGCATTTGAGACTGTCTTTCAGAGCCTGTTCAAGTCTGGCACTCAGCAAGTGCTCAGTAATTATCTGTTGACTAAAATGGACAAACCAGTGTGATCTGGCACGTACAATACTAATTTGACGAATGAATGAATGGGTGGGCCGCAAATGCTTGTTAAATGAATGGTTGATGATCCACAGTAGGTGACCCGTAAATATTTGTTGAAAGAGCAAACAATGGGATGAATGAATGAATGCACAGTGTATCGGTCATATCTACGGCCCTTACTTTCCATAAGCTTCAAGCTACTCTTTGATTTATTTTTTGTAGCCATAATTCAGTCCCAATAAAGTCTTTAAATTTATGATTTGCTTTTATTTTCTGTTGGCAAATTTTGAAATAGATGTTGCTATCCTCTGGATGGAATCCCATTTTCAAACAGCAAAGAGAGATTTTCAAACCTCCTTGAATGGAGCATGCATGCAGGACAAGAGAGGGAAGGCGCTTATGTTCCCACTAATCTCTGTTATGACATAGCTGCATGACTAAGGACTGAGGGCCACAGGGGGAGGATCATGCTCCTGGGTTGAGCAGAAGAGGGTTGTCCGCAAATGACACGTGAGTGGAGCCATCATGTTCCTGTATATACTCAGTAGATATATGTACCTGCCGGAATAGGTAAATTTAATCCTTTGCTATTATTCACTTCACCTTCCTGAATTCTGTGGTATTTCCAAAGAGTGACTGCTTTTCTCCTGGGTTAAGGAGAAATCTTTGCTTAAGTCAAAACCACTTACCTTAAATACATTCAATGACATGGGGATCTTTTGCCCTGGGAATATTTCTGATGTTTTTCAAAGCCAATGAATTGTCATTTGACCTTAATGGACACATATAGATCACTGAACTGAAGATTAAACTGAGTGGAGAAAAGAAGCTTTTATCCAAAATTCACTGATTCATTGAGAGATTTTGGGGAAGTCATAGCAGAGTCATTTTTTTCACCATTGATGATTATAGCAGCAAAGTACACAAAATTAAAAGGACTTGGGATTTAATTCTGCTGTTTAGAATTACATCAGGTATCTTTTAAGGAGGTTGGGGATATTTACAATGAAAAAAAGTATTAGGGTAACTCATGTTAAAATTCAAAAACCTGTAAAATTTTTATGTTCTAACTTTTCAGAACATTCTTGAAAATTAAAAAAAAATACAGTCAGTCAGCTTCCTAGATGTTTTGTGTACAGCTTGATGTCAGGAATACCAAGTAACTTACTGAATGACTAAACTCTGTCCTTTTCACTTAGAAATGTTGAAGTATTGTGTAGTTCTCTTACCATTTTTCTCTCCATTGGTTTAATATTAAAAATTGTGTAACATTTATCAGTGGGAATGTAAATTAATGCAGCCATTATGAAAAACAGCATTGAGGTTCCTTAGAAAGCTAAAAATGAAAAACTACCATATGATCCAGCAATTCCACTTCTAAGTATATAAGGAAAAGAGATCAGCATATTAAAAAGATACCTGCACTCCCATGTTCATTACAGCATTATTTATTACAATAAATATGGAGACATGGAATCAAGTGTTCATCAGTGGGTGAATTGATAAGACAAATGTGGCATATATACACAATGGAATACTATTCAGTCTGACAAAAGAAGAAAATCTTATCATTTGAGACAGCATGAATGAACCTAGAGGAGATTATGCTAAGTAAAATAAGCCAGGCACAGAAAGGCAAATACTGCATGATCCCACTTACATACGAAATCTAAAAAAGTTGAACTTACAGAATTCAAGAGTAGAATGGTGGTTGCCAAGGTAGGGAGAGGGACGAGGTCTAAGGAGATGTTGGTCAAATGATGCAAACTTTTGGTTAGATAGGAGAAATAAGTTCAAGAGATCTATTGTAATATGGCAACTATAGTTAATAACAAGGTATTGTGTACGTGAAAATTGCTAAGACTACAAATTTTCACTGTGCTCATCATAAAAGAATGTTAAGTATGTGAAGTAATGGATATAATAATTAGCTTGATTTAGCCTTTTCACCAAGTATACATGTTTCAAAACATCATGTTGTACACCAGATGTATGTACAATTTTTGTCAATTAAAACTAAATCAATTTTATTTATAGAAAAATTTTTAAAAATTATGTTATGTGGTAGTCTTGAGATTTGAGGATGCACTTTTATTCTTTGGCCAAAGTCTAACACTTGTCCAAATGTGTCCCCAGGTAGGCTTTCCAGGTGGCCATGAAAGGAGGACTGTTTGTTGCTTCTTCTCTGGAAGGGATAAGTTTGATCTATTTAATTTTGCCATTAAAAGTAATGGCAGCCTGGCGTGGTGGCTCAAGCCTGTAATCCCAGCACTTTGGGAGGCTGAGGTGGGTGGATCATGAGGTCAGGAGTTCAAGACCAGCCTGGCCGAGATGGTGAAACCCTGTCTCTACTAAAAACACAAAAATTAGCCAGGCGTGGTGGCAGGCACCTTTGATCCCAGCTACTCGGGAGGCTGAGGCAGGAGAATCGCTTGAACCCGGGAGACGGAGGTTGCAGTAAGCCAAGATCACACCACTGCACTCCAGCCTGGGAGACAAGAGCGAGACTCTGTCAAAAAAAAAAAAAAAAAAAGAAAGAAAAAAAAAGTAATGGCAAAAACCGCAATTACTTTTGTACCAACCTAATATGTTTGAATCCAGTTTGGACCAAACCTGAGCATTAGCTGGCTGCTTTCTAATGAGCTCTTATACTTCTGCCATCTGTTTTCACAGCATGCTGAATTTGAAAACTTTGAAAACACTCCACTTTCCTAGATTTCCGTTCCGGAGAATGGACTTAGCCGAGCAGTTTAAAAACCTGCTATTATTAATACATACCCAGGAGTATGGCCATGTTTGAGTTGTTTGAGTTGTTTGAGACCAAAAGTAATTATTGAGAACAGTCAAATCAGGTTTCCAAAGCTCAAAGCCACAGATTTAGACATATAATATTGACAATTGCAAAAAAAAAAAAAAAAAAAAAAAAAAAACAACCAAAATACAATCCCAGCATTTTCTCCTATCTCTCTGATAAAAAAAAGTCTGCTTCTTCCATGTAAGTTAAGGGATTTGTATTCCCCAGAACCGGTTAATCTATATTCTTCTAAACCCAGCATGTAGATGATCAGTGGGCCAAATAGAATATGAAATGGAAAACACAGGACTGAACATACCAGCTACCATTCATAAAACATGCCAGTTAGGAGCAAACAACTTTTCAGAAGAAACACTATGACAAAAGGGGAGAGTAAATGGAATCCCGTCTTTCTTCAGATGAAAACTATTTATCTTATTAGACTCTTTCCACTAAGCCAAGCCTTATACAGGTGAGGCCAAGTGAAAAAGTGGGGGCACATATGGGAAACCAGAGAGACAGCTTCTAAAAAATAGTTTTGTCTTTATTTATAGGTAAAGTGTGGTGATTAAGTCCCTTGTATTTAAAGTCGGATTACCACGGTTCAAACTTTGCTTAGCAGTGGCGTGGCCACATTCACTTATTCACTTATTTATAACACATTCTTTGTGTGAGTCAGTAGGGGGTTGTGTCACAACTATGAACAAGGCCAACCAGGTCCTTGCCCTCCTGGAGCTTACATTCTATTGAGAGAAAACAAGACAGACAAGTAAACAAATACACTTGTAAATAAGATAATTTTAGATCAAGATGAAAGAAGACAATCAGACAAAGTAAGGGAGTAGAGAATCATGGGGGAAGGACAGCAGCTTCTTTGAGATTGATGTGTACGACGAGGAGGTGACTTAAAGGGAGTGAGGGTGACTGGTCAGAAGGGACAGCGTTGCAGGCAGAGGGAAGAACAAGCACAAAGGATGCATGTGGATGACGCTGTCCTGAAGTCCAGGTTAACTTGTTTCGATTTTATCTGATAAACTCTGGGGAGCCTCTGAAGGGCTTTCAGCAGAGATGTGACGTGACCTGAGCAGCATCAGGGAGAGACAGCCCTCATGCCCTCATTCACTCCTTCAGGGACAACAAGCTCTTTCCAGAGAGAAGGGAATTCTCAGGGCATTGCCCAATACAAGGTAAGAATTCAAGGTGAATTGCTGAGTATGGATGCTGTCTTTCTTGAGGGCGGTGGGGCAAGGGCAGAGATGTCAAAGCCAGCCAGTTAATGAAATAAGAACAAATCTTTGACAGCTCCATTGAGCTGGGCTTGAATCAGGCATTCCTGGTGTGGCTGAATCTAGTTATGTGCACGTCTGGTGTTCAGTGGAGTGAAATCAGAAGCTGTCAGGATTTGCAACTCCTAAAACAGCTTGGCTTTATCAAAATCAGGACCTCTTTGAACTTTCCCTTTTCTCCACAACGCAGATAATAATAGGATCTATCTCACAAAGTAGTGAGGATGAAACAAGGCAATGAATGTAAAGAGTTTAGACAGGGCTGGCATCTGGCACATAGAGCTCAGTAAGTGTTGCCAGCAATCATTGTGATTGTTTATTACTGATTATTATCTCAGCACATACCTGCCTCATCTTTGTTGAATTCCATCATATAGGCATAGCCGGTGATCCTGTAATTGCCACATTTCTCTCCTCTTCCCAGCCCTTACCCCTACTCTCCTCAGGCTCCTAGTTTTTCTCCAGATTTCACCTGGGGACCCAGGGAGAGACATTTACAGTGCAGAAATCATCACAGTAGCTGCCATTCATCAAGCTATCTCCATGGGCAGAGCTGGACCAAGGTCTTTTATACATTATCTCAATTATGAGAACAATCCTAATATGTTTGTTTCCTATGTCCACTGTAGAGGTGAGAAAATTGAGGCTCAAAAGGGTAAGTGACCACTACAGGGTCACTCAGTCAGCAAGAGGCAGAGCTGGGATTCAGACTCACATCCATCTGACCCTCATGTTCCCTAACATGAAACAAAATTAAAGCATCCATTTAGTGCCCCCCAAGGCACCACTGACTATGAAATGGTCATAGTCAACATAACATATAACACATAACACATAAGTGTTATATGAGGGAAGGACACCCTATTCAACAAACGGTACTGGGATAATTGGCATATAACACATAAGTAAGTTAGGAGGGCATAGTGAGTAATCAGGCTCAGTGCAAGGAGAACTTGAGAGTCTCAAAGAGCCTCCTGGAGTCAACCCAGAATCCAAAAATGTCCTATAATTTCAAGCGAGCCTTTTCCCCCCACAGGCCAGTGGCAGCACAAAGTGATAGTATTACTTTGACTGTGGCCATGTGGTGGTGAGGAAGCCCCTGACCCCTTTCCGGCCTCTTTGTCTTCTTTAGGGCTCCATCTGTGGCCCTGCTCACACAGCCCTGCTGGTCTTGACTCTGAGGCGAAGGAGTAAACATCTTGGGGCTCTTTATTAGTTTATTTCAGAAGATGGAGCCTGTTTGCCCCTGGGGCCCATCCCTCTTTTATGGCCTCCAGCCTTTCTTGACAAATTCTAGTGACTGGAGAGAAAACCGCTTTCTACAGCAGATCATTAAAACACCACCATAAACCCAGGGCCATAAAATATTATTTGCTGGGCATAAAAGGGGGGTAGATTTTCCCAGAATGACAACCCAGGTCCTGCTTTCTCCTGCTGGGAAAGGCGGCACAGGGATGCAGTCGTTCATAAATTCCTTATCTTGCACTCCGCTTTGTGAATAATCCGCTTGGGAGAGCAGCCAAAAATATTGATTTATTTGTTCCACAGATTCAAAAGCATTTTTAATGAGTAGAGCGTGGTGATGCCTTGCCAGTATGTCTTCGGATGACTCAATCTGAGGCACACACCCAAATGCACACACGGTTTGCAAGGGGAAACATGAAGTTCCACAAACTGGAGGTCTGTCAAACACGAACCTTCACAGATGGAAAGGCATTGATATCTCTCCTTCCAACTGTCTGCTCATTTCCCAGCCAAACCAATCAGTACCATAATGGGACTGGTGCTTACAACTGAGCCTGGCTTTCGAAGGCAGTCCCCACCCCTACCCACTATTGAAGGGTCAAAAGGGATTTCAAGTTGGTTCTCCTTAACACCGTCCTCTGAAATAATTCTTTCATCCATTCGCCCATTCATTTGGTTGTTACTACGAAGCACCTACTAAGTGTCAGGCACTGTTCTGAGGACTGGGGTTCCAGCCATGGAAAACGCAGATGAGGTCCTGCTGACATGAAGCTTGTTGCTTCTGGGGTATAATCTCAGCACACTCATTATTAATATTAGCAGATAAAACTCACAACTCTTTATCTGAAGTCCTTGGGACTAGATGGTTTTGTTGGAAACTTTGGGAAAATAAAATTGCACATTGATATTAATTTGCAAGCAGCCCAGTGAGGTCTGGGGAAATACCCAGTCATCAAATGCATTCATATTTATTCAGTGAAGACTATTCCTAGCAAGTGGAATAAATCAAGACTATGTCTTGTCATGTGAGGTCCGGTTTTGCCACCACAGGAGTCTGAAAACCTCTGTTTTCAGAGCTGCTTTTTTTCTAGAAGAGTGGGCGTTGAGTGCCAGGTAAGTGCCTGACCCATGCTAGGAGCATTCCTAGACATCATGTTTCATTCTCACCACTCCCCTGATTTTCAAGCTCATCTCATTTCATTCTCAATGCATTTCTACAAGGTAGATCATGAAATTTCTGTTTGCTGCTGCTGTTGTGTGTAAGAGGGTTCTGAAGTGCTGGCTGAGAGGCTAGACAAGGTGTGACAGCTGGGAAGTGGCAGGGCAGGGACTGGAACTCTAGATTCCACAGCCGGCACTCTTAACCACTAACCAATACCGACTTCCACTGGAGGAAAGACTGCAGAACAGGAAATAGCACTGTTTGGGCTGTGTCTATACAAGCAAAGGCAATTGGAGAGAAGCAGGTGATTATCCAGATAACTCAGAAAATAGCCATTTAAAAAAAAAAAAAAAAAGGGTTTGTGGTTGGGTAGCCAATGTTTCTACACTGGCTGTGTGTGTGGAGGAAATTCCCAGGTTAACGGCCCTGTTCTTCATGGAATAGGATCCTCTACATGAACTGCCTTGGACTCTGGGACACTGGGACGCTAGTTTCTCCGTTCTTCACGAGCGCCATTTGGCAGCCCCTTTCATAGTCAGCTCATATCCTGCCCCTTCTCAGAGCTGCTGCACGTAAGGTGGGTCCCGGAGATCCATGCCCGCGGGGAGGGGCTGGGGTGTCTGCCCAGGAGGCACGTGCTCTCCCGCAGCCAGGGAATCTCAGTCTGCCGCTACTGGGCAGAACAGAAGGGGAGAGGGGGAAGGGCGGAGGGACGCAGCCCAGGGGCGATTTGCCGGGCGGAGACCCTCTTTTTCAGACACCTTCCTCCTGTGGGCAGATCTCAGGTTAGATTCGAAGACTGTAAAATGCCCACGGGTCGGGAAGTGGTCAAGGCTTACAGAGGAGGTTAGAGGAATGGAGACTCAGGAGGTAAAGGGAGGTGTCCCAAGGGGAGCTTTGAGAACCTTGGATTCCCCCTCCTTAAGGCCGCACACGCCTTGGGGGAAAGAAAGCAAGTGGGTGGCGGGGGAGGGTGCTAAGCAGGAGCATCTGTCTCTGGCACTTGGTGAGAAGTTCACACTGCCATCTTTGCGCGCCAGGAAGGAGGCCAGGGCTGGGGAAGTGTTCAGTCGGCTAGGACAATTAAGGAATGGGAAGGGGCTATGGAGGGTGGAACAGCATCGCTGGAGCCTGGGCCGGCGAGCCCTGGGGTGTGGGGGTGGAGGGACTGGAAGAACAAAACAAAACAGCCACCACCCCAAAACACTTAGGCCACGGATTTTTCGCCTTAAGGTCAAGTGCATGCCAATGAGCGGAGAAAATAGAATCGTATGTGTGTGTCTTCACCTTTGACAACTGGAGGATGCGGACGGCGGAAAATAACTATTACGCTCCAGTGTGAGGCACTGTTTGTGGGGTGGGGCCCGCGTCGTGCTGGAGGTAGCGTCCAACCAACCCTGCCCCTCCGGAGTCCCCAAAACCACGGGCATCTGGAAGCGTCTAGAAATTCCGGTGCCTGGAATCCGGTTTTGCCAAACTTCACAATCTCCTCACCTGAGGGCACCGGCCAAGATCTCCGTGGCAGGGCCACGCATCGCGCCTGGATGCTCTGGGCCAGAGCCATATGAGCAATCATGCATCCCAGTACCCAAGTCCCTACTACTCTGGGGACTTTGCAGGAGGTGGGCGCCTAACCCTATCCGTCAGCCCCAGGGCTTAAGTATCCTCTCCCAGAGGTAAGAATAAGGAGGTCCCCCATGAGGTTCCATGTCAAGGTAGCAGTCTCCGTGGAGCCCCAGTGGGAGCGGTCTGGGATACGCGAGCGAGCCAAGGGGTCCAGCCGGGGAAGTTGGGGTTCAGCCTCCCGCCGGTCGGTGGCTCTGGAAGGAGCGCAGACAACCAGGCGGCAGGCAGGCAGCGGCTGCAGAGTGGACCTCTCTCTTTCAGCAGATGCCGCGGGGGATGGGGAACCTAGAGACGGGGAGACAAGGGGGGTGTACCCCGCCTCCCGGCACCCCAGCCCGTAGTACGGCTTTAAAATCCTGCAGAGTTTGTCATAGGCCGGCCTCACCACGCATGCGCATAGGAGAAGTTGAGTTTTTTTCTTTCGTCCCCCCCTTCCTTCTCTCTTTCCAGCCGCCCCTAGTTCTGAAACTTTGAAGAACTTTTTTTCTTTCTTTCTTTCTTTCCTTTTTTTTTTCTTCCTTCTGAGAACACCAGGGGAAAGAGGAGTCTGGAGAGAGGGAGGGAGAGAGTAAGGCAGTTGGCCAGAAGGGCCGGGGGGTGGGAGGGGGGGACGCGTCCCCGAGGTCGGTCAGTCTGTCTGCGGGGCACAGGATCGCGTGGAAATCTGCTGCGAGCTCCACGGAGCCGCCTTCGTCGCCTAGAGCCGGGGTCCGTGCGGCAGCTGCCCAGGGAGCCCTTCCGCCGCCGCCGTTGTGCCCGGGACCGCCCGCCTCCCGCCGGCCCGCTCTCCCGCCCCTCGGACCCGGGCGCCAAACGAGGAGGTGGGCAGCCTCGCCGGCCATGGACCGCCGGAGCTGAGTCGCCGCCGCGGAGCTGCGAGCTCTCGCTCCTCCCCAGCCTCGCGCCCGCGGTGCACTAGCTCCTCTTCGCCCTTCGCCCTGGAAAAACGGGGAAAAGAGAGATTAACCCGAAGAGAGAAAGAACGGGATACGGGTGGGGGGAGCCCGCGTCTCCCCTGGGTTAGTCGCCCATCGCACCACCCGCCCCAGCTCACCGCACAGCAATAAGTTTCGGGGCAACTTTCACCTATTTTGCGCCCCGTTTTTGCCGAACCCTAAAATGAAAGGACACAATTTGGCGCTGACTCTTGCAGCTCTGATGGCGACCTGTGCGTTTTCAGCGGCATCTCCCGGAGAAAAAGCCATGCGCGCCTGATTGTTCTGTGGCCCCAAAGCTGCAGCGGGTGTGTGTGTGTTGGGGTGTGTGTCTGTGTATGTACAGAGACGTCCACACTAACTCGCGGCTGCAGGATCAGCGTCTGGAAGCAGACGTTTCGGCTACAGACCCGGAGAGGAGGAGCTGGAGATCAGGAGGCGTGAGCCGCCAAGAGTTTGCAGAATCCGTGGTGTGAATGAACTGGGGGCACCTGGGCGCACAGATCGCCCCCCCCTTCCCCCGCCCCGGGCCAAAGTTGAGTAGTGGGACATTTTTTTTCACCCTCTTGTGAAGAATTTCTTTTTATTATTATTTGTCGTAAGGTCTTTTGCACAATCACGCCCACATTTGGGGTTGGAAAGCCCTAATTACCGCCGTCGCTGATGGACGTTGGAAACGGAGCGCCTCTCCGTGGAACAGTTGCCTGCGCGCCCTCGCCAGACCCGCGGCTCCCTAGTTGCGCCCCGACCAGGCCCTGCCCTTGCTGCCGGCTCGCGCGCGTCCGCGCGCCCTCCGTTCCTGGGCGCATCCCAGCTCTGCCCCAACTCGGGAGTCCAGGCCCGGGCGCCAGTGCCCGCTTCAGCTCGGGTTCACTGCGCCCGCCCGACGCGCCCCGTAGGACTCCGCAGCCCTGCTCCTGACCGTCCCCCCAGGCTTAACCCGGTCGCTGCGCTCGGATTCCTCGGCTGCACTCGCTGGGGTGGCGACTTCCTCCCCGCGCCCCCTCCCCCTCGCCATGAAGGTAGGTGTTCAGTGCGCCGCCGACTCTCGCCACTTTTTTTTCTTTACTTCCCCCAACCCGCTGTTGGAAGTTAACTGAGTTCTCTTCGCCTCTTCCTATCCCTCCATTTCCCCAACCGCCTGGAGAAGCTGGAACTCCAGCGTCGCTGGCCGGAACCCCTACCCCTTCGTCCCCCACGCCGGGCGCACTGCCTCAGTGCCCCAGGAGATCACTTCTCGTCGCACCACCCGTTCTGCAAAGCTTTTCGTCTTTGGAGAAAAACTGGGGAAGAGCGACAGTAGAAAAACTGAGTGCGGTTCACTGACGACTTTCCTTTTGCTCTGAGAACATCGAGTGTAATTTACTATGTATATTTCAGTAACAGGATAATGATTCAATTCAACAAATATTTACCAAGCGCCCACTGCGCGGGCACCGGGAGGGTGTGTGGCCGGGGCTCGGGATGGGGAAAGGGACTCCTTGGTTGAGAGAACCCGCAGAGGAACCAGGGGCCAACTACCCCAGAGCGGCGTACACCTTCCCCACACACCCCCGCACCGACGGAGGCCAGATTGTAGGCTTGCCTTGGCCGGGTAACTCGAGCGCTTCAGGCCCCTTTGCCTTTAAGAGTGCCTGGCGGGGGGCCAGCGCGCACCCCGGCGCGGGGAGAGGGGTCGCGTTATTAGCATTATTAGCCGCCACTGGGTGAGCTCAGGCACTTTGCAGCAGTGGTGGGGGCGGGGAGTTGTGGTGGTGTGGCTGTAATCCCGTACTCGGGAGAGCGCTCCCCGGCCCCCTGAGCGGAGTCCGCCTTGTCCTTTAGAAAACACTTGGGCCTCCGCGTTGGGAGAGCAGGCGGGGGCCAGTTTGTGAACTCTTGTTTGTTTTAATTGTCAGTTGTATGTTAAAGCCGAGTCACACACTCAGAGGGTCACTGAGAGTTCACTTTTACGAAAAGTTAACGTTTCTTCCTGCAACATAAGTTGTTATTTTCTAAACAATTTTTCTTATCTGCCCTCCAAGCTTCGATTCCTATTTCAATTTTTCTGGTCTTTCCCATTTTCAGTTTCTTAGAAAATAAGGTTAGAATTGAAATTAAGATGTTTCCTAGAAGAAAACAACCCCTCTTCCCCCAAAAAAGTAAAAAAAAAAAAAAAAAAAAAAAAAAAAAAAAAAAAAAAAAAAATTCTGGAGACCCCACAGCCCTGTTTTACTTTCTAATCCCTGGCTGGTATCGAGGCCTCTTCTCTCTCGCCTGTCTTTTCTCTCTTCTTTCTTTAAATAGGCAATTCGCTGTTAGGAAGTAACTTGGGCCTGTCCGTGAGGTCGCACCTCCTCAGCCCCTGCCCTCCCCCTAGCCAACATTTGCACATTCACTGCCGAACCAGTCAGATTTAGTTTCTAGACAGTCTGCCAGTGGAGTTTCGAGGGGGCAATGCGGAGAGTGCGCAGCAAACCGCAGGCCAACAAATGTGTGTGTGTGTGTGTGTGCGCGCGCGCGTGTGTGTGCGTGTGTGTGTGTGTGTGTGTGTGTGTGTATGGGGAGTAAAGGATCAGTTGTTCTCGGGTCCAGGACGTACTAGCCTTCGTCTCCTCCACCCCCTGACCCTCTCAGCGGAAGACCCTCCCCAGGAGGCCCGGCCCAAGAATCCCCTGTCTTCTCCTCCCCTCCCCAGTGCGCTCCGGTGCTCAAGGGGTTAGCACTATGCGCGCAGAACTCGGAGCCATCCCCGCGGTCTTTTCTTCCCCGCGGTGCGGTGCCGGCTGCCCCCTGTTGGCCACCTTGAGGTAGGACTCCTCCGAGCCTCGGTTCCTTGGGGCGGGCGGGCAGCTGCTCCCCTCTACTTCCCACCCCTGCTCCCTTCATCCCTCGCGATCACCAGACCCCACTCTCCCAGCAGGGGCCCTCGGAGGCCCCCAGAGGACCAGTTTCACTGCGCCGCCAGTCGCTGCAATACGGAAGGGGCCACAGGTCCGGCCCAGCAAATGGGACTCGGCCAACTGGACACAGGGTTGGTACCTCTTCTTCTGGGCCTGGGAAGGAGAGTGTCGCCCTAGGAGGCCTCGGGTCTGGCCTCAGCTCCCTCCCAACTCTCTGTGGTCGAGAACAAGTGTTGCTTTCCCCCTTTTCACCCCACTTCCATCGTCTATTAAAAATTGGGAGCGAAACTACCTTTAAAGAGTAGGAGTTTGACTATCATTTCACTTTCTTTCTGTGTCCAAGGACTCTGCTCCACCTCTGGACAAAGTTAATCCTCTGCTGAGAGGGTTAGACATCCTGTGTGAGAAGGTGTGAGTGGTGTGTGTGTGTATCCTGGGGTTGGAAAGCCCAGTCTAAGGGATGGACGAGGGCGCAGGAAACAGGAGAACCAGGCCAGATTGTTCTTCCCCTGGGGACTCACTGTACCCGAACCTGGAACCTGCCTTCAGTGCTGAGGTCTGGGTGGCTCTCTTTTGTCACACTGATTCTGGCTCAAGGTGTAACCTCCGCCTTCTCTATCTGGCAATCCCCTCCTCCCCCACCCCGCTCCGCGCGCGCGCCAACACACATATTGCTGTGGACACAACCCTTGCGCTCAGGCATGGGGCGAGGCATGGGCAGTAGTGGCTCCTTTGTCTGCTCCCCTAAAGCGGACCTCCTACCCGCCTGGGCCGGCCCATTCTTCAGCTCCTCGCGCCGCTCTCCGCATTCTCCAGGGCAGGACATCCCAAGTTTTTGGCTGCAACTGAGTGCTTTCCTGCTAGTTTCTCCATCTCTCTCCTTGCTTTAGGGAGAGATCGGAGTGGGCAAAGTAGCTTTCTTTTTCCACCAAGAGTGGAGATTCTTTTTGGAGTTTCCTATCCTCCCCTTCGATGCCTTGAGCCTGTGTCAAACGGGCTTATTCCGCCTAGTTGGCGTTCCTCATCGTTTGCACTCCCAGAAACTTGGGCCCTAAACGTAGAGAGTCTAGCAGAAGGGGATGCCTAGATTGAATGTGGCAGCGCCCCGGGGCCGAAGGGAGAGGATCTTTGCCTGGCCTTTTAATCTTTTCCCTTAAGGGGCTGCATGCGGAGGACTTGGGTGTTGCGAGACTTTAGGTGTGCATTCGGCTGCTCCCCGCGCCCTTCGAGCGTCCTCTGAACAATTTTGCTACTGAGGTTTCCTCTCCCTCATCCCTCATCAGCCCTGGCCCGCACCGCGGTTGGTAAAGAAGGATCAGGAACACCTTTAATCCAACGCGAAGGCTTTCAGGGATAAATAGAAAGGGAGCCACGTCGTTGAACTGCTCTGGATTGAAGACGAGGGCGCGGGAACGCCTTCCTCCACCTCACTCCTCTGGTGCGCTGAGCCCCTCAAACGCCCCCAGTCCTCCTCCCCGTGGCACGCGAGGAAGATTCTCATTGTCCTTACAGTCATCTTCCCTGGGCCCCGAAAGTGTTGGAAAACATTTAGCCCCTTCTTTGGGAAACTCAGCTTCTGATCAGAATTTTTGTTTTACCCCTGGGGTTGACAGTCTCCCCAGAGGTCTCATTTCATACTGTCTTTTCGGATCAGATCTCTTGGTAAACAGGCGGGGATGTTTTACCCTACAGAGCCGATGTATGTGTGAGTTCGCTGTGAGTTCCTTGAGTATCTCAAACTTGTGGGGCCTTTTCTGGGTTGCACCGGGATTGAAGCGGGAAGAGGGCCAAGGTGTTTCCGGGCAAGCGGCGGGGTTAAGTGGAGACGCGACTCGTGAGGCTCTCCTTTCCGATCCCCCTTTGGGACACCCTCTGCCTACCTCTACCCTGGAGCCAGGGAGACCCAAGTCGTGGAGACCGGATGGGCCCGCTCACAGTTGGCCTGGGCTCTGGGAACTGGTGGACTCTCCCTGGGGGCGTCGGGCTGGGAGTGGGTTCGGTTTGTGTGGCTTCGGCTATAACAAAGAGATCCGCTGTAATCCGCCGAATCTGTTATCAATTTCTCCGCTGCTTGAGCCCCGCCCCACGCGCCCCGCCCGCCGCGAAGCTCAGAAAGTGCAAGTGGCCAGCAGCAGTCTGGGCCGCTGACTTGGAAACATGGCGCAGCGTGTGTGTCTGTGCACGCGTGTGAGTGTGTAAATGTGCCCGAGTGTGAGTTTGTATGAATGTGTGCGCGCGCGGCATCGGCTGCCCTTGGGGAGAGTTGACTTTGCAGCCTGGGCTGCGCGTGAATCAGACTTTGCAGCCCACCCCCTCCCCTGGAGGAAACTTGACACTTAGGGCGGGGGGTGGGGAGATAGCCAGAGCTTTCTCTCTCCTAGCTGGGGAAATCCCAGATTTCCATTCTCCGGGATGCGCCCCCCCACCCCAGCTTTGCAGCATTTTGGGGACAACTGGGCCTTGGGTGCGGAGCTCTGCTTAGCAGGCGCTGGGGACCACATAAGCATTTCCTCTCTGAGAAGCCCCGAAGCGCCCGGGCCAATGGGGCGGCTCATGGAGAAAAGCCTTGGCACGCTCCTGAGCCCCATAGCTTTACCAGGGCTGCCTAGTACCGTCTGTCCCTTTTACGGCACAGGTTCCAAGCCAGGCTCTTCCACCGCCTTAAAGAGGCTCATTTTTCTTTTCTTTTCCGTGGAAGGGGCTCCTTAAGGGGCTATGGGCGATGCAGCGCGGCAGGGTTACACTTATCAGAGATGTGAAAGGAGATTTTTAAAACCCGCTCCTCCCACCGGCACCGGCCACCGACTTGCTCCGCCGCCGCCTACAGGTGGAGAAGTCACCAGTGGGGAGGAACGGCAGCGGAAGCTTCCAAGGCCAACTCCTACCCCTGAAATTCTTCAGGAAGGGAACCTTCGCCGCTGGGGGCTTCTTTGCCCTGGAATCGATGCGTCCAGCTGCGGCTCGGGAGCCAGCGCCTCTGGCCCCGTCTGGACTCATCCGCAAGGGCTCTGGCCTTGCCCCGCACCCCCGCCTTTCGGGACTGACCGAACCAAGTCTGAGTTGGGCTGGAGAGGCTAGACTGGAGGCAGGGTGGCAGAGTTCCAACGCCAGGCTCGCAGTGCCGCGATGGCAAAGTGATCCACAACCCCAGATCAGGACCAAGGGAAACTGGAGTCCCTCTGGACCTCCCCATCTCCTCCCTCCCTGGTAGCTACCAGGTGTGGGGTGGAAGGGAGAGTGAAAAATCAGAATTTGGGAGAAAGCTGTGGGGAGGGCAGGGAAGGAATCTTCTCTCCGGGCAGCGAGACCCAGAGTCCCTTCTTTCCTCTAGGGTTCCATCCCTTCTCTCAGTCCGTGGAAGATGCCACAGGCGACGCGGGTGAGGGTGGCACTCCTTTCCGGTTTCCTTGGTTGGGAGACCAGACCTCTCTCTCCATTATCCCCTAGGGCCCCCATCTCCTTCTCTCCTCCCCAATCTGGCTGAAGAGCGTGCTGAAGGAAATCCGGGTTGCTCTTCCCCATCTGGAAGTGGCTTTCCCCAAATCGGCTCGTAAACTGATTATGAAACATACGATGTTAATTCGGAGTTGCATTTCCCAGCTGGGCACTCTCGCGCGCTGGTCCCCGGGGCCTCGCCCCCCACCCCCTGCCCTTCCCTCCCGCGTCCTGCCCCCATCCTCCACACCCCCCCCCCCCCACCGCCTGCGCTGGCCACCCCGCCTCCTCCGCAGCCGCTGGCGGCAGTGCGCTCCACTCGCCTCCGTGCTCCTCTCGCCCATGGAATTAATTCTGGCTCCACTTGTTGCTCGGCCCAGGTTGGGGAGAGGACGGAGGGTGGCCGCGGCGGGTTTCCGAGTGAATTACCCGGGAGGGACTGAGTACAGCACCAACTAGAGGGGAGCCAGGGGGTGCGGGACTCGAGCGAGCAGGAAGGAGGCAGCGCCTGGCACCAGGGCTTTGACTCAACAGAATTGAGACATGTTTGTAATCGCTGGCGTGCCCCGCACACAGGATCCCAGTGAAATCAGATTTCCTGGTGAGGTTGCGTGGGTGGATTAATTTGGAAAAAGAAACTGCCTATATCTTGCCATCAAAAAACTCACGGAGGAGAAGCGCAGTCAATCAACAGTAAACTTAAGAGACCCCGGATACTTCCGTTGTTTAAACTTGTATGCTTGAAAATTATCTGAGAGGCAATAAACATCTGCTCCTTTCTTCCCTCTCCAGAAGTCCATTGGAATATTAAGCCCAGGAGTTGCTTTGGGGATGGCTGGAAGTGCAGTGTCTTCCAAGTTCTTCCTAATGGCTTTGGCCATATTTTTCTCCTTCGCCCAGGTTGTAATAGAAGCCAATTCTTGGTGGTAAGTTCATTCTATGTGCGTGTTCTTCCTCTTCTTTTTCTTTTCTTTTTTTTTTCTTTTTTTAAAGATTTGTTTGTATGATGCGGGGATATTTAAAGCTGGATAGTGAGTGTGGGTGTATTTATCCAAGACATATGTATATATTTTACTTATATGTAGTTTTAAATCAGAATTTTCTTTTAACTTGTTAATATTGTAAAGCTTATCTTCAGCTCCTAGGGAATGGGAAACTATAAATCTAGGCCTTTTTCTATGAAGCCCTTGTTCAGATGTGTGCTTGTAGTACATCATGCAATAAAAAAGAACAGAAATTCACTTTGCTAATAATTTTAAGCCTATCTATAAAATTTACTTTTTGCCACCTCTAGGTAGTAAAAGTGAGGTTTCAACTTTTATTTTCTGTCACTTGAGATTATTATTAACCTACAGAGTTTGAAGTAGGCAGAGTTCTAGGAGGACAGCTAAACTCCAAGTGCAGAAATATTGGGGCTGTAATGTGATCAAAAGGAGGTTAACTTGAAGTAGTCAAATGTCCCCAAGTGGGGGTTTCTTACTGGGTAGGGACCTTGTAGATAGACTGTAATATATCCAGAGCATTGTTTTTGACGGTGTTCTGGATATTTTTTTTCCCTATAAATGAACAGCATTTTTCTGACTGTCAAACATGACTTCTGTTCACTGGGTACCCTGCCTTGGGTCCCTCACAATCACATAAGGAGCCCTTTTAAAATGTCCAGAAACGTGGTGAATTTTCTCCAGTCTGTATACTTGTCCCTCTGTTCTTCCATCAGTCAAAAGGAACTACTATCTCCTACCCGTATCTAATTGTGTCTACTTTCAGCATTCATAAGTTTTTAAGGCAGATTGGTCCAATTTGTGGGGCAAAGTGGGTCACTTTCTCTAATGTCAGAGGCCTGTCCCTCAAACTGCTGTTTCCCCCTTTTCTGAGTGGATTTTGGAAATACTGGTTCAGGTATATGGTGACAGGGGCTAGGAAGGGAGTGAAAATACTAACTGAGGAGCCAGATGGCAGGATGGGGACTGCACAATACCTCCGTTTTCTGAGTGCAGTTTAAACAGAGGAGTTTTATGAAGCCCTTCTCATACTTTGTCATGAGGACAAGCAGGAGAGAAAAAAGCATCTGTGTGCTTAAAACTATGTATTGCTGACATGCTTTCAGGGGGCCCACCTCGAGATTTCACGTAAATCTTCAATGCACATCTCCCCCCCTTGCAGGTCGCTAGGTATGAATAACCCTGTTCAGATGTCAGAAGTATATATCATAGGAGCACAGCCTCTCTGCAGCCAACTGGAAGGACTTTCTCAAGGACAGAAGAAACTGTGCCACTTGTATCAGGACCACATGCAGTACATCGGAGAAGGCGCGAAGACAGGCATCAAAGAATGCCAGTATCAATTCCGACATCGAAGGTGGAACTGCAGCACTGTGGATAACACCTCTGTTTTTGGCAGGGTGATGCAGATAGGTAGGAAAACATTTAAAATATTTTTTTTAAACATTAACTTTTTTTTTCCTAGAAGAAATCCTTAGCGTTTACTTCATGCTTGATAGAAAGCATGAAGAAGGATGCCTTCCAGCTTGGGTTGTGGCTTGGGCATTTTTGTCATTATAGCAAATGATGTTAATTTCTGTCTCTACACCTGATGATAAGTTTTGGATTTTAATTAAATCAGGAGGCAAGTGTCACAGACACCTTCATTTTTACAAACACTTAATTTTTCTATAAAGCATTTTGTTTAAAATAGAAGCAGAACACTTATTTTGGTTTCTTAAAAGTAGGTGGGGGAAAGCAAGTCATTTATACGCTTTTAAACGTCGAAACTCTCTTGCCTGTTAGTTTTTTAAGCCACAAGTCAAACGGCCCGAGCATCAAACTAAAAATTGCCATCTTTTAGAATCCTGGATATATTGAAAGTGAACAAAGTTTTAATTTTCCTAATAGAACTATTTCCTGAGGCTACAAAGATATAGACGTTAAAAGCTTTAATTTTAGTCCCAGAAAGAATTTTAATTAAAAGTGATCCAATTTATGTTTGTGATTTCAGCAACTGATATAATAAAAGCACATGCTTGAGATGTCAACCTAGGAACTTTAAAAAAAAAATTAAGAGTATTGCTCACGGTCCGAGTCTTAATTTTAAATACATTGTTGAACATCTTACTTCCCCATTCAAAGAGACAGCATTTCAAATGGGCTAAAGGCAAAGATTTTCAAAAATCTGTTTGTTTGCCTCTGCTTTTGTGTAAATAGTATAGGATACTATTTGACAGATGTGGTACAATGTGTGTTTTCTAGTGTGACTATTTTAGGTTTCTCTACTTTTATGCAAAAAAGCCCTTATAATTAATATGACTGCAGTGACTCCCAAAGTAAGAAGCAATTTATCAAGGCAATTAACTGTTTATACTGACTGAAGAGAAAAAGTTGGCTTAATATCCATCACAGATGGATAAAATGCTTTTTTTATTAAAAAAACAAAAAAAAACCCTGAAAATTACATTCATTGAGAACAAAAAAGAGTTGTCAGGTGATGTTTGAGCCAAGCAGTTTTATAAACTAAAATAATACAAGACTGGAAGCTGTTGCCCTGATTGAATGGGAGAATGGCCTGTAGCCTCAGCCTGCAAAGTTTCATGGGGCTTTGTCCTTTCTGTTAATGATTAAAATGTGCTAATGTATATACTGGGATCTGAATCTAAGGGCTAAGCTTCAGGAACACAGGAGTTTCCCCTGCCTGTGGGCTGTCTTATGTAGTTAACTGGGAGTGTGGTAGATTTATTCTCCCGTGTGCTGATATCATAAGTGAACTTAAATACTTTTGAAAAATTCTGTGAGGATGGTAAGTTGTCAACTTTTCCCCCTTCTTATATGTTCCTCCTAAACTGCCTTCCTCTCAAACTATGGGACGACTTTTTCACATGTATATGAGTTAGCAAAAATCATACACCTCTGATGGTAACCAAGAAGGAAAACAGCAATCGGAACTGTTTATCTGTGTAGTCACTTGAACACAGCTTTGATTTAAGATCCTCCTCTCGCTTTCATACGTAGCCTGTTTTGGGCCAAAATGTTCAGAATAAGCTATCATTTGCTAAGTGAATTTGAGTTCTGCTAGAGATTTATTTTAAATGCGGTCCAAGATTCAAAGAGCCTGCTTCCTCAGGGAACAAGCAGAACCCTTGGTACAAAAGCCTATATTTAATTGTCCCTGAAAAGTATGCTCTCTGGTCTTCAGCTGCACGGCACTACTGTCTGGGTCCATGGGAAGTGGATGGGAGTGGTACCTCCCCACAGCCTCCGAGACAGCCCTCCTAGGTACTATCAAGTCAGCTGATGTCCTGGGAAGATGAGAGTGCATATGGCATCCTCCCCTGCCAAAGGTCTCCCAGGTGCCTAGCGTCTCAGAGCAGAAAGCTGCTGCTGGGTGGCTTGTGGTAGGACACCGATGGGGCCTTCTGTTTTTTACTTAATTAAAAAAGAGAGAGGAGAGAAGAGAAAACAATAGATTTTTATGAAAGGGGAACATGGACCCAGTTCCAACAGTTGGAAAATTTCTTCGCTTTCACTTTTCCACTTAAGAGTATATTTGAAGAGAATGAGCTGAGGGAAAATTTAAAATACCTTTGATGCCAAAAGGTGTGTGTGTGTGTGTGTGTGTGTGTAGGGGGGTGTGTGTGTGTGTGTGCGCCCACCCCAAAGCCCTCAGTATACCAAGGATATTGAGAGTAATTCTTCTTTGTGAGAATCTGACCTTGTGATGGGGCCAGTGTCTGAGAAACTCAGGCCGCCACCTCTGACCCCCTCTTCAACTCATTTTTCTGAGATGCCAGTTGCCTTGGAGGCACCATGCACAATTACTTCATGAAGGGCCCACTCTTCATTTTGGAAACTTTCTCATTTTTCATCATGCTACCCTTTCCTTCCAGCTTTTGTCCCCATCTGTCTCTTCTTTGTTTCCATGCTGTGAAAAGATATGTAAGGAAGGCACCACTTGTAAGGGGTGTAGATGTGGGTTTCACAGGAAGGGAAACCTAACTGAATCAGCAGTATTCCAACCAGGATGACTGTGTCCTCCGGCAATTAGCCAAAGAATACTTTTCAAACTGATGCTTGCCCTGCAGTCGCCAATTAGCTTAGAGGGATCTCCCAGGTTTGTATTCTGGGGCATAAAAGGAAATGCTCAAAATAGACTTATGAAAAAAGCAGCATTGTTTGTGTTTTGTATAAAGCCTTCTTATGCTCTGTATACTCAAAGGACAGTGTCTTCTTTTCCTCTATCCCCAGAGGATCATTTCATCTCCTCTTCCTCTAGCTACTACCTCTTTGTTCTATAAATCCCCCATCCAGGGCCACGGCATTTTCTGTACTATCAAATTACTCCTTAGAAGCTATATATTGTCCTCATTCCTTTCCATTCCCCTGATGTGCCCTGCCTCTCTAATCCTACTAGATAGATGTAACGCATCACAGGAACTTTCTAGATCTTCCTGCCAACCACCAGCACATACCTTCAAGTCATTCATTTTGAAAATATGGGAGGGGGAGGATATATGGTAAATCAGAACCATCACCATTCACAAATGGCTGTGACTGGCATGGAGCCAAAGACCAAGAATGAGGTGGCCTGCTGGATGCCTGAACTGGCATCACTGTCCTCCTGCAGAATAACCTTTCTCGTTGAGACTGAGTCCTGTTGTCAACTTTTCTTGTGTTCCCCACTTCCCCCTCAGAAAAAAGATTGTTAGCAAGCTCTCAAAGTAAGTATAGGAGAAACTGATTGGGGTACATGAATTTCAGCACCAGAAGAGGTCCCTTTCCTTGCATCTATTTAAGTACCCTTATTTTGCAATTGAGGAAAGTGAGCCTGCCCCACAGTCCCACCCCTACCCCATGCTTCAGCTGGCTGGATGATAGATAACTCTTTCTCTCCCAGATTACAGTATTTTTATTAACTGGCTCTTGTTACATGTGGAAATGTCTCTATGTACAAGTGAAGTTTAGGGTAGTCTATGATAGCCTCCAGTTTTTTCCTTACAAATAGGGTCCCTGTAACTATTATATGCAGAGATATTCCTTACAAGTTTTGAGGAAGAAGATAACCTCCCTCCCTCTTTTCCCCATAGGTTGTGCTTTTTTCCTTCTTGCTGTCATTCTAATACTTTGAGGCAAAGGCAGTGGAGGAGTGAGCAGGGGGTGTTTGCAGAAGTGGCATTAAAGAACAACAGGCTGTTTTAAAAGCAGACACTCATTCTTGAACAAGAAGTATCAGGCCAATCAGCCTGGGATTTAAGAAGAGCAAGCTTCATTTATAACTCTCTGTGAGCTGATTTAGAATTGTCCTCTGGGAAAGTAAAGAGCCTTGTCCTGAGAAATACTTTCTGCTGCGTGAAGAAAGAGGGAGGAGAGGTTACAACTGCCAGAGGAGGAGGGGACACAAGGCCAAAACGAGTGTGGCAGAAACTAGTGTGGCCGCTGGCAGTGTCTGCCTTAGACTCAAGGCCTAGCAAATTCTGTAATCCTGCCCTATATGTAACTAAAATGAAAATAATACTAAACATTAAAATAAGTGTAAGGCAGTCTACCCGTATTCTGAGTGTTCCTTCAATGACTTCTTTCACCTGCATTTTTGGAAATACCAAGTTTTGACTATTTTCAAAAGAGTTACAGAGAAAATCAATCCAGCACTGCTTAGAATCCGGCCTTCAGCTCTGAAACGGCTGAGCAGAGACACCGGGGATCTGCTACTCCTTTGCTAATTGTTGCTTCTATGTGGTTTGGGGGATCTTGCTCGGCTTCCCCTCAAGCTGGGCCCAGGGCCTGGTGCGTGTTAAGGATGGGGCAGCCCGAGCTTTTACCTTGTTGATCCCCTACTCCCTACCCCCACCAACCCCTACTCCCTACCCTCTACCCCCACCTCCCCCAACCCCCACCTGCCCTTCTACCTCCCCTCTACTCTTGCTTCCCCACCTCCTACTTCCCCCCAACCTCCAGCCTCCCCTACCTTCTACCTCCCCCACTCCCTTCCTCGCCCCCACCCCACCTCCTACCTCCCCTCCATCTCTACCTTGTCCCCCTCCTCCTACCTCCCCTGCATTCCCTACCTTGCCCCCACCCCCGCCCCCGGCAGCAACCCGACCCAGCGTGTGGGGCAGGCGGCCAGTGACCCCTTGTTCTTACCCGCAGGCAGCCGCGAGACGGCCTTCACCTACGCGGTGAGCGCAGCGGGGGTGGTGAACGCCATGAGCCGGGCGTGCCGCGAGGGCGAGCTGTCCACCTGCGGCTGCAGCCGCGCCGCGCGCCCCAAGGACCTGCCGCGGGACTGGCTCTGGGGCGGCTGCGGCGACAACATCGACTATGGCTACCGCTTTGCCAAGGAGTTCGTGGACGCCCGCGAGCGGGAGCGCATCCACGCCAAAGGCTCCTACGAGAGCGCTCGCATCCTCATGAACCTGCATAACAACGAGGCGGGCCGCAGGGTGAGTGCCCCCGCCCACGCATCTCTGTCCCCTTGCCTTGCCCTCCAGCCTCCCTGTCGCTCCTTCCCCTCCTCTGCCACTCCTTCGCTATATGGTCCTGTCTCTCTCTCTCCGCCTCTTTCTGTCTCTCCTTAACTTTCTCTGTCTTTCCTGTCTCTTTGCTCCTCGTCCTGTTCCCGTCTCACTTTCTTTCTCCCTCTTCCCTTCCTTTCCTCCTTCCCTGTCTCTCTCTTCTCCCCCTTTGTCTCTCTCTCTTTCCTCCATCTCTCTCCATAGTTGCCCCCCCACATCCCAGAAGGGCCTCCTGGGGAGATAATCTTCCTTTGCGCCCCCAGCAAAGGTGATCCAGCAGTTGTCTGAAAAATACCTTTCCTTGCCTTTTTAGTTAGTCCCCGGTACCCTCGGCTAGTGGAGCACAGAAATAAGAATGGGAATAACTGTCTGCCTCCTGCCTGGACGATGTCTGTGGTTGGCTTTCAGTTTGGGACAGGGATTTTTTGTCTTCCTAGGTCCCCAGATGGGAAAGCCCTCACCCCAGCTTTCAGGCTCTTTCCCTCCTTTCTTTCTCCCTGCCTCTCTTTATGTCATTAGGTAGCAGGCCTGATGGATGCAGGGTTTTTTTTAAAAAGGGCTTTTCTAGGAAAAGGACAGCATTTTTAACAGTGTGGGATTTTATAGGTCTGACCATCAGGCCAATCACAAAGTAGCTCTGGAGAGAAGAGAGCAGCAGAAGTGCTCAGGGAGGACCATCTTTGCAGTACTCACAAGTCTCCTGGTTCCCCTTCTTTCCTTCGCCTGGTGGGGATATGAAAAGCTACTTCTCAATAGTTAAAAAGACCCTTTTTTTCCTGCGGTTAAACACATGGCACTTTATGGCTGTTTTAAAATGAAGGGGTGAAAACTTTTCTTAACTTTGGCAGCATCGAAAACCAGGGCCATTATTTTTTCACAGAACCCAAGGTAGGTGCCAGGAACTTTCTGGTCAGAGATTTCACTCTTCTGTATTTTGGGGTGAGGGAGAAGGAAGATAATCACAGAGTAAACTGTAGATTGGGAAACTGAGGCCCAGAAAACCACTTCATGACCATGGGAGAAAATTCAAAAATGGAAATATAAGCCTAGGTACATTTTTATTGAATTCATGCATCACAGCTAAGTGGTGAAGAGCTAGCAGTGTGGGAATTAGAGAAATCTGGGTTAAAATGCAGCATTGTCTGTTCTTTGCTTTTTCTGAGCGTCTGTTTTCCCATTTCCACATCTGTTAAATGGCCATGGCAAACAATCACATGAGGTTATTGTGAGGAGAGAGATCATCTAGTAGGTTGAACCATGTGAAATTGCCAACACTTGACTCTTTTTGACCTCCAAAATAACAGTTTCAGTTGGTTTAATTAAAGGTCTTAGTTTAGTGTCGGCCAGTAGTAAGTGCTTGATAGATGATAACTACTAAACATTATAAGCAAAGGACATAGAGAAGTCAAAGATCGTGTAGATAATTCCAGCTAGCGTATCTTCTCAAATTTGATGTTAAACATTTGGGTGTATTGGGGAAGGACTAAACTCTACAGAATTTTGCCTGTGCTGCCCTGAGGGGTCGAATAATTGCTACAGACAGAGTGTGGCCTCTCCTTTCTCAGGCCTCTCATTGCCATGGTGTCTGCAGTGTCGGTTGCCTCCTCTGTGGTGGACCCAGGGCCATATGAAAATTTGGGGGGGGGGGTGAGTTGGGATCAGCCCCGTTTTCTCTGGAAGCCCATAAAACCTTGCTTTCACCCTCTTCAGGGATGCATCACTGGGATCTCTATATATGACATGCCCAGTGCCTCAGATCAGAAATGCCTCCAGAAGAGAGCTATGTCTGACTCTTAAAGGCCCCTATCCAGGGGTATGCCCATATTTGGTACTCTCATACATCTTTGGGACTTTCTTAGCCTTCTGTCATGTCCAGAAATCATCAGACTTGGCAACCAAGAAGAGAGGGTCAAGGGATTTCCAAGTGGCAAGAGAGGATTTGGGGAAGTTTGAAAAGCACCTATAATGTTACACTTCTGCATTTTTTTAGTAGAGAGTTTTTTGGGGGTAAATTTGATCATTGGAGTAGTGAGCTGAGTTTGGATTTTGGTGAGTGACTTTACGAAGAAGATAGTTTTTTTCTCCAGGATGGTGGGGCTAGGGGATGGAAATTTGGGCACCATGCCAGGAAATCATCTTAGAATTTCCACAGGGCATTAGCTTTTAAATTTTCCTCAATGTGGAGTAAAGGTTAAATACATTTGCAAAACCCTTCCTCAGACTAGCTGAGTGCCTGAAACTCCTTATGCCAAGAGAGTACACTTTGGCCCCCTTTAAAAGAGCCCCTGTGAATCCCTGGAGGAAGAAGGTGGCTGTTGTCTGTGGAAGAGGCCTTCTGACACACCCCCAGCCTCCAGGTTCCTGACAGGTCTTCTCCAGCACACTCACACTACGTGGACTCTGGAGGGTCACTGGCACAAGGAACTGTGGGCAGCAGGGTCTATAAATAGGCAACCACCACCTTCCAGACTGCTGGGCAGTGTTGTGGGGCCAGACCCATGGGCACTGCTACTGGGAGGCCCGAGGTGACTGGGCAAGGGCCCAGATGCCATGTCCTCATCACTCTGGAGAAAGACCAGATTTATTGTGTCCCTTGTCACCCTAAAGAAAGACCAGATTTACTGTGTCCTAAGTGCCAAGCACTTTCCACATCTCCTCTGATTTTATCCTTATAACAGTGCTTGGAGGTTGGTGCCATCACTGCCGCCTTCACAGATAGAAAACAGAGGCCCAAAAAGGTGCAGCCTGTTGTCTGAATTCAAGGGTAGAGTCAGGAACACAATCCACGTCGCTTGGCTCCAGGGTGGGTGCTCTTGGCCTAGGGGGGTGGTGGATGGGGTAGGGACTGTGTGGGAAACAGGAGTGAGGATACCTGAGTTCCAGACCCAGTCCCCCCACACTTTAGCTGTGTGACCTGTGCAGACTACTCAGCATCACTGTGCCGTCATCCAATCCAGCCCATGTCATAATGTTGCTGGGATGGTTAAATGAGATCATGAGTGTAAGGACACTTACAGTGCCTGGTGCACAGCAATAATAGTAGTAGTGGGTTAAGATTTGAAGGTTGATCCCACTGGGGCTGGACTCCTCCCAATTCTGCACTTACTGGCTGGATATCCATGGGCAAGTCACTAAGCATGGGCTTGGAGTCCAGCTGCCTGGGTTCAAATCCTGGCACCCTTACTCCCAGGAGTTGGTTGAGTAGCTCATCTTTCTGGGTTTCACTTTCCTTCTCCGTGAAATGGAATGATACTAGCACTTCTCACCTAGCTGGTACTGGGGATGAATTCAGGTAATGCATTGTGAACAACCTCTGGGATGAGTGTCCACATGTGCTGTTGCTGTTTCTCTGAAAAAAAGCAGCTGGAACAATTTTTTTTTCCTGTTCCTATTAAAAAAACCACGGTTGTTGATAATGATGATATAATAATGAGCGGCTAAGAACATATTTATTTGGAAGACTTTTTAAAGAAGGCAATACAAGACTTCTGGTGAAGGAACTATCATACAGCCCTTAATTCAGCTGGGGAACATAGCTCCATGGAGAAGGTGGAGAACTTTGTTCCCACAGCCTGCATCTGGCTCCTCCATGAATGTGTGTACTGATTGTCCCCATTTCCCTGCAGACGGTGTACAACCTGGCTGATGTGGCCTGCAAGTGCCATGGGGTGTCTGGCTCATGTAGCCTGAAGACATGCTGGCTGCAGCTGGCGGACTTCCGCAAGGTGGGTGATGCCCTGAAGGAGAAGTACGACAGTGCGGCGGCCATGCGGCTCAACAGCCGGGGCAAGTTGGTGCAGGTCAACAGCCGCTTCAACGCACCCACTACACAAGACCTGGTCTACATCGACCCCAGCCCTGACTACTGCGTGCGCAACGAGAGCACCGGCTCGCTGGGCACGCAGGGCCGCCTGTGCAACAAGACGTCAGAGGGCATGGATGGCTGCGAGCTCATGTGCTGCGGCCGCGGCTACGACCAGTTCAAGACCGTGCAGACGGAGCGCTGCCACTGCAAGTTCCACTGGTGCTGCTACGTCAAGTGCAAGAAGTGCACGGAGATCGTGGACCAGTTTGTGTGCAAGTAGTGGGCGCCGCCCAGCACTCAGCCCCGCTCCCAGGACCCGCTTATTTATAGAAAGTACAGTGATTCTGGTTTTTGGTTTTTAAAAATATTTTTTATTTTTCCCCAAGAATTGCAACCGGAACCATTTTTTTTCCTGTTACCATCTAAGAACTCTGTGGTTTATTATTAATATTATAATTATTATTTGGCAATAATGGGGGTGGGAACCAAGAAAAATATTTATTTTGTGGATCTTTGAAAAGGTAATACAAGACTTCTTTGGATAGTATAGAATGAAGGGGAAATAACACATACCCTAACTTAGCTGTGTGGACATGGTACACATCCAGAAGGTAAAGAAATACGTTTTCTTTTTCTCAAATATGTGATCATATGGGATGGGTAGGATCCAGCTCAAAGAGGGAGGTAGAAATCTATTCACAATTCAGCTTCTATGACCAAAATGAGTTGTAAATTCTCTGGTGCAAGATAAAAGGTTTGGGGGAAAAAACCCCAAAACAAACTTCCCTTCCCCAGGGGGGCTGCTAGCTTGCTTTTTGCATTTTCAAAATGATAATTTAAAATGTAAGGACAAGAATCTCATATTCTCAAGGAAAAAAGGTATATCACATGTTTCATTCTCCTCAAATATTCCGTTTGCAGATGGTCATATTCTAATAGCTCATGAAATTTAGGCAGCAGGGAGGAAAGTCCCCAGAAATTAAAAAATTTAAAACTCTCACATCAAGATGTTGATTTGACGCTGTTATGGGAATTAGGATTCCAGATTGTAAAAAGATCCCCAAATGATTCTGGACACTAGATTTTTTTGTTTGGGGAGGTTGGCTTGAATATAAATGAAAATATCCTGATATTTTCTTAGGGATACTTGGTTAGTAAATTATAATGATAAAAATAATACATGAATCCCATTCACAGGTTCTTAGCCCAAGCAACAAGGTAATTGCGTGCCATTCAGCACTGCACCAGAGCAGACAACCTGTTTGAGGAAAAACAGTGAAATCCACCTTCCTCTTCACACTGAGCCCTCTCTGATTCCTCCATGTTGTGATGTGATGCTGGCCACATTTCCAAATGCCAGCTCCACTGGGTCCCCTTTGGTGGTAGGACAGGAAATGAAACTTTAGGAGCTCTGCTTGGAAAACAGTTCACTACTTAGAGATTTTTGTTTCCTAAAACTTTTATTTTGAGGAGCAGTAGTTTTCTATGTTTTAATGGCGTAACTTGGCTAATGGAATTCACAGAGGTGTTGCAGCGTTTCACTGTTATGATCCTGTGTTTAGATTATCCACTCAAGCTTCTCCTATTGTACTGCAGGTGTACCCTAAAACTGTTCCCAGTGTACTTGAACAGTTGCATTTATAAGGGGGGAAATGTGGTTTAATGGTGCCTGATATCTCAAAGTCTTTTGTACATAACATATATATATATACATATATATAAATATAAATATAAATATATCTCATTGCAGCCAGTGATTTAGATTTACAGTTTACTCTGGGGTTATTTCTCTGTCTAGAGCATTGTTGTCCTTCACTGCAGTCCAGTTGGGATTATTCCAAAAGCTTTTTGAGTCTTGAGCTTGGGCTGTGGCCCTTCCGTGATCATATCTTGAGCACGACGAAGCAACCTTATTTCTGAGGAAGCTTGAGTTCTGACTCACTGAAATGCATGTTGGCTTGAAGATATCTTTTTTCTTTCCTGCCTCATCCCTTTGTCTCCAACCTCCATTTCTGTTCACTTTGTGGAGAGGGCATTACTTATTGTTATAGACATGGACATTAAGAGATATTCAAAACTCAGAAGCATCAGCAGTGTTTCTCTTTTCTTAGTTCATTCTGCAGAATGGAAACCCATGCCTATTAGAAATGGCAGTACTTATTAATTGAGTCCCTAAGGAAAATTCAGCCCACTACATTGATAGCTAATTTTTTTTTTTTTTTTTTAATAAGGACACCTCTTTCCAAACAGTGCCATCAAATATGTTCTTATCTCAGACTTACATTGTTTTAAAAGTTTGGTAAGATATACATCTTTCATACCCCTCTTAGGCAGGATGGCTTTCATATCACCTCAGCCAACTGTGGCTCTTAATTTATTGCATAATGATATTCACATCCCCTCAGTTGCAGTGAATTGTGAGCAAAAGATCTTGAAAGCAAAAAGCACTAATTAGTTTAAAATGTCACTTTTTTGGTTTTTATTATACAAAAACCATGAAGTACTTTTTTTATTTGCTAAATCAGATTGTTCCTTTTTAGTGATTCATGTTTATGAAGAGAGTTGAGTTTAACAATCCTAGCTTTTAAAAGAAACTATTTAATGTAAAATATTCTACATGTCATTCAGATATTATGTATATCTTCTAGCCTTTATTCTGTACTTTTAATGTACATATTTCTGTCTTGCGTGATTTGTATATTTCACTGGTTTAAAAAACAAACATCGAAAGGCTTATGCCAAATGGAAGATAGAATATAAAATAAAACGTTACTTGTATATTGGTAAGTGGTTTCAATTGTCCTTCAGATAATTCATGTGGAGATTTTTGGAGAAACCATGACGGATAGTTTAGGATGACTACATGTCAAAATAATAGAAGAGTGGTGAATTTTACCACAACCAAACTATTTGGAAGCTTCAAAAGGTTTCTATATGTAATGGAACAAAAGGGGAATTCTCTTTTCCTATATATGTTCCTCAAAAAAAAAAAAAAAAAAAAATCAAGCAGATGGCTTAAAGCTGGTTATAGGATTGCTCACATTCTTTTAGCATTATGCATGTAACTTAATTGTTTTAGAGCGTGTTGCTGTTGTAACATCCCAGAGAAGAACCAAAAGGCACATGCTTTTATCCATGACCAGATTTTTAGTCCAAAAAAAAAAAAAATGTATTTTATTTGTGTGTGTTTACCACTGCAATTATTGCACCTCTCTATTTGAATTTACTGTGGACCATGTGTGGTGTCTCTATGCCCTTTGAAAGCAGTTTTTATAAAAAGAAAGCCCCGGTCTGCAGAGAATGAAAACTGGTTGGAAACTAAAGGTTTGTTGTGTTAAGTGCAATTAATACAAGTTCTTGTGCTTTTCAAAAATGTACAGGGAAATCTGGACAGTGCTGGACAGATTGATACATTAGTCTTTGCTTTTTCTCTTTCCGGATAACCTTGTAACATATTGAAACCTTTTAAGGATGCCAAGAATGCATTATTCCACAAAAAAAAACAGTAGACCAACATATAGAGTGTTTAAAATAGCATTTCTGGGCAAATTCAAACTCTTGTGGTTCTAGGACTCACATCTGTTTCAGTTTTTCCTCAGTTGTATATTGACCAGTGTTCTTTATTGCAAAAACATATACCCGATTTAGCAGTGTCAGCATATTTTTTCTTCTCATCCTGGAGTGCATTCAAGATCTTCCCAATACAAGAAAATTAACAAAAAATTTATATATAGGCAGCAGCAAAAGAGCCGTGTTCAAAATAGTCATTATGGGCTCAAGTAAAAAGAAGACTTTTAAGTTTTAATCCAGTTTTATCTGTTCGGTTCTGTGAGCTACTGACCTCCTGAGACTGGCACTGTGTAAGTTTTAGTTGCCTACCTTAGCTCTTTTCTCATACGATTTTGCTAATACCAAGTTTCAATTTGTTTTTACAAAACATTACTCAAGCCACTAGAATGATCAAATATGATACTATAGCAGAATAAGTACTGTAAATAAGAGACCGATACTAGCTAACTCCAAAAGATCATTAGCAACATCAGTCCACAAAGACTGAGTGGCCCACAATATATAGAGAGATAGAAAAGGTAGTTATAACTTGAAGCATATATTTAATGCAAATAGGCACCAAGGCACAGGTCTAAAATACTACATTGTCACTGTAAACTATACTTTTAAAATATTTATTTTTTTAAAAGTATTTTCTAGTCCTTTCTCTCTCTGTGGAATGGTGAAAGAGAGATGCCTTGTTTTGAAAGTAAGATGATGAAATGAATTTTTAATTCAAGAAGCATTCAGAAACATAGGAATTAAAACTTAAAAAAATGATCTAATTTCCCTGTTCATACAAACTTTACACTTTAATCTGATGATTGGATATTTCATTTTAGTGAAACATCATCTTGTTAGCTAACTTTAAAAAATGGATGTAGAATGATTAAAGGTTGGTATGATTTTTTTAAATGTATCAGTTTGAACCTAGAAGATTGAATTAAAATGCTGTCTCAGTATTTTAAAAGCAAAAAAGGAATGGAGGAAAATTGCATCTTAGACCATTTTTATATGCAGTGTACAATTTGCTGGGCTAGAAATGAGATAAAGATTATTTATTTTTGTTCATATCTTGTACTTTTCTATTAAAATCATTTTATGAAATCCAGTGCAGTCATGTGTGTGTGTTTAGCAGAGAGAGTGTTCATTGAAGTTTGATGTGGGCGTGGATTACGGCTTAGGGTATCCAGAAAATAACACATACATTTCAGGTATGTAGATGATATGGTGGTTGAAGCTCAAGCCTGTATTTTGTACGTTAGTGCTCATTTTTCTTTTGCCTATTGCTGATTTTCTTCATTTCTTATCTGCTCTGCTGCTGTTAATCCCTAAGAGTTGTAGTGAGATTTTTTTTTTTAGTGTAGGCATTTAGCACAGTGAGATGGGACTACCATGAAATTCTAGGGCAAGGAAAGAAAGAGTGACTTGAGGAGAGAAATAAAACAATGTTGAAGATGAAGAACAGACTGAACCACCTGGAATATTCTGCAGGTGGCTTTTTTCATCTTGCAACAGTTGGCAGTAAGCTCTTTAGATTTTGTTCCGGTTGCTTGATCTTGGCACTATTGGCATTTTGAGCTGGATAATTCTTTGTTGTAGGGATTTATTTTATGTGATGTTCAGCAGCATCCCTGGCCTCTACCCACTAGATGCCAATAACATCCTTCCATTTGTGACAATCAGAAGCATCTATAGACATTGCCAAATGTGCCCCGGGGAGCAAAATCACCCCCAGTTTAAAACCATGACTTTAGTTGGAGGGACTGAGGTTTGAGCACTTGGGAAATACTGGCTGACCACCATGGTGGACTGTTGCTTGCCTAGGTTGACTCATGAGTGAGACAAGTCCTCGGGAGTTTCACTGTGTAGAGTATGGAGAGGTGGCATCTCTTCCAGGGAAGCCTGGCTTAGCAGTTAAGAATGTAGGCTCTGGAGCCAGATTGCCTGGGTTCAAATCCCAGTACCCCTTTCACCTTGGGAAAGTTGCATAACCTCACCCTGTTTCTGAGGCTTTTGTCTTTAAAATGAGAGAGAACATTGCTATCTACCTCTTCAGGCTGTTGTGAAGATAAAAATGAGTTAACACTTAGGGAGTGCTTACAGTATGTTCTACTGCATAGTAACAGCTCAATAAATGTTAGCTGAGAGAGAAAGGTGTTGAGGAAAGGGACACTGGAATAAGTATGAAGGCTAAACCAAGGCAATGTGGGCTCAGTGCTATGTAACACCCCTAACACTATTGGCTCAATGCTGGGAAGGCACACTTCCCAGTGTTTTAGAGAGGTTGCAAACTTATGGCTTGCTGTCTACACCACAACTCCAGATGTGTTTTGTTTGACTGGCATAGTATTTAAAAAGTTAGTTGCCAACATTTAAAAGATGAGTATTTTCACATTAAAATTTGGATTTCTGGCTTGAAAAATGGGGAGGGCTGGTCACCTGGGAGCATGTGTCACAGGTCCCATGTAGCAACAATCATCTGGATCCAAGCAGCTGCTACTCCCTTTTAGACAGGGCTAGGCATGTCTAATTAGCCAGTCATTTATGTCACCTAACTGGCCCCTGCAGGCTTTTGCATTTGTAATTGTTTTTTAAAGTGTTTTCCCTCTGAGAGTTTCTCAACCTCATTGCTATTGACATTTTGAGCAGGATAAGTATTTGTCATGAGGGCTGTCTTGTGCATTACAGTATGTTTAACAGCATCCCTGGCATCTACGCACTAGATGCCAGTAGCACCCTCCCATTTGTGACAACCAAAAATGTCTCCAGACATTGACGAGTGTCCTCTGGGGGGCAAAATCATCCCAGGTGAAAACCACTGGTTTAAATAAAAAACGTCTGTACATATTTATAAGCTAGCCAATGAGGCTAAAACAAAGAAATAAACAAAACGGATTAGTTTCTTGGTGTAAAGAATGCCTGGCCTATCACAGGAACTCAATAAATATTTAATGAATGGATGAAAAACACAACCATTCCCAGGTTTCAGCCTCACTACTTACTTGCAGTGTGGCCTTGAACAGATGCTTGAATCTCTCTAAACTTAGCGTCCACCGGGAGAACATGAGAACAAAAGCCACCGCCCAATTAGGCTTGATATTTAAATTACATGATAGAACCTGCAAAAGGCCACCTCCAAAGCCTAATGATAGGAGCAGTTCAATGAGAGGTGGAATTCGTTTTAAAAACAAAGATAATGAATTAACAGGTAAATGTTTCTAGCCAACCTGCCCTGCATAGCTAAATAAACACGAGCTCCAGGCCGGGCGCAGTGGCTCACACCTGTAATCCTCCCACTTTGGGAGGCTGAGGCACGCGGATTACCTGAGGTTTGGAGTTTGAGATCAGCCTGACCAACATGGAGAAACCCCTCTTTACTAAAAATATAAAATTAGCTGGGTGTGGTGGCGCATGCCTGTAATCCCAGCTACTAGGGAGACTGAGGCAGGAGAATCGTTTGAACCCAGGAGGCGGAGGTTGTGGTGAACCACGATCGTGCCATTGCACTCCAGCCTGGGCAACAAGAGCAAAACTCCGTCTCAGAAAGTAAAAATAATGGCCGGGCGCGGTGGCTCAGGCCTGTAATCCCAGTACTTTGGGAGGCCGAGCGGGTGGATCACGAGGTCAGGAGATCGAGACCATCCTGGCTAACACGGTGAAACCCCATCTCTACTAAAAATACAAAAACATTAGCCAGGTGTGGTGGCGGGCGCCTGTAGTCCCAGCCACTCGGGAGGCAGAGGCAGGAGAATGGGGTGAACCCGGGAGGCTGAGCTTGCAGTGAGTGGAGATCGCGCCACTGCACTCCAGCCTGGGCGACACAGCGAGACTCCGTCTCATAAATAAATAAATAAATAATAAATAAATACGAGCTCCAGTTTTTGATGCTTGTTTTTGAGTTGCAGTTTCCAAAGAGCGTTCCATCACTCACAGACCCAAAGGATGCTCAACAGGAAGTGTTTCATGGCCGAACAAGTTTGGGAAATGAGGACTGATGGATCCTTGCCCTGCTGAGAGATGTATGATGGTCCTTAGCATACTGGCAATGCTAAAATCAAAGAACTGCAAGAAAAAGATCTGTTCTTTAACTGGGAGTTTTGTCGACTTGAGTTTTTGACTTCCTTTCATGGGAGACCTGTTAATATTACCATCCTCTCAGCAAGTTGGGAAGTGCTGGGGTGGAGCAACCCATTTCTGGCAGGTTTTGTGGGCATATGCTCTCTTGAGGTGAAGAGCTCCCTGGCTTGAAATTTATGGCTGCAAAGGTAGGGAGTGCTACCTGGTGACATTTCTGTTCCTCTTCCTAATGGAGGGCTGGTCCCAACTGGCGGTTAATCTACTTATTTATAGCCTGGGTGGTGGGATGGGGAAGAATGTGCTCTGGGAGGTAACAAGGAGACTCCTAAGACATAACTAAACCTAAAGGTGGGAGAGAGGAAGAAAGAAAAAGCAGAAAGGGGATAGGAAAGGAGGGGAAAGGCATAAAATGCAAAGGAAGCAAATGAGGACTGAGAAGATTTAGCTGTCCTCTGACCATGACCTTCAGAAAAATCTCATTTCTACTAGCAAAAAAATTACAGTGGTTTAGGAAGGTAATATATGACAAGCGTTTCTTTTGTGCCTGGCACTTGGTAAGGATTTTATCTTTTATCCCATTTCAGTAAGATTACCACGACACTTTTGAGATAATATTGTTATCCTCATTTTACAGATGAAGAAATGGAAGATTGGAGAGCTTAAGTCTGACCCAAGAGTCCATTTGTCCAACAAAAATGCATGCTCTCCCTTTATCAATGTGGCCTTGATCCTGCCTAAACAAAGACTGCATTTCCCAGACTCCCTTGCATCCAGGTATGGCTAGAGGTCTAGTTCCCACAAATGGAAGGGGAACAGAAGTGAAGTGTGTCAGTTTTGAAGTCCAGGGTTTTGAAAAGTCAGAGTGAGTTTTTCACTGCATCGTTCCCTCCACCAGCTGGGAGCAGAGGACTCTGAAGTCCTAGGGGTTGATTGGGCCACACATGGGAGAAACCTGGATCCTTGGCTCACCACATGGAAGAAAGCTAGCATCTGACCAGAAACTCCTTCCTTAGACTGTTGAGTGACTAAATTGTAAACTTCTGTTTTATGTTAAGTCAGTACCATTTTGGAGTTTGATACAGCAATTAGTAATTCTACCCAACACATTGTTTCTCCTGGTACTTTCCAAGGTTGTCACTGAGTCCCCAAACTCAATGGGAGACCCCTAGCCAGCAGAGTCATAGATTGGGAAGGTCCCTTGCAGGCCATCCCACCCCACCCCAGGGTTCACAGGCTCCTGAGAGGCATGCCATTTCACCTGGAGAACTCCATCCCCTGGGAAACTCAGACACCTCCTGATTGGCCACACTCAGTATCAAAAGGGCTCCTCCCTCCATCAGCTGGGATGCCTCCCTGCCATCTGAGAAAGTGGGCCTCATTCCATCAAGGCAGCCCTTTTCCTGATTCTGACATAACTTCTGTGTGATATGAGTAAGTCTGTTACCCTCACCGAGCCTCTGATTTTTTGTTGTTGTCGTTTTTTTCTCTAAGGACCCAGTCAATTCATTTATCAGTTCATCATTTGCACACTAGGAAGGTGATATAGTTTTGCTGTGTCCCACCAAAAATCTCATCTTGAATTATAATCCCCATAATCCCTACGTGTCAAGGGTGGGACCAGGTGGAGGTAATTGGATCATGGGGGCAGTTTCCCCTATGCTGTTCTCGTTAAAGTGACTCTCAGGAGATCTTACGGTTTTATAAGCAGCTGATGTTTCCCCTGCTTGCAATCACTCCATCCTGCTGCCCTGTGAAGAAGGTGCCTGCTTCTCCTTTGCCTTCTGCCATGATTGTAAGTTTCCTGAGGCCTCCCCAGCCCTGCGGAACCATGAGTCAATTAAACCTCGTTCCTTTAGAAATTACCCCGTCTCAGGTATTTCTTCATAGCAGCAAGAGAATGGTCTAACACAGGAGAATTTAATGAACACCCACTGTGTGCTAGGTACCGATTTAGGTGATGAGATTACAGAGGTGAGCAAAGCAAACTCTGTTCCTGTCCTTCCAGGGCACATGTTTCCCATAGTGAGCAGTTGCAGTGATGGGGATCATGGAAGAATAGGATTCCATGAGGGCTCAAGGAGGAGAGACACACCCAGACTTGGAGAACTAAGGATGCTCTCTGGAGAAAGGGATATTTTAGATGAGATTTTAAAGACAAGCTAAGGTTATCCAGGTTAAGTAGGGGAAGGGTAGGTAATAGTATTCAAGAAAGAAGACACAGCTTGAGCAAAGGCCAAGAGGTGGGAGGGAATGCAGTTCCCCCAGAAGCTGTGAGTATGGAGGTTCATGGGAACTAGAGGGTGAAGAGGGAGTGGTGGAAGATGAGGCTGGGCACACGGAGACTCAGACTGCAGTCAGTAGGGCCTCTGATAAGGCATCTAGACTTCCTCCTGTGGGTGAAAGATATTCAGCAGACATGGGGCAGGTTCAGGACTAACCTTTAAAGCAGACAGTGGATGCCAGGTGCAGTGGCTCACGCCTATAATCCCAGCACTTTGGGAGGCTAAGGTAGGAGGATTGCTTGAAGACAGAAGTTTGAGACCCGCCTGGGCTACAAAGTGAGACACCGTCTCTAAAAAAGAAAAAAAAAAATAGCTGGGTGCAGTGGTACGTGCCTGTAGTCCCAGCTACTCAGGAGGCTGAGGTGGGAGGATTGCTTGAGCTTGGGAGGTCAAGGCTGCAGTGAACCATAACTGACACTGCACACCAGCCTGGGAGACAGAGTGAGACAGTCTCAAAACAAACAAACAAACAAACAAAAACACATGAGCAAACAAAAGACCCTGGGGAGACAATGCTGCCTCCACAATTCCTTAGTTCCTGGAGCCTCATTTTGGCCATGGGACCTCAAGGTCTCCATGATCTTGGGGATATTTTGTTGTTGCACTGGCATGGCTCAACCACTGTCCCCCAACCCATCCTGAGTTTCCTGCCACACTTGGAGTGGCCTAATGTGCCTGTAACTGAGACAACTCTAGCCAGATGCTTGCCCACCCCTGCACCACCAGGATGACTGGCTAGAAGTTCTACCTCACAGTCTTGTCCCAGGGCTGCCCTCTACAAACACGCCCCCACCACCCACCCACCAAAGGGCTCACCTCCTGACCTTTGTCTCAGTGTCCCTAACCAGAGCTGCCTGCACCAGCACTGACCTCCTCAACACTGATGATGCTCACACTGTGCCAGGCTCAGCGCTCCATGATTTGCAGGCTTCATCTCATTTATTCTTCACACATGATTCCCATATTACAGATGAGGAAACCAAAGCTGGGAGAATTTAAGTCACTTGCTTTATTTGTTATCTATCGCCTAATCACACACCATACCCATACCAAAATTTAATGGCTTAAAACCATAGCCACTGTATTTGCTTATGATTCTGTGGGTCAGCAGTCTGGAGAGGGGTAGCAGGGAGGGGATTTCTTCTGCTGCCCTCACTCGGGGCCTGGCAGATAGGCTAGGGGCTGGATGATCCTAGATGGCTTCACCCACAAGCCAAGAGTTGATTCTGGCTGTTGGCTGGGTCTTTCTCTTCATGTGAATATTCATCTCTTGGGTGGCCAGCCTGGGCTCTTTCACTCTTTGGTTCCACATTTCATGAAGGTGAGGCCTGGACTTGGAAGTTACACTATATAACTTCCACCTCATTCCATTGGTCAAGGCAAGCCCAAGGATAGCCCACATTCACAGAGGTGGAGAAGTAGACTCCATCTCTCAATGAGAGGATTGGCAGAGTCATGTTGCAGAGGGGCATCTATATAGGATGGGAGACCTTGTTGCAGCCATTTTTGCAAAGTCTCCCCCACTGGGCTGAGATTGCACTGTGTATACAGGGTGCTTTACCTATTCTTTCCTATATAATAGCAACTTCAGGCCAGGCGCTGTGGCTTACACCTGTAATCCGAGCACTTTGGGAGGCTAAGGCAGAAGGATTGCTTGAGCTCAGGAGTTTAGGACTAACCTGGGCAACACAGTGAGACCCTGTCTCTATAAAACAATTTTTTTTTTTAAATTAGCTGGGTGTTGTGGCATGTGCCTGTAGTCCCAGCTACTCGGGTGGCTGAGGTAGGAGAATTGCTTATGCCCAGGAGGTCAAGGCTGCAGTGAGCCATGACTGTGACACTGCACTCCAGCCTGGGTGACAGCAAGATTCTATGTTAAAAAAAAAAAAAAAAAAAAAAAAAAAAAAAGCACCTTCAGTAGAATATCTTTCTCTCACTACAAACCCACCATAAGCATGGTGCACATGGACGAAAAAGAATTTACAGTCAAGAAAACCTGGCTCCAAGCTTTGCTTGTATTAGCTGCACATCCTGTGGCCAGTTATTGAACCTCTCTTCAGTATTCTCATGCATAACACAAGGCTGTGAGAATGCTACCAGCTGATTGTGAGGATTGCTCATCATGAAAGTCAAGGGCCCTGACACAGAGTACGCATTCCAGCAGTAGTAGGGATGAGGATGGTGGCCATTACTGGCATTGGGGAAGAGCCAGCCACATTTCCATCACCGACTTCAATGACTCATGAGCCTCCCTGACTCAGCAAATTGCAGGGTGCTCCCTTCAAGGCACTGGGAGGGGGCTCCTGAAGGTTCTCGATGAGGTTCAGGCTGGAGAAACAGGGGGTAGGGAGGCAGAGGATGGGCTTAGCCTCAGATCAGACAATCCAATCCCTCCCCCATCCATGGGAAACGCTGCAGCATGTTTTCCCATGTCTCAGGAGAGACACGAGCAGGGTGGAGACTTACCTTCTCTTTCCAGAGTGAGATTCTGAGGCTGAGAAGAGGGAAATGATGTTTTCGCTGAGAAGGTGAAAGCCAGTACTGCAGCCTGGGCTCCTGAATTTTAGGTGGACCCACCTTTGCACCCCACATCACTCCTGTGGGCGGCAAGCTGTGCTCCCTCGGGTAAGCCACTAAGCTTCCCCTGGGCCTCACTTTCACCATCTATAAAACGGAAAAATAAGACCCACGTACCTGCAACACAGGGTTACTAGCAACTGCTCTCATTTACCAGGCACATTGACTGGGCTTGTTGTTAAGTTTTTTCATTCACGTTATTTTGTTTGATCTCGTGGCATCTCAAAAGGAAGTGTTAGTCTCCTTATTCCACAGATGAGCAAATAGAAGCCCTGGAAGACTAAGTATCTTTCCCCAAACTACATAGCTAGTAAGAAGCAAAGTCAAGTCTCTCTGATTTTATAGGTCTTGGTTTCATCCACGAGGTGATGGTGCCTCAGGAGTAATGGGAACAGGAAAATGGAGGGTTAGAAATGCTGGAAACCTAACACTGAATTCCCGAAACCAAGGCAGTTGGCCTATTTTTCCAGTTGAGGCCACCTCAGAGTTCCTCCTCTACTTTCTCACTCTTGTGTCATTGGAGGGCCCCGGTGGGTGTCAGGTAAGGATGTTTCCTCCTATATGTGACCACGCCTGGGAGAATCCTGGACCCAGACTCCATGACTGGCCCAAAGGGACTTTCACTATCGGGATTCTGGTTCCACTCTGGTCACCATTTTGCTGTGGAGCTTTGGGCAAATCCTTTCTCCTCCCTGGACCTCTTTCCTGGACATGTGCACGATGGTTTACATGGGGTCACATGAGTGAGTCTGCTTAAACAACATCATGCCTCAAGAAGTTGATGTTCTATCGAGGTGGAGAATAGGACGTCAAATCCTGCCATATGGGAATACAATGGATGCAAATGGAATCTGGCCTACACTGCTTTGACCCAGCAATACCAAATGATGTAGGGACAGCTTCTCTCTGGCATGTCCTTCTATACACGCTCACACACTCACCATATCTTTATCAGGTGCCCTATCCAGCACGGGGTGGGGGAACAGGAAAACTAAGAGCTTTGGAATCAGAAACACCTGCACAATCCTGGGCAAGTTTCTTGACCTTTCTGAGCTCTCATCTCCTCATCTGGAAAAGGGGCAAAGCCTCTTCACAATGTGAGGGTTTTGTGAGGATTACAGAGGAATGGGTTTGTACAGTGACAGGCACATGTAACCACTCAATAAATGGTAGCTATTATATTATTATCTTCATCCATAATCTCTCACTTTTGCTGGGACCCCTTCTGCCCTGGAGAGAAAAACCTGATAAATTATCTAGTGGAAGGTAATTCATTAGTACAATATGCTGTTCAGCTCATTGGCTCGTGAGCCTGTGTTTGCTAAGAGAATAGATGGAAAGGGGGCAGTTCTCACCACCCCCATCTTCCCATTCACCCTCGCAGTCTTTAATGGAGGGATTCTGGCATGGAGGTGGATTTCCCTTCCCAGGGCCTCTTTTGACTTTCACGATTCAGGCCGTGCACGAGGGCTGTCTGGGTTTATTCTTTCATTCCACATTTCCCAAGGGCCTCTGTGTGCCAGGTCTCTTGCTGGGTGCAGAAACAAGTAAGACCTTCTCCCTCCTTGAGGAGCTCAATGTCTAGATCAAGGTCTATATGTGCTGCAATTCCAGGGGGAACCAGGAGTGAAGACTCGACTGTGAATTCCCAGGGCGGCCTCCATGTGCTGGCAGAAAAACCACACTCCAAGCACGTTTTCAACGAGCAGTTTAAACCACTTGAATTCAAGTCTCGAAAACCAAAAAACCAGTTCTAAGTGTTTTCACCTCTCCCACTGCTTCCTCCTAAATTTCATTAGGGCTGACAATTTGTATATCCACTTACAGTGTAATATGATTTAAATGGCTGACCGTAACTGTTAGAAATGGAGTTTTCCCTGGGCGCAGTGAGCAGAGAAGGCAGCTGGGGACGCTTCCCAGGGCAGTGAGGCCCTCTCCTCAATGGTGCGGTATTTTAAGGGCCTGAATGCAGCTTGTCACACGTGGTGTCCACCCGAGGAGATGGGAGGGACAGCTTCCTGGCCCCCTTCCCTCTTCACCCTGAAATCACTTTTGTTCTTGGAGGCTGAGCTATCTTGGAGTTTTCGGCATGCAATAAAATATGCTCAGCCACAAGGCCTGTGTCGAGCCAGGACGGCTGGAGGAGAAAGCCAAGCCCACTGGCCGGACCGTCTTCATGGTTAGGCAGAATTGATAGTGTGTGTCCTGCTCCATGGCTTTCCTTTTTGTTTTGGCTTTGTAACTAAAACAGAGTTGATGCCTGAGAGCTGATGGGATGTTCGGTTTTATTTTGTCCCCTATCAAAGTATTGCACACATTGTGTATAGTGGTTATTGCGTCATAGATTGGATTTGGGTTTGAATCCTCGTCCTCTCACTTGATGACCTTAGATATGTCATTTTCCCTCTCTGGGTACCCGTTTCCTCATCTGTAAAATGGCTGGTGCTTCATGCCTTGCTGAATTAATTACAGTATCTAGAACTGCACTGTCCAACACAGAAGCCATTAGCTGTGTATGGCTATTTAAATTTAAATTAAATAAATAAATAAAATTAATAATAAATTAAATATAATAAATAAAATAATAAATAAAAATGATAAATAAAATAAAATATTCAGTTCCTCAGTTGAACTAGCCAGATTTCAAGGGCTCAATAGCCACAAACCCAAAATGATAGTATGGCTATAGGATTTTTCATCATTGTGGAAAGTTCTACTGGACAGCACTGGTCTAGAACCACACCTGCACTCACTAGATGCTCATTAAGAACCTAAAAGAGGAACTATGATTTTCACTGTCTGTCCCTAGTACAAGCACCTGCAGTCAACAGTGGATGGAATTGTCAGAAACACATTTTACAGACAGCAGTGTCCCCCAGTATTTAAAATTTGAAACTCTCACACCAGTTGTCTTGTTCTTGTGGACCCCTCTTCTTGCATATATAATGTCCAAACATGGGAAAATGCTCCCCAGCATGACAAATGAGCCATGAGAACAGCACAGATTGCAAAGGGAGGGCTGTGACACTGCGGGTGCTCGGGGTCCTAACGTTCTGGACCATATTAGCTAAGGTTCTTTTAACTGCAATTACAGAATCCATTCCAACTCAAGTAAACAAGACGCAAAGTCACTGGAAGAATGTTGAGATGTCTCCTGGAATCCAAGGAGAATCAGGGCAGCTCTGAGGGTGCCACTGGTCAGGAACTCAGAAATTCGCCTTTGCTGAGGTTTCCAAATTTGACAGAACTTCAGAATTGACGAGGATGTTGGTGAAGTACAGATTCTAGTCCCGTCCCTTGGATATTCAAATTCATTATGCTTGGAGTGGGTCCTGGGTATCTGTATTTTTCTAGGTTCCTCGGGTAGACCGAAGCAGCCATTCAAAATTCTGTGCTGTGGTCTGCGCTCCTCATGGTGGCTCCTTAGCTCTCAGATTGAGCACTGTGTTCCCGACCCAGAGGATCTCATTGGTCCAGCTGTCTGCCCATTGTCCAAACAGCACAATGCAGGGGTAGAGAAGGGAGGTGAGTCTAGTGGCTCAGTCTTGACTTTTGCGGGCTAGCTTCCTAAAATTACCATATGATCCAGCAACCCCACTACTGGATCTATATCCACAAGAATTGAAATCAGGACTTCTAAGAGATACATGAACTCTCAGTTTCATTACAGTATTATTCATAATAGCCAGGCATAGAGGCAACCTAAATGTCCATCCCTGGATGCATGGTTAAAGAAGTGGTATCTACATACAATGGCATATTATTCAGCCTTAAAAAAGAAGGAAATCCTGCCATATGAGACAACAGGGCTGAACCTACAGGACATTATGCTAAGCGAAGTAAAACAGTCACAAAAGGACAAAATACATGTGATATGGGATTCCATTTATATAAGGTATCTAAAATAGTAAAACTCATAGAAACAGAATGGTGGTTACCAGGGGCTAGTGAGAGAGGAAACCTGGGAGCTGTTAGAGGGTGTAAAGTTTCAGTCATGCAAAACGAGTACGTTCTAGAGATCAGCTGTACAACACTGTGCCCATAGTTAACAATACTGCATTGTACCCTGAAAAATTTGTTAAGGGGATAGATCTCATGTTAAGTGTTCTTATTACTAGAAAGACAGAGAGAGAGAGAGAGGAGAATTTTAATGAGGTGTTCCGGCGTGCAAACACGTCTCCTTTTGGAGGGTAATACCATTTTCAGTGATTTGGTTTGTGATGTCTGGGGGTGGTGAGGCAATTTGTTGTGCAATAATAGATAACTAGTAGCTAGAGTTTCTTTTGGGTGGAATCATTTGAAAGTATTTCTCTTACTATTTAGTGTGTTGTTGATTATGGAACATTTTAAAGAAAAACATAGTTAATCTCATGAACAGCAGAGATTGCAAAATGGGAGCTGCTTAATGCCTGACTTTGATGGTGTCCAAGGATCTTTATTCTTTTTTTGGATTCAGACTGAATGCCTATTTCATAATGGGAATGAATGGGTACAATTATTCATGTGTGTATGAAAAAAGCAGTGCACCAAAGTGTTCCCAGTAATTATCCATAAGTTGCAGAATTAGTTTTTAATTTTATTAATCTTTTGTTCTAATTTTTCTGGGATGAACATGATTTCTTGTTGCAATAATTAAAGGTTTTTAAACATCAGAATGGATAAATAAAATAATGATTGACATGTTTATAATTACCCTCTTGAAAACTTTGGGAAAGGATCTTTGTTCATTAAGGGCTACTTTCATGCTTGAAGCTGGGAGAAGTTTTAGCTTCCACTATTTTAGGATTGCTCAGCAGTTTGGCAGTTTGGTATCACAGCACCTCACCTCTCAGGATGTAATAGGAGCAGTCTCAGGCTAGCTCCTGACAGTCAGACTGGGAACTATCAAGAAGTTTTTCCTGTGTAGCTAGGACAGTGCCCAGCACCTAGGCAGTGCGCTAAAGTGTTGATAGAGTGAAAGCATGAAGAAAGAATCTGAGAATCTGATTCATGACTTCTTATAGTAAAGCTTGGGGATGAAGGACATAGAGCATTTGGGTTCCTTTAGATTTCTGACCTGGGGCTGGAAGAGCAAAAGACCACTGGTATTTGTTAAGCAATTGGAAACTTAAGTGATGGCACTTGAGAAACTGTGCAAAACAGTAGCCCAGACGTCAGGCTACCTGGCCAGCAGCTGGGGGAAACGAAGCCGTGTTGAGCTTGGGAAGGTCTTTCCACTTGAGGAAGGTGGTAAAGGATGATCACATGCTCTTAGCATGTTGACGCATCCTCCACCAACACGTAAGTTTGTTCCCTGGTTTGGACACACCTACTTCCTGTCTGTGGATGTGTTTTCCCAGTCACTGGAAGATGCAAGTTAATTCATGGCAATTTACTCATTTTGTTCATTTGATATCTTCTGGGTGAATGGAAACTTTTATTATCATATAGCGTCCTTCTTTATACCTGATAATGTTTTACACCTCAAAATCTGGGTTTGGCATTAATATGGCCTCTGTAGTCTTATTTTGGTTTGTATTTGTTTCTTTCAACCCTTTTATTCAACTGCTCCTCTGTGTCTTTAGGTTTTGAGTTTTTCTTTTAAACATCCAGGAGTTTAGTCTGATAATCTTAGTCATTTAACTCAAGAGTTTGGTTCAGTATATTGATTATAATCACTGTCATATCTTGAGCTTTCTATTTATCTTACCTTTAATTTTTATTTTCCTTTTTTGACCTTTTGCATTGGTTTTTGTTTACTCCATTTCCCTCTTTCTTTTTTGGTTTTTTCTTACTCCATTTCCCTCTTTTTGTTTGAAAAGTTACATTTTCTTTTTTCTTTTCTATTTTTCTTTTTCTTTTTTTTTTTTTTTTAAGATGGAGTTTTGCTCTGTCACTCAGGCTGGCATGCAGTGGCTTGAACTCGGCTCATTGTAACCTCCACCTCCTGGGTGCAAGCGATTCTCCCGCCTCAGCCTTCCAAGTAGCTGGGATTACAGGTGCTCACCAACACATGTGGCTAATTTTTATATTTTTAGTAGAGACAGGGTTTCGCCATGTTGGCCAGGCTGGTTTTGAGCTCCTGGCCTCAAGTGATCAGCCTGCCTCAGACTCCTAAAGTGCTGGGATTACAGGCGTGAGCCACCATGCCTGGTCTATATTTTCTATATTTAGTTTTTATATGGCTACTTTAGACATGCATTTATACTTAATAAAGTCTAATCAGTATTTTGATCCTTTTTTTAAACAGTGTGAGATTCTTAGATCATTTTGTTACCCTCTTTCGAATACATATGCTCTGTTTTGACCCATGTGTTAGCTATTTAACCCCTAAAATAGCACTTGTAATTATTATTTTATATATTCAATATAAAATAATATAAAAGTTTTTCCAAGATATTTGCCAACATCTTGTCTCTTAGAACTTCCATGATCTGGATTCATTTTCCTTAGTACCTGAAGTACAACCTTTAAGAGTTCCTTTAGTGAGTTGGTGAGAATTGTTTCAGTTTTTGTTTCATTGAAATCATCTTCATTTGACTGTCAGTCTTGAATGAAGGCTTTCCTGGGTATGAAATGGGTAACTATCCATCCATCGTTTTTACTCATAAAATATTGTGGTCGCCAAGTTCTATGTTAGACATAAAAGATCAATCATGAGATTAACCAGATAGTTGGAAAAACAGACAACCAAATCATCACACAAATAAATGTGAAAGTACATGAGATGGTTCAGCTGTGTCCCCACACAAATCTCATCTTGAATTGTAGTTCCCATAATTGCCACATGGGTGGGAGGGACCAGGTGGAGATAATTGATTCATGGGGGCGGTTACCCTCACGCTGTTCTCATAATAGTGAGTGAGTTCTCACGAGATCCGCTGGTTTTATAAGGTGCTTTTCCCCCTCTGCTTTGCTCTGCACTTTTCCTTGTTGCCACCATGTGAAGAATATGTGTTTGCTTCCCCTTCCACCATTATTGTAAATTTCCTGAGGCCTCTCCAACTATGCTGAACTGTGAGTTAATTAAGCCTCTTTCCTTTATAAATTACCCAGTCTCAGATATGTCTTTATTAGCAGTGTGAGAACAGACTAATACAGTACAATTGACAAATTACATGAAGGACTGTCTCATGGTGCTCTGAGAGTTTGTAATAGGGAGCTCAATCTGGAGAAACAGGGAAATTTTTCCCAAAGAAGGAGAAGTTGAGCTAGGGATTAAATTAAGCCTTGATAAATATGTTAGAAGTTACCTTGGCAAAGACAGGCTGGGAGGAGTGAAGTTAGGAGAGAGTATTTCAGGCACACATGCAAAGGCCCTGTGGTGGATGACATATTTGAGAGCCTGAAAAATGGCTGATGTGACTAGGTGACCAAAAATGAGGGGAATGGTGGCCATTTGGGCTGGAAAGATCAGCTGAAAGTCACAAAAGCCTTATAAATTATATTGAAGATTTTAGGCTTTATATCAAAATTCTGTATATCTATTTGTAATTCAATGTAAAGCAGCTGAAGGAAGGAGGGAAGACAGAAAGGGAGGCAGGCTTTATTTCCAAGGAAGAGACAAGATCCAGCCTGAACTCCAAGTCACTTGCTATCAAAGTCTTTCTGCTAACATTTCACAGCTAGGAATGAATATGTTATAGGAGGATAAACTTGCTACAGCTCACTTTATTAGGAGATGAGAAAGATGGATAACCACTTTTTTTCTTGACCAGTTTTTCAGAAGAGTTGGTAAAAAGCATTAAAATCAGTGTCAGCAATCGCCTGTTCTATTCTTTACTTGGGTTCCTGCTCAGTCCCTTCCTAAATAATTACCAGCAAATCTCTTTTCCCAACACTAGAATCAATGCTTTTCATCTTCTGAATATAACTTTAAATTACACGGATGCAGTACCAGATTGCAGTACCGAATTGTTTCAGAGAATTAATTTCCATTTTCTATAAGCCAGTATTTTGTATGTTTCATTATATTGCAAATAATCATGTCCATGTTGTATAGCAAACAAAGAGTTCATACACTACTTACAACCCTAAACTATGGATTTTTCTTTTTTGTGAATAGAATCACCCTGTAACACATATTTATCCTCTGATGGATTAAAACAAATATATATATATATATATATATATATATATATTTTAGAAAGTCAGTACATACAAATGTACAAAGTTGTGTGTAATTCATTGCTATTTTCAGCAGATAGTAATTTAGGTGACTTCTAGATGAGGTGTTCCTCCTGTTCCATTTGGAAATGTTCTGAAGAATCTGGTAAAATAAGAAGATTGTGTGGGACTATGCTAACCTGTACAAGAGAGCCAACTTCAGACTATGTCACCTTTATTTCTGCCCGTTAGTTGCACTACAGCCTGGAGTAATGGTGTTTCCTCTAGAGCCAACTTGGGTTCAATTCTTGGCTACACAACTACTACTGAGTAATCTGGGCCAATAACAAACCCTCTCTGTCTCAGTTTTCCCATCTATAGAATTAGAAATAACATTACGAGATTAAAGAACAAATATGGTATTGCATGTGAAGAATAGGTTACTTTGAAGCACTCAGTAAATATTGGAATATGCCTCCTCTTTTGCTTATCTATTCTGTAAAGCTGGGCTGTTCAAACCTCTGATTTATTTATTTTGCCAGCCACAAGTTAGTGTCACAAACTGCAGTTAAATTTAATAACAATGTATTTTTAACAAACAAATGTCTAATTCCAGCTGGTTTCAAATTTAAAAAAACATTTCTCCTACTTGTTTTTCTTCTAAAGCCAGATGATCAAAACCCAAGTGCCGGTTATTCCTCACTAGTGTTCAAGGTAATTCAAGAGTATCATAAAATGTTATTAAAGGACTAAAAAGAGATAATCACGCTAGTGAGTCTGTAGTGAGATGGGTATTCTTCTACATATGCTATTCAGTGTGGATAGTGAGTCAGTTCTAGTAATCCTGCTTCTAGGAACCTGTCATAAGAAAATAATCAGGGATAGGTAGGTGAATAAAAATTTATGTAACAGCATGTTCATTATGTAACAGCATTTTTTATTGTAGTATGATATTAGAGATGACCTAAATGTCCAAAATAGGGAAATGGTTAAATAAATTATGGTGCAACCAGATGATAAAATAGTATTCTGCCCTTAAAATACGGTTTACAAAAAAATTTTTAATGACAAGGGAAAATAGTTGTGATATAATATTGAAGGAGAAAGGCCACAGAAGACTATCTGTAGCATGAGCTCAGCTAAGGAAGAATCTAAAGAAGGTCTCTCTTCTCATATAGGCCTTAAAGAGATGGGGGAAAACACACAACATTTTAATGGCATATTGTCTCTGGATGGTAAGATTAACATGTATTTTTTTTTCTTTGTGCTTAAGACTATTTCTGTCTGCACTATTCCTTTTGTAATTGGGGGAAGGAATTGTGTTGTGAAGATGGTGGTTTTTTAAAGCATGGTCTGGACTCCATGATGTGTGAAGCGTTCAGGTAGAACACACTACTTGGTCAGTGTCCAGGGTGCTGGGCCCTCGGGCTTGTTTCTCATACAGAGACTATTACAACAGATTTTTCTTGGTTAAGGGATCTGAGAGAGAGGTGGTGAAAAGACCATCTTCCTGCATTATCCATTAGGGCTTCCATGCTGAGGAGCTCTTGAGACTTGGAGATTCCTGTGAACCTGGGCAGCACCATTCCTCACCTTCTGAACTTTTCTAAACGAGTAGCAAAAGCAAATCAAACTATTGTCTTAGTCTGCTTGGGCTGCCATAACAAAATACTATTGGCTGGGTGGCTCAAACAACAGAACCTGAATTTCTCACAATTTTGGAGGCTGGAAGTCCGAGATCAGGGTGCTAGCATGGCTTGTTTCTGGCGAGGGCTCTCTTCCTGGCTTTAATTAATTAATTAATTTATTTTTTGACACAGAATCTCACTCTGTCACCCAGGTTGGAGTGTAGCGGCATCATCTCGGCTTACCGCAACCTCCACCTCAGCCTCCCAAGTAGCTGAGATTATAGGTGCCTACCACCACGCCCAGCTAATTTTTGTGTTTTCAGTAGAGACGGGGTTTCACCATGTTGGCCAGGCTGATCTCGAACTCCTGACCTCAAGTGATCCCCACAACTCAGTCTCCCAAAGTGCTGGAATTACACGCGTGAGCCACCGTGCCCAGCCTCTTCCTGGCTTTTAGATAGCTGCCTTGTTTCCTCCTCTCATGAGGGTGGGGCTAAGAAAGCTCTTTAGTGTCCCTTCTCTAAGGGCCCTAATCCAGCATAAGGACCCCACCCTCAACCCTCTCTAACCCAAGGACCCCTTTCCCAATACCACCATGTCTGGGGTTAGGAATTCAACATACGAATCTTGGGGAACCACACACATTCAGTGCATAACATCAACATGCACCCAAATCCCTCTGTCTCACTGTCAGGGTACAGCACCCTCACAGACCATCAGTAGAGACTTGGATAGGAAGAATGGCCCAGGGCACATTGCTCATACTCCAGGAGCTCACAGCTGAGGAGAGATCAAGACTGAATACTCATTAATATCAGTAGCTACTGTTGAGACTTATTACATGGCACCTGTAGGCATTGTTTTACGTGTAAACCCTGCACTAACTCACTAATTCTCACAACTCTGAGATGCCTCCCTTTTATAAATGAGAAGACTGAGTACAGAGAGAGTAAGAAGCTTGCACAAAGTCACGGACCTTGAACATGGTAAAGCTGGGATTCAGACCCTGGTCCATCTGTACTCGTCTTATGATACTAAATAGCATGGATGCATAAAGACCAACTTCCCGGGTTCAGAGCCTGGCTCCTGAGTGAGTTCCTCTATCATTCTGAACCTCCTCGGTTTCTTTTTCTGGAAAATGGGGATGATTCTTACCACATGGATTGCTGCAAGGATTAAATGCTGCAGGTGAAAGTGCTAGATAAGGATCCAATGACCTCAGACAATAAATCAGGGCTTCCATCTGTGCCAGTGGTAAGTGCTTCTGGCATCCCGAGAGTGAAAGCATGTCGATCTGAAGGAAGGGAAGCCTGGGGATAGGAGGGGGTTTCTGGAAGAGACACAGCCTAAGTTCTTGGAGGAAGAGCAGCCAGGGAGACAGCCACTAGCAAAGAAGCCTCTCAGGAGGACCCGAGGGAGCTGGGAACATCCAGTTCCTGTTGCTCTGCCCACTGTCAATGCCTAACAGGTGTGCAGCTTGGGGGTGAGAGGCTGGATTCAGTGGACCCACACCTGTTGGGCATGAGCACTAGGGCGAGATGGGTGTGGCTGGGCAGCAACCGGCTTCAGACAGAGGGGCAAGTCTGGGCCCATGTTCCCTGCACCCTGGGAGCCAGAAGCTCATTAAAGAGGAGGGGAAGGAACGATTACATGCAAACTTCTGAAGGGAAGGACCACAAAGAGTGGGGGCAGGATGGGGGTTTTTCTCTACCTGGGGCCCTGGCATAGCAAAAAGGCGGAAGGGATGAAAGGAGTATGGAGACAGCTTCCAGGGGCTCTTAACTAAGATCGGGACAGGGGCCAGTGAGTCTACCAGGGTGGCTTAGGATGCTGGAAAGAGAAACTTAGGGTTGACGTGATCTGTAATGGGGAGCCCTGGTGAGCTCTGGAGCAAGGGAGGGGCAGGCTTCAAAGAGGAGGAAGGTGGGGCTGGTGACTACACCGACTGCATTTGAGGGAGTAGAGGAAGTAGAGGAAGAAACCCCAGCTGTGCTGTGTCTGGGGCCTGGACTTGGGTTGACTGTGTGCTTTATCCAGGACAGCACTGTCAAATAAAAATACATTGCCAGCCAGATATGTAATTAAAACGTTTTCTAATAGCCCATTCAAAAAGCAAAAAGAAGACCCTGCACGGTGGCTCATGCCTGTAATCCCAGCACTTTGGGAGGCCGAGGTGGGTGGATCACTTGAGCCCAGGAGTTCAAGACCAGCCTGGCTAACATGATGAAACCCCCCCGTCCTTACTAAAAATACAAAAATTAGCCAGGTATGGTGGCAGGCACCTGTAATCCCAGCTACTTGGGAGACTGAGGCAGGAGACTTGCTTGAACCCAGGAGGCAGATGCTGCAGTGAGCCAAGATCAGGCCACTGCACTCCCGCCTGGGCGACAGAGCAAGATTCCATCTCAAAAACAAACAGAAACGTGTGAAGTTAATTTTAATATAACTTATCTATCAAAAATATGTATCATTTCAACATGTAATTCATATGAAAATTAAGATATTTAATATTTTTCTTGTACTGAGTCTTCGAGATCTGGGCTCTATTTCTTGCAGCACATCTCAGTTGGGACTAGCCACCCTCCAGGAGTCACAGGTGGCTGGTGACTGCTGTCTTGGATGGTGCAGGTGTAGACCTAGAGGTAGCTTGTGTGATGTTGATTGCAGCTGTGCCTTTTCTCCAAGTTTCCATTTGGTCACCTCAACTGCCCCTGGAGGGTGGACACTGGCTAGAGGGTTGCACTTTCCCCTGACTATAAGACATGAGCAGGGAAGTGCCCCTTGGCTGGCCTCTTTCCTCTCTGCTCTGCTGAACCTGTTGGCTGGGTTGGTCCCCACTGCACACCCAGTGTTGAACATTAACCCTGGATTTCTCAGGGATATTTCGAGTGAAAGAAGTTGTTTTGTTTTGTGTGTATGTGTTTTTTTAAAACTTCTCCCTGTTCAGAAGGACTCTTGTCTTCTGGAGAGCCGGGTGGGGCTGCGGAAGTGGATGTTTCAGTCCCTTGTAGCTGCTCACCTGTGTGAACTCCTGGGAGAGTGGTGAAAATTTAATTTGAAAACTAGATTTGATTTGGGAGCTACAGCTGAGGGTGGAGAGGGCTTAATTTAAAAGTCGTCAGCTAGTTTTTGCAGATAATCAGGTTCCATGAGTAGGAATGTTCCCCCTACATTAAAGCCTCTGAATCTCCTTGATTTAGGAGAAATCTCCGAAGCTCCTTGATTTGGCTTCTAGACTGATTATTTTCTATTCTTGGGATATTGGTGTGGTGCAGAGGTTATGAAGCAGACTTTGGTGTCAGACTATTCTGGGTTTAAGTTTCAGCTTTATGAGCATGGGGGAATCAGGTCACTTTTTAAACCCTCAGTTTCCTCATCTGTGAAATGAAAATGTGAGTACTTAAGATTTGAGGGCTTATTCAAAAGATAAAATGGAAGAATGTGTGTGCCTCTTTTTACCTGGTACATGAGGGCTCATTAGATGGGAAATAATTTATGGCTATCATTATTACAATTTTTATTCATGGAGCAGGGCCCGGGTTGAGTTTGATTTGGGTCAGGGGAGGCAACAGGAGAAAGATAACATAGGAGGTGGGCTAGGGAGGGATGTCTTCTTCCTAAAGTAAGACTTGGGGATCTCTGATGGCTGAAGGCAGAGCCAGAGGCCCCTAGATGGGTAGGACAAGAGTGGGGGTTGTCCCAGGCTGGCATGTGGCATCACTCTGGCTGTAGCCATGAACTGTTTCAGAGGTCATACTCTTCTCCACAGGTTTCCAGCCCCACCTCCCATGTTCAGAGTTACCCCAAACACATTCCAAACCAGTCTGACCCCTTTCCAATGTGTTCCAGATGCATGTGTGAGGAATGGGAAAAATGCAGAGCCAAGTGGGAAGTTGCCCATTTTGGCACCATGTCCAGCCTGACAGTCTTGCCCAGGGGGCACCCTATCCCAGGGGAGGGGTTGCCTCTGCTCCTTCTCCTCTTTGTTCCTCAAGGAGGAGCCTTCCACAGCCTCTTCCCAAGTATGGTATTTGGAGTTACCCCAGTGGGATTTGTCTGAGGCATACCGGTTGGCTGGACCTCGGGTCTGTCAGTGGGACTTCAGTTCACTCATTTTCTGAAGATTTATTGAGCACCTACTATGATTGAATTTGTATATCCCTAGTGATTAGTAATTGATGAAAGTAGTTTTGATCTTGCAGATTGCCTGAAAGGGTCTTGGGGAGCTTTCAGGGGTCAAGGGTCCACACTTTGGGAACTATTTCTTTAAATGAAAGGTATGTGGAGCAATGAGAGCTTAAGACAAGGGAAACTGACCTGGGTTTGGGGGCAAGAGACTAGATTATAAAAAGGTAGGAAAGACTGGGTGTGGTGGCTTATGCCAGTGATCCTAGCAATTTGGGAGGCCGAGGCTGGCAGATTGCCTGAGCTCAGGAGTTCAAGACCAGCCCGTGCAACATGGTAAAACCCCATCTCTACTAAAATACAAAAATTAGGTGGGTATGGTGGCCTGCGCCTGTAGTCCTAGTTACTTGGGAGGCTGAGGCAGGAGAATCACTTGAACCCAGGAGGTGGAGGTTGCAGTGAGCTAAGATCATGCCACTGCACTCCAGCCTGGGAGACAGAGTAAGACTCTCTGTCTCAAAAAATAAAATAGGGAAGACATTAGAGAGTGTTTCAGACATGGGCAGGCCATGTGCAAAGGCCCAGGGGTGAGGGAAAACACAGCACCTTGGAGGAGCTTAAGCAAGACCTCATGAAACCTCTGCCTGAGGTGTACTTGGGCAGCCACAAGCTCCACACCATCCTGAAATTCCTGCTACTAAAAATGTAGTGAGATGCTGTCACATGCCAAGTACAGAGTCCATCTCCTCCCTCGTGGAGCTGGAAGTCTGGAAGGTGACTACATATTCCTATTCCCGTGCATCATTGCTAGGAGATGTGCAGAGGCAGGGAGTTGGGTTTGATATTGGTACAGGCAAAAGGGGTACAAAAACCAGGTTTGGAAAGCCAAGGCAGCAAGGAGGCTTAGGTTCAGTCTTGAAGGGTGAGTAAGGGTGGTCCAGGCATAGGGGAAGGTGTGTGTGCACCAGGCTGAAGGACAGGAGGGTTCGAAGGCCTGGAAACCAGTGGTTGCACAGGCGCTGGTGGGAAAGGGAAGCGTGCACTAGGGAGAACTGGGGAGATTGGGAAGAACATTGGCCATCCAGTGCAGCATGTGGATCACACCAGTTGACTCTCGGCTCTAAACCCAGTGTGGTTTGTTGTTAAGGTCACAAGCTAGATTCTAGGCCATGACTCAGTATCTTATGGGCTAGTCACTTCAACTTTTTGGACCACCTTAGAGAGGCTGTGCTTCTTATAGTTTAAGAACAGAGATTCTGGAGCTTGTCTGTCTGGGCTTAGATCCAAGATCTGTTATAAACTACCTGTGTGACCTTGGAGAAGTTACTCAATCTCTCTGCGCCTCAGTTCCCTCATTTCTGTAGTAGGAATAATTGTGTTACCCAACACACAACATTGGGATTCAATGAGTCATACGTAGAGTCATACGTAAAGTCGTACGTATAGGGATTCAATGAGTCATACGTAAAGTTTTAGGGCTTAACTATAATTATTACCAAATTCCTCATGCACAACAGGGATACTCATCCTATCCTACCCACCTCAGAAGATGTGGTGGGAAGTATAGTATCTTAGTCTTGGCAGCAACCCTGGGGATTTCTCTAGTTCAAAGCCCTATATCATTCAGAAGGTCTCCACTGTCCCTGCCTGTCTGTACTTCCTGGACATGTGGCTCTTTGGGCTGTGCTCACTCATGCCCTGTGATGGTGACATTGGCATTGTGAGCACATGTGAGAAGAGCCCAGGGACAGAATAGTCCCCAAGTAGATTATCCATCACTCTTGGTAAGGAAACCAGAAGGGACAAATAAAGTCAGAAAAGTTTAACTCTCACATCTGCGTCCCTTTCTTCCACTTTAGGAAGATGTGATGCAAATGTGTTTTAACCCTAAAGGTAAGACCGTCCTGCAGTTCTGTTATTTCTCTGAAGCACATGGGAGAGCTGCGAGCCTGAGAGTGGAATGAAGTGGAGGAGCAGCCCTAACGTCATGTGGATTCGAAGAAGGAAAACGCTGTGGAAAGAAGACAAATACTCCAAGATGTGGCAGAGAAGCCCATTTGCTTTAAGTGAGGCTATTCCTGGAGCTTCACTTCTGCTCAAGAAGACAAGCTGTCATTTGAGTGAAGAGGGCAGACTTTCCCCACCCTGCTCACTTCTGGTCCAAGGAGGGCCAGGCTGAGCTTTGGCCACACCACAAAGCCCATCCAAACATGAACTCACATTTCCCCAGCATTGTGAGAAGATGGGGTGTAAGAGCAGGGATCCAGGCCTGGTCTTACTGGCCTTCTGGGTTGTTGAGACCTTGCCTGGTCAGAAATGTGTTCACTGCTATCAGCCCTGGTGATAACTGCTTCCTAACTCCTTGCATGGTGTGACCCACCAGTCCCTGGCTTCTCTCCCTGTTCATCCCCCACAGCTTTGTTTGGAAGGGCAACTTCACTGTGTGGTAGAAAGAATGCCAACCTTGCCCTCCCTAGGCCTGTTTTACTACAACACTGAAAGCCAGTGCAGGCAGGAGTATAGCTCAGCAAGGAAGAGTTCAGGGGTCTGGAGAAGAATGTGAAGATTTCAATCCTGTCAACAGCTAGGCAATTGGGATGAGTGACTTACTACAATTTGTCCATATGAAAAGTAGGAGAAGACCTACCAAGTAGGTTGTAAAGAAGGGTAAAAGTGCCTGGAATTGTACCTGGCACACAGTAGGTGTTCAATAAATGTTTACCAGGGCTTGCCATTTGTGGAGCACTTGCTATTTTTCAAGCAGTATGCTCCACGCTTTGTGTGTGCCAGCCTCCCTCTCTTATCCTCATAATGGCCTGATGAGGGCACCACTAGGATTGTTCCCAGTTTGCAGGTGTCAGATCAATTACCTAAAGTTGCATAGCTAGGAAGGTCCAAACCCAGCTCCATCTGCTTCCAAAGCCCATGCTCCTAACTGGTCTCCAACTTGCCTCCACCAATAGATGGTTCAAGTCCTTGCTTTGTTGCTTTCTGGCTGGGTACTTTGGTTAAGCTGGTTCCTTTATCTGAGCCCCAGTTTTCTCCTTCATTAAGAAATGGAGCTCAAGAAGTAGAATGGAAATGAATGAGACCATGAGGTGGGACTTCCACTGAGATCCTGGCGTTGCTCTCCTGCTAATTCTTGGAGAGACTTTGGTTGAGTCATTCTGCTGCTTCCTGCCTCAGTTTCCCATGTCTGTAAGAATAAGAGGATTTGCCTTGATGGCTTCTAAGGAGCCTCCTGTATTGGATATCCTGGGCTGCTTCTGGGGGAGCCAAAGTCCAGAGAGTCTAAGAAAGTGGCAAATCATATAATTATCAGACCATACAAAGCTCTGGGGGCCCTCTGTTCATGGGCTGGCTGAATATTGGCCCTGGCATTGCAGGACGAACCTGTCGGTAAGCTGTACCCAACTGAGAGGGCCTTCGGGTGTTGAAGAGCAAAGGCACCAGAATTCAGCCTTCCTGGGACTGAGCCCTAGCTTTGCCTCTTCCTTGCTCTAAAATGTGTGCCTTGATTAGACAAGTGACTTACTCTAAATCTTGGTTTCTGCATCTGTTAAAATGGGACAGTAAGAGTGCCTTTTTCATAGAATTGCTAGGCAAAATGAGGTTATTCCTGTCATGTGCTCAGCCCTGAGCACACCAGTTGCAGCATGATCTCTTTGTCCATGCCACCCTGTGAAAGGATCCGACTTCAACTCTCGTCTCCTTGGGAGCAGGGACCTGTCTACCAGTGTCTGTATCCCTGGGCCTAGCACAGCATCTGCCATGCTTATCAGATGCCTTCTGAAACAGGAAATGAACTCCTTCATGCTACAGATGAAAAGTCTCATCCAGAGAGGGGATGTCCTGTGCCAAACAGCCAGTTGGTGGAAGAACCAGTATACAGACCCCAACTTCTGGATTGGAGCTAGTGGTGTTTCCAAGGCAGCACACAAAACTTTTGTCAAGATAGTCACTTGATGGTTTCCTGGTACTTGGGATGTCTTCACTTAGTGCCCTCAGGTGGAGATGGCAAATTAATGCCTTGAGTCAGCCCTGGACCTTGGGAGCTGGTAAACACATCTATGAAATGGATGTTGGAATGTCCTTGCAGCTTGAAAGAATGCAGAGGGGATCTCGGGTGCAAATTGGGTAATTTTACGCTTGCATACTTATAGGATGGAGCTTGCCAGGAAGATGGGGAGCTGGTGCTAGTGTTACCTGGGAGGTAACCTTCCTAATAGTTTTTCAGTGACCCACATAAGTCATAATGCTCATAGAAGTCTAGAGAGCCCTCTTGTCTACCTAACCACCCTGGAGTTTCCAAGCTAAGCTTTCCTGCTGAAAGCAGGAGGTAGGTTTTTCATAGGCCCTAGTTGCTTGAAGTTGGGCAGGAAACATTTTTCATGAGACCTGTATAATGAGTGTGGTGACCTTGTAATAAAAACTCATCCTCCCTCCAAGAGTCCTGCCTATGCAACAACTTTATGCCTAGGGACAGTAGGTAGTGACTGACGTGTGACTTAAGGAGATAATGGGACTCAAAAGATGCTCACAAATGTTTGTCAGATGGCCCAATGCATGTCATCAGGCATTCCTTTAGTTGGAAGAGGAGAGGCATCCTTAGAGCATCTGCTGCTGCCAGCCATGGAAGCCCTTTGGCCTATAGGCAAGGAGGCAGCTGGTCCATGAGTGGGATCTTGAAGATGAGTCTTCTTAAACACACAACCTCAGAAGGCAGGCTTGTCAGATTTTCTGTCTCCATCCCAAACTCTGCTCTGAGTTCCACACCTTTAGATCCAACACCCTATTTGACATCTTTCCCTGGACATCTTAAAGACAAGCTCTTGATTTCTCTCCCTAGTCTTATGCAAACTGTGACTCTGCAGTTCTCATCTCAGCAATGGTGCCACCAGCCTAGTTTGAGCCAGAAATCTGGCGCCTACCCTTGACTCTTCCCTTTTCCTATATCCAGTCCAACACCAAGTTTTGTGGACTCTACCTCCAAAATACATCTGGAGTCTACTCAATACTTGTATTTCCATGCCATCACCCTGCAGTCAAAGTAATCAGGTTCTGCCTAATTCGTCTTTAAAGGAAAAAAAAAAAAAAAAGATACATAATGGACGTACATCATTTTGGGATACATGCAATAATTCATATAATTTGTAAAGATAAAATCAGTATATTTGGGATATCCATCACCTTAAATATATGCCTTTATGCTAAAACCATTTGAAGTCTCTTCTAGCTATTTTGAAATGTACAACAGATTATTGTAAACTATAGTCACCCTACTGATCTAACACTAGTTCTTATTTCTTCTATCAAACCATATATTTGTACCCATTGATCAACTTCTCTTTAACTCTCTCATGTTCCCCTCCCCACATCGCATTCTCACTTGCCCCAGCACTTGCTGGTTTTCTGGCTCTTCCTGCCTCAGAGCTTGGTACTGCTATTTCTATTGCCTGAATTCCCCCCGCCTCCTGCCACAGGCCTTCCCAAGCTAACATTTTGTTACTGGTGAGCCAGTGATGTCTTCTCTGACCTTGTCATCTCACCCCCATTGTATCCTCTGTCTTCCACAGTCTGTAACCATCTTATTTTCCTGTGTGGTCTGCTGCCTTCAAAAGCAGAACTTTTCAGTAAAGGTACAGAGAGAAAATGGTCTAGGCTTTGTGGCTGCATGGGCTCTGCCCTGCTGCTCACCTCTGCTGTTTCAGTATGAAAGAACACAATTAGGCAATGTGTAAATGAATGGATCTGGCTGGGTTCCAATGAAACTGTGGATTCTGAAAGTTGGAATTCATATAACTTTCATGTGTTTTGAAATATTCTTTTGATTTAGAAAAATCTTTTAAAATATAAAAACTATTTATAGCTCTTGGACCTTACAAAAATATGCAGTGGGCCTGCTGGCTGTAGTTTGCAAACCTCCTTCTAGAATGTAAGCCCCTTGAGGTCAAGGACCTTATCTGTCTTGTTCAGCACAGTATCTCAACTGCATTAAGAGTTCTTGGCACAGGCTGGGTGCAGTGGCTCATACCTGTCATCCCAGCACTTTAGAAGGTTGAGGCAGGTGAATTGCTTGAGCCCAGGAGTTCAAGACCAGCCTGGGCAACAAGGCAAAACTCATTAGCCAGGTGTGGGGACGTGAGCCTGTTGTCCCAGCTACCCAGGAGGCTGAGGTGGGAGGATCACTTGAGCCTCAGAGGTGGATACTGCAGTGAGCTGTGATCACACCACTGTACTCCAGCCTGGGTAACAGTGAGACCCTGTCTCAAAAACAAAAAGAATTCTTGGCATATAGGAGCTACTCTCTAAATATTTTAGAGAAGAAAGGAGAGGAGGCTATACATGGAGCTAACTGGACATGTCTCAAACATGGGACCACTATGTTTCTGAAAACATGAAATAAAGGAACAAGGAACAAAGGAAGGACAATCTTAGAGATGAGGCATCTGAAGAATGGTCAACAGGGATCTCTATACACCAAGTCCATCCTCCTGCCTCTAGCTAGAACAACAACAGACCAGTACTCTGCGTTTCCCAGGCCCAGAGATAATTCTTCTTTTTTTGGAGATGGAGTCTTGCTCTGTCACCCAGGCTGGAGTACAGTGGCACGATCTTGGCTCACACAAACTCCTCCTCTCAGGTTCAAGTGATTTTCCTGCCTCAGCCTCCCAAGTAGCTGGGATTACAGGTGCCCACCACCACACCCAGCTAATTTTTGTGTTTTTAGTGGAGACAGGGTTTCACCACATTGGCCAGTTGGTGTCAAACCCCTGGCCTCAGGTGATCCACCCGCCTCAGCCTCCCAAAGTGCTGGGATTACAGGCATGAGCCACTGCACCCGGCCGAGGCCCAGAGATGATTCAATGTCAAGCAGTAAGCCACAGCTCCCTGTACTCAGTCCTCCAAACTGTCAATGCGGACAGGCCGTCTGGGCTCTAACCCGTGGAAAGGTCATGAACATTTTGTCCTGGCACAGGGAGTTAACATCTGAATACATTAACATTTAAATACTCTTGTGAAGAAAATTATGATTGATCTTTAAAAATGAGAATCTGCCTTTTAGTCTCAGCCAGCATTGGTAAGATCTGCATCCCTTTTCATTCTCACCACTTTTGACCACTGGTGCAGAGTAAATATTCCTCTGATTGTTCTAGTAGCATTTGTCCCTCCTGCAATAGCTTTGAGACAAAATACTTTTCTTAATAATACTCTCAGAAAATACTTGGCACTCTCCTCCATAATTTCTGATGGAACCTGTTTATTGCCTTGTGGTCATTCCATTGCCGGTCATTTGATGCTGTGGACTGCTGAATGAGGCACCCTTTGAGTCTCTGGACACTGGTAGAAATGCTTGGAAAGTTTAAGAAAAACTTGGGCAGCTTGTTGAATATGGGGCAAAATATAACTAGATCCTCCTCTCAGCTCATATCAAAATCCTAGATGAGTTAAAGATTTAAACAAGATGAAATGATTAATAAACACTTTAAAAACATAATTTGGGGAAAGTGAATGTCTCTAAACATATTACTGAAGGCAGCAACAGAAATATCAAGACAAAGTTGATTATATAAATTAAAAAAATCTTCAGCACAGCCAAAAATTTCAAATCATGAGAAACCACAAATTTACAGATTTATTTGCTGACAAAGGGTTAATGTATTTACTGTGTAAAATACTCTATGAAGGTGAAGAAAGCCAGTCAAAAAAATGTGCAAAGAGGCCTGTATATAGTAAAGGACATAAGCAGATAACTCATGAAATAGGCAAATTTAGTCAACAAATATTTGGAAAGATGTTCAATCTTACTGGTAATAAAACACAAACCTGAAATACCATGTTCTGCCTGTCAAACTGGCAATGATAAAAAGAATGATGGTAAGTGTGTGGTCAACTGCTAGTGAGGTGGCATTGGTGTATGCATTATTAAAAGCCTCAAATTCAACAGTTCTCCTTCTAGAATTTGAGATTCACACACTGTATTTCGGGGGAGTTTTCTAGATTATCACCAGCATTAGGATAGGGACCTTGTCTGACTTAGTCACCACTCATGTGTTCCTAATAGATGCTTGGTAACAGCTGGTTGAATGAATAGATGGATGACTGAATGAATATGACCAAAAGTGCTAGAATATTTCGAGTAGCAAAACATAGGAGATATTTTCCAAGTTTATCAGTAGTGTGTTGCTTAAATATGTCAGTAGTCTAGGTTGCCGAATAACCTGTAGTTTAATGAATTGCCTGGCAGTTTGTTGACAAATTGACACTAATTCAGTTAAAATTACACCTTGAGGGAGTGGTGTAAGCAGTGTTTCTATTCCACCAGGTATTCACATGGGTACACTTTTCTTCTTGCATTGAATCTGGGTCTAACTAGCATATCAAACACTTTCTGTGTTAAAGGGATAAATATATTTATGATCACCAGTTCCTGGATTTTTAAGCAATTGTAAATATGAAGTCAATTACAAATGCCTTTCTTCCAGCCTCCTCTGATGTCAGGATTTTGTAGAAAATACTATCCTCCACTTCAGCAGGCATCACACACGTGTAAGTTGCACTTACTTCAGTTCTGGAGTTAACGCCAATATCGTGAACCTTGGAGAATAACATTCTTGCTTGAGGCAATCTAATTAAACTTCTCCATGTCGACTCGAAGTGGCCCCTGTGGACAGATCAGACCTATTTTTAGGTTGCAAGTGTTATAAGAAGAAATATTTAATTAAAAGGGGGGGATATTTAAAATAGCTTTCTCTCTTAACATTGGTGCCTGCTGGCTTGTTTTCCCTGATGTCATTAATCACCAGTGGACGACCGTCAGAATTCACAGTCAGTTACAGCTCCTGTTGAAATCCACCTTCTGTGGGCAGTTTGTCACGTGACTCAAAATGCCAAATCTCTCAGGATTTTGGCATTTTTCTTCAAGCCAATGCTTCTGAGAGCTTTAGACAATTACTTTAGATCATTTCTTTGGAGAAAGACCCCCCAGGCATGGTATTTCTCCCACAGTGCTCTGTGGGCCTTGGTGTTAGCGGAAAGATGGTGGTTATGTTCAGTCTGGGGAGGGAGAGTGTGTTCCTTGGTCATGGCATTGTGAAGGGCTTGATGTTCCCTCAAGCCCTACTTGAAGAACTGGGCTATATAGTAAGTGATGGAAGGGAGATAAAAACTCAAGCTTTGTTAGGGTTCAAATCTAATTTTTTTGTGTTTCTTCCCAGTTCTTCTGGGTCAGCAAGTTAAAATTGTCTTTGGAAATTTGGAGAACTAGATTTACTTTGCTTTGTCTACTAGTTGTGCTGTAGAAAGTTACATAGATTACATATTTTTTAAAATGACATAATGAGTACTCAATACATGCCAGGTACTGTTTAAGGGATTTGTGGATGTTTAACTCATGTAACTACCATAGCAGCCCTTTGAGGTGGATGCTATTATTATTCCCATTTCACAGATGAGGAAACTGAGGCACAGAAAGAATGTATAACTTTCCCAAAGCTGCCCCCTAGTGGGCAGCAGAGCCAGGACTAACACATGGTCAGGCTGGCTCTGGAGTTGGATGCTTTGTCATGTCTTACATTTTATGATTTTATGATTAATCTGAAGTTGTTTTTTTTGTTTGTTGGTTTGTTTTTTCTCTATTCCTGGTAGATTTTTAGTAGAGCATGCCTACCTCTTAGAATTTCACCTTCAGGCTTTCTTCCCACCAATTATTGCCCATCTCCCCAGCTCAAAAGCAGTTAGAAAGTTATTATTTGTGAGAGGAATGGGCATTTTTCTATTCTACTTGTGAGAGTATAAATTAAATCTGTATGACCCCTCTGTTCAATGTTTTTACTTCTAGAGATGTATGTAGAGAAATCTGTTAAAAGTGAACACAGATATTTGTCTTATCTTGTTTCTCATAGCATCAGAACCTACAACAGCTTTGGCACATAGTGGACATTCAGCAAAGAAATATTACACGAAGGAATTGTAAATTATAAACAAACAAAAGCCAAAGATACAAAAAACCTCAATGTCCACTGAGAGGATGAAATTGTTTTATATTCATTGATGATATGATAGGCAGACATTATAAACCATGTTCATAGAAGAATTTTCACTGACGTTAGCTTTTAAATAACCTTTGATGGGAATAAACCAGGCTCAAAAGATTACAGACATTATTTTCTCAGTTTCTATAACACAACAATCACAACCCCCAACCAGCAAAATGGTGTGCTTATAGTTTTAAACGATCTAGTAGAATTCATTTCAAAATGCCAGTGGTAGTTACTTGTGGTTGGCAAATTGTGGGTGATTTTTATTCTGTACATTGGCTTTGGAGTGTTTCCCACCTTTTCTACAATAAACATGTGTACTTTTATAATCAGAAGAAATAATTAAAATGTGTTTTCCACGCAGTAACACTTATTTACAAAAGCAAGGAACAGAGATAACTAGGGAGAGAAAAACATGTTGATGGGAAAAATACCAAAAAGTTAATAGTGGTTTTACTTAGCTGGTGGGATTGAGATAACATTTTACTTCTTTTAATTTACATACATTTAACAGTTTTTTAATAATAACATCTTTTTTAAACACTATAACAATCTTAAGGGGAAAAATTAGAGTCAGGGTGGGGAAGTTTTAAAATTGGCTACAGCACCTGCCTCTGGTCAGGAAGTTCCACTGAGTTCCCCACACATGCCACACGTTTCTTCTCCCCGCCTCAGTCTCTGATCCTGATCATCTTGCTGACCAGTTGGAGACCACCCCATCCTCAGTGCCTGCACGTAATCAGCTGCCTGCACATCCCCAGTGCTTGCACATATTTTGTTTGTCATTTATTATTATTATTTTTTAATTTTAAGTTCAGGGGATACATGTGCGAGATGTGCAAGTTTGAGGGTGTGCTGCACAGATCATCCAATTGCCTAAGTATTAAGCCCAGCATTCATTAGCTATTTTTCCTGATGCTTTCCCTCCTTTCCTCCAACAGCCCCAGTGTGTGTTCTTCCCCACCATGTGTCCCTGTGTTCTCATCATTCAGCTCCCGCTTATAAGTGAGAACATGTGGTATTTGGTTTTCTGTTCCTGTGTTAGTGTGCTAAGGATAATGGCCTCCAGCTCCATCCATGTCCATGCAAAGGACATGATCTCATTTCTTTTTATGGCTGCATAGTATTCCATTGTGTATATGTACCACATTTTCTTTATCCAGTCTATCATTGATGGCATTTAAGCTGATTCCATGTCTTTGCTATTGTGAATAGTGCTGCAATGAACATATGTGTGCATATATCTTTATAATAGAATGATTTATAATCCTTTGGGTATATTCCCAGTAATGGAATTGCTGGGTCAAATGGTATTTCTGCCTTTAGGTCTTTGAGGAATTGCTACACTGTCTTCCACAATGGTTGAACTAATTTACACTCCCACCAACAGTGTAGAAGTTTTCCTTTTTCTCCACAACCTCACCAGCATCTGTTGTTTTTTGACTTTTAATAATCACCATTCTGACTGGCATAAGATGGTATCTCATTGTAGTTTTGATTTGCATTTCTCTAATGGTCAGTGATGTTGAGGTTTTTGTCAAATATTTATTGGCTGCATGTATGTCATCTTTTGAGAACTGTCTCTTCATGTCCTTTGTCCACTTTGTAATGGGGTTTGTTTTCTTTATCTTGTAAATTTGTTTAAGTTCCTGTAGATGCTGGATATTAGACCTTCATCAGATGGATAGATTACAAAAATTTTCTGCCATTCTGTAGGTTGTTTGCTCTGATGGTAGTTTCTTTTGCTGTGCAGAAGCTCTTTAGTTTAATTAGATCCCATTTGTCAATTTTGGCTTTTGTTGCAATTGATTTTGGTGTCTTCTTCATGGCATCTTTGCCTGTACCTATGTCCTGAATGATATTGTCTAGATTTTCTTCTAGGGTTTTTATAGTTTTGGGTTTTGCATTTAAGTCTTTAATCCATCTCGAGTTGATTTTTGTATGTGGTGTAAGAAAGGGAACCAGTTTCAATTTTCCGCATATGGCTAGCCAGTTCTCCTAGCACCATTTATTAAATAGGGAATCCTTTGCCCATTGCTTGTTTTAGTCAGGTTTGTTGAAGATCAGATGGTTGTGGGTGGCCTGCAGATATTTTAAAATGTGTTATTTTTGCTTTGTGAGGTGTGATTTTCTTCCAGTGTCTCTTACCTCTAGTGACCTGCTATCTTCAGGCCCAAACATGCATTCCCTTATGGATTTCAGGTGGGCGTACATCATGTCTTCTTGATGCTCTAGGGACATAGCACCAGCAATCCCTGTTTAGGGAAATGCCTTTGAGAAACTACTTGCCTGGGAAACATCACCATTTGGGTTTGGACCCCTTACCTTCTGAGGGTGTCTATGCATCTGTGCTGAAGTTTGTGGGGATTGGGGTGGCAGTGAAAGCTGGGGAATAATCACAAAGCTCAGTATGGCCACTGGGGGCATCAGTCTTATGCATGGAGGGGCAATGGCCCCTAGCACCCTCCTCCCCCAGGATCTTCCCAGCCCACTAACTGGTAATTGAGACTCTGTCACCAAAGATGTATCTCTTCAGTTTAAGATTTGGGGCAGGAGTAACATTTAAATATTGTCAAAGATTCGCACTTCAATGTGAGTGAAGGCTCTGAAAGCATGTTTGGGTAGGAAGGGGATGGGGAAGGCCTGTGGCTTATTCTTTGTCAGGTTGTAGGAGTATGTCAGGAGCTTTATATATAGGGTGACATATAATTAATTTAGCATGCAAACTGGGGTGGTTTGAGAGTTAAAGAAGGTGCTTACTCTGTGTGATACCAGGACAACAGGCAAAAACTGGAAATGTCTTGCTTCTACAGAGTTGTATGATCTCTGTATGTATGGATATATCTCATTTAATGCTTGGAGCACTGATAAACTAAGTATCTTCCTCATTTTATAGATGAGGAAACTTAGGCCCACATACCCAAAGCCCCTAGTTTCAAAGTCTGCACTTGGATATCCCCTCGAGGCATAAGATCAGTGGGTTCTTAAAGTTACAGGAAAGGGATATCCCTGAAACAAGGCGTGAGAGGCCTTGAATGAGGGAGATCGAGAAACAACTCAATGGTTCCTTGTTAAACTTGATGATTTTTCCAGGACCAACCCTGGCCACAGCCTGGAAGGGCTCCGGTCTAAGGCTCATGGCTGAAAAAGTACCCTGAGCCATTGCCACTCTGCCTGGAATGTGACTTATTACCAGGTATCACACCACATCTTCAGATAGAAGCGTCCCTGTCCCACCCTTGTGTGTGTGGCTTGCCAGGAGGGCAGCACTCTGGTGTGATTTGCATCTCTCGGCCTCCGTGCAGTTGCCCTTCTGTCCCCCAGGTCAAGGTTGTGAGTGGAAGAGAGTCTCTCACACAGCTCACATACATTTAGGATTTCTCTCCAGTTGTCAGGTTTTGAAATTTTCCCTGGACTTTGCTTCATGAACAAGGGAAAGAGAGGGACCAGGAACTTGTTTCATATCCTAGACAGGTTTCCATCACAGACAGCCAAGCTTTTTTTTTTTTTTTTGGACAGAGTCTCGCTCTGTTGCCAGGCTGGAGTGCAGTGGTGTGATCTTGGCTCACTGCAATCTCCACCTCCCGGGTTCACACCATCCTCCTGCCTCAGCCTCCAGAGTAGCTGGGACTACAGGCATGCACCACCATGCCCAGCTAATTTTTGTATTTTTAGTTTCACCATGTTGGCCGGGATGGTCTTGATCTCTTGACCTTGTGATCTGCCCATCTCGGCCTCCCAAAGTGTTGGGATTACAGGCATGAGCCACCGTGCCTGGCCAAAGCACCTGGCTTTATTTCAGGGCCTAAAACTCCAGGGGAGGAGCAAGGGTCCTCAGCACATATCCCATAATATAGGATAGGCGCTGCCACGAAGGGGGAGCACACTTCCCCCCATGCCAGTCAAGTCAGCACCTCCCTCCATTCCCATCCTCTAGCTCCCTTCCAACACAGGTAGGTCAGTCCTACCAACACAGCCATTTTCATCTTGGGGAAATCAGTTTGACCAGTATTAAGGCAATTTCTTTTCAACTCCTAATTTTTTATGACTGTTTACAAGTTAATGTGCTTCACACCATAGCCTGCTCCTTGTGAAGTGGTCATCAGAACTGAGTTCCGAGTCATCAGAACTGAATGTCTTTGGGACATTCAGAGGAGACACCATGGTGAGAAGAGACAGTCTTGCCACTCATCACCAAGGGTTCAGTTATTTTGACCCAAGAGCTCCCGACTAGACTAAACCAGATAACAGTTTCAACGTACCTTTCAAGAAAGTCCAGAGCCCTAATAGGCACCTCTGTTCTTTTTCAGGGGCTACCCTTCTGGTTGCCTCTGGCCTGAGCTCCATCTTCTTTTGAATTTATTTTTATTTATTTATTTTTGAGATGGAGTCTTGCTCTGTTGCCCAGGCTAGAGTGCAGTAGTGTGATCTCAGCTCACTGCACCCTCTGCCTCCCGAGTTCAAGTGATTCTTGTGCCTTAGCCTCCCGAGTAGCTGGGACTACAGGCACGCACTACCATGCCCAGTTAATTTTTGTATTTTTCATAGAGATGTGTTTTCACCATGTTGGTCAGGCTGGTCTTGAACTCCTTATCTCAGGTGAGCCACCTGCCTCAGCATCCCAAAGTGCTGGGATTACAGGTGGGATTACTGCTCGTGGCCTTGAATTTATTTTTAAAAACATGTTGTCTCATCATTCTGTGTTTTCTCCTTACTCCACTATGTGCTAGGTCAAATTAGATATGGAATACATCAGTTTCCTTAATTTCCACCAAAAAAAACAAAAAAAAAAACCCCAAAACAACCCAATTCTAGATTCTATGAAGACGACAGTGGGTGCATCCTTTAAAAATCGCTCCAAATTCCTACATACAAAAAGAACAGCTGAATAGAAAGAAGGAAAAAAGCCAGAAACAAATGGTCAACATTTACCAAGCAAACATCCCAACTCCCTCCCCACAAATCTAGGCATTTCTACAAACTCCCAAATGGAAGCAGTAAGGATAAATCATCAAGAGCCACAAGATCTACCTGGTGTCAGCAGACCTACTTTCTGTGCAGCAGAAAGCAGAGGGTAGCAACAGGGCCTGCGAACAAGAACCCAAAAACATCCAACAAGTGTTCACTGGGCTACACCGTGGGCCAGTTCAGAATAGCAGCTAAAACAGGCCCCGGGGTTGCTCTCTCTCATCACAGGTGAGCTCCAGGGCCCTGAGCAAGGTGAAACTGAACTCTAGAAACTGATCTGCTTAAAAACTTCAATGGCCCTTTATTGTTTAGAGTGTTAATTCTAGACTATTTTTTCTTAGACATTCAAAACCTTTCATAGTTTCACCCTAACATACCTTTCCAGTATAATTTCCAACCACATCTTTGAACGTTCTCAACAGCCCCATTTGCATTCCCCAACTTCCTGTTTCTCACATTTCACCCCAGCCATTATGGCCTGGTTTGGGTCAATTCTGGTCAACATCACTGAAATATACAGGCTCAAGACACAGTTGATGGCTCTCAGTTAACTTTTGGTAAAACATTTTAATAAATACAAATTCCTTTTGGAAGAGAATACTGCTTCTGTCAGACAAAGTTCCCTTAGTTCCACAAAAGAGAGCAGAACTCTTACCACTGGAGTTCTTGCTTCAACACACTCGTTTCCGTTGCTTTTCCCCTAATTTAAAATGATATTTTCATTCAAAAATTCTTTGTTACCAAGAAAGAAAAATTTATCCCAAATCTGGAAAAATAAAAGACTAAAATGCATTGGCTTGATTTTTGAAATGATGGCAGAGCATCTTTTTCATTTTTTTTTTTGCCCAGCGAGTGCCAGCCAAGTTCAAGGTCCACACCAGGTACCATGGAGATGTCTATGGTGATGCTAAGGCTCTTGTGTTCACCAGTATTGGAGAGTCCTTTGGGAGGTGAAGGCCCATAGAGGAAACTCAGGGCAGTAAACATGATGTCAAGGATCCCGGCTGTGCCCTGTCCTGTGGCCCCATGGAATGGGAACAAGATGGTCCTTCTTCAGAGGAGGCATGAATACAGTGTTTTTCTTTTCTTCCACCAAAAGTGACTGTTGATTTTGAGGTGGGGGGAAGATTGTGATATGCGCAATCCCACCACCTCCTCGGTCAGATAAACAGATGTACCATATGATTTTGCGTGTGGCACCCAGGATTTGGGTCTAGTTCAAGCACACAGCCCATAAAAGCACAGACAATAAAAAGTGAAGATGTAAAAGATAAAAGGGTTTCTTTCAGATGCCATAAAATATTGTTTAAAACCATTTTTTTTTTTTTTTGAGATGGAGTCTTGCTCTATCACCAGGCTGGTAACCATAGCGTTCCAACCTTTACATTTCTATTTTTATGCTGGAAAAAAGGACTGTTCAGTATACGCAACAAGCCTCAGGAAATGAACATCTTCTGGCCATTAAAAGCAGGTTCTACTAGTTTAGTAATGGCGTTTGAATCACTCTGCCATACGGGGCATAAGAGCCATCGCACTTTGGAATGCATTCATTTCCTTATGCTCAGGACCCTGCTAATGCTTTAATTCCTGGAGGTAAATCCTGTGGCAAAAAGCAATACTACATCTAAAATCTGTGACAAAAAGTCATCCAAGTTTTTCTGTAAGGGAGGTTTGCTGTAACCAATTTAACATAGCAACATAGATATATTCAATGAACACATACATTCAATAATTGTGGGGGACCTATTGAATATAATTACTGTTAGACTTGAACCTCTCAACCTTAAGGTAGTACATTTACCAGGTCTCATTTAACAGCAAAATAATCATGATAAAAGTAATAGCTTGCACATATTCAGCACATGCTTCTTGTTGAGCCCTGTGCTTGCTGTGCTGTTATCTTTTTCTATCTTCTCAATGTGTCTGAGGCAGGTACTGTTGGGCAGCTCCATTTTAGAGGTAGAAGAAGTGAGACTTAGAGGTGAATGAAAATAACTTGCCCAGGGTCAAATAGTGCCAGGATTTTATTACAAATCTTTCTGGCTCAAGAGCCCAATTTCTTATCACTTTTGATGTATCGTATTTTGCCAAATTACAGCTTTTCTAAAATGCTAAATAAAGTTTCTTAAAACCAGAAAGGACGTTTAAAATGTAAAAAAGGCCCCATTTGGATCTGAAGTTGGGGGACCACGTTGGTCCTGTGTAAAGGTCATGTAGTCATAATAAATGGTTTAATCCTCCCTCAGCCCCCATTTGGTTTTCTCATTTGCTTAATGAAGTAATGGAGCTAAACACTCTCTAAGAGCACTTTTTCCTTCTTACCTTCATTCATCATTTCAATAAATGTTTATTTGCATTTCTACTATAAGGAAAGAACTGGATGATATAATAATGAAATAATGAGGTGTGATCCTGAATGTAAAGAACTCACAGTCTTATGGAAAAGAAAAATTCATGAACAAATCATCAGAGTCCAATGTAGCCTGTGTAAAATAATGTGTGTTTGTGTGTATGTAGATATGAATGTATCTACAAATATAGCTGTATCTACATGCAGACACATAGATACACACACACACACACACACACACACACACATCTAAACTTGTGGGAACACACACAGCAGAAGCAAGGACTTAGAAGCTAAGTGGTTTCACACAAGAGTGACAGTAGGCTCCACAGGGAGAGGGGAAGAAGGACCGGGTTCATTTTCAATCCTCATGCTTCCCTGGTCCTGGCAGGCCAGTAAATATTTTTTGAATGACGGCATGCATGAAAATGAGATACAAGCTGGATTGTAAGTGATCAGTGGGGGTTTATCCGGTGGAGAAGAGAGGGTATGACTTTTCTGCCAGGCAGCAGGAACAGCATGTAACAGCATGTAGGCAGTGCGTACAACTTCAGGGTGACTTGAAGGCATTGGAAGCTTGCGCCCAGAAGAAGGGTGCGCGTGGGCTGGGAGCAGAAGACAAGGTTAAAAAAGGTATAGATTTTGACCAGGTTCATGGTGGGCCTGAAGCCATAGGGCTCACCTAACTCTGCCGAGTCCTTTTAGTGAAGGACTTTTGACTTGCAGGGGGCTACTTGTTTGGTAGAGCAACTACCAAACTTATTCACAACTATTGGACCCAAAATAATTTAATATGACGACTTCCAAATAAAAGGGTAACAAATGGAAGCTCCACTAGGAAAGAATATTGTGAGTCCCTATTTAGCAACAGCAACAACAACAACAAACCAAACTTATCCAACCTAAAGAACTACTGGTATTAAACAACAGGTAACAGATTGCACTTTAGTATGGGAATCCATCTGGATGCAGGAGGCTCTGTTGCCTGTGAAGGTCCTGTTAGCTTGCTAGGAGGATTCTGAGTGAGAGTAAATGTGGTGTATCTTTGGGATTGTGGTTTTTCAGCTCTGTCCATTATGAGGGAGGAGTCTGTTTTCCCACTCCCTGAATCTGGGCTGGCTTTATGACTTCTGTTAGCTCCTGGGATCAAATAGAAGTGATAGAGTGTGTATTAGTCTGCTCTCACACTGCTAAAAAAGACATATCCAAGACTGGGTAATTTATACAGGAAAGAGGTTTAATTGACTGACAGTTCCACATGGCGGGGGAGGCCTCACAACGATGGTAGAAGGCAAATGAAGAGCAAAGTCACTTCTTACACGGTGGCAGGCAAGAGAGCATGTGCAGCAGAACTCCCATTTATAAAACCCTCAGATCTCATGAGACTTATTCACTACCACGAGAGCAGTATGGGGGATGCTGCCCCCATGATTCAATTATCTCCACCTGGCCCCACCCTTGACACATGGGGATTATTATAATTCCAGGTGAGATTTGGGCAGGTACACAGCCAAACCATATCAGAGTGCCAATTCTGAGCCTAGACCTTAAGAGGCCTCAGTGTCTTGAAACACTACTGCCACCATGTGAACAGGCCAGGCTAGCTTACTGGTTGTTGAAAGCTGCCAGCTGACTGCAGACCCAGGAGTAAGTGTAGCCAGTTAAGATCAGTTGAACTCAGTCTAGTTCATCAGAACTGCCCAGGCAACCCGAAGGCTCATGGGTAAAAGTAAATGGTAGCTAGTTTAAGCCAAAAAGGGAGAGAGAAAAGATAGCAAGCAAACATGATATGAAATGGTAATGACGATTTACTAAACATCTAGCACTTAGCACAAGTTAGAGGGTCATGGGCTACCCACCTTACACACCTTATTTCATTTAATTGGTTCTTGTTTGCATCAAATTGTTTCATAAATGTATGAAGTCATTCTTCAAAGGAAAGTTTGATTCTGAAGACTTCTAACTGGTTTTGCCAAGTGGTATGCCAGCAGGATTTTATTCAAAGATTTTGGGGTCAGACAAGTCTGGATTTAAATTCCAAATCCACCTCTTACCATCCGTGTAACTTTGGTACCATATTTAGCACAAACCTCAGTGCCAATTTCTGCATCTGAAAAGTAGACTCAAATAATACCTACACCTCTTATTGTAGTGAGGCATAAATGAGCTAACCTAATCCAAGTACTGTTACAGTGCCTGCATGCACTAGTGCCCAGCAGCAACAGCTGCCACTATGATTGTCCCCTGTGAATTTAAACCAGGTATATCTGAGGGATGTATATATTTTTTTTTTGAGATGGAGTCTTCCTCTGTTCCCCAGGCTGGAGTACAGCGGTACGACCTCGGCTCACTGCAACCTCTGCCTGCCGGGTTTCAAGTGATTTTCCTGCCTCAGCCTACTGAATAGCTGGGATTACAGGTGCACAGCACCACACCTGGCTAATTTTTGTATTTTTAGTAGCAGCAGGGTTTCACCTTGTTATTAAGCCTGGTCTCGAACTCCTGACCTCGTGATCCACCCGCCTTGGCCTCCCAAAGTGCTGGGATTACAGGCGTGAGCCACCGCACCAGGCCGAGGGGATAATTTTTTAACAGAAGCTCTTAACCTTTTCTCAGTTTGCACCCTGATGGCCTCGGGCATGGCATTCCCACCCCATGGGTATTCCCAGGTTTCTGCGTAAGACGTTGTACCTCATTTTCTTTCAGCTAAGGGACATGTCAGAAAGTGAAAGTGACACCATAGGCACAATCTTCAAGCCACTGTCAATTAAAGATAAAGACTAAATGATTACAAATTTGAAGAGTTTATTTTCTGCAAAGGACTGGCAGCAACCTGACACCTGTCAGGACCCAGCTGGATGTTGCCTACCATGGCTCTGAAGGTTTAATCAGGGTGCGGAGAGGACCGCCACTTCTCCTGTCTGCTCTCCTGACTGTGAGCTTTACTTGGGCAGTGGCTGTGTGGGATTCTTCTGTTCTTGGCACATGGTGTGTTGTCTGGCAAATAAACAGCAGTTGATAAATATTAGCTGAATGAACAACTGTACTCCTCCACTCCAAGAGAGTGACAGAGTAAAGTCTCCCCACCCTGCTCCACCCCCCAGTAAATCAGGGAGCCCTCCGGAATTGGAAGGGGAGAATTGGACAGAATGCCAAGATTTGAAGGATAAACACCAGCCTCCCATCGGCAGCTTGACTATCATCCTGGCTTTATCTGGCCAGTGAGAATGAAAGGGGCTTTGTTACCAAGTGGACCATTCCCAAACCGGCACAGTTCCCACTGTAAAGCCAAAAGGGGTTTTAGTGTCTTTTCAAGTTCTCTTCTAAACTCTCTTGAATTTCAAGTACCAGAGTCTGCTTTCCTTATTGGAAAATCTCCTGGTATGAAGAGATGGGGGGCAGGGAGCAAGAAACTCTAAGGTACGTAGAGAAATATAGAGTATTAGATGGTGGTAAAGACTAAGCAAAAAATTAAGTGGGGAACAGGACTGGGGAGTGTCAAGGGCAAGTGCACTTTTGCATAAAAGGGTGAGGGAAGGATTCATTAATAAGACGAACTTTGAGTAAAGACTTGAGGTGAATGAAAGAGAGAGACAGGGGTATCTAATGTGGAGAGTCCCAGCTGAAGAAACAGCAAATGCAAAGGCCCTGAGGTGGAAGCAGGTTTAGAATGTTGAAAATGATCTATGCGAGCCCTGTGGCCATAGAGTGAGGTGGAGTCATGGGCTGTCCTGGAGGGCCTGGTATGGGCCATGGTAAGGATATGTATGGGCCTTTTCTCTGCGTAAGTTGGGAGGGTTTTGAGCAGAGGAGTGTTAAGGTCTGACTTAAGGTATGACAGAATCACTCTGGCTGCTCTGTTGAGAAAACATGGAAAGACAAGGGTGGAAGTGGAGAGAGCAGTCAGGAGGCCACCAGGTGAGAGATGATTGTGACTTAGAAGATAGTGAGAAGTAGTTGGATTTGGGATATATTTTGAAAGGAAAGCTGATGGCTTTGCTGATAGCTTGGATGTGAGGCAGGACAGGGAACCCCGTTAGAATGGAACTCCCTTCTGTCAAGGTCAGGCCTGTTGTACATGGAGACGGGTGGTCATTATATCATTGGTGGTATATAGAAGGTGCCTACCCATTTTAACAAATCCTGTAATCAAAGGACTTGACTCAATTTTCCTTTTTAAAATCATTTCTAAGTGAAGAACACTCTCAATGAGTGTGAAGAGCCTTCTATCAGCAAGTCACAGATGGTCAGCTGGGAAGAAACTTAGAGATTAAATAAGCCAGTATGTCCTATGGTATAAGGGAGGTCCCTGGATTTAGCCAAGGAATTGCAGATGATACATAGTAATGGATATTAGATCCCATTTTGAGAAAGCAATTTCCTTTTATATCCTATTTTCATTATATATCAAGACACAATATCAGCTTAGTAGTAAATCTTAAGTACTTCTTGAACACTTCCTTATTTCTCTTTTAAGCAAGAGAGATCAGGCCTTGGGCTCAGAGCTGCAGCAGGCCAATAGGATCTTGCAAGAATGGAATACATGGTTTTGAATAAATCTAAGTATTTTTATTTTTTCCTAAAGCATATTTATTTAACTCACATTTATTTTTTAAGATTCATATTAGTGGAGCATACCAAATGACTATAACATTTCATTCAAATAATTCACAAAAAGCATTAGGATGATTGCAGATATTCTCTTGTGTTTGATTTTTGAAAAACATATTTATTGAAGTATACATTGATATTGAAAATTACATAGAAGTATATGACTTGATTTTTTGGACAGCAAACGTGTGTAACTATCACTCAGGTCAAGACACAAAGTATTAAAGTATTTCAGAAGTCCCCTTCTCTGTAACTAATGTCTCTCTACCTCCCTGTTTCCAAAAAAGAACACCATTGTTCTGACTTCTGACACCTTAAATAAGCTTTGCCAGTTTTGAAATTTATGTAAATAAAACCATTTAGTATGAATTATTTTGTGTCGGCTTCTTGTGGACTACCTTATAGTTCAGCATTTCATCTGTGTTGTTTATATGACATTAATTCTTTTTCACTGCTATATATTATTCTATTGTATTAACACAATTTACCCATTCTCTGGTGGGTAGACAGTGTTTCTAGTTTTTGCTTAGCAGTTATATGCGGCTACAAACATTCTTGTACAGATCTTTCAGTATATATATCTATGCATTTTTGTGAGGCACACAGTTTTTAGCCATTCTTGTAGGTGTGTAAGTATATCTCATTGTGGTTTTGATTTGGATTTCTCTGGTGATTAATGGAATAAAGTGTCCCTTTTTTCTGTTTATTGGTCATTTAGATATCTTCTTTTTGAAATACCTGATCAAGGCTTTTGCATATTTTTCTATTAGGTTGTCAGTCTTTAAAAAAAATTCACTTGTAAGAGTTCTTTATATATGCTAAATACTGGTTCTATGTCAGTTAATTTTGCTATAAATACTTTCAACTTCATGGCTTTTTGGTATTATTGTGGTCCAATTTATCATTTGTTTTCTTTGTGGTGGGTTCTTTAGGTTTCTAGGTTTGTTTCTGGGCTTTCAAAAATTTTGTTCTGTTGTTCTGCTATCTCACCTTGAACTAATACTACATTACCCTAATCACTACTAGTGTTGAATGTATTTTCATGTACATTATTACCCATTTGCATGTCTTTGGAACAATGACTATTCAAATTATTTGCCAATTTTTTGGTTCATTTTTCTTTTCATTGTTTAGTTATAAGAGTTCTTTTATCTGGATACTAGGTCCTTATCAGATATATAATGTGCAAATGTTTTCCCCAATACTGTGGGTTGTCTTTTCATTTTCCTGATAATGTCCTTTGATGCACAAAAGGTTTTATTTTTGAAGTCCAACTTAATCTGTTTTTCCTTTTGTTGCTTATGCTTTTGGTGTCATATTTAAGAATTACACCTATGTTTCTTTCTATGGACTTCATAGTTCTAGCTTTTGCATTTAGATCTTTGATCCATTATGAGTTAATTTTTATATAAGGTGTCAAGTACAGATCCAAATTCACTCCTTCACATATGGATAATCAGTTGTCCCCGCACCATTAGTTGAAAGAGTATTCATTCCCCCCATTGACTGGTCTTGACACTCTTGCGGAAAAACAACTGATCATAGGTATATGGGTTTATTTCTGGACTCTCAGCTCTATTCCATTGGTCTATATGTCTATCCTTATGCAAGTACCATGCTGTTTTAATTTGTGTAGCTTTGTAATAAGCTTTGAAATTGGGACATTTGAGTTTTCCAGTTTTGTTCTTTTTCAAGATTCTTTTGGCTGTTCAGGGTCCCTTGCATTTCCATATAAATTCTAGGATCAACATGTCCATTTCTGCAAAAAAGGTAGTTGGAAGTTTTATAAGAATTACATTTAATCTATAGATCAAACTGTGGAGTATGGTGATCTTAACAGCTTTGAATCTTTCAGTCCATAAACATAGATGTCTTCACTTTTATTTTTATCTTCTTTTAGAAATGTTTGGTAGTGTTTTGTGTAAAGGTTTTATACTCCTTGGATACATTTGTTTGATTATTTTTATGCTATTATAAATGAAATTGTTTTTGTAATTTCATTTTTTCCGTGTCAGACTTCTAAGCTACAAAGTTGTATGATAATATATTTGTGTTTTTTAAGCCATGAAGTTTGTGATAATTTGTTACAGCAGCAAGAAAAAACGAATACACTCTGATTTCAATTCTTTGATGTTTGTTTTGACATAGCCCAATAAAGGGTCAATTTTAGTAAATGTTCCATGTGTAGTTGAAAAAACATGTATAGTATAGTCAAGTGTGGGTCAAGTGTGTGTGTGTGTAAATCGTGTTTGTTATTTATGTTGTTCATATCTTCAACAACATCTTTATTGAGTTTTTCTCTGCATATTATATCAGTTACTGAAAAAGTATGTCAAAATCTCCCACCATGATTGTAGGTTTGAGTGTTATACCTTTTTAAATATTTCCATCAATGTTTGTTTTGTATATTTTTGAGTTTTATTAGGCATATACTTTTAGAATTGTTGAATCTTCCTAAAGAATTAACTCTCTCAGTGTTATCAAAAGTCCCTGTGTTGGCCGGCCCGGTGGCTCAAGCCTGTAATCCCAGCACTTTGGGAGGCCGAGACGGGCGGATCACGAGGTCAGGAGATTGAGACCATCCTGGCTAACACGGTGAAACCCCATCTCTACTAAAAAAATACAAAAAACTAGCCGGGCGAGGTGGCGGGCACCTGTAGTCCCAGCTACTCGGGAGGCTGAGGCAGGAGAATGGTGTAAACCAGGGAGGTGGAGGTTGCAGTGAGCTGAGATCCGGCCACTGCACTATGGCCTGGGCGACAGAGTGAGACTCTGTCTCAAAAAAAAAAAAAAAAAAAAAAGTCCCTGTGTTATGCTTCGTACCTTAAAGTCTGCTTGGTATATTATTCTTTAGCTATACTTGCTTTCATTTGATCAATGTGTCCATGGTATATAGTTTCTTACTTTTTTTTTTTTTTTGAGACAGAGTCTTACTCTGTTGCCCAGGCTGGAGTGCAGTGATGTGATCAGCTCACTGCAACCTCTGCCTCCAGGGTTCAAGCGATTGTCATGCCTCAGCTGCCCAAGTAGCTGGGACTACAGGTGTGCACCACCATGCCTGGCCAATTTTTGTTTTTTTTTCAGTAGAGGCAGGGTTTCATTATGTTGGCCAGGCTGATCTCAAACTCCTGACCTCAAGTGATTTACCTGCCTCGGCCTCCCAAAGTGCTGGGATTACAGGCATGAACCACCATGCCCAGCCTAAGATGTGTCATTTCTAAGCAGCATATAGTTTTGTTCAAAAATAATTCAGTTGGACACCATGTCTTTGAATTAGAGTATTTAGTAGTTAAGTCTACTATCTCACAATTTTATTCCATTTTAACTTTATTTTATTATTTTTATTATTATTTTTTGAGACGGAGTCTCACTCTGTCACCCAGGCTGGAGTGCAGTGGTGCCATCTTGGCTCACTGCAAGCTCCGCCTCCCAGGTTCATGCCATTCTCCTGCCTCAGCCTCTTGACTATTTTAACTTTATTTTGTGACTTCCTTTGAATTAATTTATTATTCCCTTTTTTCCTTTTCTTAGCTTGCTAGAAAACATTCTTTTTTGTTCTACTTTTAGTGGTTATGCTAGCAATTAAACATGCATTCTTATCTTATTAGAGTATGATGCACATTGGTCCTCTTACTACTTCATGAACAACATAAGGCCCTCAGGATGCTTTAACTCCAAATTCTTTTGTCATTGTTGCACCTATTTTTACATATATTTCACATGGCACAAGAAGCTGTTATTATTGTTTTATGCAGCCAATATTTATTTAATTTTACCCAAGTAGTTGCACTTTGTACCATCTTTATTCTTGACTGGATTTTCATGCTTCCATTGCACCTAATTTTTCTTCTGCTCCAAGAATTCTCTTTAATATTTCTCAAAGAGCATGTCTGTGGATATTAATTCTCTCAGTTTTTGTTTGAAAATGTTTTTATTTCACATTTTTGAAGAATGTTTTCACTGAGTATAGAGTTCTAAGTTGGCAATCATTTGCTTTCAGCACATTGAATATGTCATTTTGTTGTTTCTTGGCTTCCATCATTTTTGTTTAAGCCTCAACTTCCATCATTACTTTTCTTCTTTTGAAGATATGTTTCTTTTCTTTGGCTGCTTTTATGATATATTTGTCTTTGTTTTTTAAGTAGTTTGACTATGATGTGCCTCATTGTGGTTTTCTTTATCCTATTTGAGGTTGTAAAGATTTTTGAATCTTTAGCTTGATGTCTTTTCTCAGTTTTGAAAAAAGTGTTTCAGCGAATACCTATTCAAGTATTGCATCTCCTCAATTCTCTCTTTTTTCTCATTCAGGATCTCAAAATACATACATGTTAAGACTTTTCACCAAGTCCCACATCTCTCTTATGCTCGTTTGTGCATTTTCTATAATTCTTTCCTCTTCATGCTCAATCTTCTGCTGACCTATATTCCAGTTTACAGATCTTCTTTTCTGCATTGTCTAATCTGCCATAAACCCAATTGTTGCATTCTTATTTTTCAGTTATTGCATATTCAATTCTACAGTTTCAATTTCTTGTTTTATAAAAATACCAGTTCTCATGAAATTCTCCATCATGTCATCTACTTTCTTGAACTTATTAATCATGGATATTTTCAAGTTTGCCTCTGACAATTCCAATAGCTGGATTACATATGGGTCTGGGTTTTTGATTATTTGGTTATGTCCCTTGGCATGCTTGGTAATTTTTGATAAATGCTGAACAAATGTATGATAAATTGTAGAGCTAATTTGAAGCTCTGAATTCTGTTATCTTCTTCCAGAGAAAGTTAAATTTACATTCTTTTGTTATGTGTTTTGATACTGGTAGGTCACCTTGTTTCATCTTGGTTTGAGCTTGCTTAAAATAAGGTTTTAATCATTGTAAGAGTTGAGCTATTTCTACCTCACCCTCACTTCTAATGTGTAGCCCATTCATCATCTCAACTAGAATTTTGAAGTCTTTACCAAGCCTCATCCAACCCATGCCCCTTGGTGGACCTAAAGCCTCAGTTTTAGTTATCAGACTGTTGACTTTTGAGCTTCTGGATTCTATGAGGTTTACAGATCAGCAAATGCCTAGAGAAAAAGTGCCGTGAAATACTAGATTTATCTCAGTGTGCTTTACTTCTCTCTTGGCTCTTAGTTCTTCAGCTCCTAGTTGCTTTAGTATTCCCTGAATGTCTTCCATCAGAGGTTTTTTGTTTTTTATTTTTCAATTTTATGTATTTTATCCAACTTTTAAAGTTGTTCTTGGCAAAGGGGTAAGTCTAATGCAAACTAGTTGCCATGAATAAAAGCAGGAGTCCATTGTACTTATTTTTGTCATTACCTCCTATTTTAAGACCAGTGATTCCAGCTTTCCTTTTATATTAATGGGATAGTTTCCTTTCTAAGTAAATATATTCATAAGAGATGTACAAGTTCTAGCAAATACAACAAATTGTGTAATTGATACCCACTTCCTTCCACACAGCATGTACCCATGTTCAAATAAAGAAAAGTTGACTTAAAGGAAAATAGTAAACAGCAAAGTAGATGGTGCTTGGAGATGGTAAAAAAAAAAAAAGGTGACAGTGGGGTTCAAACAATTTGTTTACATGTAGAGAAATAGAAGCTCACAAAGTTATTTATTTTGCCTGAGGTTACACCGAATATGCATGGTAGAGCTGGATTCAAATCTCTTGGTTCTCAATGCATTGCTTTACCTGCTGTAACACATAACTCTGCTCCTAATGGCTCTTCTGTGTCCCTGAGTGGTTCTTAAATAGATTTAATTTCTGTAGTTTATTTTCCATTTTGGCCTAAATTCTTCCATATGCATCCTAAGCCTATTTTTATAATTGTCTTTCGTTATTGGGTTGTTAAAAACTAAAATATATAGGCCCAACCCATGAGTTAGTGTGTGCATGTGTGTGTGGGGGGGGTGTGTTATGTCAAATTCCCGTCAGATTTTACTAGCAGTTTCTATGTAATTTTTGAATCCATGAGATTCTGCGTGATTGATCCTTCTAAATGCTTAGCTCCATTTAAAACTGCATGCAAAAGAATGACCAGTTCTGTGGAATTTATTGTTGCTAAATCTCCTCTCCATTTGCTTAATTGTATTATTTGCCTGGGGATGCTGTTTAAACGTGGAGCCAAGTCAGCTAAAGGAAACATGATCCTGGTGCAAGAAAATAATGATGTGTCTCTTTTGTGAAACAGCAGCCTCCCCGCTCATCTCCAGATGCTTAGAACCACACCCTCATTTTTTCTGGAGGCAAGCAAGGGTGGTGCCCAGCTTGGTCTTGGCTGGTAAGGGCATCAGCCAGGAGGCGAGCAGACCAATGCAGCCTGAACTGGAGCTGGGAGCTGGGGGCAGAGCAGATGCTGAGGCTACTGTGACTGACTCAGACAGGAAGCTCAAGCGATCCCTCTAGTCCTGGACTTAGGCCATGTCTCAAACCCTGCTGAACCGAGCAGCTGAAAACTGAGGCTATAGATTAACCATTTAGCTGGGAAAATGACCAGGGTTGGAGGGATTTTCAAGGGAATCATCTGCTTCCTTCTTATCTTGAAAGGTCATGGGGACTTAGTATTTAAAATTTCTAGATTAGTGTTTTTTCAGCCATATCATTACATAAGACTCCATAAACTGGTATCTTTTTCATCTCTTTGACCTTCCTGTTTGGGGTCTGCTGAGGTAAAATGAGAGCATGGGATGCAGCAAAGACCACTCTAGTAATATTTACCAAGTGCCCATTATGTACCAGGCACCAGTCTAGGCTCTGGGAGGTGGCAATGAACAAAACAACCAGGGTCTCCTTTGTGGAGTTGTGGAGGGAAGGGGAGGACAAGAATAGATAAATAAGTAAAATGCATGGATGGCATTGTGGATGGAAAGTATTATGGGAAAAAAATAAAATGAGGGAAGGAGACAGGGAGGGCTGGGTGGAACAAGCTTGCTGTGTTAAATAGGGTGGTTGGGGAGGCCTCTTTGAGAAGGTGAAGGGATGAGCCTTGTGGTTGGGGCTTTAGGGATCTTTCATAAGTGCCTTTTGAACCAGTAGCCTTGAACATTATTAGTATCAGAATATGGTGGCATGCAGTTTCCCAGGCCCCACTCCCAGGGATTCTGATTCCTTTGCCCAGGGCCTGGCAATCTGCTTTTCTAGAAGTCTTAGAAGAAAGAAGTCTTAGAAAGAAGCCCAAGGTCCACTTTCTTTTTTTATACTGCTTTATACTTTCCGTACTTTGAAAGCCTGAAACAGAATTATTCCAAGGATGAGGCAATTATCACATTCCTTGTGACAGGGAAATACAGAGAAAGAATTTTCCCGTAGACTGCCATCTTGTTGGTGAATGCAGTCCTCCATGCATGAAGGCGGGAAATTAGCAATTATTGAGTGCTGTGTGCTGAGTGCATTCTGCATTTGCTATCTTGTTGATCCTCCCAACACTGTCTGGGACTGTGTCCTATAAGCATAGTTAGGCCCAGAGAAGCCAGGCGACCCCCGACTTTGAAGGGGTAGTCTCTATATTCAGTGCTCATTCCACTTCATGTGAGATTTTGACATGGGGAAGTGAGTGTGCAGGTCTGCTTGGTCTCCTCCCCTAGGCCATCTTTACCAATCTGAGCCCAGCCTTTGCCAAGACTGGCTCCACCCAGCAAGTTGGACTTTCAATGCAAATTTTTCTCAAGAAAAATGTCTGCTGATTCCTGAGTGCCAGGCATTTGAAAGACTGTGGGCTTTCTGAATTAAAGGGGACCTCAGAGATCATGTAGCTACTCACAAGCAGGAAAAACATGTTGTGTCTGCCACCATTCCTTCCCCCTCTCTTGGTACCCCTTGGAAGCAGTAATCTATGGTGGCATCCTTTCTTGAAGAACCCAAATGCAACCTCAGAGCCGTCTTCAATCCAATGCTTGAGTTAATAGCTGCTGATTTATCAAATGTGACTTCCAAAGAAGAAACCTATTTTCCATCCATTATTTGAACAGTTCCTTCTTTAACACATCAGGAAGCCAGGGCTCAATAGGGTCAGTTTATTAAAGACACAAAGCTAGTTAGTAGGAGGGCTTGATCTCATCCCAGATAATTGCCTTTTTTTTTTGTAGCTACTTTTTTTTTGGTTTTTTTTTTTTGTTAGGAATCTCACTACTCAAACCCAGGTACGTAAGACATTGGCTATAAACAACTATCAACCATGATCAGTTTCTGAATCAAGCCATTTTTGCCTTGTGGCAACAACACATCATCAGCTTCTCCCCTGCGAGCTGTGCCAAATTCTGGAAGGTAGCTGAGGGCAAAGGCATGGGTAGTGCCATGGGGTCCTTTCTTGATCACGTCTCAGTGCTACCACCCACCCTCTGGTCTTTAATCATCATCCTTCTGCTGGCATGCTGGTATCTGTCCCTCATCTCATCTGTTCAAGGTCCTGGGTCCTTAGCGCTTGCTGCTAAGTCATCTCCTCTTACCATTTGCGAGTTCCTCTTACATCCAGTTCTCTCTCCTTTCGCTACTGGCCGTGTCCCTGCTACTCTTTAATGAGGTGGGATCTGGCCACTATTTTTGTGTCCTGGGGTGGAGGGTGCTCTGTGAAGTTGTCTTAGGCTGGGTTTACCCAGCTCACTAAAAAGTCACTTTTCTCTGGGATCCTATTGTTTTTCTGGGCCTCCACACAGAATCTGGGGCCTAGGACTCATCTCTTCTCAGGCCCCGCACGTCAGCCATCAACCATACTCAGTTTCTGAATCAAGGGGTCTGCGGTTTCTTCTCACCATACTAGCACTCAGCCTGCGGTAGGCAGGAAAAAGGGTGCTGGGCCCGCTTTGTAATGATGCACCGATATCCGCGTTTCCATATATCCACATTCAGGTCCGCCATCCACCCTTGCCATCCACCTGATGAGGCCTTGGTAGCTGCTAATGTTATCCATCACCTCTTTTCCCACATCTGTCACTACACAGGAATCCTTTCCTCTTTCATCTCCCCACACTGAAGAGAACTAAAGACATCATTTTTTAGACTTCAAAAGACAGGAAGAGATTCTTATTCCTTTCACTGTTGACTTATCTTGTCCTGATGCAGTGAACTCAGGGTGGCCTTACTTGGATGGAGAGAAGGCCAAGAGAATAATGAGGAGGAAAGGAAAAAAAATAGGCGCTATTTCAAAATCTTATCCTATCACATCAAGTGGCCTTAGAAGTCAAGATTTCAGAATTTGCCTATTAACTTTCACTTTGGGCATGGTAAACTACGGCCATAGGCCAAGTCCATCCTCATGCCTGTTTTTATAACTGCACAGGAAGAATGACTTTTATATTCTGAATGCTTATTGACTGAGAAGTAACCATATAATATCCTCCATTTGCCTCTTGCCCATAAAGCATAACATACTTACTCTACAGCCTTTAAGAAAAAGTTTGTTGATGCTGGTTTAGTGCACTGATAGAAAGGGCATATGTTTGCTCAGCTATCTGAGGCTCAGATATCTGCCATCTGAGGAAAGGATTCCTGGTTTAACTTTGATTATCTGTATTCAAACTCTTTAGAATAACATATCCCTGCCTGCCCTGCCCCTCACCAGCTGGTCTCAGTTCCATGTCAGTTTTCTGAAAAGTTGGTGTGGGAGACTCTTCCTCAAAAAAACCCCCTTTTGGCACTACAGTTGTCCTTAGTGATCCCTGAGAGCGAGTGTTGCCTCTTTTGGGAGCTGCTTTCAACTCACAGTGACATGTGGAAAATCTACTATGGATATGAAGTTTCCTGCCTGGGAGCTTGCATTTTGGCATTGTCCCATAGAATACATTGGGAAACAAATGCGATTCTCACAATTCGGTTCTCCCGACAGGAAAATATGTCACTTGAGTCAGTGAGTAATATATGTGGCTATACATTTTTAATAAAATGAGAAAATTGTTTCTGAGTTTTTGGAAGACTTAATTCTTCATTTGCTAGTTCATTTTGAAACCACTACAGTTCTGTGTTTTATTCCATACAAAGATGTGAAATTAACCGTCATATTTTCTGCTGTGGTCTGAAAGTTGAACAAGTTAATGTTTCACCCAAATTAGCTTCTTTCCCTTCACATTTGCTCTATCATTAACCTTCCCTATTTGAGCCTGCAATAAAAATTACATCATGATCAAATTCAAGGAAAGGTTTTGTGTAAGTCATGCCTAATGCAGATATTTATTACTGGGCTTGAGGGGCAGGAGTCAGATTTATTTGGATAATTTGTTCACAATTTATGCTGTGACTATTTTAGACTTTTGAACACACAAACGCATGTTCTCATGTCAACCCATTGCCATAGTGATGGGCACATCAACTACACCCCAAGAGTTGAGTTTTGCTGACATTTGTAAACTGAGATATTTCAGCAAATCTTTTTGGCATGGCCAATCTTTGTTATAAACTGGAAAAATTCATCTTCTTAGTTTTGGTTAAGGCCCTGGCCATGCCAATTAATTTGTTTTCTTATTGGATAACTAGTAGTTATAATAATAATGGAAATTATCCTTTATCTTTGGTCAAACCTTTACATATATTATCACTCTTGGTCTTTGGACACCCCTGTGAACTAAACGTAAACAATATCTGTATTTAAAGAAGGGAATACCAAGGCCCAGAGAGGGGCAGTGAATAGGTGGAGGGTGGAGCTAGTGAGTGGCGAGTGCTCCTGTCTTCTAGTTTTAACCCTCTCCACACCACTCAGCTATTTTAAATCACACTATCTCTCTTTGTTTGGTGGTCAACATTTGAGAATGGGGTCCAGACAACTTCCAACTGTGGTTTGACAGCCTGAGTGTGTTCAAGGTGCCTGGGAGTAGAGTATTTATGGAGTTTAGAATGGACTTAAGCATCTTTGGTTCTAAATTTAGAAGCAATTTTACTTTTTTTGAGGTTTTGGTCAAACCACTCGAGGCAAAATAGGACTTCTTTGTTCAAAGGAAATAGACTTTAAAAAGTCTTATAAAATAGACCCATAATGCTTTTGGGGACTCAAATAACTCTGGCCCGAAATGTTTTAATGAATTAAATGTAAGTGGATTAGAAACAGACAGATTGTCTTTCCATGAACTACACCCAGACTGGAACCAGGAGGAGAAGCATTTAGAAAATTGTTTAGGGTTTCTGTGGACTCCAGCAATTACACATCTTGGCCCTACTTCTCTTTCTGATAACAGAATGTAGATGAAATTTGGTTTTATTCCCAAATCTTTTTATTTGAACCTTTCCAGTCTGCTTCTCTGAATATGGCTGTGTTTAGCCCTTGCCATATTGAATTATCCCTGACTTGGCTGGGCAGCCATTTAATGAGGCACGATGGGGTGAAGGTGTTTGACTTGACCGTGATGTTATCTTTGACATTCCAACCTAGAGGATGTACCTGTAATATCAATAACAGGCAGTGATGTGGAGGTTTTGGTGGGTTGTAAGTGCAGTGACTGAGAGAGTAGAATTTAAAGTCATATGGATTAGGTTAATCCCAATCCTCCCACTCATCTATGATACAGAAACTATGTAATCTTTTTCAACCTCAATTTCTTCAGCTGTAAAATAAGAATAATCACAGTCTTCCTATTATTACTAAATGGGACAATCTGTGGCAAATATGTACTTAGCTGGGTGTATAGCGCATAGCAGGTACCCAATAAAAATTTGGTATCTTTATTATGGTCGATGTTGGTTGATTGTACTTTCTTGTCTTCGTGGCCCTTTATTTTACGAATAGCACTGAATTTTCCTTTGGGGAGCTCCCCTTCCCTTATCACACGTAGTCATCGTAAGACTACAGTCATTAATGCAGTTATTATTAATAAAATGACCTTCCCTTAGCAGTGAAGGGCACGGGCAGGTGACCCTAGGTAGACCAATAAATTGTCTCCCTGGCATTTGACATAGATTCAAGAAACTCAGGGTTAAGAGTGGCTGATGTCTTAAGTGATTTCTGCTGCCTGGATCCCTAAGCTGCCCTAGTGGTTGACCTGTCTGAGGTTGGTCAACCTTTCCTTGGATTCTATAAGCTTCCATATATATATAAAATATATGATATATTATAATATATCATATAATATATATAATATTTACATATATAGTGTACTTTTAAAGTTAGCAATGACATTAATACCCAAGGTCTATATTAATTGTTTTTGAACAGACATTCCTAACCAATCAATTTCATCATCATCATTATTACATGCCTCAGATGTAAAACACAATTAGTGGGGGAAAAAAAGAAAAACATAAAAGGAAACAAAAATCAGCCACAATCCTTACACCTGTAGACCTCCCCGCTTAACATTTTTATAAATGTGCTTCTTGGTTTCTCCACATATGTGAGGATTGTGTGTTTTTGTAGACTTTTTGTGGAATGATATTTCAAGTGAACACACAGAAACATTTGAAGATGATGCCAGAGAGGACAGTATATGGGAAAGTCTTTAGGGCCACTGTGGGGAGTTATTGTGGACGTTTTGGGTGGCCCAGCAACAGAATTGCTATAGCAGACACTGCTGTAGGAACTGAATCTCAGACCTGTGAGCATGGCTCCCGTGGTGTTCACTAAGGTCACTCCCCTGTCACCCCACTCCTTCAAGCCATAGACCAAGTGGTTGTCTCATTGGCTATCTCCGATTATGGGGAACTCAAGGTAATCCATTCCCTTACCTGAACTCTGACCATCAGACAAATAACTGATAACATATAGGGTGAATGGTCAAGGGGTGAGGTGCTGAACACACTGGCAGTGAGAAGACAGTGGGAAGTCACTGGAGCCATCTCCTCTTTGCAGAATACTGGGTATGTTTTCTTTGTAAGTGAGTCATATTTGACATAGGAGTTAGGTTCCAAAACAAGCGTGTATGGCAAAAATAAAAAATAGTCATCATTACCCTCAATGTTGGACAGTCGACTATTTCTTTGGTTGAACACCAGATGAAATATTTGGCTTGGCTCTAGAGGCCAGTCTTTACAAAATACACCTCTAAATGCTAGAGTCATCCTCATTGCGGTGATCCCCTCCCTCCCCACATCCCCTCTCCTTTATACCCTCTTAGATGTAAAGTTGATGCCAGACGTGCATACAGCAAATTCCCACCTTCCATCTTGTGTGTCACTCTCCAGGGTGACACACTGGTATGCTGGCAGAAACCATGGAGTATTTGCTTAAAAAATTATTGTTTAAAGGTAATAGTTAAAACAAAATAAAAAAACATGTTTTGCTGAGCAGTTGCAGTTAGTCTCTGAAGCTGAGTGTTGATGTGTACAACTATCCTGGGCTGTATTTGGAGGTGTGGATTCTAAATTGAAACTGCAGATTCAGAGCTGCTCAACCTCAGGCGCTCTACTCATGACCAGGCAAGTGGGCCTGAGTGGTCCACCCCAGCAGGGAGGGGTACATCACCTTTTGCAGAACTTGCCTCAGTGATGGCTGTGGTCCAGCCAATAACAATTCCACCTCATCCCTCAGCTAACAGGATTCTTCAGTTCCCACAATCTCAGACTGCATCATTATGGAGAGTATTAAACCTGGTTTTATCAGGCATCTATTTGGTTGTATTTATAAAGGCTTCTAATCTTTATTATTTGGGTTGTAGGATTTCATATACTTTCTGTGCAGCACTTATGAAAGTGATGGATATTGGCTGGGTGTGGTGGCTCACATCTGTAATCCCAGCACTTTGGGAGGCCGAGGTGGGCGAATCCTGAGGTCAGGAGTTTGAGACCAGCCTAGCCAACATGCTGAAACTCTGTCTCTACTAAAAATACAAAAATTAGCTGGGCATGGTGGCAGGTGCCAGTAATCCCAACTACTCAGGAGACTGAGGCAGGGAGAATTGCTTGAACCCAGGAGACGGAGATTGCAGTGAGCTGAGATAGTACTATTGCACTCCAGCCTGGGCAACATAGCAAGACTCCATCTCAAAAAAAAAAAAAAAAAAAAGATGATGGATATTCATCACTGCAATGGTCATTTATATTGGAGTCATCATTGCACTTATTTATGCAGCCCTTTCATAGAAATTACTTTAAAATTAGCTTAAATGTCTATCACAATCAAAGTATTTTGAAAGATAATTTTAATCAATAAACATTGTTGTGCTATCAGTGTTAGCAATTGTGGATTACTTACATGAAAAGCATTTAGTGAGATACATGAATCACGAATTCAAGGGATCCAGTCACAGCAGCACATTAGTTGAGAGGCTGTGGTTTCACCAGCTAGTGCAGTGCGGTGATTGCAAGCACCTTGCAGCCAAATTGACCTGGAGCTGCTTATTCATCTTGTGACCTTACACAAATCACTTTTCTCTGAGCCTCAGTTTTCTCATGATCAGATGGGATTAATAAGGGGCTAAAATCATGAATTTGTAGTGAAGATGAAATAAAATATTATGTAAAGCAGTTACATGCCATGAGTACTCAGTCTCCACCACCTGTTTATTGCAGTTGGCACTGCTGTGGTGGCAGTTCTTGTTAAAAGCCACAAAGGGAGTGAAATCTATAATAGTAGCCGACTGCTCTGATCTCTTTAATTTGTCAGGTAAGAAAAGATTTATTGTATTAAATATCATTCTCTGAGTTCTGGAAACTCATTTTCATTTGTCAAATACTTTCTGAGACTACCTCTATACAAGGACCTGAGCTAGGCTCTCTGAGGGACTTCATGGGGCCTCAACATGCTTCCAGTGTAGTTGAGGATAAACGGTGAGTGCATATCATGTCTTCTGGCTTGTATGTCATGGGACAATGGCTCCAGTCAGCAGTGCTTGCAGCCCAGAGAAGAAAGCAGTGGCCAGGGGCTGGAGTGGTCAGCAGAGACTTTACTGAGAAAGGGACCTCTGTCTTAATGGGTGTTTAGATTTGAGACATGTGGGGAGGAATAATGAAGACACCCCAGAAAGGAAACTCTACCAGAGGGAGGTGGGCTGGTCAAGGTTTGTGTGTAAGCAAGAAGTAAATTTGATGGTGCATGTAATGGTGTTCCATGAGAATGTGTGACTTCAGGTGCAGATAGATCTACATGCTCTAAAGATGGCTCCAGGATCCAGTTTCAGTTCTCAGAAAAGATCACCTCTCCCAGTGGCAAGTTGGCCACAGAAACATCATTTTCATCCTTTCTGGTTTTAATGGCATGGATCAATGACTTCCTGTCCCTATCCCAACAATGCTAGCCAAGTTCTCGTTGAGACTCACTGACTTTGACTGGACCTGGTGCTTAGCCCTAAGCCAATCACTCTGGCCAGGGAGGATTGAGGTCTGATTGACTCAGTCCCAGGTAACAGTTAGTTGACCTGAGGGGAGAGGGTGTATCCCCAATGCAAAATAGAAACAGCTGTTCACAGTAGTGGATGAAGGCAGGATTCCTATGGAGAGTAATGATCTTTACCAGAAGAGTGTGTTTGTTCGTTTGGTCTGGGAGTATTCTCTAGAATTTTATATCTGATTTATAATAATCCAAAAATTGGAAAAATCTATTTCATACCTTGGAAATACTGAGTTTAAGTCTCTGTACCTTTTTACATTAAAACAAATGTACAATTGAGAATGGTTGTCTTGGTCAAAATGAGTAATACTGGATTTACTTCAGGGCAAGCCATAGTCCCATTGGTCTCCTAATAGTACTTTGTTTTTTTATAATACGTGGGACAGGATATGACTGAACAGGCCATAATTGCTGCTTTAAAGTTTTTTCAAGACTGCAGCTAACTTATTTTCTCTGATTCCCTTGGTTCTTTGAGTCATTTTGGAATTGGCTCTCTGTGTTTTGGTGGCACTTGGTCTCCTTAAAGTTGAGGAAGTAAAGTCAGGCTTTTCATAATGCAAGCGCTAATGAAAAGGAGTAACTGCATTTTTAGATCCACTATTTTTGGACCAGTGAGAATTCTTCTTCTTTCCTCCTCTGTGGAAAGGCTTTATCCAGCTTCTTCTCATTGTGTGGGAAGTTCTGACATCAACCCTGTGCAGGATGGGTTGGGGTTTCTCTCCCACTCTGTCCAAGCCTTTTGGCTAAGGAAGTGATGATAATGATGACAATGATGGATATAGCTGAAGGAGAAGTTATAATCTATTCTTAGTCTCTTTGGGCTACTGTAACAAAATACCATAGACAGAGTGGCTTATTAGCAACAGAAATTATTTCTCATGGTTTTGGAAGCAGAGAAGTCTGAGATCAAGATACTGGCAGATTCAGTGTCTGCTGGAGGCCCACCTTCTCATAGATGGCCATCTTCTCACTGACCTCACGTGGCAAGACGGGTGAGGGAACTCTGGGGTTTCTTTAATGGGGCCACTAATCCCATTGATGAGGGTTCCACCCTCATGCCATAATCACCTCCCAAAAGCTCCACCTCCTAATACAATTGCATTGAGGATGAGCTTTCAAGAAATGAATTTTGGAGGGACTCAACATTCGGTCTATGGCAATCTATTAAGCATTTGTGTTAAGAGTTTTACATATACTCTTTAATATTCACAACAATTCTGTTAGGTTCATCCTGTTATCACAGTCTTACAGCTGAGGCTTGGAGAGACTAGATAAATTTCCAAAGGTGACATACCTTTGAAGAGATGTAGCCAAGCTCCAAACCCAGACCAGCCTTTCAAATATACTTGTCAATATACTTACCAACCTGAGCCTGTACATTTGCAGTTTCCATAAAATGCTAATTGGTTGTGCCTCTTTTGATTAGCAGCAATTTCACTTACCAAAGTCATGTCAATAGTATTTCATCATGTGATTCTCACCTAAGTATCCTGATGGGCAGAATTTGTGTTGGGACCAAAAAACATGTTAGCTACTCAGTATTCCTTTTTTTTTTTTTCTTTTTGAGACAGAGTCTCACTCTGTCACCCAGGCTGGAGTGCAGCACGATCTTAGCTCACTGCAACCTCCACCTCCCAGGTTCAAGCAATTCTTCTGCCTCAGCCTCTCAAAAAGCTGGGATTACGGGCATGCACCAACACCCCGGCTAATTTTGTAGTTTCAGTAGAGTCGGGGTTTCACCATGTTGGCCAGGCTGCTCTCGAACTCCTGACCACAAGTGATCCATCCACCTCGGCCTCCCAAAGTGCTGGGATTATAGGTGTGAGCCACCGCACCCGGCCTCAGTATTCTTTAAATGCCTGCTGAACTCACTGTTTCTGTCCTGTGCAGTTCCCATCTGCAATTACCTGTGCTACCACATGGTGCCGCTGTTGGAGATGGGTCCTGTATGGTCTGACTAAAGTTCTCTGACGGCTTTGTGATGCTCTTGCTGGTCCACTTCCTGGCTCCAGCTGCAGTGATGTCTTTGGGAGATTTTGGCATCAGCCACATTCTGAGCTAAACCAATTTTCCTCTGAGGGGCCTTAGGTAATCCCAATTCCTCAGCCTGTCTCATGAATTTCTTTTCTTAGGCACTGTGTCTACTACTCTAGTTGGATAGTATTTTATCTATCTATCTGCATTTGGGATGGATAGCTACACCACAATCTTATGGTATCTGATGTGCTAAAAAGGAGACATACAGAATCACGGAATGCATCAACAGGTGGACAAATCATCCCTCACATGGAATAATCTCTTAGGGAGGCTGTAGATGAAGTGGTGAAGGGTACGGGATTTTGATGCTTGCCAACTTGGTTCAAATCTTATTTTCACCACTCTCATAGCATGTATGATTTGGGGCAAATATTTTCATTTCTGAGCCGCAGATTTCCTTATTTGTAAATATTAACTTTTTAATGAGTTGGTTGTAGTGCTTGACTAAGATAATCTGCATAGATAATCTGCATAAGGTCTTAGTAAGTTTTGCTAAGTATAACTTATTAATTAGTTCCTCTGTGCTCTAGGCTAGAATTTCATAAGTTAATTCTGCCATAACACTTGTGTAAATTCAAGTTTGTTCCAATGTGATTAATATATTAGGAAACAATTTGAGCATAACGCAAATTTAGTGTTTGGGTATGCTCAGTGTTGCCTGGGAGAAACACTAGGTGAATGCAAAAAACTGTACACAGCTGAACAATGACATGTAGAAATATACAAAACACGTTTGCACACAGCTGAAACACCTACCAGCTACCTCAGTTCTGCACATGGGTTGTGAGTCACACCACCCACATCTGGCATTACAACTTTCCATCTAATTTTAGATAACCCTCCACTACATAAAAACTCACAAGTCACAACCCTTGTGACACCCACTTCCACAAACTTCAGATCTTTTTCAAGGTAAAGTGCCATATTTATTATAGTATTTATGTATTTCTCAGCTACTTAACATGTGTGAAAATGGGCTACCATTTTTATGAGGTTCCTCTTGTATTTTACGGTGTCACTGGGGAAGATGTTGAGTGTGCCCCAATGCCATAAGTCCTTTGGTTTTTTATTGTATGCTTTTGTGAAGTGTGGTGATTGTCAGGAACACATATACTGTGTTATAGCAGAACTGATGGTTCTTGCTATTCATCTATGAAATACTGCACCTGCTCTCAAAGGGGCTTGCAATTCAGTGGGAGACTTGTGCCCATGAAGTTTGATTTGGGTCACTGGCATCCAAGTCTGCAGTGCTAATGGTTGAAGGGCAGAATAGGTGTTCTCTGCAGAGCCTGGGCAGGGCACTTGCTCACTGAATCCTTCCTTGGTTTCTCAGAGCAGCTAACTAGAAGCTATGGTTGGCATAGTCTGGCATATACTGACCCTTCGTCACAGGAAATTGTCATAGGAAAGCTTTCCAGCACTTCCATTTCTCTCTTCTCATCTTCCTTTCATCTCTTATGTGCTTAAAGCCCTGAAGATGGGTATCGGATACCATCTTTCTGCTTAAATTGGCAGCTACTTCTGGTAGTCTGGTAGTAAAGATGCCTCAAATTGGCTTAGGGTTTTAAGATTTATTTCAATGTAATTTTACAGTTAACTAATCTACTTTATTATTTAAAGTATCCAAAAAAGTTGATAAGATTGTTTTAATGATGGCACGTCTAATGTGGGGATAACACATACATATGTATGGCCATTTTCCATTTCCTGCTGTGGCTGACATTACTAGTTATCCTAAATTCCTTTTCTTGCTGAGCATGATTTTTTTTTGAGGCAGTACTCCACACAGTGCCTGCCAATGAACTGGCAATAAGAAATTATGCTTACTCGATGTCTAGGCTTTTGAGTTCTGCAGGGCAGATTATATCTCTGTCCTCTATCACAGTGGATATGTGACAAATGTTGATGAGGTGGGTGGAATGACAGAGGAAACAGACAAGGCATGTTAGGGGATGCGCTCGTGGTGAGGATGCCTACACTTTTCAGTCCATGTTAGGCAGTGGGATGTTAACTGTGTGCTTAGCTGTGGCACACCTCAGTGCTTAGCTGTGGCACCCTCAGGCAGCCAGTTCCCTCATCAGAAGTCACACCCCAGGATTAGTGAGCCAGCAATCTTATCTGAAAGCCTTTTGGCTCTCTTTAGTTCCTCCCTCTATCCCATAGGCTCTGAGGATTTGCATAAGGGATGCTAGAGATGAGTTTTTCTTGGTGAATGAGTAGCTTATCTGTAGTATGATGAATATTAGAAATGGGCTGTCACTTGTGACACTAATGCAGTCAATATATGGATTGGTTGAACTACTGTTGTCAACTATTGGTTGACAACCGCCCATTTTCTAATTAAACCTATAGCCTGTTCATTTGGGGCTGGACCCTGAAGCATGACCTTAAATGAGACCGCTTAGTCACTGGTGCACAGATTTTTGTTTGTCTAATGCTGACTGTATGGTGAACACAAACTTGACCCTGGACTATTGACACATCTGCTTTGAGTCAATCTTTTATGCAAGAGCTGTAGTCAGCGCACCTGAGAAGTCACAGAGCTGGGATTTCATCAACTTTATAGCACAGCCTCTGTGCACTGTTCTGTGCATCCTTGTTAATTAATGCTTGTTTAAGAAAGGTCTCCCAGTGGGATGGATTTAGGGTGAAACTTGTTTTTAGTAGGAAGGTTGTGGAGTGGGGCTAACCCTTACTCACAATAACCAAAGACACGTGGTTACCAAAAGTACCTATTACTTAAGCATGATGGTCTTAGGTCAGTTTGCAACTCCAAGGCCATACAGAAAATTAGGTCAAATCTGCAGCCACTGCCCACATCGGTGCTTCTTCCCTAGAACTGTATGATTAATATTTTTTTTTTGGTAGGGCTAAGATGTATGGTAGTGTAGGTGGTGCACTGCAAGAAGGTTACACCCTTGAGACATCCTTTATATCACACATACTGTGTATTTATTATGTCTGTTTTCTGGCAGATATCAATAGAGTACTGTGGTTTTTTTAAAGGTGGTATATTATGACATCTTTCTGACAAGTAGAAGGAAACGGTTTTAAGGGAAAGGATGCCTTCTAATCTTCACTAGTGGAGGACTAGTGGGTTAGATTCTTTTAGCATTTCGTTTAATCTTTCCCTCAGGTGAAGTAGGAAGAGGGCTCAAATCTCCAGGAAGTGCCTAGTATCTAATGGGACCTCTATAATTTGTTGAATGAATGAGCAATTAAAAGAGGTAGACGTTTTGTGTTCCTAAACACTATTCAAAGGCTGCTTTTCATAGGCACAGAACTAAAATAGAGGAATATAAAGCTCTTGAGAGCTGGGGTGCTTGGCTGTGCAATTAGGAAAATAGGCAATAAAAGAGGAAGAGAAAACATGACTTACCTCCCAGCCTTCCTTAGCTAAGGAAGTGTCCCTCCCACCAAGTCACACTAAAATCCTTCGCCATGTTTCCGTCTCAGCATTTCTCACAATCGGAAATGGCCGTGTTCATTTGTTCTTTCACTAAAATGTGCACTCCAGGAGAGCAGGGATTTTTATTTAATTTTTTATATGAAGATGTATTTTTTTATTTTTGCTGCAATAAAAGATGTCTTCAACAACTATTAGATTTGTGTAACGGAAGCATTTGTATAGCACATTGGTCCAATTTTTTTTTCTTTTTTTTTTACTTTAAGTTCCGGATACATGTGCAGAATGTGCAGGCTTGTTACATAGGTATACTTGTACTGTGGTGGTTTGCTGCATCTGTCAACCCATCATCTAGGTTTTAAGCCCTGAATGCGTTAGGTATTTGTCCTGATGCTCTCCCTCCCCTCGCCCCCCATCCCCCGGCAGGCTGCGGTGTGTGTTTCCCTCCCTGTGTCCAAGTGTTCTCATTGTTCAACTCCCACTTATGAGTGAGAACATGCGGTGTTTGGTTTTCTGTTCCTGTGTTAGTTTGGAAAGCAGGGATTTTTAACTAATTTGTTCAGAGTTCTACCCATAGCACCTAGAACAGTGCCCAAGTAAATGTGTGGAATAAAAGAATGCATGTTGAAGATAAGTGAAACGTGTGCATTCATAGGACCAGAGAGTAAAAGGAAATGTCAGGCTATCCCATCTAGGCTGCGGTTTTACAGATGGTAAACTGGGGTTTCAGTGGAGAGTGACTGAGCATCATTTGTGCTCTTTGTAATTTCTGAACCAGACTGATTGTATGCCAGGACTGGTATTAATTTATATTCCTAAACCCACTGCACATGAATAGTAGCCTAAGACCCAGCTTGGCTCTCACAAACTCTCACCATGTCCTCTACTAGGAAGATGGAGAAATAGGGGCAGCAAGAGATAACTTTAATAAGAACCATTTGGCAGCTACAAGATATAGGAAATGGAGGTCCTGAAAGATGAATTTTATCTCAAGCACTTAATGCACAAATAGCCTCCCCATTGCAGTATCTTTCTGCAGATAGAGACTTGTCACATAGAATCTCTCAGCAGCGTACCTTAGACAAGTGTATTTTGGGCTCCCAGTCTGCAAAGTCCCACATCCAGCAGCTCTCCGCTAGCTTCCTGCCGTGACAGGCCACGGTCATGTTTTCACAGAGCAAATGGCAGTGAGAACACCTGTGGAAGGCTTTGTGGATGTATTTTTTGCACTTAAAAGCTGCAGTTCACTGAGAAGGTGACAGAAAGATGGTATCAGTCATCTGTGAGCTTCAGAATTAACTGCAGGGGCATCAGGATGTTCAGGGACTGCTGGGAAGCAACTTGGGACAGGCAGCTGCTGCAAATGGCGGTCGGGAGGGACTCTGACATAAAGGCACATGTGGGAAAGTTCTTGTATCCCTGTTCCACCTGCTCTCTCTACCTGCCTTCTCCCAATTAGTGCTCACCATGCCTTGAGGAGTTGGCTTCCTGACTAGGTGAATGATCTGGCTTCTCAGAAAGATGAGGCAGTACCTAAAAGCAGACTATAAGAGCTCCTACCCTAAACCCTGCTGCGTAGGTTAACATCTGCACTCTTCAGGGCTTCGTAGGTGCTCATGGTCCCCAGATGGTAGCTTATGACACTTAGAGACAGAATCCGACCAATACTCATTGGTTCCTATAGAGATATCCAATGAACCTCTTAGGGGAAAAATTAAAGACTCTTGGACATGAATGAATGGTACTCTTCCTCTTGTTGGCACGGAGGTCATCAGGTCACATGTGGTTTTTCCCAAACTCTAGTAGCACCTTTGAAAGGAGGAATAAATTGAAGTTGTCAACATTAATTCTTCATGGACCCATGACGGTTCATATTGGTCACTGCTTTCTTTTTTTTTTTTTTTTAACTTTTATTTTAGGTTTGGGGGTACATATGAAAGTTTGTTACATAGGTAAACTCATGTCACAGGGGTTTGTTGTGCAGATTATTTCATCACCCAGGTGTTAAACCCAGTACTCAATAGTTATCTTTTCTGTTTCTCTCTCTCCTCCCACCATCCACTCTCAAGTAGACCCAGTGTCTATTATTTCCTCCTTTGTGTTCGTAAGTTATCATCATTTAGTTCCCACTTATAAGTGAGGACATGAGGTATTTGGTTTTCTGTTCCTGCATTATTTTGCTGGGGATAACAGCCTCTAGCTCTATCCCTGTTCCTACAAAAGACACGATCTCATTCTTTTCTATGGTCTATGGCTGCATAATATTCCCTGGTATATATGTACCAAATTTTCTTTATCCACTCTGTCACTGATGGGCATTTAGGTTGATTTCATGTCTTTGCTGCTGTGAATAGTGCTGCAAGGAATAATATTCATGTGCATGTGTCTGTGGTAGGATGATTTGTATTCCTTTGGGTATATACCCAGTAATGGGATTGCTGGGTCAAACGGTAGTTCTGCTTTTGCTTTTTGAGGAATCACAATACTGCTTTCCACAACAGCTGAACTAATTTATACTCCCACCGACAACTTTTCTCTCTACAACCTTGCCAGCATCTGTTATTTTTTGACTTTTTAGTAATAGTCATTCTAACCAGTGTGAGATGATATTTCCTTGTGGTTTTGATTTGCGTTTCTCTAATGATCAACAATATTGAGCTTCTTTTCACATACTTGTTAGCCCCATGTATGTCTTCCTTTGAGAAGTGTCTGCTCGTGTCCTTTGCCCATGTTTTAATGGGATCGTTTTTCTCTTGTAAATTTGTTTGAGTTCCTCATAAATTCTGGATATCAGACCTTTCTCAGATGCATAGTTTGCAAAAATTTTCTCCCCTTCTGTGGGTTGTCTGTTCATTTTATCGATAGTTTCTTTTGCTGTACAGAAACTCTTAAGTTTAATTAGATCCCATTTGTCAATTTTTGCTTTTGTTGCAATTGCTTTTGGTATCTTTGTCATGAAATTTTTACCCTTTCTTATGTCCAGAGTGGTATTGCCTAGGTTGTCTTCTAGGTTTTTTTTTTTTTTAATAGTTTTGTGTTTTACATTAAAGTATTTCATACATCTTAAGTTGATTTTTGTATATGGTGTAAGGAAGGGGTCCAGCTTCAATCTTCTGCATATGGCCAGCACCATTTATTGAATAGGGAGTCTTTTCCCCATTGCTTGCTTTTGTCAGCTTTGTTGAAGATCAGGTGGTTGTAGGTGTGCAACCTTGTTTCGTGGCTCTCTATGGCTCCTTCAGCTGAGAAACAACTTCAGCAAAGTTGCAGGATACAAAATCAATGTACAAAAATCACCAGCATTCCTGTACACCAACAACAGTCAAATGAAGGGCCAAATCAGAAAGGCAATCCCATTCACAATTGCCACAAAAAGAATAAAATATCTAGTAATACACCTAACAAGGGAGGTGAAAGATCTCTGTAATGAGAATTACAAAACCCTGCTCAGATCAGAAAAGACACAAACAAATGGAAAAACATCCCATGCTCATGAATAGGAAAAGTCAATATCATTAAAATGGCCATGCTGCCCAAAGCAATGTACAGATTCAATGCTATTTCTATCAAACTACCAATGACATTCTTCACAGAACTAGAAATAACAATTTTAAAATTCATATGGAACCAAAAAAGAGCCCAAATAGCCAAGTCAATCCTAAACAAAATGAATGAAGCTGGAGGTATCACATTACCCCCAACTTTAAACTATCCTGCAGGGCTACAGTAACCAAAACCAGCATGGCACTGGTACAAAAACAGGCACATAGACCAATGGAAACTCTTTCTTTTCTAAGTGCATACAAGTCACCTAGAGAATACTTTTAGAGCCAGTTTGCAATTCCAAGTGTCACATCACTTTTCTTTTTAAAAAGGGGTCAGGAATTAATTGTTTTTTTTTTTTCTTCTCACCCATCTTCTACTCAATGCAGATTTGTGTACAGTGAGCCCATGGCTACATGCACACACTATTCCCAAACTCCAGGGACCACCTAATCTAAGGCAGGAAGTCAAATAAATTATGAGGGAAAAAAATTGAAAATTTACATAAAGTGTCATACAAATTTCTGAATTATTATGATGGAGTAGTAGGTTCTGTTGTTGTTTTTTTTTTTTTTCCTCACCCACCCCTCAATCTCACTCCTTTTTGTCAGCATCTTTACCTCCCATCCTGAGTCTCCACCACTGAAGTGCCTCAGGACTTTTCCTGGGCTCTCTACACTGTGCTCTAGGGGAGTTCATCTAGCCCATGTCTGTAAATACTGTCTACATGCCAGTGACTCCCAAATTCATATCTTCCATTCTGCCATCTCTCAGAGAGAACGAAATGAATTTCAGTTAATTACCTGTTCAACTTGAATACTAGATGTATGCATGTCTTAGACTTTATGTGTCCTACACAGTATTCACGCCTCTCTGGCCCCATTGCCATTTCTCTTTCTCCCCTACTCTTTCCTATCTTGGTAAATGACATCACTGTCTTCCCAATTACCAAACCTTGGAGTCCCCTTGATTTTTTTCTTTTGCCCTCCCCATGCCATTTTTAAACCATCGTTCATCTCATTGGCTCTAGTTCTGCAGTACAGCTCACTACTTTTTACTTTTCCATTGTTACCTTCATGGTCCAAGCTGCTGTCATCTCTTGTCAAGTCTATTTCAATACCCCCACCCCTCCCAAACTGGTCTTCCCACTTTGTGTCTCCCTGCGGTTTATCTTTTGCTCAGCAGCTAGAGCAATCTTTCAAACATGGAAGTGAGATCCTGTACTCTCCTGCTTAAAACTCTCCTTGGTTTCTCATTGTGATACCCTACCAGGGCCTGTGGGATCTAACTCCCACCTACCTCTCTCAGTTCACCTCCTGCCACTTTTGAATAACTACTCTCTAGCCATATGATCTCCTTTCTGGACCTAAATATGCTGGGCTCATTTTCATGTCAGTCTATGTACTAGCTATTCCATCTACCTGGAATACTTCTCTCCCAGTTCCGTGCATGAGTAGCTTTCTCTCCCCATCCATGCCACTGCTCAAGGATCATGAAATGTTCCTTTTCTGATCATTATCTTCACTATCCCTTTATCCTGTCTGATTTTCTCCTTAGCAATTAGCATGATGTATTTCTTTATTTAATTAGTACCTACTCCACTGAAATATAAGAACCAGGAAGGGGAGCTTTACCTGTCTTGTTCCCTACTGTATCCTAGTTCCTGGCACATAGTTCGTGTTCAATATATATTTGCTAATTGTGTTAATGAAGAGATCTGAGCTCAATTTAGGTGACTGGTCCTTCTTTTCCCATCTTCATTGTCCTTTTAAAAAGACGATGTCTTTGTGTTTTTTGGCTTAAAGTTATTGTGTTGACAATGAAGAAAATAAAACAAATAGGACTGGGTAAATTTTCTTTTCCTTGAATTGGATTATTCTTCTAGAATCTGGAGATATCCTTTTTGCATCTTGCTCTGAAACAAGATTATAGAGCTAAGAACATTCCTCCCATTGTTCTTAGCATTTCTCCCAGAGACTTAGATTTCTGGGGGCAATGCTTCTTTTGTATTTCCCCTGGTTCCTGGGCTGCTGCTTTCCTCTACTGACTGTGATCTTTAACAATCTAGTTCATCAGGAAATTCAGATATCTTAAAAAGCAAACAATGTAAGGCAGTAGATGATTAAGTGCCCAGTTTTTGGAGCCAACATTGAAGTTTCTTATAATTTTCTTTTGCTTATCAGAATGTTCTTTTGATTACTGATTTTCAATAACCAGATCATTGAATTTTTTTCATAAAGAACTGAATTAGAACCATAACCTAAAAAGCGGGCACTACTACTGGTTAACGTCTTGCAGCTGAGTGGGCCATTACTTTGCATATGATTTCAGTATTTGACAAGCATAACTATAATGTATAATGTGGTCTTGCAAGATAGAAAATTATTAAACGTTAATAAAGAGTATTGTCATATCATCATTTAATAACTGTCATATTACTGACACATTAATGGATATTATCGCAGTGCCTGGCACATATTAGGGACCATGGGGATGTTGACATATTGATATGTGAATTTCAGATATTATTAATGTTTTTAGAAATTAAACATTACATTTATAGCTAGAGGCACACACCTGATCCCTTGCCTCTCCTTTCTTCAGCAGATAATGGATATCCTTAAGCTGATGCAGATTCTGGAATATATTTTATTCCAAATACATTCTTTGTGTAATATGTAATATATAAGCACAATTATTTAAATACAGCATGTTATACGTATCCTTGTAATTTGTAGGGGTTTTTTTTTCACTCAATAATATCTTTTTGAAATATGTCAAAAAGACATATTCCAAATGACATATTTATACATGTGGCTTTAGCACATTTCCTATAATATTCTAGTTCTCTACTGAGGAACAATTCGGGTTGTTTCCATTTATTTTTATTTTTGTTTTATTTTTTGCTATAATGGATGGTCAAGGGGAGAAGGCTAAAGCAGAGAAACTTTGACCTTGTGCCAGAATTTCTGCAGGATGTATACCTAAAAGTAGAAAGACTGGGTCATAGGCCATCTTCATATTTACACTTAGTGTATGTTGCCAAATTCCTTTACAAAATGTTGTCATGTATAATAATATGTAGGTGTTCCTAGTTCCCCATGTCCTTCTCTGCATCTGGTGTTTCAGATTTTGAAGCATTTAAATAATTAGAAATGGTATAATGCAGTACTTTTGTTTGTTTGTTTGTTTGTTTGTTTTTTTTTGAGACGGAGTCTTGCTCTGTCCCCCAGGCTGGAGTGCAATGGCCGGATGTCAGCTCACTGCAAGCTCCGCCTCCTGGGTTTACGCCATTCTCCTGCCTCAGCCTCCCGAGTAGCTGGGACTACAGGCGCCCGCCACCTCGCCCGGCTAGTTTTTTTGTGTGTGTGTTTTTAGTAGAGACGGGGTTTCACCGTGTTAGCCAGGATGGTCTCGATCTCCTGACCTTGCGATCCACCCGCCTCGGCCTCCCAAAGTGCTGGGTTTACAGGCTTGAGCCACCGCGCCTGGCCTGTTTGTTTGTTTTTTAGAGACAGGGTCTTGCTCTGTTGCCCAGGCTGGAGCACAGTGGCATGGTCATAGCTCACTGTAACCTCAAACTCCTGGGCTCAAGCAATCCTCCTCCATCAACCTCCCCAGTAGCGGGGACTACAGATGTGTGCCACTATGCTAAGCTAATTTAAAAAAACTTTTTTAGAGATGGAGTCTTGCCATGTTGCCCAGGCTGGTCTTGAACTCCTGGCCTCAAGTTATCCTCCTGCCTCAGCCTCCTAAAGTGCTGGGACTATAGGAATGAGCCAACATGCTCAGCCATGATGCAGTTTTAATTTGCATTTTCTTGTTATTAATGAAGTTGAAAGCAGATTTTCACATTTCTTAGTCATTCAGGTACTTTCTTCTGTGATGTGCCTGCTAATTTTCATTGTTTATTTTTCTCTAAGATTATTGTTTAAATGAACTCTTTATATATTCTGGATATTCAGTCCTTGGTATTTCATGAACTGCAAATATCCTTTGCTAGATTGTGGATTTCTTTTTATTTTGTTTATGATGTCTCAATCCCGAAGTTATACATTTTAATGTATTTCATTATATTTTTCTTAAAGGCTTATACTTTTTGTATTATATTTTCAAAAGCCCTCCCTACTCCAATATAATAAAGACCTTATTTTATCCTTCCTTCCATGGATGGCCAATGATTCCAGCACCTATTAATGAATGGTTCGTCTTTTCCATAATATTTGAAATTCTACATCTGAAATTGTTGCAAGTTTTCATGTCTATATATAGGGTTCTATTAGTAGCTTCTATTCCATTTTAGTAGCTATGGCTGTTTCAATAACTTTAGTAAGTCTTAAAGTCTTAGGAATATGAAGAGTCGTTATATTCTGTTTCAAAATTACCTTGGCTTTTTTTCTGTCATTCAAATTTTAGAATCAGTTTATCAAGTACTAGGAAAAAAACTGTGTTGGAATTTTGATTGGAATAGTTCAGTATTTATTTGTGATATTAAGTGTTCCTTTCTGTAAATATAGCAGCAGTTTCCATTTATCTTAGACCTCTGTTTTATGTTCTTGAATAATGTCCTTGTAATTTTCTCCCTAAGGGTCTTACACATATTTTGTTAAATTTATTTCTTGGTGTTATTTTGTAATATAGCCTGTTTTTTCAAAAATAACATTTTATAATTGCTTGAGCATGTGAACATTATTGAACGTTGCATATTTTTCTTGTGTTCGGTAAATCTACTGAACTCTCTTATTAGTCCTAACAGTTTATAGTTCTCTGAATTATCTATATAAGTAAACAAGGCAATTTCTTTCTAAGTATTATACTTCTCATTTCTTTTCTTACCTTACTATATAGGACAAGAGATGTATTACATTTTGTATTCAGTAGAAATAGCAGAAGAAAGAATCCTTATCTTTCTCCTACACTAAAGGGGTTACTTTTAATATTTCTTCAGTAAGTATTATGTACGTTTTTTTTTCTTATAGATTACCTTTTTCAGATAGGAAATCCCTTTCCTCTTCTTATGATGTGAAGATGTTTTATACTGTATGTGTACTTAATTTGATCACATCCCTGTTTCTGGAAATTTTTTTGAAACAATCATATTTCTGTATTTTAATTTATAAATGTGAGGATTATGTTGACAAATTTTTCCATGTTAATCAAAATTTGCGTTTCTAAGATAAGCCAAATATTACTATGGTATAACTGTTGGATTTGGTTTGCTAATAGTTTTTTTAGGAATTTTTTTCCATCTGTGTTTGTGAGGATGATCTGCAATTTTATTTTTTATAGTGTTCATGCCTTATTTTGGTTAAATGTTACATTAGCCTTATAAATTCAGTGGGGAGCTAAATAGTAATATTTATATATTTTCTGGGAAAATTTGCGTAAGATAGAGTTTGACTTCAGTTTCTTGAAGTTTTGGTAAAATTTGCTTATAAAACTATCTGAACCTAGTGGGTTTTTATTGGTTATGTATAGATTTTTAGCTACTGATATATTATGTTTAACAAATTTAATTCTATTAAAGATTTTTATTTCTTATGGAATCCATTTCGTAAGGACATATTTTCTTTGAAAATTGATCATTTTTTTCAAATGTACTGACAAAATTATACATAGGTTATTACAAATTTAAAATGTCTACTATCGCTGTAATTATGTTCTAATTTTGACTTTTTAATGTTATTTTTCTCTTTTTTCTTTATCAGTATTCTCAGAGTTGCATCTTTCCAATAGCTTCTAGTTTGTGGATCATTTGTTTTTGTTTCATTAAGGTCTGCTCTTAACTTTCTTATTGTCTTCCTTCCCCCATCTGTGCTTTACCTTGTAGTTCTCTTTCTAGTGTTAAATTAAATACATAGCTCCTAATTTTCAATCTTCTTTATTGCTTCATTCCTCATAAGTCCTAATTTATATGTATCCCACATGAATATGTATAATTTTTAAATATTTTAACATTTTTTCATTTTCTAATTTATATTATTACAATATTTTATATAACTCATGAATTATCTAAAAGTCTTTTCTTTTTAAATTTCAAAATAGTCAGGTGTGGTGACTCACTCCTATAATCCTAACACTTTGGGAGGACAAGGCAGGCAGATCACCTGAGGTCAGGAGTTCGAGACCAGCCTGGCCAACATGGTGAAACCCTGTCCCTACTGAAAAAAAAAAAAAAAAAAAAAAAAACACAAGAATTAGCCAGGCATGATGGCGGGAACCTGTAATCGCAGCTACTTGGGAGACTGAGGCAGAAGAATTGCTTGAACCCAGGAGACGGAGGTTGCAGTGAGCCAAGATCACACCACTGCACTCTAGCCTTGGTGACAGAGTAAAACTCCATCTCAAAAAAAAAAAAAAAAATTCAAAATACATAAATATATTTTAATTTTTTTCAGTGGTTTCTGAGCTAATTATATTCTAGTCAGGGGATGTGTTCTGTAGGTATCACTACTTTGGTATTTGTTGTTATGTGCTTTGTTATCTATTTACCTTTCCATATTGATATAATGTGTGCTTGAAAATAATCCTGGGGGCAGATGCCATATATATATGTCTCCATTAGAACAATTTTTTAAACAATGATGCTCAAGCCTACTATATACTTAAAAGTTTTTATCTGCTTGATCTCTCAGCCATTTAAAGAGGCATGCTAAAATTCATACTATAATTATGGATTTTTCAATTTTTCTTTTTTCTAAGATGGAGTTTCGCTCTGTCATCCAGGCTGGAGTGCAGTGGCATGATTTCAACTCACTGTGACCTCCGCCTCCTGGGTTCAAGTGATTCTCCTGTTTCAGCCTCTCTAGTACTGGGACTACAGGCGCGTGACACCACGCCTGGCTAATTTTTGTATTTTTAGTAGAGATGAAGTTTCACTATGTTGGCCAGGCTGGTCTCGAACTCCTGATCTCAGGTGATTCACCTGCCTCAGCTTCCCAAAGTGGGACTTTTCAATTTCTTAATGTAACGATCAATATTTGCTTTATATATTATTGTGTTCGTTAAGTGCATATATGTACAGATTTATTGTAATTTGCCACCCAATTGTTTCTTTTGCCCTCATAGTGTGACCTTTATATCCCTTGTAATATATTCTGACTTACAGTCAATTTTGTGTGATATTAATAGAAGTATACCAAATTTATTTGATTAATGTTTGCCTGGTATTTAATTTTATATCACTTTACATTCAAATTATATTTGTCCTTATAGATTAAACATTTCTATTGTAAACAGTGTATCGCTAAATTTTCTGTTTTGTAAAATCAAGACTAAAGGTCTTTGCCTTTTAATGGGCAAATTTAATCCATTTACATTTACTTCAATTACAAGTACAGTTGAATTTAATATGCTGTCTCTTCACTGACTTTTATTATTGAGATATAATATACATAGAGTAATATGCATAAATATTAAGTGTACCTCTGTAATCTACACTCCAAAATCAAGATATGTTTCTATTATCCCAGAAAGTCTCCTCATGATCCTGTGTTAATTCTTTCTCCATACAGAAGCAACCACTGTTCTGATTTCTATAACCTAGATAAGTTTTACTTGTTCTCAAGCTTCATATAAATGAAATCCTACAGTATGTACTCTATTGTGCCTGCTTCTTTTGCAAAAAATAGTATTTTTGAAATCTATCCACATGGTTGCATGAATCAGAGTTAGATGCTTTTTCTTAGTGTGGAGTATTTCATTGTATGAATATACCACAGTGTGTTAATCCCTTCTGTTGTTGATGGATAGTAGAGTTGCTTCCAATTTTTGACTCTTATAAATGAAGCCTCTATGAAAAGTTGTGTTCTAGATGTTTTTGTGAACATGTATTTACATTTCTTTCAGCTATTATCTAGGAGTAAAATCACTGGATCATATGATCAGTGGATGTTACCTCTTTATAAGTAGCTACCAACTGTTTCTCAAAGTTGTTGCATCATTTTAAATTGCCACCAGTTTCTCCACGTTGTTGTTAATAGTGGGTATTATCAATGTCAAGTTTCTAAAATTTCTGCAGGGGGTAGTGGTATCCTTTTGTAGTTTGTTTTGTTTTGTTTTGTTTTTTGAGACGGAGTCTTGCTCTGTCACCCAGGCTGGAGTGCAGTGGTGCGATTGTGGCTCACTGCAAGCTCCACTTCCCGGGTTCACACCTTTCTCCTTCCTCAGCCTCCCAAGTAGCTGGGACTACAGGTGCCCACCACCACACCCAGCTAATTTTTTGTATTTTTAGTAGAGATGGGGTTTCACCGTGTTAGCCAGGATGGTCTCATATCCTGACCTCATGATCCGCCCGCCTTGGCCTATAAAGTGCTGGGATTACAGACGTGAGCCACTGTGCCCAGTCCCCTTTGTTATTTTAATTTGATTTTCTTTAGTGACAAAAGATATTGATTTATGTTCTACTTGGCCTTTTATATATCTACTTTTGTCAATTATATTTTGGAATTTTTACTCTTTTTTATTGGATTGCTAATCTTACTGTTATTGAATTTTATGTGTTCTTTATACTACTCTTGTTCTGCTACCCAGGCTAGAGTGCAGTGGTACCATCATAGCTTACTGCAGCCTGGAACTCCTGAGCTCAAGTGATCCTCTAGCCCCAGCCTTCCAAGTAGCTGGGACTGCAGGTGCACACCATCCCACCTGGCTCTTTACTCTTTGATAGATATATGTATTGTATTTTCCCCCAGCATATATCCTATCTTTTAATTATCTTATTGATATCTTATGGATATTTTTGAGTTTTATGAAATCCATTTTATGAGTTATTCCCATAACTCATACTACTTTTCTCCTAGCAAAAAAATCTTCATCTACTTCAAACTTGCAATAATTGTATCCTAAATAAAAATTGATAGTTTTAGTTTTTACCTTTAGGTCTGTAGCCACTTTGTATTCATTTTTGTTTAGGTTATATGTAAGGGTTGATGCTCAATTTTTACAATAAATATATCCAATTTTTCTAGCACCATTTGTTGAAAAGACCATCCTTTATTAATTAATTCACACTTGCCACCTTTTGTTATAAATTGATTAATCATCTATATGTGTCTATTTCTGTTCTATTTCCATATATCTATACTTATGTCATTATCATACTGTCTTGATTACTCTTACTCTTTCAAGGAAATCTTGGGATCAGGCAGCATAAGTCCTCTAACTTTGCTGTTTTTTAATCAAAGTTGTTTTGGATATTATTTCAAATCTTAGAATCAGCCCATCAATTTCTACAAATGAAAAAAAAAAAAGCCCACTGGGATTTAGATTGGGATGGCATTAAATTAGTTGATCAGTTTTGGAGAGAAATGACATCTTAACAATATTGAGACTTTCAATTCATGAACACAGTATCTTTCTTTACTTAGGTCTTTTCAAAATTCTTCCAAGCTATATTTTCTAGTTATCAGTATGCCAATTATCTTTATCTTTTATTTAATTTACTCACAACTGTTTTGTATTTTGTAAGTAGATGTTTTTTCTTTTTTAAAAAAGAATGTTGTTGTTTTAGAGTAGTTTCAGATTTACAGAAAAGTTCAAAGGATAGTACAGAGATCTCCTGCATACTCTTCACCCAGTTCATCATTTATTAACATCTTGCTTTACCATGGTACATTTGTCACAACTAAGAAACCAGCATTGGGACACTACTATTAACTAAACTCCAGAGTTTATTCAGATGTCACCAGTGTTCCCACTAATATCCCTGTGCAGTTCCAGGATCCCATCCAAGATACCACATTGCATTTAGTCATCATGCCTCTTCAGTCTCCCCTGGTCTACGGTCATTTCTCAGCATTTCCTTGTTTTTATGATCTTGAAAATTTTGAGGAGTACCGGTCAGGTATTTTATAGAATACACCTCATTTGAGATTATTTGATGTTTTTCTCATGATTGGATTTGGGTTTTGGGGAGAAAAACCACTGAGGTAGAGTGCTATTCTCATTACGTCATCACTCTTTTTTATTTTGCTGGTTTTTAAGCTGGGAGGGGGTTGGATCGTGGTTTCAAATATTTTTTGTTTTATCTTTGAATTCAACTCTGGCAGGATTCATGAATCCTCCTTTCTTGTCCCTCCTATATTGAAGCTTTCTTGACAAAACTTGAGGGTGTAGAAGATGGGTGAGAATTGCTGGGCTGAGTGAAATGCTTTTGCATTTAGACTCAGTTGCATCTATCCATGTTTTCAACTAACGCTTGGCTGATTTCTTCTCATCTGCACAAAGTATCTCTGTGTATGGGTGAAGCCCACGCCTCTGTCCATCTGTACCCAAACAGAAGCTGAGGCTTTCTGTTCACTTACGAAGATCTCTTTTCTTTCTGCAAGTCAGTTATTCAAGGCTTCTAACTGCTCTTTACTAGCCTTTTAGAATACTATGATTTTTATTTTTTCTGCTGTTTCCTTGTTGTTAACACAAGAGAAATGGTGCATCATATCCTTCTACTTAAACAGAAGTAAAAGTTATGTATATTTGGGTATTTTCTTTACCTTGTTTATTCCTTATGCTTTTTTCCTCCTTTTCTTCCTTCTGTTGAATTGTTTGATCTCTTTTCTTTACAATTTTTTAAATTTCTCCTCTAGTTTGCAAGTTATACATTTGCCTTATATAGTTTCAGGAATCAACAAATATTTTTAACAAGAATGCTTACCTTAAAATCAAAACATATGTCATGTTTTACTCATTAACTTGCTTTAATTGTATATTAGTGTAATCTCATGTTTTGTCTTACCCTTTTTATGCTACAGAATTAATACTACTAATTATTATTATTATTTATATACTCAGTTCTTGCTTTACATTTCCATGATTTGCTCACCATTGCTTCTCTAATCACACTCTCTTCTATGATGAAGTTTAGATTCCTTTTCTCAGTGATCCACTTTTGGATAGTTCTTTCAGCAGGGGTCTCTAAATGGTAAATTTTTGCAGACTTTGTATGAAACTATTTTTATTTTATTATGGCTCTTGAATGGCAATTTAGCTGAGGAGAAAATTCTAGGCTTACTATTTATTTTTGCTCACTATTTTTAGCATGTTTTTCAATTTACGTCTGACTTTTACTGTTGTTTTTGAGAAGTTTGCTGCCAGTTAAAATGCCATCCATTGGTACATGAAATGGCCTCTGCCTACTTGCATCTAAGATTTTTCTCATTGTTTTTGTGTCCTGTAGTTTTAATGTGTATACAGTGTCCTTATAAACTGAATAAATGTCATATTGTTTTAGACGTCAGCACTTTATGATGTATTTTAATATCTAGGAGTTTGATAAATCTTTGCTATAGCATTACTTTTCTTTTTAAGAATTTTTTCCACTGGATGCCATGGCTCATGCCTGTAATCCCAGCACTTTGGGAGGCCAAGGTGGGCAGATCATTTAAGATCAGGAGTTCGAGACCAGCCTGACCAGCATGGTGAAATCCCACCTGTGAAATCCCACTAAAAATATAAAAATTAGCCAAATGTCATGTTGCACACCTGTAGTCCCAGCTACTTGGGAGGCTGAGGCAGGAGAATCGCTTGAACCTGGGAGGTGGAGGCTATAGTGAGCCAAGATAGCACCACTGTGCTCCAGCCTGGGCAACAGAGCAAGACTCCATCTCAAAAGAAAATAAAAAAACAATTTTTTCCTCACAAAATTCACAGAATATTTTTCAGACTAATTTCAGAACACTTTTGTCAAGTCCCCGGATAATGAGATTGTATTTACTTTTTAGATTAGTTTTGAAGAAAGTAGATATAATATTATGTTTTCCTACCCAAAAGTATATATGGTACATCTCTTAATTTATTTGTCTTTATTTGCATAAATTATATAGTTTTACTTAGGTCCTGAATGTGACCTATAATTATGTTATATAGTTTTATAATATAATTATGTAGTTTTATTTAGGTAGTTCGTAAGTATGTTGTACTGTTTATTTCTAGGTATCTTGTGTTTTTAAAGTGTGTTTTGGATCTGATATTTTTCTAGTATATTTTTAATAAGACACTGAATACAATTTTATTCATTTTTATTAAAATACACTTATTTTAATCCAGTGTAATTTACTTAATTATCTTCCTGGCTCTGTTAATTTTTCATTAAATATATTTTATTTTTAAAAAAACTATCTTTCAGATTCTCTTGAATTTTCAAGGCCAAGTAAAAACCCATAAAAATTAATAGCTATGATCTTTCCTTTCCAATACTTTTAATTTAATGTTGTCATCCAATTTCATTGGCTACATTGTAAAGACTGTGAAATAATAGTAATGATATCACTATCCTTTTCTTAATTTCATTGGGAATTACAGCATTTTTTTTTTCAAAGAACATAGTACTGCTGGTTGATTTAAGGACATTGAAAGCACACATTATAACAAAGTCCTGCTTATTTTTAGAGTCTTTTTAATGTTGAGAAAATGCTGTTTAGTTTTAAGTGCTATTTTAAGTGTAAAATACTACAAACACAAAACTTGTGAAATGCGTGGGCACAGTTTAATAAGGAATAACAGAAGAAACCTTGAGAACCCATGTTAATTAAAAAAATCCAATACCTTCCAAACCCTCTTTGGGCATATCCTTGATTGCATCTCATTTCTTACCTCTGTCTAAGATGACCAATACTCAGAATTGTAAATGTCTTATTCCCTTGCTTTTCTTTATGGTTGTTCCATTATTTACAAATCCCCTAATAATTAAACCAATACTTTGAATTTGAACTTAATGTAAATCAGTTTTATTTGCATTCTTTTGTCTCTTGTCTTTCATTGCATTGAGATTCATTGGTGTCAAGGCATCAGGTTCTAGCTGATTCCTTTTAGCTGCTGCGTTCATGGTCCAAATGCACCACAATTAAGCTGTTTCTTCTCCTATTGATGGTCATTGTTTCCGGTTTTTCACTTTGATGAACAATCTTGCCATATCATTTTTGTATATGTTTCCTGACACACATTTGTAAGAGTTTTTGAAGAGACAGTTTCTTGCAAGAGTTTTTCAACCAAAGGTTGAAATTTCCGGGTCTTGGTGCTTGTGCATGGCCACCTTTTACTGATTAATATCAAAATGTTTTTCAAGTGGCTATACCTATCCTATTTCCATTAATAACATAATGAGAATTCTCATTGCTCCACATTCCTGCCTGCTTCTGGTATGGTCAGATTTTTAAATTATTCCCCATCTGAGGTAACATCTCATTGTGATTTAAATTCACATTTATCTAATAACTAATCAAGGTTGATCAACTTTTAAGATGTTTATGGTTTATTTATTTCCTATTAAATTCCTGTTTAGAATTTTTTCTATGGAGTTATGACTTCTGATCACTGATTTTTAAAGGAATCCCTTATCTTTTCTCTATACTAATTCCCTGTTGGTTCTGTGTTACAAAAATCTTCTCTGTTATTTTTCATGAAACACTTCTCAATTTTCATGTTGTTGAAACTTTAGTCTTTTACTTTGTTGTGCTTGTATCTTATTTTAAAACTGTTTTCTTTACTCAAATAATAAAATGATTATAATGATTTCTAAAAATATTTTTAGACAGAATACTTTTCAACTGTTGTCATTAAGGATTTTGTTTGCAGCAGTTTCATTATAGGTTCACTTTATTGGATTATATTTTATGGAAAGCCTTTTTTGCATTTATTTGCTAGGATAGTCATGTTTTTTTTTCTAATTTGTTAATACAATGAATTATACTAATTTATTTTCTATATTCAATACATGTTACAGTTCACAAACCCAAATGTCAACCTTGTGTTTCAGTAAAACATAATGATGTTTTATTGTTTTTATATATATCTGAATTTAGTTTGCCAATATTTTATTTACATTTTCTCATTTATGCTCATGAGTGCAGTTGGCCTTTTGTACTTGTTCCTGTCTTGTTTGGAATCAGCCTAATAAAAAGAATTCTCTGCAAAAGTCTGTGTAAATGTGAAATGATCTGTTCCTATCTGTTTAGTAGAACATGCCTGCAAAGCCATCTGGGTCCAGTGTTTTCTTTTCTTAGCATGTTGAGCTATTAATATGATCTTAAAAACAGTGATCAGACTATTTCCACTTTTTCTCCTTTCTTGAGTCAATTTTGGTAGGTTTTGTTTTTCTGGAAATTTATCCATTTTATGAAAAGTTGTAAGTTTATTGGTATAAAGTTATCCATAATAACCTCTTAACTATTCATCTCTGCAGTGCTTGTTGTCATGTTTTCTTTCACTTGTAATATTATTTCCACATTGTCTCTGTTTTTACTGATTAATTTTTAACAATAATTTTCTGTGTATTATTAGTCTTTCCAAAGAACCAACTTCTAGCTTTGTTGACCTTCACTCACATGTTTTTGTTTCCTATTTTATTGATTTTTACTTTCGTTATTTCTTTCCTTTTATTTTCCTTGTTTTTCTCTTGGCATTTCCCTCCCAATTTTTTCAGTTGAATGCTTAGTTCACTGATTTAGAGGCTTTCTTATTTCTAATGAAACACTGAAAGTACAATTCCTCTGTAATACTACATTAACTGCCTCCTATATGTTTAATTGTAAGTATTTTCTGATTTCCATGATTATTTCCTCATTGACACATTGGTTTTTTTTAACATTTCAAAATATATGCAGTTTTTCTCTTTTTTTCCTCCACATTTTCTAACTTAAATGCATATTGTTGGTCAGAGAATATGGCGCAGAGGATACCAAGTTTATGAATTTTATGAGGCTCACTTTGTGGCATAATATGTGGCAAGTTTTCGTGCTTGAAAAGGATGTGTATGCTCCAATTGCTGGTTTCAGTGTTTGTTGTTTGTTTTTGAGACAGGGTTTTGCTCTGTCACCTAGCCTGGAGTGCAGTGGCAGTGGCTCATCGCTTGACCTCCCCAGCTCAAGCTTTCCTCCTGTCTCAGCCTCCCAAGTGGCTGGGATGGCTGGGACCATAGGCATGCCACTACAACTGGCTAATTTTTTAAAATTTTTTGTAGAGACAGGATCACCCTATGTTGCTCAGGCTGGTCTTGAACTCCTGGGCTCAAGTGATCCTCTGCCTCAGCCTCCCAAAGTGCTAGGATTACATGTGTGAGCCACCATGACTGGCTCAATGTTTATGTAACATATTAAATCAAGATTTTGAATTGTTTTTTTGAATTATGAATGGTTTCTTGGTCTGCTTGATCTGTCAGTTATTGAGAGAGGTATGTTAAAATAATTTCTGTTATACTGGTAGATTTGTCCACTTCTTCCATGTCTAAGTTTTATTTATTTTTTTGTATCAGCATACAATTGAGCTTTAAAAATCCAGCTCTGTCTGGAAGTTTTTGTCTTTTATTGAGAAATACCAATCCACTTGTATAAATTGTGAATCCTGATACATTTAAGCTTATTGCTACAACCTCATTATGTGCTTTTGATTTGTCTTACGTCTTCTGATTCTTCTTTTTGCCTTCTTTTGACTTCTTTATTTCATCTTTAGTTGCTACTTCTTCAGTGGATGTATGTTCCATGCTTATTCTTTTAGTAGTTACACTCGCAGTTTTAATAAGCATACTTAGCTTAACAAAGTCCAAATTTAATTAATACGGTTTTCATCCTCCTGAATAATCCACAGACTTTTGGGTGATTTCATTTCCAGATCATCCTCCTTCCATTATTATTCATTAGTTTTGTTTCAGCTAGAGTTCTTTTACTAATATAGTCCAGTATTTTTGTTTCAGCTTGTATTATTGCTTTGCTGCACTTCATTTGGTATTACTTTTATTATCACTTTATACGATCAATGTTTGCTTAGATCAGCCTACTAATTTACCCATGTCTTTACTTTTTCTTCCTTCTTACATCAGATTTGCATCTGGCATGATTTTTTCTTCTGCCCAGCATATATCCTTTAGAATTTAGATTTTAAGGATTATTTTGTAGGTTTCTATTTTGTGAATAAACACTCTCCATTTTTTGTTTGTATCTTTATTTTACCATCATTATCGAGAGAGTGTTTCACTTGGTATTAATCTCTAGGTTGACAGAAACTTTTCTCAGCTCTCTGAAGATAATCCACTCCTTTGGGTATCCTTGAGGGTGGAAAGTCGGCAGCCATTCCAAAGGCTGCTCCCTTGTAGGGAATCTGTGTTTTATCACTGCTGGCTTTTAAAATGGTTTCATTTTCTTTGGTTTTCAGCAGCTTCACCATGGAGCATCTATGGTATATGCTAACTCTGAAAATTGGTAACATTATCTCTTTGATAGTACTTCTTTCCCATTTTGTCTTTTATCACCTTCCAGAACTTGGATTAGACTTATGTTAAACCTTCTCACTCCATTTTCCATGTCTTTTAACCTCTTGTGCATATCATCCATCTCTTTATTTTTGGACTGCATTTGAAATGCTTTTCTGTCTTCCATTTATTAATTCCCTCTTCAACTCTGAGGCTCTGGCTCGAATGTGACCACGTGTTGTCACCTTTGACTGTTGAGTAATGTGCTTCAATTGGAAGAAATCATAGGCCTTACCATCTAATCCCCTGTCACTCTCTAGATGGAAATGAAGTCTTTTCAGTTTTAGGCTTAGAGACAATGGATTTACTAAGAGATCCACAGACTCTGCTGCGTAATGCAATTACAACCTCAGTGCATCACATACCACACGACTTCGTGCTTATCCTACTTTTCTAATAGCCACCCGAGTATTTCTAGCCAATTCTTTTTGGTAGGTCATGCCAAGAGCCCACTTAGTTACTACCCATATATGTACCCATAATTGGCCACGTCAGGGGATGAAATCAACAATTACAGGCTTCATGCTTTCAGCAAAGAACATAATTTTATCATAATATTGATAACAGTTCCACACTCCACCCAATCTGACCACCAGAAAATGATTTTATCCCATGCGGAAAAGACAAGCCCGTCTGGCCCAGTGCACACGCTATTCTCTGTTTCTTCCTTCCATCCATCTTCGTCAGACCCTGGAGGACTTCTTCCTCAGGCTGTTCTCCTTGGCACAGGACCCTTTTGGTGTTAAAGGGTATTAATCAGAATCTACTCAAATGAGTGGTTTATGCTACCATGAAATTTTAAACCGAGCAGATTTTCCTAAGTGATTTGCTGGTCGTAACTGCCAGAAAAGACATAAAGCAGCAGGAAGGTTCTGCTGACCCTTGTCCCGTTTTCCTTATTTTGCTGTGTTTGGTGGAGCACTTGGTCTCCAACTGAAGCCAGTGTTGAGGGCATCCATAGAGGAAAGTATTCTGCAGTGGATGGGACTTTAAGGGTCTTTGGGGGACAGGTGTCCTCCTCAGGGTCACTCAGCGAGTCAGGGCCAGGCCTGTCTCTCCTGGTGAGAACTCCTGCTATGTGCTCGATTCTTCAGGCTCAAAGCTTTGCTGAATGGGTGCTACTGATTTTGCTCTTAACTGGTCACTAGTTTTGGCTGCCAGGACCCATACCCCCACTAACAGCACTGATGAGGCACCAGCCAAGTGGAGTGCCACATTCCTCTGGCCTCAGTAATTGGCTCAGGAATGAGCATATGATTCCATCAGAAGCACACTGAGACTTTTAATAGTACTGTCACTGCCTTTTCCCCACTGGACTAGAACTGCTACACTGATGAGGGCAGCCATGAGAGTAAAGTCTGAGAGTGAAGCCAACACAGAGGAAGTAGGGCAGATAAATTAAGAGACAACAGATCCTGGTGATGCTTTCTGAACAACTAGATCCAGCCATGCCTGAAGTCACCCTTCCTCTAAGCTTTTCAGTTTCATGACGCAATTGAATCATGACTTAGAGCAGTGGTTCCCAACTTTTTGGCACCAGAGACTGGTTTTGTGAAAGGCAATTTTTTCCACTGACCAGTTGGGGAAAGGGGGATGGTTCCCAGATGAAACTGTTCCACCTCAGATGATCAGGCATTAGCCACTAGATTCTCATAATGAGCTGCAACCTAGATTCCTCACATGTGCAGTTCACAATAGGGTTTGTGCTCTTGTGAGAATCTAATGCCACCACTGATGTGACAGGAGGCAGAGCTCAGGTGGTGATGCTCCCTGGCCCACCACCCATCTCCTGCTGTGTAGTCCAGTTTGTAACATGCCACAGGCCAGTAGCAGTCTGTGGCCCAGGGATTGCGGACCCTTGACTTAAAAGAGTCCTGATAAGTTTTGATTAAGCCATCCCTGGATTCTAATCAAGGAATCCATGTGACCCCAGTTCTTAGGAGGTTTTTAGGAATTAATTGCTTAACTTTTATCTAATAATAGCATCAGCCTTAGATGATCTACAGACTTGGTAGGGCTATTCAAACATTTTCCTGTTTGGAAGATGATCCCTTGGCCTATTTAGAAAGTATCCCATGGTAATAAAGTAACTGGAGAAAATGCTTCAAACAAATTAAAATGAAGGGTACATTTTGAGTAGCAAGAGGTGGTTTATGTTCCTTAAATGCTATTATTCTTGGCTGGTATTAAAAAGCCCTTTCTGGAAGGAAGTCAGAAAGCTTTGAGGTGACTATCAACCATGATAACCCTATGGATACACTCACCCCAGCAATACTCTAATTTTACCTTAAATAAGAGAGAGAGAGAAAAAATTAGCAATTAGTAGATGGCTCTTAACAAATAATATGAAATTTCAAAAAGGGGTCTCAGAATTGATGGAGAATGCCAAGGCTCTGGAAACAAAATGAACATATAATTCTTGACAATGTCTGTAACCCAAGCCTAGTATAGAACTCTGGGAGCTAACTTGCAGATAGAATGGGATCTCTTACTCACAGGTTCTCAGCCTTGCCACTGTTGACACTTGAGACAGAATCATTCTCTGCCCCATTGGTTTTTTTGGGTTATTTTCGGAGACAAGATCTCACTGTACCACCAAGGCTGGAGTGCAGTGGTGTCATCATGGCTCGCCGTAGCCTCAAACTCCTGGGCTCAGGTGATCGATCCTTCTGCTTTAGCCTCCTGATTAGCTGGGACCAAAGGTGCACAACAGCATGCTTGGTTAATTTCTGTATATTTTGTAGATATAGGGTTCTGCCATGTTACCCAGGCTGGTCTCGAACTCCTTGGCTCAAGCTTTCGGCCCACCGTGGCCTCCCAAAGTGCTGGGATTACAGGTACAAGCCACTGTGCCTGGCCATTGTAGGATGCTTAGCACTATCCCTGGCTTGTACTCACTAGACAGCAGTAGCACTCCTTGCCCTGCCTGTGACAACCAAAAATGTCCCCAGGCATTGTCAAATGTTCTCTGGAGGAAAATTCCCCCAATTTGAGAACAAATGTTTTATCCAACATTCTCCTGTCTTTACTCTCCATCTGAAGCTAGATGGCAAACCAGGCCTGTACTGGCAATGCAACTCCTAGTGTGTCCTGACAGGTAGCCAGGCACAGTCTATGCTACATATTTATAGAGAGACGGTGTGATGCATCAAAAAGAATATGAGCTCGGGAAACAGGAAGAGCTGAGTTCAGATCCTAGATATACCCATATGGGGCAACTGCTTTATCTTACTGAGCTACAGTTTGCTCATCTGTAAAACGGGGATAATAATTCCCTAATCAAAATGGTGACTTGGATTGTGATGCGAGTTTTTAAGTGTTGAGCTCAGAGGTGGCAAATAGTAAGCACTCAATAAATGGTAGGTATGTTAATTTTTGTCACTGTACCCAGTGTGTAGGCATGTGGATGGGAAGAGGAGCTTCAGTTTACTGGATAGGGTAGGAAAGGGGCAGAATGCAAATGGGGGTTAAATACTCTTCTTGTCTTTTTGCATTTTATAATATTTTTAGGGAGACAAGATGAACACATAAGAAAATATATGTTATAGGGCCGGGCACGGTGACTCACGCCTGTAATCCCAGCACTTTGAGACGCCAAGGTGGGTGGATCACTTGAGGCCAGGAGTTCGAGACCAGCCTGACCAACATGGTGAAACCCGTTCTCTACTATAAATACAAAAATTAACCAGACATGGTGGTGCCCGTCTGTAATCCCAGCTACTCGGAAGGCTGAGGCAGGAGAATTGCTTGAACCCAGGAGGCGGACGTTGCAGTGAGCCAAGATTGCACCACTGCACTCCATGCTAGGTGACAGAGTGAGACTTTGTGGCAAAAAAAAAAAAAGGAAATATGTTACAGAACAAGGCAATCGTTGGTGACAGCTGAAGGGGAAAAATAGAATCAAACCCCTCAGGGCCTGGAAGATGATGTGGCAAGTTGGAGAGTCTGTTCTCCACCTAAGGGCTCCATCAGCCACTCCTCTCCTCTAGCCTGGTGTCACCAGTGATGCTGGGAGAGCCTCTGATTGTTTCAAAGAAATCTGAAAAATGGGATTTAAAAACATATAAAATCTTCCACTTAAAAAAAGTTAGCTTCAAATTGAACAAATCTGAAAACACAGTCCCATCCAACAGAGTCATGGCTGTGGGCCAAATTCAGCCTTCAGAATGGCAGTTTGTAACCCCTGACATGGGTGGTAATAGATGACTTTAGAGGAAGAGCCCACTCTGATGAGCCGGACGGAAGCCGGGGCCTCCTGGAAGAGGTGGGACTCACGTGCAGTGGGAAAGATGGGTGAGGCTAAGCCAGGTGGCAAAGAAGGCATCGCTCGGCTAGTTTTCTGGCTCCATTTGTTTCTTGTTGTCACCAAAGTAGTCTCATTTCCAGCCCATTTCTAGACACAAAAGGCACTTCCATACTAAAAGAGATGTTTCAAATCTTCAGCCCTGAAGAAAACACACAGGGGATTTTCTCTGCTAACTTACCTGGCATCTTATGAGGATGGAACTTGGGCCTAAAAAGGAATCTTGGGTTTCTCTGTCTGAGACAAGGCAAGGCCTACTAAAGATTTCAGGCTGACCATCGACTATTTGGTTAGTTCACCAGTAACACTACGTGCTCTCCAAAGGCAATCTCTTTGCCTTGTTTATTACAGAAAAGTTCATTTACAGACCACTGCTCAGTTAAAGACAGAGGCATGCATTCCTAAATCACTCACCAGTTACAGGGCTATTTTGTTGACACCTCCCACCTTCCACCCACAGACTAAGGCAGACATGATTAGTTGAGCACAGATTGTGTCCCAGATGAATCTAGGTGGAATTTCACAAACCTCCATGACTCTCTCCACTTCTTAATGCCACCCTTCCCAAGCAATGAAGTCTTCCACCACCTTGGTCCCATCTATGCATGTTTCACTGACATTTCTGAATGGGTTTAATGTCTTATGAGAAGCATGTCTGTCTCCAGACAGGGAGACTTTGTGTGTGTCTATAGATTACCCCTCATTCAGATGACCCTCTGCTGGAACTGATGGAGACCCTTTTGTGTCTAAAGTTCATCTCAATCAAATATAAATTGACCATATCCATGCTGTCAGGGCTGTGGGGTCTGCGATGGAGCAAAATTCCAGGGATGGTTAAAATTCATGTGATCCTCTCCTAATGTCAGGGTTGGATAGGGGGAGTGAGAGAGAGCATGAAAATAATTTGTTGTTAATATAAAGAATAATATATATGTATTATATTTATATCGTATTTATGATATAATCTAAAAACGACCATCATATTGTGTCCCATATGATAAGCAAACAATCAAATGTACTACTGTGGGAAGGGGGCATTGAAGGAAGGTGGGTGGGAGGAAATGACAAAGCCAATGGAGAGCTGAGCTCATCAAAGGATGATGGCAGTCTTTATTTCAGTGAACCATGGTTGAGAATTTCAAGGAACAGAAGACAGAAATGGGTAGGGGGTTGGAATGGGGTACAGCCCAGTGGGATGGGATGAGGAGAATCCTGATGAGCTTATGAGGCATGTGTGTCTATGTGTGTCTATGTGCTGTGGGGCATGAGATTATGCAAAGATGGGACTGGAAACGGGGAGATAGAAGGCTTAAAATCTGGATATTCATAAAGTCAATTCATTGATTTTTCAGTTCAGTCAGAGACAACAATTAGGGCCTAGATTCCTTTGACAAATTCATCTACCCATTCATTTATTTGGTAGATAGTCATGAGCAGCTCCTGCCTGTAAATGAGTGTGCTGAGCTCTGGAGCAGGCGTAAGAAAAGATGTGATGCTCAGTTTATGTTGCCAGTGATGCAGTGAGCAGACAGACTCAAACATTGATCAAGCAGCATGAGAATTTCTACTTCATTCAAGAGGATGGAGACTTGTTTCTCCCTGCTCCTCCCTGCTAAGCACAACTATAAACCCTGGGAATAACAGAAAAGGAGAGAGGAGAGGTTAACAGAGAACCCTGAACACTGGAAGGGTGAAGGTGGACTGGTGAGGAACCCCAGGACTAGAAGAACAGCATAGAACAGGTTGTTTTACACCTACCCTCCACCTGAAATAAGAAGGCAGCCCAGGCCCAGTTCTTCTTGACCTACAATCTAGCAACAGAAGGTGCCCCAAGTGGGCGGAATGGGAGTCCTGCCAACATCAGGCAAATCAGAAAGCACTGGCATGGGTACTATGTGAATGGGGAAAGCTCTCCTTGTGTCTACTGGGGCTCCTGTCCTCCACCGGAAGATAGCAGGTGGCTAGGGGCGCTAGCAAGATGGATCCTGTCACAAGCGACCCAGGCAGGAAGCTTCTTCGTCAGCCCCACCGAAGGGTACCAGGGAGCCTGGTGGTACTAGCAAGCACAATCTCGCCTCATTCAGGGGCCTGGCCTGGCCTGGGAAGCACTCTTCATCCCTGTAGACCAGAGCATCCCCTTCCCCACCTGGAATGCCAGGCTGCCTAGCCTGGGGAGACTCCTTCCACCCTCTCAGGCAGCACCAGGAGGACCAATGGGAGCCCCCAAAGCACCAGATAAATCACCCAGAGCAAAATAGCACCTCAAAGACTGAAAATTAAACTGCAATTAGAACCATTGCCCTGTACCTATAAAGTAATCTGGAGCCTGCATGCTAAACCCCAAACAGGGTGAGTTCCTGCTAAACTAAAAGAATTAAACAGGACCCAGAGTCTCCTAACATAACAGCCAAATGTCCAGGACATAATCTAAACTCACTCATCATACAAAGAGCCAGGGAAATCATGGCTTGAGTGAGAAAAGATAATTAACTGATGTCAACCTTGAGAAGAATCAGATGATGGAATTATCTGATGAGAATTTCCAGCAGCCATCAAAAAAAATGTTTTGATACACAACTTTGAATTTTTTTGAAACAAAAATAGAAGTTATAAAATGGAAATTATAAAACCAAAAAATACAATAATAGAAAATTGTGGATTTGCTGTATAGATTCATTAATAGAATAGAGATGACAGAGGATAGAATTAGTGAAAGTGAAAACAGAACAAGAGAACTGACCCAATCTAAAGGGAAAAGAAATAGACTTACTGCCATCTTGCCCTTCGGATGAGAACCATGTGGTCAGTCCCTCTGAAATGAATTTCTAGTAGCCATCAGAACTCCTGCTTCTGTCTGATGCTGCTGAAGGGCCAAGGGTAGTGTATCATGGTGCGACTGCTATGGCTCTGGGCAGAGCCAGGTCTTCGTTGCAGTGTCTCCCTAAATTTTGAGGGTGTCTCCCATTTTTCCAATGTTGCTCCACTTTCTCAGCTCCACTCAGATGCCAGCCCTCTAGGAAACCACCCGCCCATGGCCTCAGGTGGGAACAATTCCTCTTCCTTTTGATCTTCCATAGCCCTTTTTCTATATTCCTCATGGGTGATAAATCTTGTTTTATGTGCTTTTCATCCGAGTCCGCCTCAATCTCTGGCACTGTGCGTTGTGGTCAGTAGGTGCTCATTGTTAAATGAATGACACATGAGGACACATCCCTTCCACAGTGATGGTGTCCCAAAAGTGGGACATACAGAGGTGAACAGGTAACTAATTATTTTCTACTTTATGTTTAATTTATTTGTTTCATCTCCCTCTCCCATAGCCATTAAACTCCTTGAGGGCAGGTACCATTCCTCGTGTGTGTGTGTGTGTGTGTGTGTGTGTGTGTGTGTGTGTGATGTGTCTGTGTTGTATCCTATGGTGTCAAACATGGTCCTACATGATTTATCTTTTGATAATTCCCAGTGGACTTGGTTAAAAAAAATCAATGTGTCCTTAGTGCTGAAATGAGGACCAGGTCATGATGTGAGGGAGAAGGCACATATTTTTATTAAAGACTTTGTTTTCACAACCTGATTTCTCCCAGGCCTTGGGCTGGTGCCAATGTGCATAGTTTATACTCTCCATAAAGAGACAGGTTAACTGCTCGGTTATAGCCAGCACTGGTGGTGCAAGTCACATCACCCCAACAGATTCACAGAATAATAATAAAGTAATAAAACGGAGGGTTTTATTCATCACATTCCAAAGGGACTCCTCCAGAGAAAAATTTTCAGAGATGGAGCGAGCCTGCAGGTTCCAGGCAGTGCTGTGTGTTTTGTGTGTGCACGTATCTTTTGTTATCTGATAATAACCATAATGCTGGCAAATGACATGTTAGTACTTATGATATGCCCAGAAGGGGACAAGACTTTCTAAGCTTTAGATCATTTCATTCTCTCTGTAACTATGATTACTGCATTTCACAGATGAGGAGAGGCAGAAAAGGTAGTGAACTTGTCCAAGGTCTCATGGATAAGGGGAGCTGACTCTAACCTGCACCTCTCTGAGGCCAGAGGTCCAGCCCCACTGGCCACAGGGCGGTTCCTTCCTACCCCACTCCCTCACTGGACCTTTGGTAGACACATGGGAGGCTCTCACTTGGGAAGGAGGTGTGCAGCTTCCTTGGTTAGACTCTCATGAAGGGACACTCCAAAGCCACCTCTGGCTGAGGCTCAGGCTGGTGGCTGTGGCCGGCTTTGACAGGGCAGGGATTTGCCTCCAGCCGCAAGATGTACCTTGAACCAGTGGAGGTTGTAGACACCTCTGACTTTCCCCACAGGAACCCAGGACCGGCCCCTCCCTCCCAAATCCTTGGGATTTGTTTTATGTCTTCCTCAAAGGATCCATGGTGAGTGTGACGTGGGCACATAAATCTCTGTCAAGTAGGAGGGCCAGAGGGAGGACAGGTCAGGAATGAGAGAGCCTAAACACACATGGGAAGAGCACCCAGCTCACAGAACCCCTGCTCTCTGGCCACCGAGTGCCAAGGAGGTCCCTTCCCAGTGGAAATCTCCAGAACCAGGACTCCAGGATCCGCCAGTCTCTGGCCCTGACAGAGGCAGTGTCTCCAGTTGCTACTGAAAAAGAAAATATAGAAAATAAAGAAAAAAAGTCCCTGTTAGGTGTTGCTGCTAGCTCCCTCATTTGTCAGAATCCTTTAGTACTGACTCAGTTTTCTAGACATTTATGGAATCGATGCCCAGCAGGGCGGCATTAAGGCAAACTGTGAGGTTGGCGTGCCTCCCACCAGCCTCACTCCCCAGCTGCTCAAGGCCAAATCTAAGCAGTTTTCACCTTTCCCCTCCCTAAACACATAAAGCATTAAAAAAAAAAAAAAAATTCAGTTGAACTGGTCTGTATTTAGATATAGCCCTGAACTACTGACAAATACTGGCTGACAGAAAAAAAGTGCGAAGTTCACAAGTTCAAGAACTTGGGCTACAATTGTAAGAGACTGGCCCCTTTCTGCATGGGTGACCTGACTTTCTGCATGCATCAGTCCTGGCTTCCTTCGGGTTAGAATCCAGTGTCACACTGCCAGGGAAGCCCACCTTGACATCTTGTTTAAAAGAGTAAAACTGCATCATCAATGGCTCTTAACCTGTTCTGTTTTTTCCGGTGGCACTCGTCACCTTCCAGTACTCTACATGGTGGAATTATTGTCATGTGTATTGTTGTTTGCCTATCTCTGTCTCTAGAACATAAGCTCCATGAGGCAGGGGCTTTATTTTGCCCACTGATATCTTCTAAACAGTGAGACCAGTGATTGACTCCCAGAGGCACTGAAAAGTATTTCCTGAATATATGAGAAATGAACAAATGAGAAGGAAATGGGCTAACGCTGCTTTGCTCATGGATGTAGTTCAGGATGTAGAGTTGAGGTTTAGCTCTGCTCACTTTCCCAAGGGTTTAGTTGAAGAATTTTCAATAGTCAGAGTTGGCAGATTTAGAAACGATATTTCTGGAAGGTGGAGTTTCTAAGCACCGAGGACATTCATGTGGCCGGGAGGATGGGGAGGAAATCCAAGCTGTGGATGCCTAGTCAGACTTCAGGCCCATGAGGCCTGATCCACCTTGTGGATCTGGACATCACCTCTGTGCATTAGATGGTGCCCTCCCCAGCTCCTGGGAGGAGATGGCCTCCCTGATGGCCTAGTTTCCTCAACTAGGCCAAGTCAAAGTTGCCAAAGTGTGTGGATGTGGCAGGGGGAGCTCGAGGGTCTTTTCCCAGGACCCACAACTTGGAAGAACTGGCAAAATGTCCCAGAATAGATATTTCTTTAAGTCTTATTCTCGTGGTTTCAGATTGCAGAACATCCAGTTCAGACCAGTTGAAGCCAAAAAAAAAAAAAAAGACATTTTTACCTATAACCCTTGAGTCCAGGAATATATAACTTCACTTATGACTGGATCCAGGGACTTAAATGGTATCACTAGAATTCACTTCTCCCCATCCCTCTGCTCTGCCTGCTGCCTCATTGGTTTCATTCCCAGTCTCCTCGGTGTTTGCCTGGCTACTCTAAGTTCTCATGATTATAACATGTCTAGAATGAGGGTGAGCTTCCCTACTGGCTCAACAGAAGTCCAAGAGCATTGGCTTGGATTGGCTTGGCTCATCCCATCCTAGAACAAATCCCGGGGGCTAGGGGAGTGGAGAAAGCCAACTGGTCATGTGCTCTAGCCCCAGACCCAGGTATGGAGTCAGTGTCACTGGCTGACAATAACGAAGGGAAATTTTCATTTCCTCAAATGAAAACTAGGATGTTATCATAGAAAGGAAGAGTGGATGCTGCAGAGGAAAGATAAGAAATGACTATTATAATGGTGTAAAAGGAAACCCATAGAGAAGAGAGAAGAAAGATGACAGAATGTCTCCACCTCAAAGGCCAGCTCCAGTTGATTGCTCATGACTCTCTGGAATATCACATTGAGAAAACGTCTGAGACTAAGCCAAAGAAAAATATAGTGTCAAAAAGGATTAGAAATGTCTGCCACGTGCTAGAAAACTGTTGACTGCTAGGTATTTGTTTTTCCTTTATTTGGGCATTAGCCAGTGGAAATCATTACAAAGGAAAATATATGAAAAGTGATGATTATGCCGTGGTGACTCTTGAGGCCTGCAGTGAGTTTATTTGTTAACGTTCTTGTTGCATTATTATTCACCCACCCAGTCAGGACAAAGCGTGGGGCTCTAATTAACAAGGTAACTTGTCACCATCAATATCCATCTGTGGTACTGAGAAAAAGTGGCATTTAACCCTGCCTGTGTTCACTGGTGGCGTTGCCAAGATTCCCCAGGATGTGGCCCGGATGGAGACTAGCATTTGGTCAGTAATCACTTGCTTGTTCTTTTCCCCTCTTGCTTAACAAATATTGATCAAGCCCCAGTTTGTGATAGTTACTGTTCAGGGCACCACAGAAACAGTGGTGAGCCAAACAGATCTGGCCCCTCTCCTACAAAGCTCTCAGCCCTCTGAGAGCAGCCCTGCTGGCTTATAGCTTCTTATCATGTCTCTTCTTATTCCTGGTTTTTCATTTTCAAAGATTCCGTGTTCAGGTACATTCCATTCCAACCCAATGAAAATAGCACCAGATCTGTCTGGAAATGTCTCCACTCCTAACGTTGGGAGAGAACATCAGGTGGCTAAGACCAACCTTTTCTCCCCAGTGTCCTCAAGGACATCAGTTCCAAGAATGATGCTCCTCAACAAAGCCGCCATTTGGAAGCTGAATGGTAATGCTGGCAATTCACAGACACTATCCCATGTAGCACTGTCAGCAATCCTAATAGACAAGTACTCTTATTAACAACATCATTACCTTGCCAAAAATGCAGCCAAGAGTTAGGAAAGTTAAGTGATTTTCTCAAGTCCACACGGGTGACAAACAGCAGAACTGAGATCCAAATCCTAGTTAGGAACTAGGCTCCTAACCATTAGGCATGCCATGCCTAGGTACTACCATGCCATGAGACCTGGGAACAGAGGTGGTATGGTTTAATCACACATGCAACCCCAGTGGGTTTCATGGAAGGAGGAAGAAAGACTTAAGTGTATAGTCATTAATGATTTCATATGCAGTTATGCATTGCTTAATACGTTCTGCCAAATGCATCGATAGGCAATTTTATCATTGTGCAAATGACACAGAGTGTACTTACACAAACCTAGAAGGTACAGCCTACTACACACCTAGGCTATATGGTAAAGCCTAATCCTAGCAAACCTGTACAGAATGTTACTATACGGAATACTGTAGGCAATTGTAACAGAATGGTAAGTACTTGTGTATCTAAACATAGAAAAATTATAGTAACAATATGATATAAAAGATAAAAAATGTTATACCTGTGTATAAAATTTATTATGAATGGAGTTTGCAGGACTGGAAGTTGCTTGGGGTGAGTTAGTGAGTGGTGAGTGAATGTGAAGGCCTAGGACATTACTGTACACTACTGTGACTTTGTAAATACTATTAATGTATACTTAGGCTGCACTAAATTTATTAAAACATGTTTTTCTTTCTTCAATAAATTAACTTTAGCTTACTGCAACCATTTTACTTTTAATCTTTTTTAAATTTTATGACTCTTGTACCCACATAGTTTAAAACACAAACACATTGTACAGTTGTACAAAAATTGTCCTTTATACCCTCAGTTTAAAAGGTTTTTCCTACTTTTAAACATTTTTATGTTTTTTACTTTTTAAACCTTTTTGTTAAAAACTAGGAAACTCACACCACACACACACACACACACACACACACACACACACGCACATGCACACTAGCCGAGGTCTACACAGGGTCAGGATCATCAAGACATCATTAGGTGATAGGAATTGTTCAGCTCCATTATAATCTTATAGGATCATCATCTTCTATGCAGTCTGTCTTTGATCACAGGCACATGACTGTATTTGTTTCTTCCTTTTCCTGGGATTAAAGTTATCTCATAGGTTATTAAGAGAAGACTATTGTGCACACTGGATATCTCCAGTCATGAGGCATTAATTTTGCTAACGGCCCTACAGAAAGCAAAAGCATTTTGTAGCTCAAATAATTGATTGAACATTAATGAATTGTGGATTTTTAAGTGTCAAGTGATATTTATATTTGCCTTAAGAGGATAGGACCCAAGCCCTGGCTTCATTTTTATGCCTCTCATCCTTTCTATGTGGGATGCAATACCCATGGATATAACCATGCGTGTATCCCAAGGACTTTTAGGATAGTCCTAATTTCCTATACATTTCTTATTTTCAATAAAGAGAATTCTGGATGAGTTGAACTGAATGGGACTTAATTTTTACATCTTTGTAAGATTTTTTGTAAAAATTCCCAGACCAGAAAAATTCACTTTGCCGTTTTCTACTCTGCTTGAAGAAATGCATATGTGTGTGTGTGTGTGTGTCTGTGTACAAAAGTGTGTCTATATATTCATAGGATCTTTTTGGACAGAGCTAGGCTTTCAAATGTTTAGCAGAATATTAGGAGGTTTTATCCTCTAATTCCTCATGTAGGGTTCTGCCAAGTGGACTGTTGTGTGTCTATGGTATTAGGGTTGTGGTTATTTCCCAAGTAAGTTTTATAATATCTTCCCAGAGCTTCCCATCCAAGTACAACATCCATGTTTCTCAAAGAGAGAGCAGCTTCACCTGAAGGTGGCTCAGCTCTTGCCAAGGGGCCAGTATTGGCCATAAGAAGTTAACCCAGTGGGTCCACCTCACAGGCATTTAGGAATTTGGGGATGAAATTAAAATTTTGTAAGTTTCATATTTCAGAACCAAAAGAATGTAGAAGTCATGTAGGAAAGAGATTCTCCAGTTCCCTCCCTGACCAGGAATGTCTGGCAAAGTAGATTTTGTGATTCTGGAGGGGCTGCTTGTAAATGTTTCCTCATAGCAGAGCTGAAGATCATTATCTTGACATACAGTCATGTGTTCTGAAAGAAGATACGCTTTTTCTTCTGGGTGAGGTCTGTGTTTTTCATACCTCTGAGGCCTTGGTGTCATGACAAGAGAGGCCATCTGATGGTGAAATTTTTTGAGAAGTGGGTCATCATGAATGTAGGTGCCAAGTGATCAATTTCCTCCTAGCTTTATGGGATGGAGCAATGGCTGGAGAGAGTCTAGGAAGGATCCCTTAATTGGAGTCTTGTCCTCATTCCCCCTACACATCCTGCATGGAATGGAATAAAATGGGTGAGATTCTATATCAAGTGATAAAAACTCAAGTCAAATTGAACTAAGCAAATGAGGTTTATAACCGCAAGTTGTAAAAGTAACAAAAGCTCAAGGGTAGTATTGCTTCAGAAAACATTTGAATGGAGACATTATGAAACTGTACCTCTGCAATTCCTGGCTCTGCTTTTCTTTGTGTTGTCTTCATTCTCAGGAAGGCGGTCCCTATGTGGAAGTAAGATGGCCATCAACAGCTTCAGGCCTCCTTCTACCAACTCAGCAACCCCAATAGAAAGATAAATCCTTTTTCTCCAGTAGTACCTGCAAAAATCTCAAGGCTCACTCTTTTAATTTGACTTGGGTCTTCTTTATACCCATGGAAGTAAGGGATGGAGTCAGTCTTATTTAATCCACATGGCCTAAGAGTAAGGGAACAATGATTTCCTAATCAAAACCTTAGGTTTCTGCGTCTGGAAGAAGGAATGAGTGGATGACATTTAAATCAAATTAATTGAAAAATACTTTATGCACATTACTATTGTCATCCTGGAAAAGCAAAGAAGACTTGGAAAATCTTTCAACTTTATTGTTTTATTTCTGTGCTTTCATTCATTGATTTATTTAGCAATGCTATTGAATGCCCACCATTTAGAAGCACTGTGCTAAAAATCCAATGGTGGACAAGAAAAACATAATGTTTGTCTTTATGAATGTCCCAACCTGGCAGGGAAGGCTGGTGTATAGGCCAAGTTATAATCAGTATGTAAGGTGCTGAGGGGGGAAGCATAAGGTGCTAGGAAAGCACATAAGATGGAAACCCATCTCCATCTTGAAGGGATGACGGTTGAGCAGGAAATAGCCAAGTTCCACAGGGGCTGTGGTATAGAGGGAGGATCAGAAAGGAGAAAAGCATTCCAGAGGAAACAGAAGGTGCAAAAACCTGGAAGTCAGGGAATAGCAGGATTGTATGTTTAGGGAACTGAAAGAAACTCACTTATGTTCTGAGACTGAAGACTTCCCTGTCTTTCCAGGGGAGCATAGAGTCAATGGTAGATGACACAAGCAGGAGAAAGACTAGAAATTGGTAGAACTCCTCAGTCTGTTGACCTATCTTGCTATACTGTAGACTGAGACCTCACTTTGGTAACAGAGGAACCAGATACAGTAGCCCCAACTCAAATTAGGCACCTTATATCTACAGATACATCATGGCACAGAGGCAAAAAAAAATTTTTTTTGTTGTATTTTATTGTGTGAAAATGTTCCTGATAAGAGAACTGAGGATACAAGGTAGTATATCTTGGTGAGGAGATTCAGAGCGTTGATTTTTAAATTTTTATTTCCATTTGTTATCCACATTTTCCATGGATGAGCAGATATTAAAAGGGGGGAAAACCAAAATAAAAACTCTAGCAGTTAATCACCAAATGTTTATTCATTCATGAGGGAGGACCCTTCCAGAAGACAAGCGCAGAGCCCCTCAGCCTCCAGGAACTTGTCATCTGGCTCACTGGAGAGCCTCTGTGATTGACAAATGCGCTATGGAGGAAGGAGCTCTTAACCACTGATAGGAAACCAGGAGCAGCTGGGTCTGGAGGGATTTTTCTCTATAGCAACTGCCTTTTGAGTCAGTTCTTAGACGGGAAGAGGGCATTCCCTGCGAGACTGCAATGAAAGGAGTAAGGAAGAGAATTCTCCAGAATTCTCTTTCCTGCTTATTTCTCCATGAGATTGTTCCTATTTCTTACTGAACTGCACTATAGTAGATACGAAAAAGTCAGAGGAAATGGGCCCAACCGGGAGCAAGGGAGTTCAAATGTTCATCTTTTCTAGCCAGGCCAGGGAGGCCTCACATGACTGTCATGAAAATGCAAAGGCAATCAACAAACATAAACTAGAACTCAAAGGATAAATGTCACACCTAGAACAGAGCTACCACAAAGGAATATCTTAACATGCTTACGCGGAGTCACCCTTTGGGAACAAAAAAATGATCTTCCGATTCATATGTACGAAATGCCAAAGGCTTTACAATGAGACAACCAGGTGACAGGAAACTTTTAAGTAACTCCAAGATGTGAAAATCAGAGTAAAATATTATATCATCTGGGGTAAATATTTGCATTACAGAACAATCTTTTATCCACAGATAAATTTGCCCTTGGTGAGACAATAGAGTGTCTTCTTGTAGATAAATAGACTTCTAGGTTGGAGCTGATGAGGGCACACAAAGCAAAGCTAAAGCATTAGGAGAAATAGAAATAATCCAAGTTTATGAGAAAATGCATCCTTTAGTCAATGAGTAAGAAAGCAGGGTTTCACTTACTAGAATCAAGTTTGCATGTATTTTTTAAACATCCTCCTGAGACCTTACAACGTTTACAATCATAATATAAAAGCTAAATTATTTCTTTAGTTGAAGGAAAAAAATGAGTTGAGTTTTCCAGCTGCAATCTGCTCAGCTAGTCAAGGATAGTAAGAGCAAGGATTGATAAAAGTACAAATCAGCAGTGTTATCTTTCAGGCCTGGGAAGCTACCAGGGATGGTTGGGTGGTTGCATTTATAGATGATCTATCTGTAGCAGCATCAGAAAAGGGACAGGTTGTTGTTCCCTTTACCACTCCTGCCCCGGGGGAGTATCATATAAAAGGAACACATTTGAAAGCAGGACCTGGGAACACTTGGGAGATGAGATTGATTCATTTCACGATTTTGAAATAGTCACCAGATATCCTAACATGATACTGAAGATTTTTTTTTTTAAGCTGGAGGAATTGATTCCTGGATGTTGGCTAGCTCCTCCTCTGTGGTACTCGAGGTCACTAGCCAATGCAGTGTAAGAGTGTGATTGATTGCAATGCTATCATATATTATAATAATAAAAGATGTGTTACTGATACCATAAGAGCTATTTTTATCTTGTTCTTCCCTTATTTTTCATCTGTATCAGTGTGGTTTATGTAAACCTGACACATTTGTATATGTGAAACAGATGCAGAATAAAGCGCAGTTGTGTCTGCTCAAAACATATTTTTTAAATCATAGACATGATTTATGAAAATGTTCTTTGCGTATAAGATTTTTCTTTCTCAAAATGCACAACAATTATATATCTAACATTTATTTTTTTCTGGTCCTTAAGAGGGCTAGAAAAAAAATGAAATTTTAAAGTTGCTTTGCCTGATCTGTCTTCATTAGCTGTAAGAAAAATAGCATGCAACTTTTCTGCAGATGCAGATTAGATGTCTAGAGCTGCTCTTGCTATTCAAATATATGCTAAGGAAATAGTTCTTTCCACTGCATGGAGCCACACCCCCTAAAACACCCTCCGCTGCCCAGGTCCAGGTGCTGCTTCCCCTGCCATCTCACAGTGAATGGCAGAAAGAAAATGAGGATATTTCCCGTCTTTCCTCACAACTCAGTAACTCATGAAGTGAGTTTCCATGAGAGAGGTTAAGGAATCCACGTGCTGCTTATCACTGCAAATGGCCATCATCCATCAGATTTCTCAGACCCAAAACTCAGGAGTCTTCTTCACCCTCATGTCTGATCTATGACCATGGATTGAGAGATTTTATTTCCTTAATGTCTTCATAATCTACCTACTTCTCTCCATCTCTGCCACTACAGACTACAAAACCCTGGACCAAACTATCACCATTTCTCTCCTGGACATAGAACAGTTTTCAACTATTCTCCCCAAATCTATTCTTGCCCTCCTGGACTCTCTGCTGTGCTGCAGCTAGTATGATCAGAAAAGACAGGGAAGAGTTACCAGTCCCCAGGAAAAGCTGTGGCTGTAGGAAAGGGCTATCTGCCAGGAGCCCCTGACTGGAATGAATGAAGGAGTAGGACTGCAGTAGAATGAAAGAATGAATAAAGAATAAATACCCCAGCTTCTCTGTCCTCTCCTTGCTTCCATGTCCTCTGGCACCTTCCATTGACTAAACCCAACTCAAATGTAGACAGCAGGAAGGCGCAGGGAATGAACTTTGTAGAGGTTGGCGTCCTGGAATAGAGAAGGATGGAGAAGGGCAGAGAGTGGATCTGGTGGGTACACACAGAACAGAGCATAAACATAGCTCCTCTGCTCAAAACCCTTCCGATGGTACCCCATTGTGCTGAGGTTTAATGCCTACTGTCCTATCTCAAATAGAAGTCAATGTGTTAGAATTAAAGAAAAAAAGAATTGTAGTTTTCTTACTTCTCCTAGCTAGAGTAAGAAGCTGATGGCTAATGAGATGCTGCCAAACCTACTTTTAGGAGAGTCTCAGAGGTTAGCACATTGTTCAAATGGATGTTGTTATATTGTTATTTAAAGAGCCTCTAGTTGGTCTCCGCAGTCTTGTTCCTGTAGCTACTTTCTCTTAACATCCCCACATCTCCTCTATCATGGTTGGTGCAAGTGTAAACGCCTCCCCAGTTCCATAAGAATGATCCTGAGTCTGAATTTCTTTCCATCAGTAGAGTTGGGCTTGTCACTGGGTTTCATGCGAAGACGAATAAGTCTGTTCTCAACACAGTTAACAGTTTGTTCTAACATACCTTCTTACCCCTTGTAAAGAGATGCATATTTGCAAGATTAGTTTTAAATTGGCATGTGCATTTACCATGCGAAGACTGATAGCACTTTAAAAGCACTTTTAAAGAAAATTATGATCTCTACTTCTATCATGTATTTATGCCACAGCTTTATTCTAAAAATATTACTGGAAAGGGGTCCCAGTGCAGACCCCAAGAGACAGTTCCTGGATCTCACACAAGAAAGAATTCAGGGCAAGTCCATAGTACAAAGCAAAAGCAAGTTTACTAAGAAAGTAAAGGAACAAAAGAATGGCTACTCCATAGACAGCAGCCCTGAGGGCTGCTGGTTGCTCATTTTTATGGTTATTTCTTAATTATTTGCCAAACAAGGGGTGGATTATTCATGCCTCTTCTTTTTAGACCATATAGGGTAACTTCCAGTAGTTGCCATGGCATTTGTAAACTGTCTTGGCGCTGGTGGGAGTGTAGCAGTGAGAATGACTGGAGGTCACTCTCGTCGCCATCTTGGTTTTGGTGGGTTTTAGCTGGCTTCTTTACTGCAACCTGTTTTATCAGCTAGGTCTTTATGACCTGTATCTTGTGCCGACCTCCTATCTCATCCTGTGATTTAGAATGCCTTAACCATCTGGGAATGCAGCCCCATAGGTTTTAGCCTTATTTTACCTAGCCTCCTATTCAAGATGCAGTTGCCCAGATTTATACACCTCTGACAAGAAGACTTGAGATCTTCTTTTCTTTTTCTCTTTTTTGCCCTTCTTTCCTACTTGCTTTTCTTCTCTTTCTTTTTCCTTCTTTCTTTTCTTCTATGTTCTCATTTATTTCCATCTTCTAGACCTTTTCACCTTTTACTACAAATAGTGCCTTATCTTCCTTTTAAATTATCGTTTTTAAAGAGATGTACAATGTAAAACAATTACAGTCCTTGGAATTAACTACTATTAACACAGCATGTGTGGTTCTAGTCTTTTTCTACAAGAGGAAGTTATAAGAGAACCCTTTCTGTCCCATTTAGCAAAGAGCCCAATGTACTTATAACATATACCTTTACAATTATAGAGATTATATATGAATTCACTACCCTAAAACAAAATTAAAGTATTGCATTCAAAGCTGAAGGCTCCTTTGATTTCTACCCCCATTTTCACCAGCCTTCCACATGACCCCAGGCCTGTGCTATGAGATTATACCCATGTTCCTATAAGGGTATTTAACAATGTAAACTTTTTTCCGTTTCCTCCCACATCCTGTCATTTAATCATTACAGTAATTCCTTGTAGTTATTAGGAGCGAAGAGGAGTGTTAACCCCAGTTTACAGGTGAGAGGCTGAGGCTCATGGATGTTCTAGAAGAGTTCATATGCTATGCTCGCATCTGCTTAGTGGCATCATGTGCTCTTTCCTTAGGCTTCGCTGCAGTCATGAAGATGATGAAGATGGATTTGTTAAGAAACCTATCCCCTAAGGATTTCCAGGTTTGTCTTCTCCCTTTTCCTCCTCTCCTCCCTGTAACTGGCCCATTTGGAGAAGAGCCTTTGTTTGCATCCTTGCTTTGCTGACCCTCTCTGCTGCTCCTGCATGGCTTCCCTGTTAATGGAAGGGCTGGCATCCCTGCACCTTGGTCATGCCCAATTCATTTTAGTGGACTGGGTCAGCCAAGCCAACATTTACTCAGGCCCAAAGCCATTGGGCAGGGTCTTTTACAACATCCACAGCAGCAGCCAATGAGGAGGCTTGTGTAGTTCAAGTTCATTGCCTTTTGGGATTGATGCCCAAGGCCTTTGGGATGGGTCCATGGCATTCCTTTGTAAGGTACAGTGACCACATCTTGGGCAGCTTGGGAGTCCCATGGATTCCAATGAGGCCAACTGGTGTCACTGCATTGGCACTTAAGGTTGGAAGCCACCCCTGGGCTTTTCTCAGGATTTGGAACCTTCACCCTGCAGCTCAGAGTCCTCATTAAGCAGCCAACTCCACATGGCTCTTTAGAAGAGAGAGGCTGTAAAATATATGCTGGGAGGATTCAGGAGAAATTTGTTTAGGTGTTACCTTCCTTTGTAGCCTTTTGAAATTCATCTTAGAATTCTAACCAACTGAGGACACATAGGCTGGTCTAAAATATGTCATCTAAACCAGCAAGCCCCAACGTTTTTGGCGCCAGGGACTGGTTTCATGGAAGACAATTTTTTTCACAGACTGGGGGTTGTGGAGGGTATGATTTGGGGATGAAACTGTTCTACCTCAGATTGTCAGGCATTAGATTCTCATGAAGAATGCACGACCTAGATCCCTCACATGCACAGCTCACAACAGGGTTTGTACTCCTATGAGAATCTAACGCTGCTGCTGATCTGACAGGAGGCGGAGCTCAGGTGGTGATGTTCGCTCACTCCTGCTCACCTCCTGCTGTGTGGCCCATTTTCTAACAGGCCATGGACTGGAGTTGGGGACTCCTAATCTAAACCATATGCATCATCTGGAATGATTCAAAGGAAAACCAGGATGGGTGTCACCTCACCTCTAGTGTCCTACTCACCTTTGGCTGAATTCATTCACCTTTTCCATAGATCAATTTGCTTTTAAAAAGCTTGAATTTCTTATTTGCTGATAAGCCAAGGTGTTTAATTGATGGATTTGTGTTTGGGGTGTCCTAGGGCTGTCAGAATGTAGTTGTAGTTAAAAGCAAAAAGTTTTGGAATCAGATCTGAGTTTGGATTCTGAATTTACCCTGTGCTGTAAGTAATTATTAATTACTTTTTCATAAGAGTCAGTGCAAAGTAATGGTGAAGAGAAGGGAGTATGGAAACAGAATGGCAGGATTGCAACTCCAGCTCCCCTACTTCTAGATAAGTGACTTAGGCAAATCACTTAACCACACTGTGTTAGAGTTTTCCCATCTGTAAAACAGTGATTAAAATCAGCACTTAACTGCCACAAAGTTGTAAGATGCAACACCAACACACAAAAATCATTTGCATTTTAATACATTAACAATGAACAATCTAAAAAGAAAATTAAGAGGACAACTCCATCTGAATAGCATCAAAAAGAATAAAATACCTAGGAATAAACAACTGAGGAGGTGAAAGATTTGCACATTGAAGACTACAAAATATTGCTGAAAAAATTACAGATACAGATAAAATGAAAGACATCCTGTGTCCATGGATTAGACTTGATATTGTTAATATGTCCATGCTACCCAAAGTGATCTACAGATTCAATGCAATCCCTATTAAAACCCCAATGACATTTTTTTTTTTTTTGCAGAAATGAAAAATTCCAAAATTCATATGGAATCTCAGGGGACCCCAAATAGCCAAAGCAATCTAGAAAAAGAACAAAGTTGGATGTCTTATACTTCCCAATTTCAAAACTTACAACAATTCTATGGTAATCTATGCTGTGTGGTAGTGTGGTAGTGGCATAAAGACAGACATAGAGACCAATGAAATAGAGTAAAAAGTCCAGAAAGAAACCCTTGCATATATGATCAGATGATTTTCTAATTGGCATCAAGACCATTAAATGGGGGAAAGGATAGTCTTTCAACAAATGATATGGGGAAAACTGGATATGCACATGTAAAGAATGAGGTTGGACCCTTACCATACACCATATAAGAAATTAACTCAAAATGGATCAAAGATCTAAATGAAAAAGCTAAAACTATAAAACTCTTCAGGGAAACAAAAACTTCATGGCACTGGACTTGGCAATGATTTCTTGAAAAGGACACCAAAGTAGAGGCAACAAAAGAAAAAAATAGGTAAGCTCAACTTCATCAGAATTAAAATTTTGTGCATCCAAGGACACCATCAGCAGAGTGAAAAGACAACCCAAGGAATGGGAGAAAATACTTGCAAATCATTTAGCTGATAAGGGATTGATAATCAGAATATGTGAACTCCTACAGCTCAACAACAGAAAAACAAATGGCCTGATTATAAGTGGAGAAATAACTTGAATAGACATTTCTCCAAAGAAGAGACACATATGGCCAATCAGCACATGAAAAAAAATATGTTCAACATTACTAATCACTAAGGAAACGTAAATCCAAATGACAAGATATCACTTCACACACATTAGGATGTCTGCTATTAAAAACAAATAAATACCTGAAAGTGTTGGTGAGGATGTGGAGACATTGGAACCCTTGTGCATGGCTGATGAGAATGTAAATGAGACAGCTATTGTGGAAAGTAGTATGGCAGTTGCTCAAAAAATTAAACATAGAATTACTATATAATCCGGCAATTCCACTTCTGGCTATATGTTCAAACCAATAAAAAACAGGAACTCAAACAGATATTTGTACACCCATGTTTATCACAGCATTATTCAAAATAACCAAAAGGTAGAAACAACTCAAATGTCCATCAACAGATGGATAAACAAAACGTGGTATATACGTATGATGGAATATTGTTTCTCCTAAAAAGTAAAAAAATTCGGACACATGCTACAATGTGGATAAAAATAAAGACATTAAGTCAAATAAGCCAGCACAAAATGACAAATACTGTATGATTACACGTATAAGAGGTACTTACTTAGAGGAGTCAAATTCATAGAGACAGAAAGTAGAATGGTGGTTGCTGAGGGTAGGGGAGGGAGTTTGGGAAGATGAAAAAGTTCTGGAGATTGACGGTGGTGATAGTTCCACATTGTATTAGTCCATTTTCATAGTGCTATGAAGAAATACCAGAGACTGGGTGATTTATAAAGGAAAGAAGTTTAATTGACTCACAGTTCCACATGGCTGGGGAGGCCTCGCAATCATGGCAGGAAGGGGAAGGAGGAGCAAAGTCACATCTTACATGGCAGCAGGCAAGAGAATGTGTGCAGGGGAACTGCCCTTTTTAAAAATATATATATATATTTTTGAGACGGAGTCTCGTTCTGTTGTCCAGGCTGGAATGGAATGGTGTGATCTCAGCTCACTGCAGCCTCTGCCTCCTGGGTTCAAGGAATTCTCCTGTCTCAGCCTCCTGAGTGGGTGCCTGTAGGCACCCACCACCACACTTGACTAATTTTTTATATTTTTAGTAGAGATGGGGTTTCATTGTGTTAGCCAGGATGGTCTCGATCTCTTGACCTCATGATTCACCTGCCTTGGCCTCCCAAAGTGCTGGGATTACAGTTGTGAGCCATCCTGCCTGGCCAGGAACTGCCCTTTGTAAAACCATCAGATCTCATGAGATTTATTCACTATCATGAGAGCAGCATGGGAAAAACATGCACCCGTGATTCAATTACCTCCCGCCGGGTCCCTCCCATGACATGTGGAGATTATGGGAGCTACAATTCAAGATTAGGTTTGGGTGGGGACACAGCCAAACCGTGTCACATATCAATGTGAATGTACTCAATGCCACTGAGCTGTACGCTGAAAAGTGATTAAAATGGTAAATTTCATATTATGTGTATTTTACCACAACAAAAAATAGCACTTACCACTAGTGTTGTTAGGAGGACTAAATAAATTAATGGATCTACAGCAAGTCTAAAGCAAGATTTGGCAAAATTTTCCTGTAAAGAACCAGAGAGAAAGTATTTTAGAGTTTTGGGAGCATATAGTCTCTGTTATAACTATTCAATTCTGTTATTTTAGGAGAAAAATACTTATAGACAAAATGTAGGTGGATGTGTGTGGCTATATTGCAATAAAATTTATCAAAATAGGTAGTGGATGGAATTTGGTCCATGGGTTACTAGTCTGCCGACCCTTCATCCAAAGCATTTAGAACAGTTTTGAGCACAGAATCAGTGATGTTTACATATTAGATATTGTTGTTACTATGCAGAATTGCTGTGAATAATTTAATAAAATAATGCATGAATGTACCTGGAACATGGTATGTATTATCTAAAGTATAGCTTTTAAATCATGACCTGCTAGGGATATTTCATGCCAGATTTGAAACCGGAGGGACACATTAGCACTCAGGTCTGGCTAAGCGGAAATGAGGCAGGGCACAACGGCACTGAAGCACAGACTTTCCTTAAATTAGGTGGATGCCCACAGCTTTGATGGAGCTCGCCTGTGCACTGTGGCCTTCTCAACATGGACTGATGCCACCCCCTCATTAATTAGTGGTACATTGGGCCCTTTATTGGCTCTGATGGGCCCCAGTATACTACCTAGAGAGTGGTGTTTAGTGTGATCTCTGGATGGGCAGCTTTTACATCACTGGGAAATTTGTTAGAAATACACATTTTCAGCACCCCCGCCCCCAGCTCCACTGAGAACTCTGTAGGTGGGGTAGGCAATCTGTGTCGAACAGACCCTCTCCCGCACCCCAGTGATTCTGATGCTGCCAAAGTTTGAGAACCACTGCTCTATATAATGAAGTGATAGTCTGTATTCCTTGCCTCGATGGGGATTGGAGTTTACAGCTTGGCAAGGGGAAAAGCTGTGCTTTTCATAGCTCTGCCCTGACACCTCTCTCTCAAGTGCAAGGCCCAGTTTCTAACATCTTCAGTGTGTGTGTGTGTGCATGTGTGAGTCAAGGAGTGAGCACATAAAAGCAAAGGGTGATTTATCATATCATTGTTGTTGCTGTGTTGACATCTGCATGAGTGGCCAGGGAGATCTCTGATAGGGAAAGGCAGCCATGGTAAACCATGCTCACTGAGCAGTAAAAGGTGCTCCGTGAAGTCGACCACCTTGAAGGACTTGAAGGTCTACATTCAAGTCTTAAAATAAACCTGAACATTGCATAAATTAGGCTGAAGCCTTCAGGACCCTCACATACCGCTCATCCCACTAACATCTGGTGGAAACTTCTTGCTGTCTTTGTTCTCCTGTCAGAACTTGTTTTGGTGGTGGTGTTGGCAGGGTCTTCTCATTAGGTGAATGTTAGTGTGGAGAATTCTCCAGTTGGCTATAATTCTTGATGTGTGTCAAACACACCAAAAGACATTTCTCTTCTCTGCTGCCCAGAACCAGTCCAGTCCACATACACATAGTTTCTGTGTGACCACAACCTTCTCCTGTCGATTAGAAGGCCTGGATAACCCCTTCTAGTCATGCTAGCCCAGGCCTTTTGGTTCCTTTGCAGAGACATGTTCCCTGGAGGGTAGAGGAACCTGGAACTGTCTGCTGAAATTAATGGCTTTCTGCCTCAAAGGAACTGGAAGGAGGGCCTCCCAGATGACCAAGGAATCCACGGTCTCCCAGGTAAACTGTGAGAGCATGGAGGTATGAACACATCAGGCAAGGCTGACAGGAATGTCAGCCTCCCCAGGCATGTGCGAGTCAAGATAGGGTTTGTGATTGGAGACAGCCTCCCCGCCAGGCTGTGGTAAACACCATCCAGGATCCAAAACAAGATGTGAGGAGAAGCGTCTTTCCTCTGGAGTCATCTTCTGCCTCGTCCAAAACACTTTGCATTTGAAAAACACACACTCACTCTCTCTCTCTGAAGACCTTCCCCTGACCCCGGCCAAGATCCAAAAAGGAGAGTGAGGGAAGAAATGGGATGGTTTAGACACAGATGTTTGAATAGATTTCTCCTTAGGAGAGTTGAATGGCTTAGGGAGATGGCAGATAGAAACATGCACACACATACATATCACTACCAAGAATAAAGTCAGGGGTTGGTACTAATTTCTCCTCATATTATATTTCTTAATCTTTGCTCTTGAATGGGTCTTCCAGATGCCTCTTTGCATTGGGATTCAGTGGTGATTGTTTTGCATGTATTATTAATGGTATTTTTATTTAGGGGAGGAATTAATAATGATGGTTATCTCTAAAAGAAGACTCACAAAGCACGTACCGATTCATTTATGCCTCAGCCCAGGCAGTCACCATTTCACTTTGAAGTTTCCAGAAGGCAGGAACAGGAGGTAGAAAGAGGTATGTCAGCTAAAACTAATTGGATTCAAATAGTGTGAGCGTTACATTTCTTACAGGTGGGTGAGAACGGAGTGGTGGCCACTGTTAATGCTGCTAAATGCCAACCACTCGTTCTACAGTAGGGAATAAGTTGGAGATGATGGCAATGGTGTGGTGTATGTTCAAGTTTATCAACAAAGCAACTTGTAATTTAAAAGAAATAAGGGGCCACCCACACTGTGTTCAAGGACCTTCTCATTCCTCACATTTTCCTTTCTTTTGCTCTCTGGTGCTCCTGATTTATTGATTTGAGGCAGGATGCTTTTTCATTTATCTACTGGAAAAAAATGAACAGGACAAAGTTTTAACTAAAAATGGGAAATGTGACTCAAGTGCAGAGGAACGCATGTTTAACTAAAATAGAGCATCTTCTCTGCCGGTGACCTTGACCAATGAACTCACCAAGCCCCTGAAGGCTTGTGCTCAGGAATTTATCCTCGTAAGTCGCACGTTATTGACTTATCACTCATCCCTGGGACTGGTGTTCCATGTTCACCTCTGTGTAGAGTGTTCTGAAGAATTCAAGCTTATATACTCAGAGGTCACTCTTTTCTGTTAGTCTCCTTGGAGAGAAGCATTCCATTCATAATTAACTCTCATAATGTCTGGACTCTGAGGAAGTATAATGGGTGAACACTCAAAGCACAGGAGAGGTAGGACCTGAGTCCCGGTACAGGAGGAAAAGGCCCTCCAGGCAGAGCAAACAGCTCAGGCAAAGCTTTGGAGATGGGCATGGGCAGGGAGTGCTTTGTGAGAAGTGGGGAGTCCAGTGTGAAGTGGAGTGAAGGATGTTAGGAGGTGTGTATGAGACACAAATGCCAGGGTGGGCAGTTGGGATTTTATTGCCTTTCGAAATAAGGAGCCTTAGAAGGTTCCTGAGCGTGAGATGATAAGATCAGATTTTGAATTTTTGGTATAAAATCTGGTGTAAAGTGTGAAAGGTGGGATGGGAGAGGGAGAGCCTGGCATGGACCAGCCATTTGCAGTGTCTATATTACTTTAGGCAAAGATGTATTGAGAATATTGAAGGCAAGAATGGATTGCACTAGTTGATGTGGGGTCATTGGGAGGGCAGGGGTTTTTGTTGGTAAGGGGGACAAGTTGCTGATGGCCATGCCTAGTTTAAAAGCCTCTCGATGACCATCTCAACTCGTATTTGTGAGGAATGGCTTTCAAGAACCTTAAGATCCCTAACAGGCCCTCCCTATAACCTCCCCCTGAAGGATGTGGGCAGCTGAGTCATCTGAGGAATGAGGCTGGATTGCACAATTGAATTTTCTACCTGGGCCCCACCCCAGGTCTGGTACCATCCATGGGAGAGTGGTACTGGAAACTGGAGCTCTACTATCAAGATTTCTTAGCTGTTCTGGTTTATACTTGGAGTCCTGGGCCCCTCCCAAGGGAGAACAGACCACTTTGGGAGCTATGTCCTGGGCAAGATGGGCTTTAATCAGTACTTAGAGAAACTCCCCATTCAATTCATTGCTGAACACTTGCCACATCACTTGCTACTTCATAATTTCCTTTAATCCACACTCTACCCCTTTATCATCACTTTACTGATGATGAATGAGACTGGGGCTCAGAGAATTTCTTAAACTTCTTTTTGCTGGTTTTACTTCCTAGTTTTGATAAAACATCCACTGATAATCTATTAGTATTTGCCATTCTGTCTCCTTCTCCTTTGTTACATGAGCTATTTCTCTCTCTCTCTCTCTCTCTCTCTCTGGCAGTTTTTAGGACCTTCTTTTTTAATTCATTGTATTGGACACTTGGTGGGCTCTCTCCATCTTCAAGCTCATGTCATTCAATTTTATTGACATCTCTTGTTTGCTGCAGTCAGAGACCTTGTTCTCATGGTCCTGCAGACTTATGGCTCCTTATGTATGTCCTTGATTGCCATTTTAGAAGAGTACCATTGGAAAGTGGGGCATGGACGGAAATGTGTGTGTGCTGAGGCCCTCATGTTTGACAGCAGTTCCTTGGAGCTATTTAATATGTTTTTCTACAACTCTATTAGAAATTGTTGTTAGCCAAATAGGCTAATTAGAAATGATAGCCTAATTATAAAGCATTATCCAGTTCTCATAACAACGCTTGGAACCTGGTAAGTGCTCAACTAATACTTGGAGATTACATGTGATACACATAAACTTGATGCTGTTCTTTGAGTACTTTAATAATTGTGTGTGTGTGTGTGTATGTGTGTGTGTGTGTATGTATCTGGGACACTGAGTATGGGGAAAAAGCATGGACTAATAATACAAGGAGATCTGGGTTCCATTCTTGGCTCCATCACAAGCCAAACAAATCCTGTAATCTCCCTGAGGCTCAATTTTCTTCCCTGTAAGGTGAGAATAACAATATCAATTTGCAGGATTATTTTGAAGATTAGATATTATAATAATGATGATTTTATTTTATTTATTTTTTATTATACTTTAAGTTCTAGGATACATGTGCACAATGTGCAGGTTTGTTACATATGTATACATGTGCCATAAAGACACATGCACACGTATGTTTATTGCGGCACTATTCACAATAGCAAAGACTTGGAATCAACCCAAATGTCCATCAGTGACAGACTGGATTAAGAAAATGTGGCGCATATACACTGTGGAATACTATGCAGCCATAAAAAAGGATGAGTTTGTGTCCTTTGTAGGGACATGGATGCAGCTGGAAACCATCATGCTCAGTGAATTATCGCAAGAACAGAAAACCAAACACTGCATGTTCTCACTCATAGGTGGGAACTGAACAATGAGATCACTTGGACACAGGAAGGGGAACATCACACACCGGGGCCTATTATGGGGAGGAGGGGGGAGGGGGAAGGGATAGCATTAGGAGATACACCTAATGTAAATGACGAGTTAATGGGTGCAGCACACCAATAATGATGATTTTAATGCTAATTAACACCTACTGGGTCTTGAATCGTGTCGTATGTCACATCCCGTGTCTTAATTATTCCATATGATAGCTCTATGAGGTGGATAATACATCTCATCTTAAAGGTGAGAAAAATGAGTTTTGGAGAGGTTATGTTTCATGCCTAAAGTCACCCACTATGGGGAGGAGGAGGCAGGCAGGAGTCACATCTAAGTCTGCCTCCCTCAAAGTGTATGATTTTTAACCTCTAACTCTGCTGCATGTACCATATAGAGCCATATAAATGGTAACTGCTACCGTTGTGTTCAGCAAAATTGGGAATAATGCCTTTATTGATTCTCAATGCGGGTTTTGTTTATTTTTGGTAGACGTAATCTATCAAACAAGGTAGCAGTAGAGAAGGATTGGTGAAAAGGGGCATTTGGTGGTGAAAGTGAAGTGGCCCCTTAAGGAGGTTATCCATGCAGTGTCTTCCAGCACTAACACTACCTTTGACTTTATAGCAGTTTCAGGCTGTGTAGAAACCCAATTCAAACTGGCTTAAGCAAAAAAGAGGATTTACTGGCTGTAACTGAAAAGCACAGGAGCTTCTAGCTCTAGGTCTTCAGGCATAGCTGGATTTGAGATCCCAAAAGCTGTCCTTAGGGCTCAGATGTCCAGCTCTGTTGTGTTCCATGTTAATTCCAGCCTCAGATGCAATGGCTGCCAGCAGTGTCAAGCCCACAGCTCTCCTTGCAATTCCTGCGAAAACAATGCTTCTTTTCAACAATTCTCCCACAGGGTTTGGAGTCGAATTTGTCATTGGCTCAGATTACCCCACTCCTAGAGCCTTGGTTGGGAGTCTGCTCACATTAAATCACATGAAATTGAAAGAGAATGCAAGGTGGTTTCCCCAAGAACAATCAGAATCCAGGAGGTGGGAAATGGATGCTGAGTAGTCAAAAAAGAAGGGTGCTTTCCACATTGAACTCCGGGGAATCCTCCTTGAAGGCTCTGAGAGTTGGGAACACGGGACAGGGTGTCAAAGCAGCATGAAAAGGGTGCTGCAGAGCCCAGACACCCAGGTTAAGAACCACTGAGTCACCCAACTCCATGGCTCTATTCACATGGTAGAGTCTATGTAAACAGCCCATGTGCTCAAGTCTCATTTTAGCTACAGCAACTCAGTCCTTGTCAGTTTTGTGTGGGCCACCATAGAATATTTTAATTAAATAAAGTTTGAAAAATATTGTATTAACCTAAAGAGGTTAAATGGTGGAGATGCAGGGATCCTGGGAAGCTTGCAGAAGAGAGATCTGTGAGCAGGAGAAGGGAGCATCCGTCCTACATGCCAGTGACTGGGCAGTGGGTTTACAAAAGGAGAAGCAGAGTAGCTGAGAGAGGGGGGATCTGTGGCAGAAGCTAAGATAAGGTCATAACTGGGAGTTGTCCATCCTAGGATGCTAACCCTGGGTGTCACCAGCTGGCTCAGGTGGGAGTCCCTGTCCAAGACATAGCCAGCAAGCCATGGTTGGTAACATCTGCATCAAGTTTTAAGAGATCTGTCTTAGGGTCTTAGAGGATTTATGTCTGCATCCTGCCACCAGGGAAAAGAAAAGTGAAGGATAGAAGGATATCAGCTGCAAGAGGAACACACGGTATTATTTGAAGCCACTAGAAAGAATGAGGGGAATATCAGGTGTCTGGGCTTTTTTCTTTCCTGCCCATTAATGGGCTCTTGAGCAATTGCTGTGTTCCTGGCCCAGTGCTCAGCACTAAAGGAGAAGATACAAAATCTATATGAATATTTCAATAGTTCGGATCCAAGATACCCTCCACAAAATGTACCCTGGGTCCAACAAGGCAATAGGGATCTGGTAAGTGTTTAACAACTAACTTTTTGGGAGTGGGGTAAAGACTCCTGGCATTTGCTAGTATCTGTGGCGTAAATATTCCCACCATGATTAGTTTCAAGCTACCAGAATGACATCATTGAACTTAGAGTTGGGTAGAGCTACACAGTAGCCCACTATTATAAGTCTTTTCACTGTACAGATACTAAAGATGTAAATAACCTCAAGAATATAGATAACAGCAAAATGTAGTAAAATACTTAGAAAGGGATGGCTCTTTAGCATTTATCTTTGTATTTAATGTAAGTTATTTAAGTATATATATAAAAGTTAATTTTTAATAATGACTATGTTTAATAATTGATTCACAGAATTCCAGAGCAGCCCACAGTGGGCTCTTGTGAGTCTTTTTGGCTGACTCCAGCACATGACTGCCTTGTTGTCATTCTCCCAGGTCCCAGAGGTTCGGTCTTCCCTCTTCTTTTAGAAGCCTCACCCCAAGGCAAATGCATTGCCTAGACTGATAATTGGTCAATCTCTTAAATGTGCTTTCTGTTAATTGAAGCAGGAAGCTCTTTTATTCATCTCCACCTCCTCAGGGTGGTCCAGCAAGGCACAGCAAACATTTGATGAGTGACTGAGTGAGTAACTGCTGGGAACAGGCTGGCTGTGGAGGCACAGAAATAAATTCTAGGTTCCCTGCTCCACATTTTCACAGCTCATGATGCTTCTTGGGCCTGGCAACCATCACAGGTGTGACCATCTGCTTAATGGCTGTTTGCATAGTTGGGGCATCCCTCCATGAGGACAGGGACTGCAGCTGGTTTTCACTGCTCCAGTCCCAGTGTTTATTTAGCGCATAGTAAATGATCAGTGAATATTTGTTGATTCTGGCTGACTCTACAAAGTTAATAGTGCTTTCTGTTAACTATGCAGAAAATACTCAAATGCCTTTCTGCTGAAAAAGTATCTCACATTACAGATAAGGCTAAGCACCCTTTGACCAGCCCTTAATTCCAAATATTCTCCTAATGACAACGTGATCACAGCAATTGGTGTGGTATACATCTTCTCAGTTTTTATTTTGTTTTCATTTACTTACAAATATATCTATAGAAATATATGGTATTGTTTTGAGACTTTTATCTTTTATTTTGAAGTATTTACAGATACACAAGAAGTTGCAAAAATCATAGAACGAGATCCCTTGTATCCTTCACCCAGTTTCCCCCTGTGATTACATCTTATGTAACTACACAATATCAAAACCAGGGAGTCACATTGGTAAAATGTGGTTATACAGTTCTGTGTCATTTTGTCACATATGTAGACTTGTATAACCACCACCACAATCAAGATACAGGATTATTCCACCAACAAATTATCCCAAGTATTTCATCACCTACCCCTTTATACTCTTCTCTCCATTCCGCAACTCTCTCACCCAGCCAACCACTAATCTGTTCTCTATCTTTATAGTTTTGTCATTTTGAGAATGTTAAATAAATGGAATCATACAATATTTGATCTTTTAAGCTTGTTTCTTTCCACTCAGCATAATGCCCTTGGAATTTGAGGCTGTTCTTGTTTGTAATATAAATGACATTGTGTTGCGTGTATTCTTTTGAAATGAACTGTGTGTCCCAGAGACTTTTCTCTTTCAGTATATTCAGATGGGTGTGATTCTTTTTAACTGTCATATAATGTTCCATAAAATAGATCATCATACTTTCTTAATTTCCCCTGTTGATTATTGTCCATGAGCTCTTCCCCCATCCCCAACAAGGGGCTGCTTACAGGGCAGTCCCTTTCCCAAGCTCCTCTGCTCAGAGGCCCTTACCCATGAATTGCGCTTAGCCATATGGAAAGCAGGAAAAATGGTATTTGGGAGAAGGTGCCCCAAAGATTCCACAGAAGGAGTCTCAAAGCTTGAAGAAAGGCACATCAGCAAGTTCTCACGACTCTTGGGTCTCTTCTGTTTAACTCTTTCCTTAAGAGGTGGCTTATCTTTCCATCACCCAGACCAATGAATAAAGCTACAGGGAGAGGAGAAAAACCAGTTCTCTCCAGTTGCCCATTCATGTAAATGGCAATTCCCATGGCAGTGATCTCTGCCCCTGAAGCTCCAGAGAGACATCCTGCACACACACACTCTCACACAGACACAGACACACACACACACTCACACACACACTCCCAAGGGGGAGGTAGGAGCAAGTGATAGAATGCCAATCAGCCTTCTTTGGACCATTGCGTTGGATTAAGACACTCTCCGGTAAGCATGTGATGAAGTACCGGCTATGAGGGGTGTTGAATATTAGGTAACAGGGAGGAAGTGAGACTCTGAGAACCCTCCTTTGACCCCACCAAGCAAACACAAGTCACAAACTCACAGCTCCATCCTGAAGGAAGCCTATCATTGTTTCCAGGCCAGTAAGCTTTGGCAAGCCCCAAATCCTAACCTCCAGAGCCCAGGCAAGACTGATTTCTAAAGACTCCAGCCCTGGGCCTCTCACAAATTCCTTATTTGCCTCCCCACCCTTCTCTTGCCACACTCTGAGCATTTGGTACAAAATCTTAGGGCTGGTATCTATGTCTGGAAGACTCAAAACTTTATTTAGAGTTTCCTTATTTTTTGGGAGAATAAGATCAGGCTCATTTTAATAGACTAAACCAGGAATCTAAACTGAAGGCAGAGGCCGTGTAAACAAAACCCTTTTATGTGGTGACTCCAAATGAGTTTACTTTAACAAAAACAGGACAAGTAAATAAGTGAGGTTTACAAATATAAACTGCAAAGTTGCTGAAGTGTGAGATAAATTGTCTAAGGCCCTTCTGTTTAAATTCTCTGGCCTGGCATTTCTCCTTTTGAGTTTTTATCAGAGGGAATCTGGGAAGGAGAGAATGTTCTGTACAAGAGAAAAGAATTTCCCATAGTGGGGCCAACCAGTGATCTGATTAGAAGACCTCCTGCATGGGCTACCAGAGCTGACCATTCCTCCCTCCCAGGGTGCAGGGATACCTGGCTGCTGATATCACCCCTGTGGAAGGGACTCTTAGAAACAGCTTGTTCTGCCATCATGATCCAAGAGACCAATGCAGTGTTGGAGGGCGTCAGGCAGCTGATCTCACAGAGATGAGAAAAATTCCATCAGATGTCATTTTTACTTGAGGGGAAATTTCCCTCCTTTATCCACCAAGAAGCGGTGGGTGCGCCCAGCAGGTGGAATTCATTATGAAGATGAGCATCCTTGCCAGTGGGATTGGTGACCTGGCATTCAACCACTCTCCCAGAGAAAGAATCTAAACATGGCATGAGATTTCATCTGAGTGGTTCCAAGACAGTTCATTGGATTTGGAGGTGTGAGTAGAGTTCAAACCAGTACAAGTACTGTGGGAAAAAGGCGAAGAACAGGGAAGGGGTGGCAAGATAACCTACATGCTGTGGAGTGCTAATACATGTTTAATAACTGGCTCTTGGAGTTGGAAAGAGAACCCTGATTTGCAGTGTTTGTGGATTTCTGTGGTGTAAAGATTCCCAATATGGGTAATTGCAAGTTAACAACAGGAAATCACTCAGCTCACAAAATTCTTGAATATTGAACAATCAGCCTTTCCTAGCTGGTATGAGCTGGCTGTAGCACACCACTGCCTGCGTGGATCAGGAAGTGGGTCTTAAGGTTGCAAGTGGGAGTGATGGGGGCTTTTCTGGGGAAGTATAAAGTCAGAATCATTTCCCTAGTGATTTAGAGTACCCTGTGTTTCTTTGTTCATAGTACTTAGGATACTTGTTCAAGTATTCTGATACTTGTCTGCTTGCCCTCCTAGACTTCATGGCAGGACTGCATCTGTCTGGGTCACCAGTGTGTCCTAGCATCTACCACAGTGCCTAGAACATAGTAAAGCAGTTTTGATTGGTCCAAAGATCTGTTGAATGCTACATTTACTAGTAGAGCACCTACTATGTGCTAGGCACTGTACTAATCCCTTGACCAGAAAAAATCCAATTCCATCTTCAAAACAGGCTTCTCAAAGTGTGACAGGTAAGTCACATGGAGGGTTGATTACAAATGAAGTTATCTGGGCACTCCCCAGATCTTGCCGAATGTGCAGGGCCCAGGAATGTTCATTTAAACAGCTTCCTATATAGATTTTATGCAAACTTAGATTTTAAAATCACTTTCTCATAGGGTAGATCTTATTATTCCTGTTTTATAGGTGAGGAAACTGAGGCTGATGGGTCTCAGTAACTTCCCCAGGGTTACACATTGGATAACTCAGGGGTCTAGGACACTAAGCTAGACCTTCCAGATGCCAGTTAATAGGCTAGATGAGCTCCCATAGAATAAAACCGAATGAATGAATGCGTGACAGATGTCTCCATTGGGTGTGCAGTGTGGAAGTCAAGAGGCAAGAGGGGAAGCCTATAGGAGTCAATTATATTAGTTTTGGGGTGAAGTGATATGCCAGGCTTAGAGTAGAGACAGTGGACCCAGTAAGACATTGAGATAATTAAAAATTGTTCAGTGCTATGCTCTGTGTCAGGTACATTCAGAATATCACATCTTAAGTGAGCTTTCCATCATAACTTCATTTAATCTGTATAACATCTCAACAGGAGAGTTTCTGTCCCCCATGTTTTTTAGAGTGTGATTCAGAAAGAACAACTCATTGAGTTCACCATTAAAAAGCAGAGGAGCTGAGGTTGGAGATCTTGTTTCTTTCAGTCTATGCTCCTTGGCCCCTGGTAAATTGGGGTTCAAACCCATGCACTCTGACTACAGGGGATGTGAAGGCCATTACGAGGGAAAGTGAGGGTGAGCTGTAATCGTGAGATTCCTGCCAGCTCCAGTCAGAGGAGCTTTGGCAGCGGCTGGAAGAAACACAGCAGAGGAACATCAGTTGCCACGACCACTGGAAAACACAAGCCTATGTCTGTATGTTCCTGGAGAATGTCACTGTTGCTGGGGCATCCCAAGCACTGATGTGGACAGATGCTATCTGCGGGTAAAATGATTTCCTTATGGCTCTTCAGTAGCCTAGACCCTGCATTTTGTCTTATCCCATGGCCATGTGCAGGTCAAATGAGGCTGGGAGCATCTGTTCTGAGGCAGTCTTTTTTTAAGATAAAAGTCATCAGGGATGATTAAAACTTCAGAATGAAAGGAGGTGATTTCTGAAGAATGTTCTCTTTGTCATCTTTTCCTCCCTCTTCTTCCTCTTCATCTTCTCCACTCATAGTTTTGCACAGAGCTAATGACAAAGTTATGAAAATAAAAGTCTTGCTGGCTACAAGAGGCACATATTTGCATGGTGTGGGGGATGGAGTTGAAGAGTTTGCATTTTGCCTGGGAATCATCCCTCATGAGCCCATGAGTTTGGAACCAACATGACAGAATAATTAACAAGAAAGCCAGTATCTGCAAAGAGGCTTTCTTTAGAGAATGTCTAAGATTTGTGGATGGGAAGAAGATATGACATGAGGCGGAGGGGCGGAGGAGGGACATCAACCAAATGGCTCTGCCAAGGACTTGCTTTTTATTGACCCACTCTTGCTGGTCTTTCCTAAAGCATAGGAGTGTGAGGCTTCCTGCATCATCGTTGGGATTATAAATTGGCATAATCTTTCTGGAGAGCAAGTAGGCAAAATATCACAACCTGTGATGGGTGCCTACCCTTGACTGTGGTAAACCACTAGGGTTTGGAGTTGTTTGTTACTGCAGCATAATTTAGCCTCATCCAGAATGAAACAGTAGGTAATGACTTACATTTAGGCAAAAAATGTTTGCATCCTACAATAGAACCCTGTGTAGTCTAAAATAAGATCCTTTACACTTATTGATATGCAAGACTCTCTATATTAGTCAGGGTCCTCCAGAGAAACAGGACCAATAGAATTGGGATTGGCTCATGCAATCATGGAGGTCAAGAAGTACCACAATCTGCCATTTACAAGCTGGAGAATCAAGAAAGCCGGTGGTATAATTCCATCCAAAGTCCAAGTCCAAAAGCTTGAGAACCAGGACAAAGTCTGAAGGCAGAAGAAGATGGATTTCCCAGCTCAAACAGAGAGTGGATTCTCCCTTTTTCTGCTTTTTTTGTTCTATTTGGGCCTTTAATGGATAGATGATGCCCACTCATGTTGGTGAGGGTGATCTTTACTCAGTCTACTGATTCAACTGCTTATCTTATCTGGAAATGAGAGTAGTGTTAGTAGTGCCTCACGGGCACACCCAGATATAATATTTTACCAGCTATCTGGGCATCCCTTAGTCCAGTCAGCTTGACACATCAAATTAACCATCCCGTTCTCCAAGATACATTTTCAAGTGGAAAAGACATCCAATAGCATGCATGGCATAAACCCAGTTTGGTAAAGTCTTACATGGAAACTGTAGGTGGCCTTATGCATTTAAAAGTTGGACTGCACAATACCTTCCTGTTTGTGGCATCTGGAACAAGCTTTTCTCTATGCTGTTCCAGGGCCCCGATTCTTAGGTGGACTCCTTCATGATTCTGGGTTCTCAGCAGCCTAATTGGTACAACATCATAAACACTCAGGAAGCCAAAGCCTATAAAAGTCCGATCTTTACTCTTGTCTCATGACACACATAATATGTGGAATTCCCAGCACATAAAGATCTCACCGGGTGCTGAAATGTGTGGAAAGTGCTTTATGTTGATGTGTTTGGGAAGACAACTCCCCCACCTCCCTGTGTGGCTCCTTTTTATTCTGTCATTCATTACAGCATGTGGTTGCCCAGGATTTATGAAAAGACATATTCTATTTATACCACTTCACACAACTCCCTATCTCACACTGCCCCCTAATACCACCACCACCACTAGTTAGAAAGTGAAAACTGAACTCAAGCTTTGGCAGCCTCACCCCTTCCTGTTGGTGCTGATTGCCCATGTGACTGACATGTGGTTTTACAGTGGCTTTGTAATTTCTCTTGGCATCGTGTAGGCAAAATGTGTGATGGTTCATATCAGCATTTGCTTGGGCAGCCAAAAATCTAGTTATTAGTAAATGTGGGTCTCCCCAGCCTTAAGATGCCCTGAAGATTTTAACACTAACACTACTACTATTAATAGTAATAGTTGTATTAGTATTAAAATTAATAGCAACAATCACTTATTGAATGTCAACTGTGCTAGGCCTTGTGCTAAACATTTCATATGCCTTATCAAATTTGACCCTCGCCGTACACCACCCTTTGAAGCAGCATAATGATAATCTGCAGTAATCTCATAGATGAGGATGTGAGGTAAATAGCCCAGGGTCACGCAGTTGGGAAGGGGCAATGCTGAGATTGCAATGCAGATAGCTGGGACTTCAGATTTCCAGTTAGAATTTCTCCCTTTGGGCCCATGGCTTGTTAATGATGAGGCACACACTTTAAGGTGACCTTCACTCCCCACCATAATTTTCTATTTAGTCTATAAGGCCTGTATCCGAGTCAGCAGAGGGAATGGGAGAAAAAAGATCAAGAAATCTACCATTAAGCCACAAACAAACCTCAGCATTGCTGACTCTTGGCGCCTCCTAAAGTGAGATTGAACAGAACTCAGAAAGATTCAGCCTGTCTGCCCAAGAGCTGCCACTTCCATCAGTCCATTGATCACACACACCTTCAGCCACCCTGCCAGGTATTCCACATTATTACACAAGACAGTATCCACCTGCAATTCCCGGGGACCCATGCCTCCCCTCCAGCATGGGTCCTTGCCTTCTCCTGCAGTGCTCCCAAAAATGAAATGGACAAAAAATGCCAGCCACTTAGCAACCCTTCAGGCAATTGGTCTGTTTTTCTGTGGCTTAAAGTTCTATCTCTTGACAGCCAGTGTGAAAGAGTAGAGGAAATCATGATTTTAGATAATTCCTCCTTCCTCTAGCTTGGTAACCTCCTCTCCAAGGCCATTCATGCAGGCTACTTGGAATACCTTCAATCTCTCTCACTACCAGTGAAGCTAGAAAAGTTATATTCTTCTCTTGGGACTGGGTCCAGATGCTTTAGGATAGCCGACAGCACCCTTTAGAATCTGATCTACCTTCACCTCTCAGCACTGCTGCCACCTCATAAACTATTCTCCCCTTCGTTGAACTTCCTTCAGTTCTTTCCTCAACATACCATGTTCTCTGAGATCTTGGAGCCTTTGGCTGTACAATTCTCCCTCCACCTGGAACACTTCTTTCTTATGTCAAAACTGAACCCACTCCCTTCCCCTGACTTTTACTCGGTAAACCCACTTATCCTTTAGAGCTGAGCCACATCTCACTTCCTATGGGAAGCCTTCGTTGACCACCGCCACCTGGGCACCCATCCCTGAAGTAAACACACCTTCTACCCCACATTCCCAATCCTCTGTACTTCTTATTAAAATGATCCTAAAGCTTAGCACACCATTTCTTTGACCAGTTGATCCTTTTCTGATAAGTCACTTACCGTTATATTCTTACAAGTGTATATACAAAATTGTTAGTGAAAGGAGTCTATACCCTAAAGGAACTCTTTCCTAATAAGGCCACTGACCACTTTACTAGCTAACTTTTTTGTAAGGCCACTGGACTGAGGGAAAGTTATGGTTCCCATTGCTTCTGTGAACTGAATGGAGGGTGTTTTTTTTTTAGTTTATTTGGTGCAGATGGATATTGTGGTAGAGCCACAACTTTGGATCCTGGGACTATACCATACTTTTTTTCCCACTCTCTGCAATGTGTGCTTCTGTAAAGCTTTCTCACTTGTCAAAAAAAGAAGAGGGAAGGGAGATGACACATCTGCCTTACTCACCGTGTAGCCCTAGCGTCTTCAGTGCTCAGTGGAAGAGAGGGGCTCAGCTGCACACGCAGCTTAGCCATCTTCATTCGTTCATAAGCAAACATTACAGTCTGTAGTTTTATCACTGATACTCCCTCTTCTGCAGCCATGGCAAAAACTTGTAAGCTGGTTATCAGTAAGCTTGTATTTTTCCATGCCAAGTTTTCCTCCTCGTCCCTGCTGATGGAAACGTTTGCTTTCCTCCTGGGTTTGCAGTCGGTCTACTCCCACGCCAACTCTGCCCAGCGCCCCTGCCCCCTGCAGCTTCTTTCTGCTTTTATTTGAATGCATCACTTTTGGCAAGAAGCAAAGCTCCTTTTGGCCATCCTTACATTTCTATCACTCTAAAGCCCACTCACCTTGCATGTGTTACAGCCACAGAGTCACCACACCCCTGTCCCCTGCCCCTACCTTACCCAAGTGCAGGCCACCGATGGACTGGTGGACCACCCCAGGGCCCTCTTGGATGGCCTTGCCAACCCTGTTCCCTTGAGAAGGATGACACATAGGAGGCATTATGCCAATCTTCATCTGAGCAGGTCCCTCCCACCATATTGCTGCTGTTGCCATAAGGACGAGTTAAGAAATGTTTATATTAATTCAAATGCTCTTTGGGGATGGGTGTGCAAAACCAAACAACACCTACTGTGGAGAATTTGCAGGTGTGCTGCACGAAGATTCACCCTGCTGTGTACAGCCTTGTTTCTGTGGTGACCACACGTGCTGCTCTTCTTGGAAACGACTAGATTTGCTGTGCTGGGTTTGTCAGAGTGTGGGCCATTTCTGGGAAGATCAGTGTGATGAGTGTCCATCCTTCTGTGTTTGTGCCTCTGTTTCTCTCTCTGCCTCTTTCTCCCCTTCATTCACACACACATGCATGCACACATATACACACACTTATTTTTAAGGATGATTTCAGCCCATTGGGGAGATGTAGCGCACCCTATATAATGAGAAGAGGCTGCATCTGAAAAACGACTGTTGGGCAGTCTGCTGCACTGCAGAATTAATTGAGTCCAAGTGGACAAATACTCAAGCTTGGTTATGGGCTGAAGCATTTTAGCAGAGTAGTTTGGAGAGCTCATTGCATTCTCCTCAGTTGATGTATTGCAGCTAGAGTGTGACTATCCAGGGGCTGGGACCAGATCTGGGCAAATCTGCCCCTCCTTCAGCAGGCTGTTCCACCAAATGCCCACTCCAGCACTGAGTCCTGCAGAGTGACCTGCACACACCTCATCCCACCAATAAGCATTCAGTCTCACCGTTGGGTCTGTGTCTGTCTAGTCTGCACATCCTGCATCTAACTGGCCTGTGTCACGTGGTATGCCCCTTGAGGGCAGGGTGCATGAGTGTGCCTGAGTGTGTGTGTCCCTGTGTCAGTTTGTCACTGAAGTGCTCTGGCTGGAACACCTCTGCAATGTTACACATTTTATCCAACCAGGTGTAAAAGTGTGTCTGTGGCCAAGCCTGCAAAATGTCTCCTTTGGACTGGGACGTTCCCTTCCAACTAGGCAAAACCAGGAAAAGAGCCTCAGTGTTCCAAGGACAGGGGTGAGGGCCTGCAGGTCCTGCTTCCTCCTTCTCCAGAAAGGATACTTGCCCTGCCACCATCAGCCCTCCAACCCCTTATGGAGGGGCCTTCACAGGGCTGCAGCTTGGGGGCCTGTTGACTAGTGCCAAAGAGTGTATGTGCAGAAGCCTCCTAGCCCTTGGCCTATGGGGGCTGGGTGGCGGCAGACTCTCCCTGACAATGCCCCACTATTCCATCCAAAACCCAACAGAAAGGCCAGTGGGAGCAAAGTATAGGCATCCTCTCCGTAGGAAGATGAAAGCTCACTTCCTTTTCATTCCCACTGTACCTCCTGCCTTCAGATTACAGCCGTATGGTGGAAGCTCAGTTCTTTGATGAAGCCAGTGGCACAAAGGACATTGTGCAGGACTCACAAGGGCAGATTCAGGGCCAAGACCCCTCTATCATGAGGGCCTGGGAAGAAGACAATGCCAGGAACTGGAGAGGCCCTTTCAGCAGCTTGCCTTGCTCAGAATGAGTCCTCAGGACCATGGAAAATATTCAGGCCTCTCTTCCTGGCAGGTAATGCTGTTATTTCATTAGTGGCGACTCTACCATGGATATGCTGGTTTTAGCCCTTGGAAGTTGTATGGGACTATCACAGGACCATGGCCAACCTTTGGAGTAGGCACTCCTGGGTCCCTGGCCCCATCTCCATTTCTACTTTCTGCTCCCTGAAGCTAAAATCTGTTGAGTTCAAGATCTTCGTTCTGAGAAGCTGGGATCTTCTGCATTCATCTGTACACAGTTCTTTCCAGTCTCCCTCCTGACTTCAGTGTGCTAAGCCAGGTCCCTGGGGAAGGCAGGATGCATCAGCCCTTGTTCACTCCATCACATTCAGATCAATAACCATTAATATTGTGTGTAGATGGAGTCCTCCCAGCACTCTACAGAGTGGGCTTTGTCCCTCATCTCTTCTGGAAGTGCTGACTTAAAAAAAAAATCCTGTAGATCTCAAGCCCCTAGTTTCTTAGAAGCCCTCTGTTCCAAACAACCCAATCTACTCACTGCCCCTAACTGCCTGGTTCTTAAAAAAGAATGTGTTTCAATATCACCCAAGGAGCTTCTGGAAGGTGGATCTCCAGGGACCACATGCGGATTTTGATTCTGCATGTCCAGCAAAGCCTAGGAAAAGCCAGTCTATTAGGCCCTTCTATGATTCCAGCATAAGTGGTCACAGGATTTCACTGGATGGGGCACAGCCCTATTGGATGTTCAATGCCAGGTGCTGGGAGTCTAGATGTGTCTGCACTGTCTAACAGCTGTGAAGTCTTAAGTCTTGCGGGGGAGTTCCTCAAATTGTCTGAAAGTCAGTTTTCCTTCTAGAAGAATCATGAAAATCATAACACCTCTCTTCAAGGACTGACGTGAGCACATTACCTAGCACCTGGTATGTAGTAAATGCTAACAAATGCCACAGGCTGCCATTGTAATATTGTAACTGTTCATTTGATTACCTTCTCTCAGCCTTTATTCTTATTTATAAGCTCACCCTCCTATTCTCAGCACTCCCATTTATTTCTTCCAGTTCTATAGGTTCCTTAGTGCTCCCTCTTCCTAAAGTGGCCTGACTACCTGCTATTTTTCTGTAGGTTTCTGTAAATCTGTCTGCTCTGTCTCTTAAGAGGTTTGTTATATCTATGTCCTCATTAAGCCCTTTTTAGAACACAGATTGGCCTTTTCAAAGAAGAGGTCCTTCAAGAAGCCTGTTTAGAAGAAATGGGATTTTTGTTAGGGGCACAGACTTGTATAATACACACAGAGGTATGACCTTAACAACTTCTCAGCCTGCTTCACCTGAGGCTAGGCCAACTCCCTTGATGCTAGCCAAGGATTCGTTTTTACACTTCCCAGGCATCACCCTGCTTTGCTCCAACCCCCATCCCCTGCAGTGTATGACCACATGGCAACCACAGTTACCTAAAGTAGGATGCAAACAGGAATACCTTGAGAGACTTGACCACAGCCCCCAAATTCCTAAGCTTATGACTTGCAGCACCTGCCCACCAGGATCGATGTGTCTTTTGGCTTCAATGGGGAGCTATTGGATTCTCCACCATAGGAAGGTGCCCAGCAGCTGCTGTGGGTGGTCCCATTGTCCAGGCCTAGGGCTAGTTGGAAGGGAATTCTCCCTCTCACCACCATCTTCTATGGGTTCAAGCCCAGTTGACTGGGTGTTCCCACCCATGCACTCTCTCATTTAGTGTCCTTTGCAGCTGCCAGTCAGGAGTCTTCCTTTCCTCACACTGAAATGCCAACATCAGTACCTGGGTTTAGTCTTTGTAGTAGAATGGCTTTTGTCCATTCAGACCAACCCTGTTTAGAGAAAGGGTTCTTATCTTTTTCTTTCTCAGAGCTCAGACTAACTCTTTAGGACTCTGTTGGGTTTGGAGGAAACTTCCAGAGAGTAGGGTTGCTTAACCTTGCTTTGCTCTCTGTGGGGGGGGTTATACTTAGATCTCCACCACACTTCCATCCTTCTAAGTCTGCTTTTCACTCTCAATTCCAGTACTGTCTCCATAGCCTTGCTACTATCTTAAATGATCATGTTCATCTATTTATGGGCTTGTGCATTGCTTCTTTCCCCTCACTAAACTGTGAACTCAGAGGACTTTGACTATGTTTTGATACATGGCAGACACGCATTAATTTCAAATGAACGAATGAATGAATGAAGCAAGGAAACAAGCTTCATTCATTGGACATCATGAATTCCCTGGCCAGATGCTATGTTTAATATCTTCACTAATATCACATTATCCATTTCCTATGAAGAATAGCTCGTATTCCAGGATGAACCATGAGAGTGCCAGAGGGTAGCAAGGTCTTCTCAAGCAGATGTACAGACTCTACCCTGACATAAAGAACAGCATGTTCTGAGGCAGAGTAGGTGTGATTGCAAGGACACCAGTACATCCATTACATACTAGACCTTCTGAATAACTCTCCACCCTTTCTGGAAGGGAAGAAAAAAAGAAAAAAAAACCCCTTTCAACTCAGAATAAGAGAAAATCTTATCAAGAAGAAACATTGGCTTGAATTTCCACCGAGGTAGAGCAGCTTGGGTAGGGCGATGTCTTGGAAAGCCAGATTTTCAGGTCTTATGAATGGAAGAGGACAGCGCAGTGTGTTAGGGTGGAGGCTGAGAATGTGCACCCAATGATGGGATGTCTCTATCACAGTGTCCTTGCATTAGCCTGCTGACTAAAGTCTGAATTCACATTCCAAGCAAGCATGAGGCTCAGGGTCAGACCGTGACTTGAATCCAGAAGTGAGTGTGAGCACAGACACTGCCTGGAAAGTGGGGCAAAGGGGCCTCTTGGACATTGGCCTCAAGAACCCAAAGGATGTTGCTGGGATAAGTTGTAGAGATGGGCAAGGGCATAGGAGCAGCCTAGACACAGGCAGGTCAACTATGGAGGTGTGGGGCTCCATCCTGAGATCTGGAGTCCAGGGATTGGGGAAGACATGGAGGAAATGTTTCCCCAAGGTCTTGGGTAGAGGGGTCAGTTTATGGGGCGCCTGTGGCTTTGCCTGTGGGTGGAGAGGGAACTGTTAAAGGCATCAAGCTCATTTGGACAAATAAAGATTTCTTTCTGAGGCTCCTTGTGTGTTCTTTACCCCCACAGCAAGACCACCTAGCCCTGGCTGCACTTCCTCCTTGCTCCATGGTGACCAGTGTGTATGCAGTTGGTGTAGAGGTAAGCACTGCCCCCCCACTGCCCACTGCCACACCTGGCTCTGTGGTCCTCCTCTCCAAATGTCTCCTCAGCCGCAGGGTCCACCCTTGATACTTTTCTAGGGAAGAGATAAGTCGCCTGAAAACATTTAGCTGGGCACAGGGGCTGTGTAAAACTCCAAGGTGGTTTTAGCATCTCCAGTGAGACACATTTGCTAGTATATGCGGCCTGGAGATCCATGTTTTACAAGATAGCTGGGCAGTGCAGAGAGGGGCCTCCATGTTTTTCATATTCTGCCGCTCCCACACTCACAGCCTGGTGGGCGGCTTTCACTTTAAAGTTAGAAAACATTCCAGCCCTTGCCCGTTAGGGTGACTCCTGATACGCCTCATAAACTATTCATAAAACAAAGCGATTCCAGTCCGAGTTTCTTCCCCTTCTTCCTCCTCCTCAAGGTTTATTTTCCCCTGTTCTGTTCTGTCCCCTCCACCTTCCTGGTTAACCCTTGGGGGCCCCACTTAACGAAGCATTGCAACCTGATGTGGATAATGTGGAAACAGTTCCACAGGTCTGCATGTGCAACCTCAGGCCTCCTCTCCACCTCAGTCTCCTCCAGTTGTGATGTTTGTCCTTCCATGTAACCTCTGGCTATTCCCACGCCCTCCCCGCTTTTTCAGTATCAAAGGCATTTGAAACCCTTTTCAGTACGATTGCCCTTCTGCTGTCCCTCTTTCCCCAAACATCTAGGGCCTGAAAAGGCCTGAGCAGACAGCTGGCTGTTTTGCCACAGGATGTCCTAGGTTCTTCCTCTGCCCACATACACAGGGTGTGACTTTTAGAGAAAGGTCATGGGACTAGAAATGAGGACTGCAATTGGTGCATTCTCTCTTTAACCGGTTGCATGCTTAGTGAATTAAAGGCTTTGCAGGATAATCACAGGAACATGCAGACCTGGGTTTAAAGCCTGGCTTGGCCACTTTCTTGTTGAATGATCTACCTAGGCTTTAGTTTCCCATCTATCCACCCATTCATCCATCCATCCATCTAGTCACCCACCTACCCACCACCCACCCATCCATCCATCTATCCATCCATCCACCCACCCACCCTCTCATCCATTCATCCATTCACCTATTCATCCACTCATCCATCCATCCATCCATCCATCCATCCATCCATCCATCCATCCATCCATGCATATCATGATTCATCCAATAATTAATGAGTGCCTACTATATGCTAGGCCCTGTTTTAAGCACTTAAGACTTGGAGGTGATAAAGCCCATGAGTTTCTGTCCTCCTGGAGTTGATATATGAATGAACTTGAAAGAGTAAGAGGACTTACCTTACCAGTTGTTGTAAGGATTAGAAGATAAAATATGTAAAGCATTTGTTAGGTAGACCATATGAAATTGCAGTTTTGTGGATCAAAGATGTTTGACTATCAATCAGTTCATGGGAATAAAGCCAACAGTGAAGCGTCTAGCACATAGTCCTCAAAGAGCAGGAAATTAACATCTTATGCACAAAAGGCTTATATACTCCCCAGCAAGAATGAAAAGATCTTCCAAATGTCTAGTTCATTTAATGAGACATGCAGTTTAAATCAGGTATTATTTACAGCTCATTTTTTTTTATTAAGTGTTATGGGCCCATGAAGTCTTGAGAAGCAGCAGACAGGAAGTAGTTTGTTGAATTTTATCCTAAGTTTTAATGCTCCTGTATGCCAGATTGTATGACAAATATTTCAAAATATTCTGACCCTTTTCTTGAGTAAATCAGCAGGGCTTAAAACAGACTTTGCATTATTCAAAGCGTCCGTAGGGGAAGGGTGGGTAAGGAGGAAGACCTTGTGTTAAACATTTATGTCTCACTGCTGAATAGCAAATGTAACCCATCTTTACTAAAACCTCCCTAAATGGTTGAAATAAATTTCATACAATAAGTCTATTTTTCCCCCCTCCAGAAAATATACAAAAGCAGGTGTCTAGACTTCCTGGTGTGTAAAAAAAAAAAAACTCTCCAAAACTCAGTTTTTAATGTTTACTTGTTTTCAGGTGCAGTTAGGGTTGTTAAGAAAACATTGACTAAGCTTCCTAGGGATTCATATTGCTGCGGTATTTGGCTTTCCAAGGCTTTAAGGCAGTTACCAAGCAGCTCTCCTATGACTCAGTGGTTGAGAGCCTGGGCCTCCTAGCCAGAGGACCTGGCTCTGAATCTTGTCTCTCCCACTTTCTAGGAGTGTGACCTTGGACAGCATTTTTTTAAATTTAATCTCTGAGCCCCAGTTTCTTCATTCATTAACTGAACATGTTGATGGTCCCTACTGCAAAAGTTCTGTTGAAGAACAAGTGAGAGAGTACTTGTAAAGTACTTATTAAAGTGCTGGGCATATATTAAACAATAAGTTACTGTTAATATGGGTACTATGATCAGTGATATTCATGTTGTTATTATTCTGGGAGTATATTCAGCATCCATCTCTCTAATCAAAACTTAAAAGTTATATAATTCCTTTGTAAGAATTAGTCACCTTTTGTTTGGCCACAATTCATTTTCTGCCCTTTTATGCTCAGTTCAAATCTCTCAAATCTCAGGGATTCAAGTGGCCTGAGTCACTTCTGGGCTCCGGCTGACCTTGAATAATAAGACACACCACGATATGAAAAGTGAGTCTGAGGAACCCTGAAAGCATTTCTGTGTTGGATGAGATTTGGCTAGAAAAACATCCTGTACTTATAACTTCCAACACACGGCTTAGAAAGTATTTTTTTCTATAATCCTTCTAATATATATGCAGAAGACATAAAGAGGACAACTCAATATCACAAAAAAGTAAGTTCAACCTCCTTTCTGCCTTCTTCAGAGATGGCCATTGTTTAATGTGAAGTCTTGCAAACAACAGTAATTATTGTTATAGAAGTTATTTAAGTATTTGTTGGGCCTCATTTACATGGTAAACACTGTTTTCAGCTAACATCTTGGGCTCTTATTTCTGGATCACAGAAATGGAAAGGTCTTTCTAAAAAACCAGTAACATCTTAGGAAGAACAAAAAGAGTTCTAGATATATGAAAGCAATTCAGAGTCCTATTTCTTTTGCCTGGCACAAATCAGGAATTGGGCTTGTTGTGAGGTCTTTTGGTCACCTGTGAGGTTGAACACTCTATATTAGAAACTTAACTGTCATCTCTCCTTCTACCCCAGCCACTTCCCACTGCACCCTTGAGCACTTCTAGAGGCATCTGCTCCAATATTCCCAACACTGGTAGGGATTAGGCAGGTGTTTCTCTGAGAGTTCTAATTCCTGTGGTGTTTGAACTACTTATGAATTAATCCTGCTGCTTCCCTCTCCTATGGACCTCCTGGAGGTTGTCCTCCAACCAGAAGCAGGACACATCTTAGGGTCTGTTTGTCATTGAAGAGAAACACATGTGGTAGGAACAACTGTACTTCCATGTTTGCTTAGGATTTATCCAGAAAGTTCCTTTTTGCTTAGTAGCTGATATGGTTTGGCTCTGTGTCACCACCCAAATCTCATCTTGTAGCTCCCATAATTCCCATGTGTTGTGGGAGGGACCAAATGGGAGATGATTGAATTATGGGGGCGGGTCTTTCCCATACTGTTCTTGTGATAGTGAATGGGTCTCATGAGATCTGATGGTTTTAAAAATGGGAGTTGCCCTGTACAAGCTCTCTTTGCCTGCCGCCATCCATGTAACATGCGACTTGTTCCTCCTTGCCCTCCACCATGATAGAAAGGCTTCCCCAGCCATGTGGAACTTTAAGTCCAATTAAACCTCTTCTTTTGTAAATTGCCCAGTCTCGGGCATGTCTTTATCAGCAGCATGAAAACAGACTAATACACTAGCCAATGAAAGTACTAAATCTTTGGAGTTTAGGGTGTTGTGACCAGGATAGTATTGTCCTCCAGACAAAATGTTTCTGAGTGGTTTATGGTGCTTATGAAAATTGGTGACATCTAAGGTTATTTACATCATTAGGTTTGATGGGTCTACTTACCAGGGAGTGAGAAATTCCTAAGGGAGTTAGAAGAATATATTTCTTTATCACAAAAAATTATTAACCCTGTCTCTACCCCTGGACATGTGATAATGAACAAGATGGATACAACTCCTGCTTTTAAAGAGTTTAGATATTAGAGCTGTGCTGTTCAATATGCTAGACACTAACTACAGGTGGCTATTTAAACTTAAACTAATCCAAATTAAATAAAAATTAAAATTTCATTTCTTAATCATACTATACCCTCTTCAATTACTCAAAAGCCTCATGTAGCTAGTGGCTATCATTGTGGGCAATGCCGGAATACAGTGTCTCTATCTTTGTAAGAGTTCTGTTGGACAGTGCTGGTTTGGAAGGATGTACAGATAGGTAAACACCAATTACAGAAGAGCACATTAAATGCTATAATGAGAGAAATACCAGCAGCTGTGTGGGATCCCACATGGGCACTAATATATTTAGACTCCCTTGGTTGCAAATAATGGAAAAGCAACACTCTCAGTTATTTATTGACACCATAGTGCTGTTTAACAAACCACTCCAAAGTTCAGTGACTTAAAGCAATAAGCATTTATTTAGCTCATGAGTCTGTGGGTCAGAAATTTATACTGGTTGACCAGCTATGGTGGTTCACACCTATAATCCCAACACTTTGGGAGGCTAAGATAGAAGGATTGCTTGAGCCCAGGAGTTTGAGATCAGCCTGGGTAACAGGGCAAGACTCTATCTCTATTTTTTAAAAGAAATTTATACTGGGCTTGATTGGTTGATCCTTCTGTTCTTGATTGAGCTTATTCACATGTCTTGGGGTCAGCTGGCTATTGGCTGGGGTCACATTGGCAATTGGGCCCTGTGTGTCTCATCCTTTAGCAGGCTGGCTCTGGCATGTTCCCATGGCAATAACAGAAGTGTAAGAATGAACAAGTTCTATCACATAAACACATTTCAAACCTCTGTTTTTGCTGGCTAACATCCTAATCACTAAGGAAAGTCACAAGGCCAGCCCAGATTCAAGGGGAGGGGAAATAGACTCTGACTCTTTATTAGAGAAACTGTAAATTTCCAAGGCAAAGGCATGCATCTAAGAAGGAGTAGTACCAGATTAATCTACTACACCACTTCAAACTGGCTTAATTTTGGAAGGTCATTTACTGGCTTGTGAAATTCAGAAGACTAAATAATCCAGCTTCAGCCGTGGCTGGATGCAGGTGCTCAAATAACATGGTTAGTGATCTGTTATAATCCCTTGGCTCTGCTTACCACTGTTTGGTTTCTTTTTCAAGCAGTCTGTCTCCAAGTGGTGGCAAAGATGAATTCTAGACTCATCACAGTAGCTTCACAACTCAGGAGAAAAAAATCCTGGGATTGATTTCATTGGCCTGGCTTGACTCATGTGGCCATCTGTGAACCAGTCCCTGAGCCTGAGAGATGGAGTGCTCTTACTTGCCAGACGTGTGCAGATCCATGGAGCTGGAGAAGGGAAGGGATACATGGAAACCAGGGGAGAGATGGTTCTTCCAAGGAGCACTGGCATGCTCTTTCCAAAAAGAGGGGAAGGGATGAATGGAAATGATAGATTTCCACTACAGGTAGATACTGGGGTGGGTGGGGGGGGAGGGATTTATGTGCGTGCTTCATGCTAAGATGCTGCAAATGAGGAAATACAATGCTGAGGGCAGGTATAAGACCCTGGAAGATCTGTTTGCAGTACAATGTGATAGACTCATGGTAAAGCTAGAGTGACAAAAGAACAAAAAAGAAGTAAAAGAAAAAAAGATGGAAAGGAAGTGAAGTAAGAGAATGAGAGGGAAAGAAAAATAGTAAAGAGAGAAAGCAAATAAGAGGAAGAAGAAATGTGGAGAGAGAGAGGACAGAGCTTTAGCACAGTATTCTGTAAAAAAAAAGCTCGTAGGTAGATTCTTTCTTAACACCTCCCATCTCTACCAGGATAGATTCCAAGTCGTAAGTTTCATAATTTCTGTATCATTTAGTGTCTTCTATTCCACCCTTCCAGTTGTGGTGGTTGGGATTAGGAAATTGGAAGGAGAGATTAGGGACACACAAAACTGCCAGAAGGTAGTGCATTTCATGCTCATAACAAGTGCTTTCAGACTTAATTAATTATGTTTTTTAATGGTTCTCTATGGTCCACACAAACAAATGAATGAGTATGTGATTTCATGTGATTCAATCACTTGTTATTTTCTTTTCTGTGAAACATCTATTGACCACTGACTTTGTAAAAGGCAACCCTCTCATACTCTTGAAAAGAAGCTCTGCATTGCTTGTCATGATATTTTGGTTCTAATCTTCTTGTTTCTCCAGTCCAAGATTGTTACTAGACTCCAGCAAATCTTTCCACTTGTTTCCTCAACTCTATAATAAACACTAAAACAACTATCCTATCTGTCACATAGGGCTGCCATTTGCATGATCTAAGAGATATGAATGCCCTTTAAAACATTAGACATACGTAAAGTGTATGATTGTTACTGGGGAAAAGAAGGCATCCAAATATGAACCTACAGATAACACTACCCCCAACCCATGAGAGTTCTTCACTACTTATGAAGAAATTCAGTCTCAATTGCAAATTAGTTTCAGAAAAGAAAGAGAAGCTCGATCCAGCCATTGAAATGCTGAGCTATTCTACTCCTGTTTTTGGTTGATTGAAGGCTTAGGTTTCTGAGCAGAGTCTTAGATTTGCTTTGGATGACCCTCCATCCCTCTGTCTGTTCATCCATCCATCTGGTTACATCCTTGATGGGTCTTTAAATTATTTCTGGTTTATGACATAAACACATACAAGGCAATAATGATAAAATTGAAGTAAAAATAGGAAATCAGTTTTAGGAAAAATATGAAGAGATATGTAACGGTAATGGTTATGAGTATAATAGACTGAACTCCTCAAGGACAAGGAGGGTATCATTTTCATCTCAGTTCTTAGCTAGAACTTGGTGCCATGTAGGAACTGAACATTTATTTTTGAAGGAAAAAATAAAAATAACTACAGTCTGTCAAATGTCTCCTCCATTGCAGGTATTTTGCATTTCACCTCTGACCAGTGGTCCTTTGCTACACCCATAACCTGGCTCTAAGCCTGCCTCCCTTTTACTTGTATACTCCATGCTTACCTTCTTAGAAGAGAGATCTGGGTACTGGAATGTTCTGGAGTCCACAAAAGGCCACCATGCCACCCTTTAACAGCAGCAGCATGATGCAGAAGGTCCACAAGCTGGCTCGAACCTAAAGGCAACTTCACTGTCTCCCCTAGTGCCTGGCACAGAGCAGGTCATTGCAAATCTTTGTACACTGAAATGAACATCTAGCTGGATGACTGGGGTTGGTGAGCTGGGCAGTCCATATTTCAGTCTCCACTGTGTGATTGTTGACTTGCTGCTATGTGTCAGGCACCCTGGCATGTGCACCACTGTCTGAATTCAGACCTGATTCAAATATCACCTTGTTGTATAGCCCTCATGTCATCTTTATCATGCAGCTTTTTCATCTTGCCTTATTTTTGTCACTTGAAATATTACAGTTTTTGTCTACTTATTTTATGAGCACCCCCCCGCCACCCCATAAACACAGTATAAAGTAGTGCAGAAGCAGGAATAGAAACTTCATCTATCCCACATATTGGGAGCAGTATCCAGAAAACAATAGATGCTCAATAAATATTGGTTGAATGGTCAGTTGAGTTATTTAGATTTTCTCTAAACCTGTAATGAGGAACCCGAAGTCTTACTAAGCATTTATGATATGCTAGGTACTATGCATTTACTACATATTATACTACATACTAAGCTAATTTAGATAAATTTGGTTATCTGATACATATCTCAGAATAGCCATATGAAGATAGGAATTATCACTATCTACATTTTATAGTTAAGAAAAATGAGTCACAGAAAGGATAAGCAACCTGGTCAAAGCCACACAGCTGGTAGATACCAGAGGTGGGACTTAAAACCAGGCCTGATGCCACACCCACTGTGTTCTTTGTTTCCCATCCCTGAAAGCTTTTTGCCATGCAAGCCAAATACGGCTGGTTGAATACCAAGGGAGGCTTCTATTGAATGGTTGTAGGCTGCCATCTTTCCTGATGTATAGGGAGAAAAAGGGTTAAAAAGTAGATCCCATTTGTGATTCTTTTAAGATTTATCTGAGACAGGCCCCAATTAGGTGGGCATGGTGGCACACACCTGTAATCCCAGCTACTAGGGACACCGAGGCAGGAGAATCACTTGGATCCGGGAGGCAGAGGTTGAAATAGTGAGTCGAGATCGCACCACTGCACTCCAGCCTGGGCAACAGAGCAAGACTCTGTCTCCAAAAAGAAAAGGAATAGACTATGAAGGAGAGCAAAGTAAAGAACACTGAGTAAGTCAAAGGAAGGACTGGGATCTTCCCAGGTACCACTTGAAGATAGAATTCTGGGAGCAGCTACATAGCTTGGGCTTGACTGACTCCACCATTTACTTGCTGTGATGTTGGAGTAGGTTACTCACATATCTAAGCTTCAGTTTCCTCATCTATAAAATGCAGTATAATCCCTGGGAAATAATAATCATTCAATATCAGTCCTTGTTTCTGATGTCAATACATTTTAGTCAGTGACATTATTGTATTACAGCTACCAATATTAATAAGGTGCATTAATATTGGTAGCTGTAATACAATAATATCACTGACTATTAAGTAGAAGGTGCATTAAGTAGTAGCCTCACCTGGGCTCTGGGACCCTATGCCAACACTTAATCCCTCTAAGTTTCATCTGAAATCTGGGCTCATGGGCACCAGCTGTGTGTGCCATTCTTGCAGGGCTCAGTAATGGAAGGAGACGAAGGTGTTTGGATGAGGACTGAGGCCCATGGGACTGAAGGGGTTCATCATTTTGCTTGTAACTGCTGTGTACGGTGATAAGACGGCAGAGAGCAGGGCCTGGACATAACCTCTGCTGCTGCCAGACCTGTCATAGATAGTCCTTTGTCAGAGAGTGTCACACAAGGGGAGTGGTTTTAATTCTGTGATCACCCATGGAACCAGCTGGTTCTGAGAGGCTGCCTGAGGGACTTTTTTTTTGTCTGGCAGGCCCAGACCTGGCTTGATAAGGCAGACAACAGATGAACCTTTTGGAAAATTTCTAGAAGTTTCTCATTGGGAAGATGCCATGAAGTGGAGCTGCACCAATGCTGCAGAATTTTTCTTTAACGTCCAGTGTACCTCATGTTCAAAATAGTAATTGAAATGTATGCTGTTTATTACGCTCGCATGTGTTTGTAATCAAGGTACAACTCTAGTAGATGAGAAGCAAAAAGCTATAATTTGCTGTTTAGCATCATAGCTGTCGTACATTCGTTTAAATAGCTTTATTTATCTTCTTCTCCATAAAGGACCTTCCATATTGCAAATTTATTGAATGGTTAATGGCCTAAAAGTATGGGGTTCATTACAGAGCAATGTATTTATTGCAGTGTTAATTAAATAAAAGCATTGTAATCTTTCCAAACTGTATAATTATGTTCATTTAAACATTTTAAACAGAAAAATCTTTTATATACTAATTGAGTTGCATAATAAAAAGCATGTGTAATGGAAATGTAATCAAAACAAATACTGAAATAATTTGAACAATTTTTTTAACAATATGAAATGCCTACCTCCATCTTTATTAGAGATACTCTAACGACCAGCTTGCTTTCAGAACCCATGACCTCCGAGCAGGGTATATGGTTTCAGAGCCCATTGGCCACCCTCACATACCAGCCGGCCAACCCTTAGACATCAAAGTCCTGGTTGGCTACCAGCCGCAGCCCCTGACACCCTGGCTGCTAGCCTGGATCCTGACAGGCTGGCGTGGGGCCTACAGGCCGAGCTGACAGCCTTTTCTACAGAGTCTGATGAATGGTTTCTGGCAACAGGCAGTTACGTTCTGACTGCCTGTGAAAGGAGTACCCCATCGAAAAAATGTGCACTGTCTCTTCCAGCTTTCCTGGGGTGGGAGCCTCAGGAGTGCCTGGTGCTGCTGACTTTTTACATCCAACAGGGGTCTTTACTTGCTTTTGGAATTATCCCCTGCTCCTTGTCTCTGTCAGGCTAGGAGGGGTCAGTGACAGAAACGGTGCCATCCTCAGCATAAAAGGGATTTGGTTTCTTGGTGCACTCCAGTAAAGATCTTTTGCTGCCTGTGTTTTGTGGCTCCATCCCATGCTTCATTTAGTCAGGGCTAAATCTTAATGCAACATTGAGATGGTAGAAAAAGGTAAGGAGGCAGAAGAACAGGCACATTTTTTAACTAGATGCTCATTTCCTGGTTCCACAGAAGGATTTGTGTGGGCTTCTTGGTTTACCCACATCTTAGTCTCTTGTTTTGAAATGGTCTTTAGTTTAGCTACACTCCATTAGTACCATGTCTTAGATACCCAGCAAAATGTAGGAGAGTTGCCTTCCACTTTCTGATACCCATATTTTGCTGGGATTATCGAGAGGATTAAGGAGAAATCACTGTACTAAAACCTTCGATTATTAAAAGTAGCAACAGTAAGTTGCTTTAGAAGCAAATTCCTGCTTGCCTTATCCTTAGGATGAAGTTTTAGAAACAAGAATATCTAATAATAATCCTCCTGCTGGCTAAATATATTAATAAAAAAGGCTTATGGCAGGATAAATAAAACACACACACACACACTCTAATTAGGCACATGATTCAGGAACATTATTCCTCTGTCCTACTCATGAAAACTTGCCAGGAGTGTCACTCAAGCTAAGGGGATTTAAGTGGATCCCAGGAGAATGGAAAAAAATCCATTCTACTGTCCCCAAGATTTTAGTGTTCAGGTTGATCAAAGACAGGTGAATACCCAAAACATAGAAGATGTATCCATGTCTCAGTCAAAACTTGGACAAGAGAGTCTCAGAGCTGGATTCCATACCTTAATAGAGTCCAGTCACAGGCCTTGACTTGACCTACAGAAGGGAAGAAAGAGACCATTCAAAGAAGAGTCAAGTTAGTCAATCTGGATAAAAGCCATTTAGAAAATGAAAGCAAATGAAATAATAGCCCACCCCCAACAGTGAGTTCACTCCAGCACAGATACATTTCCTTCCTTTCACCCCTAGTGTTTCCATGTAGAAAATGGAAATGGTAATCCCTGCTTAGTGTCCACGTTGTATGGTGCCTTTGTGCCAGGCAATTTGCTGGATGCTGGGGGCAAGAACATGAATAACACAGACAAGATTTCTGCATTCCTGGACATATAGGCTTGAATGGAAATAAGAGAGTAAAGAACAATAATTATGGAATGTCTGAAATCCGTGGAACAGGGGTCAGCAAATATTTTCAGTAAAGGGCCAGATAGTAAATATTTTTGGCTTTGCAGGTCATCTGGTCTCTGTCACAACCAGTCAACTCTGCCACTGTAGGGTGAAAGCAGCCACAGACTACTTGTAAATGAAGGGACACAGCTGTGTTCCAATAAAACTGTATTTACAAAAGCAGGTGGCTCACTGGATTTGACCCTTGGGCCATAATTTGCCAACCCCTGCTCTAGAAGTGAACAAGGTGGGAACTACTCGAGAGAGCCGTGGAGGTTGACATTCAAGTGGACGGCTAAGAAAGGAAAAACTGGTCATGGGAAAGAACATTCCAGAAAGAGGAACAGCAGAGACAAAGATCCTAAGGTAGCAACTAGAATAAGGCCCGGGGAGTAGCTGAAGGTTGAGTGGTAGGTACATGAGAGGTGTGAGAGGAAGAGAGTGTGACATGGGCTGAGGGGGTAAGCAAGGGTCTAAGCACAGAGCATTTTATAGGCCCCACACCAAAGACAGAGGCCTCTCATCTGTCTGCTTTGACTGGGAGATGGGCATGAACAGCTCCTTCTAGAGGTAGGATTCCACTAGACCCACAGAAGCCAATCTGTCCCTCGGTGGTTGTAGGGGGCATCTCTCCATTTTTTGAGCGGGTGATGATAGGAAAGAATATGGCCCAGGGTCAACTGGATGAATCCAATTTTATCTATAAATCCTCACAAAATCCCAATCTGTGTTTTGGCACAGGTTCCTTTCAATGACGACTTGTTGTTTAGAGCAGATCATTGTGCACAGCTTTTACTCCTCAGGGTGGGGAAACCTCAGGAGTTCACAAGTTTAGCTCCAATAAGCAGTTCAATATTTTGTTGTCTGACCTTCCCTCAGGAGTCAGCATGGTACTCCTACCTTCCCCTCTGCCCTAGGGGCCGAGTCTTAAGCTACTAATTCCTTGGTCTCGGGACATTTGGCAATTCTAGTTCCACCAAGTAGTAGCCCTATGGTTTCCACTGCATTGCTTATCTTGAGTCACCACCTGGACCCCCCACTCCCAGTTTGCTTCTTCGTTAGAGAGCTTCCTACTCTGGGGAATATTTCTAATCACTGGATCACAGGAGGTGGACTTATTAGCGCAATACAAAAGTTTTCGAACCCTCTGAGAACTTCATTTCCCTCCCTGAGCACCACCAAGATCTTGTTTGCTTTCCTGCCCTTTATGGGGATTCAGGGGATAGTAAAGATGTACTTGGCAAACATTTTCCAACCTCACATGTCCCATGTTCGTGACATCTGTCTTCTGTTGCCTGGGTATATTTTTTCTGGATTGAATAAAATTTTGAACAATGATTCCTGTTTTTATTTCCGGAAATTTTGTGCGTCACTGTAAATCATATGTAATTATGTGCATACGAACCAAAAAAAGAAATATTTGGGTTGGAACTCTGAAGCTTTGATTTGGCTACTTTAACCAGTTAGAGCCAATGGAATGGAGTCATTTTCAATGTCCCCCAAGAGAGTTAAGTAATAGTAATGGAGCTTTCCCAAGGGAATTGAGTGAGGGAGTAAAGCTCATTAAGGAAACAAACCAATTATCTTTAATGAATGTATTGGTCCATGACAACATGATGCAAAAACCTTCTTTGATACAACAGAAGTAGCTGTTGAATGTGTGTGTTGGAATGTTTTAATTCGAGTCAGCTTTTAAATGCAAGGAGACACTCCACAAGATAGGCAGGCAGGTGACAAGGAGAGGCCACTGGATTCAGACAGGCAGGAAGGGGTGTTTCCTCAGAAGTAACAACCACTCACCTAGAGAAGTTGGTTTTTCAATATGAACAAGACTAGTTACCAGCTTAATGCTCTTGCCTGCAATGGTTGAGCCCATCTCTTAGTGCTTGGAACTAAAGGCATATACAATATTCTTCTGAAGCTCCTCTTGGTTAGAAGTATTGGCTGCTAGCAACAGAAACTGATTTGGGTTAGCTGAAGTGTTGGAAATTTTATTAGGAGGCTACTGGGGAACTCACAGAGGGAAGAATGGGAGGCTGGAAAAGTGGGCAGACACCAAGACTAGTATAAGGGCCAGGAAGGCAGGAGCAGGAAAGGAAGCAAAGCCCACAGCCAGGCCAGCTGGAACAGTGTTGCCACTACTCTGGGGCCTGACCTCTTGCCCTGGAACTCTGAGACCAAGTTTCAAGGTCCCAAGAGAGAGCCCTTCCCTGCCTGTGCTGAATCTGTGAAAGGTGGGTCTGGCTCTGGCCCTTTGACTTCCACAGAGGGAGGTGATACAGGAATTACACTCCTTCCAAGAGATCCACAGTGGTGTATGGGAGGAGGTTACTTCCTGGTATGGTGTTAGGGTAATTAGGGAATTTATAAATTAGGGAGAAAATGAAGGGTGAATAAGCAAGCAGGGAGAGAGAGATAGACAGAGAGAATGAAATCGACACTTGAACAGTCTTTTCTGTAAAGAGAAAAGCTCATAGGTAGATGCTTTCTTGACTCAACACCCATCTCTACCAGGATAGAGTCCAAGTTGTAAGTTTCATAATTCTTTTGTCATTTGGTGTTTTCTATTCCATCTTTCCAGTGGTGGTGGTTGGAATTAGGAAATTGCAAGGAAAGACTTGGGCATGAACAAGAATGGTTTGGTGACATTAAACCCTCAGAAGGTAATGCATTTCATACTCACAGAGCTAGTGTTTTCAGACTTCATTCATTATGTTTTTTCATGGATCTGTATGGCCCACATAAATAAATGAGTACACATTTTATGTGATGCATTCACTTGATATTTTATTTTCTGTGAAACATCCATTGACCTCTAACTTTGTAAAAGGCAGCCTTCTAATACTCTTGAAAAGGAGGTCACTAAGGATCCATGAGCTCACCTCCTAGGTGGGAAATAGGGTCTCCGACCACCTATAATAAAAGGTAGAGTACAAGGAAAGGAAAATGACAGAAGTAGAGGAGGAATCACACCCATTTGGAGAAAAGCAATGAAGACTGTCCAGGGCTGTTGGATTTGAGCAGGGCTTTGGAGGGTAAATAAAAGTACCCTTAAATCTAGGGAGTCCCAGACAAAACGCCTATGCTGCAGTGATGGAGATTAAGCTATGTAGGGCATGTGTGGCTCCACATATGTGGGTCCACGTGTGCATTCTGGAGTGATTATAGTAAAAACTTTAAGGACTGGCACTTTGGGCACTAACCAATTAGAGCTTTCACTGGGCAGATCAGCATACCAATGTGTAATAACACCAGCCTTGCTTGTAGTTAATGGTGGCATCCCTCTCGCACATGCTTAACTTGGTCAAATGAAGCCACACCCAGACGGATCAATTCCGGGTACATTTCCTTCCATTGAGTTATGCCTTGGCATAAGATGGGGAATGGAAATGTGATGTTTCCTTTTTCTGTCCTGGTTCCCTAGTGCATCTCCTAGTGTGAGCATCTGCGTATATTGAGGGCAATTCTGCTCTTTAAAAACTGTATTGTTTGAACAACAGGACCCGTATGTTCAAGCCAGCTTCTTCCTCAGGTGCTCCACTGAGAGAACAGAAATCTCTTTCCTTACTGGTGGAAGGATCTGCTGCACTGCACTTGCTGACAGACATATGTCTGTGTCCTCTGCTATTGCACAGTTTCAGAGATTTGCAGGGGAAGGTCAACTCTTGGTTAATTTTGCCGTGCTGACTTTAGAACCAAACCCTATACGGCATGCATGAAGAATAACAATGAGTCATGAGCACGTACTAGGAACAATCTCTAATTTATATCCCCATGGTAGGCGGTAGCCACGTGTTTTGAGCAATTGTAGATTTTCTGCGTGGAATCACACAGTGTTTCCCTTTCGTCTCCTCATTCTTTACCCTCTGAAACCCACATTTACCTTCATCCAGATCCTTGTCCTTTTGTGACCCCACAGCACCTTGTTTTGCTGGTGGTAGACAAAGAGGAGAAGGGAGCTTCTGTGGCTTTCCTTCATGTCCTGAGTCCACAGCAGCTCTGGCACTCCTCACCACTATGCCTCACAGCTTCCTCCTTACACTCTAGGACTCATCAACTGAATGGGGCAGTTCTAATCCTCTTGATGACAATATTCCCATTAGTCAAAGAAATTAAAATGTTGGTCAAGACCTCAGATAATATATATGTTTATTTATTTATAAGTATGTGCATTTTCTTTTGTTATTGCTAAGTGGAGTCAAGTGGTCAGAGCTTGGACCCAAAGGGAGGGTTTGTGTCCTGTTTCCAACCTTTACTGGCTGTGTGATCATAAGCAAACTAAAAGAAAGAAAGAAAAAAAAACCCCAAAACCAAAATCCCAACTCTGTGGCCCAGTTTCCTCATTAGTGAAAGAAGTAGAATAATAGCACTTACCTAATAGGATTGTTGTAAGTATTAAACAAGTCACTATGTGTGAAGTGCTTGAAACAGCGCCTGGAGCAAAGTCAGTCTAATGTTCTTGTTTTTGCTATTTTAAGTCATGGTGGGGTTCATTGCCAATGATACAGAAACAGGGCAGCTATTTGCCCCAGAGGTTTGGGACAGAGATTTTCTGGTATCACCACAGCAAGGGGAGATTCCCCATAAAGGAGCCACAGTGAATTTTTTCGTGGAGACATTGTGAAGCACAGAGGTAAACTGCTAGCACTCTTGACCCACTAGGCAGGGTGGAGAGGTAGATTGGGAACCTAAAAACCCTGGCCATTTCCTCCTGGAAGAATGTATTTCACACCCCACCCGATCAGCCTACCTAGCAAGACATCATCTAACCTTAACTTGGATCCTACCTGTCAGGGTGGAGGGAGTAGGAATAGAGAAAGTAAACCCTTCTGAACTAGCAGGCAGTGGCCAGATCTGTGTTCTTAGGCCTTGTGAGAGACTGGCTGGAGGTAGGCATGACCCGAGCCTGATGGATAAGACCCTCAAAGGTCTGTCGTTTGGATCAAGTGAGACACTGTAAGTGAAAATGTAAAGGGTAGAGCTGGGTGTGGTGACCAGACTCCACACCCTGCACAGATCTAGGAATAGGCATTAGATGGTCCATAGATCCACTGACATTGTAAGCAATTATTTCTATGTTTGTGTTGAGTATATTGAAAATGAGTAAGAACCAATGTTTTGAGGCACTGTACAAATTTAAGGTAGGGCTCTTTGTAGGCATGCTTTTTAAACCGCAGTGAATAGAATTCTTTTTGTTTTTAGATGAAAAAATAACCTTGGACTCTTTTCACTAAGCAGTAGAATTTTAATCAAAAGTTTAAAGTATTGGGAGGCTAAAGCAGGTGGATCACCTGAGGTCAGGAGTTCGGACCAGCCTGGCCAACATGGTGAAACCCCGTCTCTACTAAAAATACAAAAATTAGCCAGGCATGGTGACAGGCACCTGGAATCCCAGCCACTTGGGAGGCTGAGGCAGGAGAAGCACTTGAACCTGGGAGGTGAATGTTGCAGCGAGCCGAGATCATACCATTGCACTCCAGCCTGGGTGACAGAGTAAAACTCTGTCTCAAAAAAAAAAAAAAAAAGTTTAAAGTAATAAAAGAAAAAAAAGTATAAATTACAGAAATTAAATAGAGCACCATTCCAGTGTTTTCAAGCTGTAACACAAGACTTCCAATCTGGGTGCAAGACAGCATGTTTTTCTGGCATGGAAAAAAAAAATGTTGTGTCAGTTTCTATGTTGCAATTTCTTCTGGAATTCAACTTTAAAAGGCAGGCATTTATCTTATTGAACTATTAGCACCATTTTTCTCCAATTTATAAAATGTCTTCCTTTATCTACCTCCCTTCAACAGTCATAGTTATTACCCCCACAAACACATACATATCTCAAGCTGAGCTGCTACATAAACTTATACAAAAATGTCTGGGAGTTACAGGGTATTTTATCTGAAAGCTTTTCCCATTGCTTTTTTGAGCATTTCTTACTCTCTGATTATCACATTTAGTGGTTGTTTTAAATGACCAACGGATCACTAGAATTGTAGAAACTGCCTACACAAGAAAAGATCAGAAATCATTAGGTGGTTTCAGATTTCATGTGTATCCATGTAATTGAGTGAGGTCATACAAAAACAGGGACTAATTGTATGTCCTTTGCCCTTCAATGTGAACATAGCTCTGGTTTCCAAATAGAAAATTCTTACTTCGGAAATCAGCCAATGGTTTGATAAATATTTGATTCAGAAGCTCAGTTTGAACCTCAAAAGGATCAAGTGTACAGAATAATTTTGATTTCTCCAGTATGCCTCCAGGTCATCAGGGGGACAAGCAGCATCCTGCCTGGGGAAGGCTGACCACCAGGCTTTCCCAGTGCAGCTCTCCTTTCCCTTTGTGAAAAGTCTAGCAGACTGGGTTTTCCAAATAGTATTCCCTTTCTGAAATGCAAATTCACAGTCTTATTTCAAATCCAGGTGAATACTCAGCACATCGAATCGCTTGTTTCAAGGCCAGGCATAGAGTAGCGACCTATCAAGTGATGACATTTTTTAGATGTATTGGGTCCTGAAAAGGTGTTTGAAACAAGAATCAAATTAAAAAATGAGTGGTTACATATGTGCAACTGACTCTGTTGCAAGCCATTAAAATGGAATGTGTTGAGGCCGCCATTTGCTTCAATTCCAGGGACCCTTCCTCAGCGAGTGTGAACGGAGGTCCGGCCATTTTCTTGGCTGTTGGGCATAGTATCGCCTGTTCTGTTTGAACTAGGGGCAGGACTCACCATGGGATCTCAGTCCAGGGTTTCCATTTGCGAGAAACATGATCGCAGAGGTAATTATTTGACTGCTGAAATATTGTTTTTCAAACATGAGCCCTCTTTTTTTTTTTTTAAACAAAGTCTGTATCTATTTTATCTAAACCAGCAGTAGTCATAACAGCCATCTCTCTTCGAAGGGAGAAATGAGCTATCAGTTTTTCTCAGGCCTGAGCATTCTCCCACCTGTCCTCAATTTAATGCACAAATGAAAGCACATAAATCTTTGTGACATTTTGGCGTAAAGCACCTACTTCAGATGACTCCTTTAGGAAACTCTGAACCCAGGTGTTTGGTTTTTGCATAAACTTTGCAAAATGAGAATTGTAACACGACTGTGTATGTACACACACACACAGACACACACACACACCTCCCACAGAAGGTGGTTGCCTATGAAATGTGGAGAGCCGAAGGGATGTGGGTGGGGGTAGGTGAATAACATGTGTGCAAACTTAATATATCTTTTCCTCACCTTAAGTTGGACCCAGACAGTTAAATTATAATTACAGCCCCATCTGGAGGGGAAAAAATACAGTACTCGAGTGCTCCAAGCTTTTCAGCCATGGGTACTTTATCAGGTAAAATAAACACACATCCCATTTCCAGCCTGGGGTCAAATTCAACAAAAGCCATGAAAGATGGGACACTCATCAAGAACCAGATTGCGAAATGGCCAGAATGACAGCAACAACAGGAAGAAGGAATAAAATGGTTGGTTACTTCTCTCAAGCCAGATGGCTCAGGAAGGCTGCACAGGGCCTACCTTAAAGGGATATAAATCCTTGGCAAAACTCATGGTGGATTGGTGCCACTGCCGTGGAAGGGGTGTGCAAAAGGAAGGAGCCCGACCTTGGCCAGAGACATTGGTCCCAAGAAGGGCGATCACCCAGAGTAGGCCATGGTCATCCCTTGAGTCTGTTAGTTGGATCATCTTCTCTGGTCACACCTGAGGCTTTAAAACTAGAATGACTTGGTGACCCTGCTCTCTGCCCTGCAAAAGAAGCTAGACTTTTTGTCTAACAGAATGAAGGTGATGCCGGGAGAAGCAGAGAGGACAGAGACAGAGGGAAGGGTCCTAAGTGTATTTGAGTCCCTGGTTGCAGTCATCCTTGAGGACAATTCATGCTCCTATTTCCATCATCTGGGTAAGTAGACCCAAAGTAAGTAGAATTTACTATCCTTTTTGACTAATCCAGCTCTTGAGTTTCTGTCACTTAGAAACTCAGAGGGCTCAGTCTGGGTCATCAGTTATAAAATGTAATTTAAGAGTGGATTACTTTTGTTTGGTCTAATAGTATTAAAGCTGGTGATAATAATTGCTAACACTTATGCAGGATTTAATATGTGCCAGGCTCTATCTGAATAATGTTAGATGCATATCATGTTGTTTAATACTCACAACCCCATGAGGTAGAAGCAATTATTGTCCCTGTTTTAGATGAGGAAATTGAGGCATGGAAAAGTTAAGAGACTAACCCAAGGTCTCACTGGTAATAAAGAGGAGGTATACTTCAAACTCAGGCTCCAGAGCCTGTTCTTTTAATCAGTCTATATATCCCACATGTCAATTATGGTGGTGAAAGCAGCATCCTCCCATTCACTTGTAATTCTGGTAAGGACTGTTGATGGAAATAAGGCTGAAGTCCATAAACAATTTTATCTATGCCACTGACAAAACTGAATGACAGTTACTGATCTCCTATCAATATTTAAAGCGATTTCAAATTACTGTGACCTTTAATTTCTCCATAACATTTTCCTTTTGTTTCTTTGAAAACTGTGTCTTAGAGGAAGATGTTTTATGTGTGAGCACTGAATGGCATATGTATTGCAGGAAGATAGATGGGTAGATCAATAGGCAGATAGATAACATTGATAACCATTTAACCATTGGATCCTCAGTGGGGGGATCTGTCACCAATTCTCAGACATGAGGTGGGGCGGGTTTCAGAACTCCCTGGAGAGCTCATGAAAGTACAGACGGCTGTGATTTTGTTTCTCATTTAATGGGTCTGAACTGGAATTAGAGAACTTGAATTTCTAACAAGTTCCCAGGTGAAGTTCATGCTGCTGGTCTGGGCACCACACTATGAGAATCATTGCCCTGCAGCCACTGCAGCTGACTGGTTTGTAAGCACTTATGAAACATCCAGTCAATTCAATAAATAAATCAGCCATGTGGATTGCCTAGGTATCTTCCTGATAGTTTAGCCCTACTGGTGTGTGTTCCAAAAATGGCCAGATCTGGTGGATGTATTTCCGGGGTACTAAGATTAATAAAATGGCACATGAAGACATTTGAAAATGTTTATGAGAAGAAAATATTAAACCACTATCTTTTTATGTAATAGTTTATTATATAAAAATAACTTGAAGCAATGAATTGCTGTTTGTTGTTTAATAAAATCGTGGCTTTTCATCACTGTGATTTGGTGCCAAGGGGTTACAAAATTCTTTTATATACAAGTATGTCCTAATATGTGATTGTACGCCTGCTTTGATTCACCACTCATCATAAGAAGACAATAAGAAATGATCTCAATGTTATCAGTTATGTCAGCAGATGTTTGTCATGCTAATGAGTTGTGGTAAGCTTGGCTGATGTCATTGGACTCTCTTTATTTTAATTATTTCTTAAAGGAACCAAAAGATGAGTTTGTCCCCAAAAGATGAATTATAATTAATTTTGTTGTAAGGATACAAATATATTCTTTGGGGGCATCAGGTGGACTATAGGCACTTACTTTTTAATTCAAGATTGCAGTTTGAAAAATGTCCAACCCTGGAATGTTTTCTAGGGCCATCAAAGTGTCTCAAATATACTTACAGATTAGTCTGACTGAACAAAATAGACTGAAGCAAAAGCATATTTGATTTTTAAAAGAAATTCATATATATATATACACACACACACATATATATGTATATTTATGAGTGAGATTGGCCTGTAGTTTTCTTTTCTTATAACGGCTTTATCATGTTTTGGTATCAGGGTTATGCTGACCTCATAAAATGAGTTTAAAAACATTTTCTTTCTCTAAACTCTTTGAAAGAGTTTATGTAAGTTTGCTATTGTTTCTTCTTAAATGTTTAGAAGGTTTCACTCATGAAACAATCTGGGCCTGAATTTTCCTTTGTGGAAAGATTTTTAATTAAATATTCCAGTTTTTAACAGATTTCTTATTTCTTTTTTTTTTAGTTTTGACAAATTGTGCTTTACAAAGGATTTACCTATTTCATCCAAGTTAGTGAATTTACTGGCAAAGTTTTTCGAAATAGCCCATTATAATCATTTTAATGTCTGTATGATCTATAGCGATGTGGCCTTTTAAAATCCTGATATTGGTAACTCGCATTCTCTCTTTTTCTCTCACTTTCTCTCCCTATCCCCCTTCTCTTTCTCTCTCCCTGTCTCTCTTTTCTTAATCAGGTTTGCTAGGAATTTATCAACTTACTCATCTTTCCAAAAAATCAACTCTTGGCTTTGTTAAGTTTCCCCATTAAATTAAATGTCTGTTTTCTCCTTGCTTTCTGCTCAAATTTGCATCATATCTTTCCTTTGAGTTTAATGTGTTAATCTATTTATAGTTTATTGAAATGGAAACTTAGAGCATTTATTTTCAGTCTTTTCTAATATATGCATTGAAAGCTACAAGTTTGCCTCTAACTACTGCTTGAGCTTCATCCCACATATTTTGATATATTTTCACTATTATTCAGTTTCAAATATTTTCTAATTTCCATTTTAATTACTTCTTTGACTCATAGGTTAGGTAGAAGTTTGTTGCTTAATTTCCAAGCATTTGGACATTTTCTAGTTATCTTTTTATTATTGATTTCTAGTTTAATTCCACTGAGGTGAAAAAACATTATCCTTTGAAAGTTGTTGAGACTTGCTCTTTTTTTCAGTATATGGTCTATTTTGGTAAATGTTCCATATACTCTTTAAAAAGAATGTGTATTCAATAATTTGGAAGTGCAGAATTCTAGGTATATTCACTCAGTCAAGTTGGTAAGAATTTATTTCTTGAGAGAAGAAAATGAAGTATTTCCCAAAGTTTAAGTGGTAAGAGAACTACATTTACTGAGTGCTTACTCCTGGAATTTTTGACATGGAACTCCTCAGCAGCAAGTCATGGATATTTGTTTCACTTCCATCTGACTGCTCAGCGTCTCTATCTAGATGTGTAATTAGCATCTCAAATGAGCACACCCCAAAAAGAATTCTTGATTTTCCCTTCAAATCTGCTGCTTTCTTGTCTTCCCATCTCAGTAAATGTACCCCAGGTGCTCATTAGGCTGAAAACATTAGGTGTGCTTCAAACTTCTCTTTCCCTCACACTCACATCTACTCCACTAGGAGGTCTGTTCCTTCTACTTTAAAATAGGTCCTAATCTGACCGCTTCTTAAAACTCCTGCTTACTACTGCCCTGGTCTAAGCTTCTGCCATTTCTTTTAGGGTCACTATTGTAGTAACCTCCTAATGGGTCTCTCTGGTTTTTTTCCTCTTCTCCCTTCTGCATCTCCAGAACCTGCTGTCTCCTACAATAGAGTTGTAATTCTCCCGTAACAATTAAACTCTTTTTTAGAAAGAAAATAGGGTCAAATCACTCCTTTACAAGAAAACAGATAAACAAATAAAATTCAAAGGCTTCTCATCACACTTAGAATCAACTAGAAAACTCTTATATGGCCTATGAGGCCCTAGGTGATCTGGCCCTGCCTCTCTCTTCAATCTCATTTCTTACCACTCTCCACCTTGCCCTCTGCTCCAGATGTGCTGGTCCTCTTTCTAGGCTTGGAAAATGTCTAGCTCACTCTTGCCTTAGAGCTCTGGCTGTTGCCTCTGCCTAGAATGCTTTTCTCCCAGGTCTTTACATAACTCACTTTTTCATTCCATCTGTGTCTTGACTCACATTTCACATCCTCAGAGAAGTGGTCCCTGACCACCCTGCCTCCCCTGAGCTATCACGTGTTCACCTATCCTAAGTATGCATTCATTTCTTCATAACACTTGTCAACACGATAAATTATTTATAAATTTATCTGTTTATTTGTGTTGGTCTGTATTATGAACTAGAATATATGCATCATGAGGTCACCAGCAATGTTGTCTGTTTTACTGCTGAATATCAACCATGTAAACCAATGTCTGACACATGGCACTCAGTAAATGTCTGTTGGATGTGTAGATGTATAGATGAATGCATGGAGGATAAATGTTTAGCTGAAAAAATAATTGTTTTACATCCATTTGTTTGTACTAATTACTCTCATCCTCCCCTAGATAGCACTAGGTTGTTCTTGTTAGAAAGTTTGCTCGTGAGTCTAAACTCTTTTTTTTTTTTTTTTTTTTTGAGACGGAGTCTCGCTCTGTCGCCCGGGCTGGAGCCATTCTCCTGCCTCAGCCTCCCGAGTAGCTGGGACTACAGGCGCCTGCCACCTCGCCAGGCTAGTTTTTTTGTATTTTTTAGTAGAGATGGGGTTTCACCGTGTTAGCCAGGATGTTCTCAATCTCCTGGCCTCGTGATCCACCCGTCTCAGCCTCCCAAAGTGCTGGGATTACAGGCTTGAGTCACTGCGCCCGGCCCATAAAGCTAAACTCTTAAAATCATCAGTGGATTGTAACATCATTAATTCAGGTTGGAGTTGTCATCAATTAATTTGAGTTGGTTTTGTCTACCAATGCAGAAGTCCCATAGTTTTAAGAGACTATGTGCACAGACTTCATATTTGAAATAGAAGTTTAAATAATATATATACTCCTAAAAAGAGTTCTGTAACACATATACCCAATCTATGAGTAGACTGGACTGTGGGCATTAGTGCTGATGAGTTAAGATTTATAGACAGTGATTCTGGGGAGGGTGGAGAAAAATTATCCTTGAGTACTTTTTTTTTCTTTTGGGAAGAAGTATTTTCCCTTTCTGATTTTCTGTATAATATTCTATACATTACTACCTCTCCACCACCAGTGGGATAGGACAGGGCTTTATAAACATTATCATCAATAATTTTCCCCACAACTTTACAGACCAGACATGACCATTTTCATGTTTCAAATGTGAAAAATACACACAGAGAAAATATGTGCAAGATGACACAGCTGGGGCATTGCAGAACCAAGGCTCTGCTTGTTATGTCTCTCTCCTCAAAGTTGGCACTTTTTCTGCTGGAGCTCATATTGTCTCCATTTTTATGTTGACTATGGAAAATAATTCAACAAATATTTCATAGTTGCTATAGGTTAAATGTTTATGCGACCCCTGCCCCTAGTTCATTTGTCAAAACCTGTTTCCCCATGTGATGGTATTTCGAGGTGGGAACTTTGCAAGGTAATTGGGTCACGAGAGTGGAGCCCTCATGAATAGAATTAGTGCCCTTATAAAAGGGACCTAGAGAGGTCCCTTGCCCCTTGCCTTGTGAGGACACAGTGAGAAGGCCATCATCTATGAACCCACCAGCAGGCCCTCTGCAGACAAAGAATCTCTTGATTGCTTGACCTTGGACTTCCCAGTCTTGAGAACTGTGAGAAAAAAAGTTTCTGTTGTTTATAAGCCACAAAGTTTATGACATTTTTGGTATAGCAGCCTGAAAAGACTAAGATAGGAATTAAGGATAAAGGCTTCTTGCAAATATATACGTGGGTCTCACATAGTAACTTCTCCATAGATTTTTGTTATGACCAGGCAGGATTGGATATTTCAGAATTTGCTGTAATTATATGTCCTTAAACCTTCTACTTTTCTGTGTACCTCACTAAATTTCTGCCAGCCTAGTGGAAGAAACAACATGTTTCCAATTATTTTCAGCACTCAAGTATAGTTGTGCAACAAATGTCCTTGTCTGATTGTTTTTACGTCATTGTGTGATCCTACTTCAGACCAAAAAGTCCTTTGGGCTCTTGACAGATGTTAGTCACCTCTATTATCACTTAGTGTCTGCTTTTATTTAATTCAAGTATTTGTTCAAATGTTCCCTCTCCAGAGAAACCTGCTTGAATATCATCACGCCTTCCCCTCTGTCTCCTCACCTTAATTTATTTTTCTTTACAACTCTTAGCACTAACTGGTCTTCTATTATACTTTTGTTTTTAACCATGTTTCTCTTCCATAAGAATAAAATAATCTCCAAGAGGGCAGGAGCTTGGTTTTATTCACCATTATCTACCCAGGACCCGGGACAGTACCTAGCACATAGGAAGGCCATGAGTGACTATTTATCAAATGAATAGTGTTTCCCTGACCCCGCATAAACACAGACTGTACTGACTCCTATGTGGAAGTAGAAATTCGACGTCCCTGACTTCAGGACATTGCACAATGATATGGAATCACTTCATGCAATAACTTTATTCGATGATAATTAATTAACATTAGCTGGTCAAGCTGAGGACGAGGTCTCCTAATCTGACTTGCGTTCTAAGCATAAATTCTCAGCAATGTCAGGATAGGTTAGGCCAATAGTTCTCAACTTCGTTTTTACCAGTTGCTGGTGTTCAATAGAGGTAGACCTCAGAAATGCTGAAGGAATCACCACCTTCAAACTGTCATAATGCGGGTCTTCTCCAAATGGAGAGGATGAAATGATGTTGTGGATTGGACTTTTCTTAACTACTGAGTGTTCTTCTTGCCCATAATTTTCTTTTAAAATGTGTGTTGCTGTCTACCTAGGTCACTAACAGATTTAGTAGTGGCAGATGAATTTGTTGGAAGAACTTTGAAATGACCAGGCATATTCATTTGGACCACATGTTGCCTCTGAGGATGCTTGTTCAGGCTCTATGTAGGAAAGCAGCAGTAAGATGAAGTTCCTGTCCTCATAGAGATGATTTCATTCTTATAGGACAGAAAGACAGTTTTTAAAAAGTACAATATTTAGGGTTGAGTTTTTACATGGCATACCCATGACAGCTATAGTTTTAGCTAGAAAAATTGTTCCTAGGTTATTTGCTGGGGAAAAAAAATGCTATCAGTGTTTCCTGGGGTTCTACAGAGAGAACATAACTTCCAGATGTTTCATCTCTGAATGTGTTTGGGAGCCCTCAGGTTACAAAATGGTCCTCTCAGCCCTGGGCTCTGATCTGGTTGGGATCTATGATGTTGACCCCACTATGGATATTTCAGCTACAAATTCCACTAGTCCTCTGTTGCATATATTTGTTTTCTCAGCCTGTAATAAATAGCTTCATATACAGATTCCATCTGAACACAAACAGTCCCAGCCTTTAGAAGACTCTCCAGCAAAACTCTCAGAGCATGTGTGTGTTTCAGAGGTAATCATCTCCAGGTAACACTGGTCAGTCCTAGAAGTTGTCATTGCTGTCATCTTTCTGTGAAATTCTTCATCCCTTTGAATGCTCATAAATGGGCATTTTCCAGCAGAGTACATCATTTTGAATTGAATTTCAATAACTCCTCCAGTGGCCGCCTGCCAGCCTGAAAATGTCCATGCTTGTGAAACGAGCCTCAGTGAGTCTGTTTGAAAGCAGGCTGGCTTTGGTTTTAGCAACAGACGAGGCTGAGTCCAGAAAATATTTTGTGTTATTTATTTTTATAGCATGAATGAGCAAAATATTCAAGAAAGTGCTGATGGGCTCTAGTTCTCAAACTCCCGCTTAGAAAATAGAAATTTAGATTCTCTGTTCGATCCCCGCAAGCCCCACCCTGTTCTCTCTTTTTTCCAATGGGGGCTGATCTGTGCCAGCTTTGGCAGAAGCAGGGATGTGTTGAAATGCTGTAAATTACAGTTAATGTGATATGAGTCTGTTTATCCTTGTCCAACACTGTTGAACCTACCAATTTCTCCTTCTTGGCTTCCCATGAATTAAAGCAACCAGAGAATAGCCAGTTGGAAGACTGAATCATTTTCTTTTTCAGTCAGAGTAAAAAACAGGCACAAATGATGAATGCTGGCCCTCAAGAAAAGGGATTTTTGCTTGACAAGAAATTCAGAAAAAGCCCAAGACAGTGCCCTATTTACTTTTGAAGAAAACGCATTGTGTCCTGGGATGTAAGGAAATGAAAGCATGATTCAGTTTCCTAGACAAGATTCTCACCAATAAAATTTAAATGGAAAATGTCCATGATTTCGTAACTACGAGCTGAATACTAAATAGACAGCTGCCATCCTTAAATTTCTAATTCACAACAGAACGATCAGCCCAAGAAGATAGTCACTGATAGGGTCTCACTGTTTTATACCAGGCACATTAAATAGCACTGTATCTTCAGAGGCAAACCTCTTAGATGCAAGTAACCAGATATTCTGACTGTCACAATGCTAAATGACCAGCGTAACTGAACTGTTCAAATGTCAATCACCAGGCCTGTTGGGAAGATGTGGCATTTGTCAGATTTTTTATTTGAAGTCAGAGAACTGACAGAGCTTTGTTTTCATGTATATTGAGGTTTTGAGAAGGGCATATATTAGGTTTGTGGAGTTATTTAGGGATGAGGTAAAAAACCATATATATATGGTCAGAACAAATAATCATCAATAACTGGGGAAAAAATTCCAAAGTGAGCATTTTCGGATCTGGTTGGCTTTGAATATTGCACAATCCAGTGAAGGTTTGATTAAATGGACAAGAGTGAATAGCAATGTCTTTAAAGAACAGTTTAAATGAACAAGAGTGAATAGCAATGTCTTTAAAGAACAGTGGAGAGCAATGTAAGAGAAAATATATTCTATCCCATAGCTAATAAAAGATATGTAAGGTGTGGTTAAGGAAATGTGATATGAACTTAAGAGAGGTATATGATGACCACTTCAGGGTGTTCTAAATAGAGACAGATGATGTCTTGTGTGTGTGAAGAGAGAAATGACCCTTCCACAACTCCCCTCTATCCTACACATGATTCTTCTGTAGTAGGTCTGATAACCCAAATCCCTTACATTTGCCCAATGCGTTGCATATTTGTTGAAAAGAGAATGTATAATTGCAAATATCAATCCAAGTTAATATTTCCTTCCCAACTAGCCCATGAGTTAGGTGCTTATATTTTCCCCTTCTCACAGATGGGGTAATAGAAGCATGTAGAGGTTAAATAACTTCATTCATTCAGTAGTTACTTACTGATTTCACCACATACTTACTGAACCCTTACTGAGCATAGACACTGTACCAGGTGGTAGAGAAACGAGAAGAGTGTGACTCAGTCTCCACCTTCAATGCATCTTGGAATGGTAGAGAAGACAGACTTCTAAAGGAGAACTCACAATAGAAAGCAGTAATTAGAGTGATGAAACCGTGTATAAAAATTCCTGCCTCTGGCATTGCTTTTCCATGTGTTGTTCTGTTTCAGGCCAGGCCATGTGTTACCTCATTCATCCCAACACCAACCCTATGGGGTATTCATTCTTTCAGCTAATGCCCACTGAGTGTCAGTCCTGGGAAAACAGTGCCAACTGGTGTAAGATTAGATTCCAGTTAGGGAGACAGACATTTATCAAGTATATCACAAAAATACCAAAGTGATGGTACAACTATAGTGAGGGCAACCAAAACAATGTGACAAAAGCTAGAGGAGTGCACGGTGGGGGGATTCAACCTCATCAGGGAAGCCAGTGAAAGCCTCTCTGCGTAAGGATTCATAGGAAGGTCTAGGTGAGATAGGGAAAGTATTCCAGCAAGAGAGGGCAGGATGGTGCATGGAGAATTGGAAAGCAAGTCAGGGGAGTATAGTGTGATGTGTGCAAGGAGAGGTCAGTTCCTTCCTTACAAGCCATGTGGGGAGGGACGGAGGGCATCCTCGCCATGGTGCTGAGGAGCCACTGAGTGTGTAGCAGCTGACGGGTCATGGCACTGATTGGTATTTCTTCTTCTTTTTTTTTTCTTGTTTTGAGATGGAGTCTCACTCTGTCACCAGGCTGGAGTGCAGTGGCGTGATCTCGGCTCACTGCAACCTCCTCCTCCTGGGTTCAAGCGATTTCTTGTTCCTCAGCCTCTAGAGTAGCTGGGACTACAGGCGCACACCACCACGCCCAGCTAATTTTTGTATTTTTAGTAGAGATGGGGTTTCACCATGTTGGCCAGGATAGTCTCGATCTCCTGACCTCATGATCCACCTGCCTCAGCCTCCGAAAGTGCTGGGATTACAGGCATGAGCCACCGCACCCAGCCTTCTTTTTCTTTTTTTTTAAATAACCTTTTTTGGGTATATTTGAGGGTCACAATATAATATGGGATATGTATTGATAGTAAAATGGTTACTACAGTGAAATAAATTAACATATATCATCTCACATGGTTGCTTTTTTCTGTGAAAAGAGCAGCTAAAATCTACTTATTTAACAAAAATCCATAATACACTATTTTATTAACTATAGTCTTCATGTTGTACATTAAATATCTAGACTCATTGATCCTGTATATCTGCTTGTTTGTATTCTTTGACCTTCCTCTCCTCATTTCCTCTCTCCTGCCCCCAACCTCAGTAACCACTCTCTTATTCTCTATGTATTTGACCTTTTTTCTCTTTTTTTCTTATGATTCCACATATACGTGAGATCATGATGCAATATTTTTCTGTCAGTGTCAGCATCTTTCACTTGCCATAATCTCCTCCAGGTCCATCTATGTGTTGCAAAAAGCAGAATTTCCTTTTTTTTTTTCTGAGATAGAGTCTTGGTGTTGTCTCCCAAGCTAGAGTACAGGGCACAATCTTGGCTCACTGCAACCTCCACCTCCCAGGTTCAAGTGATTCTCCTGCCTCAGCCTCCCAAGTAGCTGGGATTACAGGTGCCCACCGCGCCCAGCTAATTTTTTGTATTCTTCTTTAGTAGAGGCAGGGTTTCACTGTGTTGGCCAGAGTGGTCTCAAACTCCTGACCTTGTGATCCACCTGCCTTGGCCTCTCAAACTACTGGGATTACAGGCATGAGCCACCATGCCTGGCCTTTCTTGTGTTTTTAATGATAGTCATCCTAACATGTGTGAGGTGATATCTCATGGTGGTCTTCATTTGCATTTTTCCAATGATTATGATGTTGAGAATATCTTTTCATATACCTGTTGATTGCTTTTATGTCTTCTTTGAAAAAGTATCCGTCAGGACCTTTCCCTATTTTTTAATTAGGTTATTTTTTTTTTCTGCTATTGAGTTGTAAGAGTTCTGTACAAATTTTGGATATTATTAAATATCCAAATGGACTAAATGAATCAATTTGGGATACATTTGCACCAATCATTAATAACTCCTTATCAGATATGAATTATGAAAATATTTTTTCCAAATCTGTAGGTTGCCTTTTTACTTTGTTGATTGTTTTCTTTGCTGTGCAGAGCTTGTTAGTTTGATATAGTCCCATTTATTTATTTTTGCTTTGGTGGCCTGGGCTTTTGGTGCAATATCAAAAAAAGTATTGCCAGAGCCAATGAGCTTCTCCCCTATATTCTCTTCTAAGACTTTAATGGTTTCAGGTCTTACAGTTAGGTCTTGAATCCATTTTGAGTTGGTTTATGTGTATGGTGTAATAAAAGGGTTTAATTCCATTCCTTTGCAATGGAAATCCAGTTTTTCCAGCAGCATTTATTGAAAAGGCTATCATTTCCCCATTGTGTCCGCTTAATGTCCTGGTCAAAAATTAGTTGACCATATATGTTTGGATTTATTTCTGTGCTCTCTATTCTGATCCACTGGTCTATATGTCTGTTTTTGTGATATTTTCATGCTGTTTTGCTTTCTATAGCTTTGTGATGTAATTATAAATCAGGAAATGTGATCTTTCCAACTTTGTTCATCTTCAGTACTTCTTTAGCTATTTGGTTTTTTTAATGATTCTATAGGGATTTTAAGATTTTTTCCTATTTTTATGAAGAATGCCATTGGAATTTTGATAGGGATTGTGTTGAATCTGTATACTGTTTTGGGTACTATGGATATTTAAGCAATATTAATTTTTCCAATCCATATATACAGAGTATCTTTCTATTTATTTGTGTTGTCTTCAACTTTTTAAATCAAGGTTTTATAGTTTTCAATGCTAAATCTTTCACCTTCTTGGTTAAGTCTATTCCCACTTTTTTATGCTATCATAAATGAGATCTTAAAAAATTTATTCTTAGCACTGCTGTTATTTGTGTATAAAATGCTATGAATTTTTGTATGCCAATTTTGTACCCTGTAACTTTACTGAATTTAGTTATTAGTTCTCACAGTTATTTTTTTTTGTTTTTTTGGTTTTTTTTTGGTAAACTCTTTGGGTTTTCTACATATAGGATTATGCCATCTGCAAATAGAGACCATTTTTCTTCTTCCTTTCTAATTTAGATGCTTTTATTTCTTTCTCTTATCTGGTTACTCTTGCTAATACTTCTAGTAATATGTTGAATAGAAGTGGCAAGAGTGAGCATCCCTGCCTTGTGCTGGATCTTTGTGGAAAAGATTTCAGTTTTTCCCTGATGATTATGATGTTAGCTATGAGTTTTTCATAAATGTCTTTTGTTATATTGAGGAACTTATATTGAGGGGAGAGTCTAATCCACAAAGAAGGCTGAATGTAGCTGGTAAATGTGGAAGAAGTGCTAGAGATGAAAATCATCATTTTATATCTACCATAATAAAGTTTTGTTCAGGCAAGAATCATCAAAGGCTGCTAAATCCCGGGGGATATTTTAATGAGGTACAGGATGTTTGAATGATCTCAAAGAATCTTCCCATAAAGTGCTTATTAATTGCAAGAGAAATAGTAGTAAATATACAGGAAGAAATGGGATAGCACTTTGGGTAATCAACAGCAGCATCACCAATGGCCGTTTTGTGCCCCCCAGTGTAATATTCATATCTATCATTCCAGTTGTTCAATCCAATTGAAATCCAATTAAAATAGGACAAAAGCTAAGAATATCAAGAGAGAAGTCTCAGAAGAAAGAGGAAAATAAATGACCAAGGGATTCATTAGAAAGATGCTCACCCTGATGAGTGATCAGGACAATGCAATCAAAGCAATGCAGTACTGATTTTTCTCAAACTGATATTATTTCAATGATCAATGATACTTCATTTGGTAAGAACATGGAGAAAGTAGGAAGTTTCATACTGTTTGCATGATTGTCACTTGATAATATTTTTGGTGGATAATGTAGTGTTATTTTTCTACATTAAGTATCCTTACCCTTAGACTGAACAATCTCAGGTCTGGGATCCTAAAGATCCCAGATCCTTACCCTTAGACTGAACAATCTCAGGTCTGGGATCCTAAAGATCCCAGATCCTTACCCTTAGACTGAACAATCTCAGATCCTAAAGTATGTCCCTGACTCTATGCACAAGGGCAGTTATTCCAGTTGATTGGAATAGAAAGCAATTAACAACATTGTCAGTTATCTATTGCTGCATATCAAACTATTGCAAATGTAGCAGCTTAAAACAATACACATTTAGTATCTGTTTCTGTGGATTGAGCATCTGGGCAGAGTTTAGCTGGGTCCTCTGCTTAATGGTCTCTCACAGCACATGAAGATGTTGGCCAGGGCTGGGGATTCATCTGAGACTCGAATGTGGGGGGATCCACTTCCAAACTCACATGGTTATTAGCAGGATTCAGTTACTTGTAGGCTTTTGGCCAGAGACTGCCCTTAGTTCCTTGCCATATGGGACCTTCTATAAACAAACGAGAGAAGAGTCTGTTAGCAAGAGACAAGTTACAATGTCTTGTACTCTAATCACAGTAGTGACATCTTATCACTCGCTCCGTTCTGTTGATTAGATGGAAGTCATGAGGCCAGGCCACTCTCAAGGGTAAGGGATTACACAGGGGCATGAATACCAGGAGGTAGGGATTATGGGGAGGGCGTCATCTTAGAGCTTGCCCCATGACAACCCAATGTCCATTCAGAAGGACAAGGTTAAATAAATTATTATGGTAGCACCACACCATGGGAAACACTGGTCATTCATGAAGAGTAATGTCAATATAAATGTGCACAGACTTGGCAAAATTTTCCAAACCTATTTTTCCCCATGTCCCACTCCCCAAACCTATTGTCAAGTGAATAAAACAAGCAAAGCTAGTTTGCAAACAATGCACATATTGTGATACCATTTGTGTGGAAACAAAATATTTTCCAAATGAAACATGTTTATGTGTACATATATATGCATTTATTACAAAGGAAAAAGCCTGGGAGGAGGTATATCTACTCTGTTGATCGTGGTTACCACTGGAAGCTGTGGGTTCAGGGTGGAGGTAGGCATAATGGTCAACATTCTCATTTTATTCCTCATACTTATTGAGAGTTTGACTTTCGCTTTTTGATTTTTTTATGGTGGGAATATATTTACGTATTGTAGATTTTTTTCTAAAATGAACAGAAACTGGGAAGCTGGGGCTTCCCAGTAGTGTTAATTTTTGGAAGTGTAACATGTTATCCCTAAGTGTGTCCTGATTGTGCCTTTTTATTGTGCAGATTTTAGCAGTTTGCTTGATTTTCCATCCCAGCTTTATTTCAGATGTTTCCAACTACACTTGGAACAACGAGGCTAATAAGGGCTTTGTTGTCCTAGACCCATGAGCTGTTCTGGAAGTACAGGAGGAGTGCTGGGCTGTAGCGAGCTGGCAGCTGGATCCTATCGAGCACCCTTCTTTCCCAGACACAAAAGAAGAACCACAGTAGCCACCCAGAGTGGAGTCTGGTGCTGCGGGGCACTTCTGGGAGGTCACAGAAAGGGATGTGGGACAAAGAGTTCCTTTTCGTGGTGTGTCTTCTTGTCAGTTCCATAACCGACTTTGTCATCAGAAGATGAGCCCAGGTTCCCATGGTGGAGGTGCAGTTCAGGAGCCACCGCTCACTGGTGACCCTGGGTGGGCTGCCTCATCCCTCTGTGCCCCAGTGTCCTCCTCTGTAAAATGATGATGGCCGTCCTATCACTCTTCCGGGTTTGCTGTGAGGATTAAATGAGCTGATACAACTGAAGCACTTGGCTTAGTGCCCAGACCATATTAAGCACTCCCGGAAGGTGAACATCTGCTGCCATTGTTGATGTTGTTGTCTATTGTTACTAACAAAAGTTAGCATTTACTAAATCCTTACCAGAGTCCTCTCCCCAGCTCTGTGATCACTGCTTTACATGCATGATCTCATTGAATCCACCCTAACTTCCGGTTTTAATTTTCTCATTTTACAGACAGGAACTCTGAGGCTCAGAGAAAGTCAGTTAGCCTCCCAAGTTCATAAGCTGGGAAGTGATGGTGCCAAGATTTGAACTTGGGTCTGTCTGCAAAGCTTCTGCTCTTCACAATCATGCTTTATTGCTTTGTAAGCCTTAACACTCACATTATTTTGCTCTCATGATAATGAGAAAGCTTCATCAGGCACCAGAAGACTTGAGAACAGAATAGAGCACTTAGGAGAGAACTAGCTGGGATTTACTGCTGTAAAGATATGAAAGAAACATGAGGACAAATGGTTGAGTGAAGAGTCAGTGTGGGAAACTGTCCACAACTTTCTCAGAAACCAATCCATCAAGGAGATCAAAATTAAACAAAGATAAATTGGATTTGACTTCCACAGTTAATTCAGTTGACATGCGTATGTTTGTATACAATCTTTCTACTCAACAGAGAACACTCATTCTTGTCACACACATGGAATTTACAAAAATTGACCAACATTTCCCTTTTCTATGGTAGTGTACTTACAGGCACTGCCACAGAACTATAAGACTCCAGGGAGAATCATTCAGAAAGAGCTTTCTAGAATGTCTGTTATGGTCCATATGAGCTTCTAGATATGGGATATGGTTTGACAGTGTCCCCACCCAAATTTCATCTTGAATTGCAGTTCCTATAATCTCCATGTGTTGTGGGAAGGACCGGGTGGGAGGTAATTGAATCATGGGTGTGGTTTCTCCATGCTGTTCACATGATAGTGCATGAGTCTCATGAGATCTGGTGGTTTTTTAAGTACCTGGCATTTTCCCCCTGCTGCCACTCATTCTCTCTCCTACAGCCCTGTGAAGAGGTGCCTTCCATCATGACTGCAAGTTTCCTGAGGCCGCCCCAGCCATGCAGAACTTTGAGTCAATTAAACCTCTTTTCTTTATAAATTACTCAGTCTCAGGTATGTCTTTATTAGCAGTGTGAGAATGGACTAATACAATATATTGACACACACATCCTATTTTGTGGTAATGAATAGTGGAAATATCTTCCTCATCTTATCTATGAGGCGACTATGGGTTAGACACTAATCTACCAAAGGCATATCATTTGCAAATGGTGGCACTGAGAAGGAAACCTTAGGGGCTTCCTGGTTCCGAGGCACGGCAGCATCCTTCTTCCAATGTTCTGTGCCTGCTCAGGGGGTCAGAGGCTCAATGACCCCCTTAGTAGGCACAGCACATTAGGCATAGCACATTGGGCACATTTTAGGAGAAAACATTTCTTGAAGCAATTCTTACAAATACCATTCTTCTCCTCAAACTTGTTTTCTGAAATAAAGCCTCAGACCGAGAATGTAAGTCTGATAAGAATGCAAGGCAGACAAAGGAAAGTGTCAGTAAGAATGTGCAGAAACTGAGATCCTCTTACCTTGCTGATGGTAATATAAAATGGTGCAGCCATTTTGGAAACAGTTTGGCAATTCCTCAAAATGTTAAACATAGAATTACCGTATGACCCAGCAATTCCACTCCTAAATGTCTACGTAAGAGAATTGAAAACATATGCATGAGTGTTCACAGCAGCGTTACTCATAATAGCCAAAAAGTGGAGACAACCCAAATGTCAATTAACTGATAAATAAATAAGCAAAAGATGGTATATCCATACAGTGGATAAAAAAGAATGAAGTCTTTATCCATGCCACAAAACAGATGCCCCGTGAAAACATTATGCTAAAAGAAAAGTCAGTCAACACAGAAAAGTCAACATACTGTGTAATTTTATGTATGAAATGTCTAGAAGAGACAAATCTATGGATACTGAAAGTAGATTCATGATAGCCTAGAGTTTAGGGGTGGGTGGGATGGGAGTGACTGCTCATGTGTACTCTGTATGGGGTTTGTCTGTGGGGTAATGAAAATGCTCTAAAATTAGATTATGGTGATGGTTAGACAACTCAAAACTACTGAATTGTTCACTTTTGTGAAACTTTTATTGCATGTGAATTATATCTTAATAAAGCTGTTTTTAAAAAGAGAATGCAAGCCTGACTTGCCAAGATGCCCTTCTTTTGAAAACTAAGTGAACAAACATCTGAAATTTGTGTTTTCTGTATGAAAGCATGAGGAACTGGGGGAGATGACTTCCAGGAGACAAATCAGTAAAGACTAGAGAAAGCAGCAGTTGAGCCTTAAAGATTGACAGCCCTTAAATGTGCCTTAAAGAATGAAATAGATTTGGGTATAATAGAAAGGATATTCTAGATGCAAGGAATGGTGTGAGCCCAGCTCTAGAGGGGAAAAGACATGAACAGAAAACATGGGAAAACATTGTTTTCTTCCAACATTGTTTAAATTGAACGAAGAAGACATACTACATTTTAAAATCATGCTAACAAATACTCACAGGTATGAATACCTTTTGGATAATTGTATATTAAGAGTCGAAAAGAAAAATACAAAAAACTTAACAGAAGCTCACTTTACAAGAAATGCTCATAGGTGACCTTTATTCTGTTAAACAAAATATATCAATAATAGCTTCCAATAAGAAATTACTAAATTTGGAGCTACTAGTAATATTTTTATCATTTTATTTTATTATTTTTGAGACAGGGTCTTTCTCTGTTGCCCAGGCTGGAGTGCAGTAGTGCAATCATAGCTCACTGTAGCCTCAACCTCCCAGGCCCAAGCAATCCCCCCACCTTAGCCTCCTGAGTAGCTGGGACTACAGGTGTGCGCCATCACATGCAGCCTACTTGAAAAATATTAACCATGAAAACCAATTTAATGCTAGCACATCCACTTTCAGTAATCATCTGATCAAAGAGAAAATATCTTTCTTTGGTTGGGTGGCTCATGCAGGGTTGTCACAAGCAAAGCTGTGCTCAGCTTGATAAAATGGCATGTGGCATTTCTTATAGCAACGTTTGCCTTCTTAGAAAAGAACCTTCACATGGCAGGTAGCCAGAGTGATGACTGTCTTGAAGCCCTGAGAAGATTCATTCCAAGTCCAGGGCAAACCAGAAGTCCTTTTATTTATAGAAAGATGTATTAAACATCTTTATCGCTCTCCCTTCTACAGACATCTTGGCAAGCTTCATAGCTTATTTGTTGTCTACTTTTGGTTCTCTGCTCAGAACTTTTATGATTCTCCATGTTAATCAAGTAAAGGCAGCAGTGAAGAACAGAATATCTCAGTCAAATTAAATTCCTACCTCTCTCTAGGACTGGAATAAAGCTCATTAAGTGAAGATGAGTCCTGCTTTTTCAGAAAATGAATCAAGACAGAATACAGATACAGCCACTAGTTAAGAAGAAATCAGTAAGTAACAAATAATAAATGATGAAAAACCTCTAACATGCGGTCATGAGGTCTTGTGCAAGCAGAAAGCACGCGGATGCCACATAGCCCAGGCAAAGCTAGCTCCAAAGGAGTGAGACCACTCAGTAGACCTAGGCTAAAAGCAATGTATATCCCCTCTCCCCATCAGTATTTGTGAGTCGGAGGTTTTGGTTCCTCTTACCAGCAAGAAGAGGAATAATAGCAGCTGGTCTGAGGGCAGGTGGCAAAAGGTGTGCCAAGAAGGTGGTTGTAAAATGTGAGAGTTCCCTGACACCCCTCGAAGGATGTGCGACAGGGGTGTGGCTTGTCTGTTCGGCCACTGTGCCTGCCCAAACCCCTTATGGGAGGGCGATCTTGCAGATGGGCAGGTGTAGGAGCTGGGGCAAGTGCTCTGGGGCTCTGGTCCCATGGTAGCATCTAAGAGTGGGCACCTGTGACTCCCAAAGCCTAAGTGGGCATGTGCCACAGTGAGCTCTTTTAGCCTTGCCATCCACAGACAGCTTAAGCATTAACCAGCTCAGTGTCCTCTTGGTACTGAGGTACCAAGCGTACAGGAAGACTCAGGTTGCACATGAACTTAAAGGACGAATGCGGGAGTTTTACTGAGTGGTGGAGGTAGGGCTCAGTGGGATGGATGGGGAGCTGAAAGGCGAATGGAGTGGGGAGATGATCTTCCCCTGGAGTTTGGCCGTCCAGCAGCCAATCTCTCTGACTATTCCCAGCCAAACTCCTCTCAGCATTCAGACACTCATTCTCTTCTCTCTGCCACGCCATTCTGCTGTTCTTCTCTCTTCTGTTCATTTTCGTCTGCTTCTGGAGTCTGGGGTCTGGGGTTTACATGGGTGCAGGGTAAGGGAGCATGGCAGGACAAATGCAACTTTGGGGCATGTAAACATGAATGCCTGTTCCTATTTAGGGCCAAGAGTTTCCAGTCTTGAGGGTGGGGCCTTTGCCGGGGACCCACCCTCTTCTACCCAGTACTTCCTTGTCTCTTCTCTGTATCAGTTGGGTCAATAATTTGGGAAGAGGGAGTAAGATGCAATATCCTGGAGGGCTAGATGACTGACGAGGCAGCCTAAGCTCTACTTAGGGCACTCATAAATGAGGGCTCAATCCTCTTGTTCCCTTTCCTCTCAACAAAGAAAGTGCATGAGAGAGAGGCATAGGTTCAGGTTCCTAAAAGTTATAATCTGGCCTGACATTCTGCTGCTAGTGTTGCATCTATGAGTAATATCACAACTAGTACCAGCACTACTAATAGGGATAAATTCCATTGGTGGGGCTCTTTATACATCATTTCTGAACATCCTCACAGGCACTAGATGACTTTGACTAAAATAAGGCCAATTCACAGCTAAGGAACGTGAGGTCTGTGGTCCCCTAACATGGTGGGACTGGAATTCAAACCCAGCCACCAAAACCCTGGTCCATCTAGGTAGGGTACCAGGACTCAAAGATGAAAACGCTTTACTGAGTTCATTTATGGGGGAGAAGTGAAGAGGACCCTCAGCTGAGTAAGTCTTGAAGTGGGGGCCATTGGCTGAGAAATCAGCGATCAAGCAGTTTTGTTTTATTAATTCCGTGCTGGAGTTCCATAGTTGGGTCAGTCAGTTTGTAAGTTACCTCTTGAACAGTAGCTGAACAAGCCAGAGTTCATGATTGGAAAAGAGGAAATGGGGGAGGCTAGTCCTCCTGAACCTCTCACAGGAGAGAAATACGGTTTTCTCCAGCTCCTACAGACAGGTTCCTGGGGCTATCTGGGGCTGGAGCCTCTAGGCAAGCTGATTTGAAATGCATCCAAGCGGATATCATGCTTCAAAGAGTCAGGCCCCCCGGGGCAGAGGCTGAACCTGAGTACTGGAAGGGGACCAGGAGGGTGGAATTCAGGCACTGCCCTCCCATCCCCCAGGCCCGGGAGGGTTTGTTTAACCCCTCAGGGGTGCTGTGTGCCTTCCTTGTCGAGGTGGTTTGTGGCTTGGTGAAGCGATATTTATAGAGTGCTCTGTGATTCTTGGGTGAACATTCGTTTTATAAATGAATGATCAAATTTATTAGCAACGAGTAACTAACCCGTCTACATTTATTTTGTTGATAATACAAATTTACAAGGTTTTAATTGCCAGTTTTAAAACCCCCAAAACCCATAAATAAATACACGGGTAATAAAATATCTTCTCACTGTGCCCTTGACTTCTGTAGTTACATGAGGGCTTATGGGAATGTCTGAAGGAGCTTTCAGATGGAATCACAAAACTTATTTGAAAGGACTCAGGGCCAGAAACAGTCTAATTCAAACATGGCTGGTGGTAATTTCATGTATGTTAACCAAAATGCTACTAGTGATCATGATTATTAATAATGCTTATTCATGTTAATAATCTCCTTTTATTCTATTATCTCATTTACTGCCCTATGACTTTGCTACTTGGAGTGTGGTCTCCAGATCAGCCACATCGGTATGGCCTGATAGCTTATGAAAATTCTGAGCTCTCAGGCCCCACCTCAGACCTACTGAGCCTGAACCTACAGCATCATAAGATCCCCAGGTGATTTGTGTGCACATTGTAGTTTGAGATTTGCTGCATTATGAGGTATTTTATCCTCTCCCATTTCACAGCCAAAACAACTGAGCTCCAGAGAGATTTGATACATCACCCATAGTCCCATGCCAAGCTGAATTTGAATCTGGTCTCTTGTAGTCAGAGCTTTCAACAGTAAGCCAGATGCTGCAGGTGTCCACCACGAGTCCAGAAGCACGGACTTGTGAGGACAGTGATGACAGTCTTCGGTCCCCAAAGTAGTGACTTCACTGGGCTCAGGTCCATCGGTTGTATACTCAGCTGTTTGTACCTACATCCTTCAGACCCAGTGTGCGGGAGGCTCAACCTCTACACGATGCACTTCAGAGAAGCCAAGTGACAGCTTGAGGTTGTGATCAAGTGTGGTCTCACATAACATTTTCTTTCAAGGTTAGAAATGATGGCCTACTTATTACTTAAGAAGAAAGTAACCTGTTTGAAACAGTAATCTGCATCCCAGAAAGTCAGAGAATGTCTGAGGTCAAAGTGAAGTGGTAAATTGAGTACATTCATTAATAGCAATGAGAGTTTACTATGTGTCAGTCACTGTTCTGAATGCCAAGAATAGAGCAGGGGTACAAAACTAAGTCCCTGACCACAAAAAGGAAGAAAGTTAACAAGTAAGATGACTTGAGCCATTCCTGTGTCTCTCCACCAGAATCTAAAGGAAGTCAAGTCAAATCTTTATCTTCAATATTGATCTGATGGATGCAAATGTCAACTGGAACAGGACCCATGCAAATCACCCAGACTCCCTGAGTTCCCTATTTCTCTCTGTTATGGCAGACTTAACTTAATCTGTTCTCACCTTGAATGCACCTATTTTATCCAAGACAGGAGGTCTTCATCTGTCTGACTGAGCACTTTTTATATCAGTCAGGGTGAGTTTCTAAGTGTGAAGAGAAAGAAAGGCTATTGGGATACATGTACATGGAGCCCAGCTATTGGGCATCTCTCCTACGAGACACTCTTCTAGCATTGTACTCAGCAACTCCGAACTCAGTTTGCCTACCTGTCAAGTGGGTGGGTAAAAAATATCCTCTTTATTGCTGCAATGGTGTATGTGACTTTGGTGACTAGAAAATATGCAGATGTTTTCAGAACTAAAGTGGTTTGTATTTGTACACAGACCTCTCCTTTCTCTGAACCCAATGGTAAAACTGTTTTAAAACCACCTTCTCTTTCTGTGCTTTGTCGAAATCATTCAGAGTGCCTTCTGAGACCAGGGCCTTCTAAATTTATGACTTGTCATCTAGAACTTCCCCCTAAGGACAAAGTTCCTCTGCAAAGGATACTCTCCATTGAGCACCATTTTCCAAGAGTTGTATGGGGGCTGGGAGAAGAGAGACTGACTCTTCCAACGGAACCACAAACAATGGGATTTGCATGAGCCAAACCTCATCCAGGGCTCTGAAAACTACCCCTGGTGGCTCTTTGAGGTGGGGGACTAGACAGACAAAGATCCTATACAATTGCCCTTTGTTTCTAATTTATTATAAATTATTTTAGGATTATTGAATGAATAGGAATGTAAGGATATGGTTTCATCTTTCTGGGTGTTCGCTTATTAGATTCCTGCAGCTTAAACCAACCCAGGCCACCCAATAAACAAGACTTGGATGCCTGAGTAAACTAATTGGCTCTGTCCTTTCATGGATTCAAAGTATAATTATGTAGCAGTCATTGGTCTCAGTTGCTGGATTAAAAAATGGGCAAATCCCATGGGATCCCTGCCCTCAAGGTGTCTTAGACACTTTAGACAGTGGCAAATATAAAACTCAGACATTAAAAATGGGCAGTGTCTCATGGTCTAAACATGGATATTTGGTCTACTACCCTTGTGTATAAGGGGTTCATTATGAATATTTGTGGATTTCCTGGAAAGGGAGTTTTTGGGGCAGATGCCACAAAAGGTGTCTATGAATATCATTTAGAATTCCTCACCAGACAGAATAAAGGGATATTTGTTTTCTATCATCTTTTTCCCCTCTAGTACTGAATGACAAGACAAATATTGTCTCTAACCCAAATAAAGCTTATAATACTTTAGTTAAGAGAAGTTATATAGAAACAAAACATAATATAATATTGTGAAATGTGGTAACTACTTGGAAATGACCAAGGTACCGTTTTCATGGATGTTTCCTTTTCTACTAAAAGTAGCAACTTCTACATGTATAAAACTTTCGATTAAGTCCAAGTCTTCGGAGAAAGAGTATGATCAGAGAATAAGGGCATTGGGTTGATAGAGAAGAAAAGTGGTTGAGGGAGTGTGTTAATCCTTTCTCATGCTGCTAATAAAGACATACTGAGACTGGGTAATTTATAAAGGAAGGTTTAATGGACTCACAGTTCCACATGGCTGGGGAGGCCTCACAAGCATGGCAGAAGGTGAAGGAGAGCAAAGGCCCATTTTACATGTCAGCAGGCAAGAGAGCATGTGCAGGAGAACTCTCCTGTACAAAACCATCAGATCTTGTGACACTTACTGACTGTCACGAGAACAGCATGGGAAAACCTGCTCCCATGATTCAATTACTTCCCGCCAGGTCCCTCCCACGACACATGGGGATTATGGGAGCCACAATTCAAGATGAGATTTGGGTGGGGACACAGCCAAACCCTATCAGAGAGTGATCTAGGAAGCCCTCTCAGAGGATATGGTACTTTGGTTGTGACTTGAAGAATAAGAACTTAGCCAATGGGCTGGGAGTTGTCATAGGCAGCAGACTTACAAGCAGACAACAAAACATGTGTGACCCCCTAAGTGGGTCAAAAGCTGGGTGCTTTCCAAGAACAGCAAGACAGTCAATGCAGCTGCAACTGCACTACAGTAATGGAGAGGAGAGTGAGCTGAGATGATGTTGGAAAGGACAGGAAGCACTAGATCAGGCAGGTTATGCAGTTAAGCAGTGAGCCATTGACATGATCTGCCTTAATAATGCCCTCTGGCAGATGTATAGGAAACAGACTGAGGGGGGGTTGCCATGGAAGCCGGAGAGCACTTAAAAAGTTATTGAAATAGTTGCAACCAAAGATGGCCCAGGTTACAATGGTAGAGATGAAGAGAAGAAATTCAAATTTTATTTGGGGTATTAGAGTTCATGGATATTACAGTTCATAGATTTGTTGATTCATTGGATGTTGGAGGATTAGTTAAGGATGCTTTCAGAGTTTTAGTTTGAAGTCTTGGGTGGATGTGTGGATCAGTTAACAAAGATTAGCTAAGATGGTAGGAGGAACTGGTTTGGGGGAGAGGCCAAGTGCTAGCAGAGAGACCCTCATCCTGAAGACATGACTGTGCAGAGATGCAGGAAAGTTGCCCCAGCCAAGATGTTACTGTTACTCTGTTTTGGCTCATCAGAAAAGACAAAAGCGTCTTGAGTGATTATTGCTGCTTGCCCTGAGCACAAAGTTAATGGTGAATTTGTTGGGTACTTGCCATCCATGCCCTATCAGATATAGGACAATGACTGGATATAGGACTTGGAACATTAGTAAATCTTGTAAAGCCCTTCTCTTGCCAGGCACTATTCTAGACACTGTCAGGGAATGTGTAATGACTAGCTGACAAGAGCCGATTGCAATGTTTTCCTTCAGGTTTTAATGCAAGCATCATCAAGGAAACTAAAAAGCATTTTGTTTCTTTTAGAGTGGTAAGTGTGCACTATAAGTAGATGGTACAGATGTCCATGGCTGGAAAGACTCAGACCGACCCTGGAGTCTGGAGTTTTATACACATAACAGCTCTCAGTAGAATGAGATGGCCATAAAAATTTGCAACTACAGGATAAATATTCTATCCACAAATCTTTTTCATTATTTTACTACTTGACTAAAAGGAGATTTGAGTTTTGCACTTTGAAGCTTTCAGCTGTGGACTGCTAAGGGTGATACTCTTGATGGGAATAGTACTTCAATTCCAGAGCTCATTTCAAATAGCACTGGGTCCAAGGCCAAGTGCCTTGTGTCATTGGCCGGTCAAACCATACTGAGTATGCCCATTACAAACATATCTTTATTGCATTTTATCTCTTTAAAGCAGCAACATTTTTTGGCAGCTGGAGCTGCTTCTCTGGATCCAGTTAGTGGCTATAAAGGAGGCTCAGGTTTCTGGCAGTCAATCAGAACACAGGTGGAGCCGGCCCATGCACCCCGACAGCCTCTTGGCCTAGGCTAAATGGGGATTTAGTGGACCTCCTTGGGATTGGGGTGGGGGGACTCACGTTTCCAGTGGAAAGAAAGTAAATCCAAAATCCAGGAAGGGACAGGCAGCTTACAATAATAGTCTCTTACCTCTGTACTGTGCTGTGCATTTCACACTATATATATTATTATATCACACAATAATATATATTTCACAGGATATATATATAAGTTATTATTCTTTTTCCTCACTACCTGACCCCTCAAAAAAGTCCTGTGAGGTATATGTTGTTATCCTCATTTTATAGATTTGGAAACCAAAGTTTACAAAGAGAAGGTGCTTTGACCAAAGCCACAGACTAATAAATGGGACTTAAGTGAAGCTGTGACCTTAAGTCTAACCTTCAAAGGCAAGCTTGAAGGGAAGTAAAAAGGAACTAAAATGTATTGTATTTTACTTTGTGCCAGGCACCGTACAGTGCTGAGGCAGAAAGAAGAATCAAATACTGTTTGCAACTTCATTTGTCATATCTGTCACTACTCAAGAGAAGCCATGAGGTCTAAAACAAATAGTATAAACTAATGTCACAGGGATTGAATTGATACTAGAATTTACATGTGCCCTTGGTCATATTTAGTGAAAATGTGAGGATGATTTAGAGCAGAGGTCAGCACACTATGGCCCATGGGCCAAATCTGGCCTGCTGCCCGTTTTTGTAAATCACAGCCTATTGGAGCACAGCCATGCCCATTTATTTACACACTGCCAGTGGCTGCTTTTGTGCCATGATGACAGGGTTGGCTCATTGAGACAGAGACTGTAAGGCTTGTGAAGCCTAAAATACTTACTTATCTGGACCTTTACAGAAAAATGTGCGTACCCTTGATTTAGAAATGTTTCTTTCATCTTGACTTGAATCATGGACTCATCCTTCCTTTTAAAAATAGGAATCATAGTGAAGGGTAGATTGAAAACTAACTAAGAATATAAATTTAGTACTTAAAGCGCTTGGATGAGATCTCTGTAATGCCCTCTGTATGTGAAGCTGGGATTGTCTGAGACATGGCAGAAATGTTTGAGGACAACTGAAGGGAAAAGTTAACCATGAAGTATCTGTTAGTGTTGCCTGCCATGGATGGAAAAATAGAGCAAAGGGGTGTACAGTTCAGGGTTGGTTAACTGTATAGAAACAATCCCTATATCTTGATGTCTTACCTTTCTTGCTTGTGTCACAATCCAATGTAGAGTGAGCATTACGCTCCATGCAGTCATTCAGGGACCCAGGCACCTTCATGGTGTGGCTCTACCACCTCCCAGGGCCTCAGAGACCTCCAGTGGATCCTTTGCATCTAGCAGATGAGAGGGGAGTGAGTATGAGGAAGAGATCAGGAGATTTTAGGGTCCATTCCTGGAAGTAACACACATCCCTTCTGCCAACATTCTGTGAGGAATAACTAGTCACATGTCCTCACATGTGAGGGGGCTGGGGAAATGCAGTTTAGAAGTATGCCAATGATGAAAGAAACATGAATACTGGTGAATAATAAGCTAGATTCTGCCTCAATGGTCTGTGGATCTAACCAGATAAAGTGTCTTAGGTTTACATGCTGCTTGGCTAGGGAGTCTCCCCAATCCCTCTTGCCCTCCTCTCTGTCTCCTTTGCTCTCTTGCTTCCTGTTTCTCCTCACTCCCTCTTTTCCTCCCTCCCTTTCTTATCTATTTATAATCAATCTGTATAGCCTGGTCCTTGGTCATAACAACTACAAAAACTTAAAAACTAGTCCCTGTTCTGTGTTATCTATGTTTCCAATCCAGCCTAAATTGATAGAGGAAAAAATTAGAAAAAAAAAATAAATGCAAGAATCCTACCTCTAACACAGCAAAGTGATGGAAGGGGAGCATGGGCACCATGCTGTGGAGCAGGATGGTTGGGGAACATTTGGCTTATGTATGTATGAGTTTAAAGTGGTATTTAATTAAAAAGTTGCAAGCTCATGAAACAAAGGATTTTGTTTGGCTCTCCCTTGTACAATCCCAGTTTCTAAGAAACAATAACTTGTAATTTATGGGTTCCCTTTTCACAGAAGTATGGAAGTTATATGTAGCTCATGTTTGAATGAGAGAAAAAAGAGTCCCTGATGGTAACTCATTATCTGTCTGGCTAACAAAGGACAAAGTACAAATCCTGGAACATCTTTCTTTGCCATTTCATATTTATGACATCCTATTGGTAAAACATTATTCTCAAGGCAAGCTCTGGAGTTTATTATTTTTTGTCTTCTCATTCTTCATCATTGCATCATTAAAAAAAAAATCCTGGGCCAGATGGAAGCTTTCCTCCTTTGGGGTCATGGGTGGAAAAAAGACTGTGTAAAACCATGGATGGCCTGCAACCACTTTTAAGAGGAAGATGGTCATGTCTCTTCATAATTCTCAGGCTTGGCATGGCCTTATTGAAGTTTACTCTGAGGAATGTTCTGGTTAAGGGTACAGATTGTTATAGAGGCATTCTGAGCTCCTCTGAGAGTGATGTCTTACTCTTTTCATGGGCACTTGACCCTCTGGAATTATTTTTAGCTACGTTGGTTGGCATGTATGGTTCGTCGTCTCCCTCAACAGGCCTGCAAACTCAGTGAGTGGAGGAGACTCCTTTTTTGTCTTGTTCATTGCTATCTTCCAAGTGCCTAAAGCAGGGCTTGGCACATAATAGGCACTCTAAATATTTTGGGAAAGGGGGAATGAATGAGCAAGTGAATGAGTACATAGTGGTAGTGAATAGATAGCAGGCACCTCTTGTCTCCCCGCCCCAATGTCCAGAGATGAGAAATGGACCCTTTATGCCTCCCCTTACCTGAAAGCAGCCACTTCCCATTGATTGGGGTCCATGGATTTGTCATCATCAATCACTGTGGAAATTTTTCACGAGAATATAAGTGATAAAATGGTGTTCCGCTGAGTGAAACACTGATAAGAAGCATCAATAAATGTCTTGTTTGTCCCTGAAGGAGAAGGTACAGTGATTATCTGTTTGGAGGCCTTAATTCATATAATCCAACCGTAGTCTAAGGACACTGGACTAGAGAAGTGCTGTGGAAAATGACACACTTTCAGAAAAACATTTCTTCTAGATTTCAATTATGAAATTTTCTTCTTAAGGGGGACCAAATCAATGAGATGCCAGAGAGTGAACATTGCACTTCCAACCTGCCTGCCTCTAAGGATGGTAATTCACTTCAGCCCTGATGGGGTCCCTGGGAACAACTCAGACATGGAATCAAAATCTGTTTTTGTTCCTGTGAATGGGTGAGGCTCTGCTTGGCCTCCAGGTGTCCAGTCCTAGAGACAGTGAGATGTAAGTTAACAGCCACTGTCCCTGTCAGGAGGTCTCCTGATTGGTATCTCAGCCTTGACACCTACCCACTGTAGGAACTTGGGCAGATACTTAACCTCTGAGGCTGATTTACTCATCTAGAAAATGAGGTTACTGATAGCATGCACCTTTTAGTATTGCTAGGAGGATTAGAAAAAACAGTGCTCTGTAAAAGGTTTAAACACAATGTGAGGCACATAGGAGGAGCTTTGCTCATATTATTTACTATTGCCAAATTTATTATTATTGCAGCTCCCTGCGGGACTCCTGAGGATGGCTGAATATTTTATAGAATGATAAAGAAGATTAGGGTATCACATCACAGGTTGAACTAGATAAACTAGATTATCTTCAATTCATAAAGTCCATGTCTTCTACTTCTCTTTAATTTTTTGTCCCACTTTGGAAAGGGCTTACTAAAAACTAAGCAATTAAAAAAATTCCTTTTGCTAGCAAGTATCCACAGTCATGCCTATGGTATAATAAAAAATAAATAAATATTTGGTTTTTGTCCCAGGTTTGTGGCACACAGTTCCTAAAACCCTTGGAATCTCCAGAGTGATGAGTGTCTTTTGTATGCTAATAAGGTGACTGGTGTCTGGAGGCCCCAAGATAGCTTCAGGATGGAAACTAGTTGCCAGAAAGACCACACCCTGTGATAGTGATTAGAGGACTCAACTCTCAGCCCCACCCTTCTACCTCCTGAGAGGGGAGAGGGGCAGGAGATTGAGTCCATCACCAATGGCCATGATTTAGTCCACCAGCTCCACGTAATGAAATCTCCATAAAAACCCTTAAATGGTGGGGTTCAGATTGCTTCTGAGTTGGCACACACATCTGTTGTAGGACTTTCTCTTTAGGGTTCTTGTCACACGACCAGGAAAGATTAGGCTTGCAGGCACTTTGAAGGGTGAGAAAAATGGAATTTATTGGGCGAAAAGGGAAAAAAGGCGGGAGGAACAGAAACTCTCAGCAAAGAAAGAGTCCTGCTGGTCAGTGTCCTGCCTCACAGATTTAATTCCAGGTTCACTCCGGAACAAGAGAGGCCAGGCTCCTCCCCCTGCAAACATCGTGAACTTCCCGAGGCTCCACCCCAGTGCACACTCCTCCCAGTGTGCTGGCCAGTTGGAGGTTTTCCGGTGACCCTTTTATACTTGGCTGTCTCACACTGGGGGGCTGGGAGGGAGTTGCCCTGAGACAGCATGGACACTCTGCACACGCCCACACCCTGCCCTGTGTATCTCTTCCATTTGGCTGTTCCTGAGTTGCATCGTTTACAATAACAAGTGAATGTCAGTAAATGAGTTCTGTACACCATTCCAGTAAATTATCAAGCCTGTGGAGGTGGTCATGGGAACCCTGACTTATAGCTGGTTGGTCAGAAGCATGGGTGGCCTGGGATTTGCAACTTATATTTGAAGTGGAAGGTAGCCTTCTGGGACTGAGCCCTTAACCTGTAGGGTCCATGCTAACTGCAGATAGTGTCAAAATTGAATTGAATTGTTAAATACCCAGTTCGTGTCTGCAAAGAATTGAGGAATTGGTGTTAGGGAAAGAAAGCACGTCTCATTTGGTGTCAGTGGTGGGAGTAAAAACATCTCTACACTGAATACGCCCAATGGCGTTGCCATAAATCTCAGTGATTAGAGACTCATCATGCTCTAAAGGGGACTACAGATCTAATGCATGTCACCTGAAGCTCCCACAGCCAAAGCACAGAGCAGACATCACTAATCAATCAGGGTACTCTTTCTGCCAAGCCCAGGATCAGTCATGCATTTGAGTGCATCGCTCAGAACTGTCTCTCAGTTGATGAGATCATGACACCTATTTCCTTCCTAATTTAAAGAGGCCATGAGAAACACAGCCTCTGGTTCTGGTTGAACCACTAACCAGCTGTATGGCATTTAACTTTGCTGTTTTATATTATAAAGCTTATATTTTATTGAAGCCCCAATAAACATTTCTCCATCCTCCTCATGAGCCTACTGAGAGATTGGCAGGAGAGGAAAGTTGACGTTTGATAACAACTTAACTCACATGGAAGTGAGAATTCGCTGAAAATTCCATTTTGGGACTGGTGGTACATCTGTTCTTCAGAGCCCCCAAGATTTCCATGACTTCCTGAGGGGTCTGTTGTTCTCTTACATTCGTCTCAAAACTCCTGCTTCTGGTTAATGTTGTCTCACAGACACTGTCTTCTGTTGGATACACTTACCTGGCTAAGGGACCTTCCTAGACCTCTTTCTAGATTTCTACTCTCCCTCTTCAGCACATACCTCCTCCACAGGGCCTTCGTGAATTAGCTAAGTTTGGGCAGATGGAAGTGGGTTTGCATAGTGGCCATCTCTGTTCTACAAATCTATTTAGTTATTTTACCGTTTAGCACTCCTCCTCTCCTTCTCTCCTCTCTTCTTTTTATCCTTCCTTCTTTATTTCCTCCTCTTTCTTTTAAAAACTTACTGTGCCATCTCTCAAAGTTCTCTGGCTCCTTCCCATATTTTTAGTGCCCTTCTCCCCATCTCTTTCTTGGGCACAACAAAACTCAGATTCTTCCTATCTGAAATTCAATCCTACTTTGGATTTGCTTTCTTTTTCCAGATGCTGACCTGGGCCCTGTCTTTTCATACACAAGTGGGACATTGTGGTGACTAAATAGTGATAGCTCCTTCTCTAAAAAGAACTTTGGTAATAGTCCTTAAATTATGCATACATGTACTTGCATGTGTCCACATGTTGTCTCCTGATATCCATTCTTTCATTCTGCCTCATTAGTAAGAACCCTGGCACATCACCACCTGGTTAATAAAATTGCTTCTGCTAGCCTAACTTGTAACTTGATGCACCAAGTAACTAAATTGAGATTTAGACAGAATTGTATGGGATTTATGGAAGTTGCCTAAAAAGGGAGAGAAGATCACCTTCTATTCCTTCCTTCATTCTGCTGTCTGGAATGCCAGTGAAATGGCTGGAACCCCAGCAGCCATCTTCTACCATGAAGACAAGTGCCTACCCTAGTGATGATGGAACAGAGTGTGTAATGATTATGTCAAGTGGTCTAGACTCTCTAACTTCCCATTTCTTATCTTTTTGAAATAAAATTTTTTTTCTTGTTTAAGCTTCTTTTTTTTCCCTCAGGCTTAACTATTATAGCAGAGCACAATTCATTATTTTTGAAGTTTGCGTTCTCATGCCTTTCTCTAATTTTACTTTAAGAAACCTAGGACATGTACCCCCTTTTTGTTTCTAAGGTTGAATGGGGGAAGATGGGTTGAATGTGAGCTCTTTGCTCTTAAATGATAGAACAGAGGTTCTCCAATGTAATGCAGAAACATGAGTGCTGAAGAGAATCTTCTGCCCTGAGCTATGCCTCAGATCCAGGCCATAAGGTTTCAGATGGCTTTCAGAAGACAGTAGCGGCAGGGCATTCTAATATTAATGTCAACCTTATAAAAAACACAAATGGATGTGGTGTTGAGGAGGGCAGTGAACCCCATTATTTCTGTGATGGGCTTCCAGGGAAGCCAAGACAGTTTTACGGTTCAAATGACAGATGTCATCCAAAAGTTGAGGACTTCACATCAATTGAAGTGTACATTTAAGAATAACCAAAACATGGCCAGGCCTGGTGGTTCACGCCTGTAATCCCACACTTTGGGAGGCCGAGACGGTTGGATCACCTGAGGTCAGGAGTTTGAGACCAGCCGGACCAGCATGGTGAAATCCTGTCTCTACTAAAAATACAAAATTAGCCGAGTGCGGTGGTGCATGCCTGTAATCCCAGCTACTCGGGAGTCTGAGGCAGGACAATCACTTGAACCCGGGAAGCCAAGGTTGCAGTGAGCCAAGATGCACCACTGCACTCCAGCCTGGGCAACAAGAGTGAAACTCTGTCTCAAAAAAAAAAAAAGAAAAGAAAAGCCAAAACATAAAACAGATGTCAACATCAAAATACTGAGTGTCTATTCTCAAAGTTAAAGTCAAACATGAAAATAAGTTGAACTAAAGCATGCATTCTTTTCTTGTTCAAATATTTTGTGGCTTTGTCAAATGGGAAGAGGTTAGGAACTCTAAGAAGTTGCCAGTGTTGTGGTGGGGTTGCCACCACCTGGAACTACACAGGAGTTTGCTGCTGGCTGTTTCATCCCAGCTGGGGAAACTGTGAAGTGAATGATTCACAAAAACTGTAGTTAATTAGTTAATTGATTTTTATATTTATCTGTGGAAGATGAGGACTCAGATGACTTCTGGATTTGCTACATCTAGACATGAAATTTTGTCTGAGATTCATTGTGTGTTTATATGGAAAGTCATGTTGCTCTTATTTTAAACATGATTACTAATGATAATATATTGATCATAATGGGAAATGCCCACTTCAATCTGATAAATGTGAATTCTACCCTCATTTTCTAGCACCACTCAAATGCCAAGTCTACCTGTGCCCTTCACCACACACGATTTCTACACCTCTCAGAAAATAACTTTTTTCTCATTAAAATAATCACGCATGTGCATTTAAAAACTTTAAAACAGTAAAAAGAGGGTGAACAAGAAAGTAGAAATTACCCCAAATCCTATGAAATACAGGTAACATTGTTTACCCCAGCCACCATTTTCCCCAGACACATGTCACGTGGTAGTGTGGGCTTATGCTTTTGTTCTATCCTCGATGAGAGCAGGAACTTCCTCTGTCTTGTTCATTGCCGCTTCCCACAATGCCTCAGTGAGTGCCTGGCACTCAGTAAGTACTCAAATATTTGTTTTTGAATTTACTATTTCACATTTCACATACTTCATTTTATGGTTAACATATTGTAGGTATCTTTTCAAGTCAGTAAATGTAAATCTGCTACATCATTTTAAAGTGGTATGAATTTTATTGAACATTGAATATTGAGCTTTGCTGTTTGTACTGCCCATGTAAGTGTGTGTTTTTCTTTTTAGAACATATCCTTAAGAGTAGAGTTATTTGGGCAAAGCCCACACACATTCAAAAATTTGATAAATATTGCCAAACTGTCCTCCAGAAAGTATCTAGGGATTTTCACTCTGATCAAGAGTTCAAAAGAGATCTCACTGCCCCACACCCTTCTCTGATTTAGATACTGCCATATCTTTGCCAATCTCCTGGCTAACAATATTATCTCAATGTTGGTTTTGTTTATATTAATATAATTATTGGTGACCTTGAACATTTTTTCACATACTTATTGGTTTTTGTTAGTCTAAATTTGTGTTCAGTTCCTGTTTCACTTTCTTAATTTTGAGCATGTAGCTGTGTCTCCTTTGGTCATTGATTAAACCAGCTACTGGTTTATCTGTTTTATTGAGCTTACAAATGATCAGTTATTGGAGTTGGCATGTCTCTATATTTTTTTCTGTTTTCTACTATATCAATTTCTATTTTACCTTTATTAATTCCTCCTTTCCACTCTCTTATTTTCATAATGTTTTCTCTCTCTTTCTCTTTTTTTTTCTTTTTTTTTTTTAAGACAGAGTCTCACTCTGTCACCCAAGCTGGAGTGTGCAGTGGCATGATCTAGGCTCACTGTAGTCACCGCCTCCTGGGTTCGAGCACTTCCCCTGCCTCAGCCTCCCGAGTAGCTGGGACTACAGGTGTGCACTACCATGCATGGGTAATGTTTGTTTTTTTTTTTTAGTAGAGATGGAGTTTCACCACGTTGGCCAGGATGGTCTCCATCTCCTGACCTCGTGATCCGCCCGCCTTGGCCTCCCAAAGTGCTGAGATTACAGGCTTTTTTCTCTGTTTCTGAGGGGCTGCTTATCTTACTATTTCTACACTTTCATTTTATTAATTAAATATGTGTGAGGACGAATTTTTACCTTATTAGTTTTGCTATAGTCTATTAAATTTGGGGTAAAATGTTCTCATTTTGTTTTTTATATGTTTTGAATTTGTGGTTTTGATGTTCTCTTTCACATTAGAGATGTTGTAAAGGCTTGTAAGAAATATTTTCATTTCTTGGTCAGGAGGTTTGTTGCTTGTAGTGTTTGTTCTTTTTTATATTTTGTCTTTTGTTGCATATGATTAAAAATGTGGCCTGTACCATTTTTGCTTTTTGGTATTTTTTAGAAGTAATTTTGAACTTGTTAAAAATGTTTTTTGAGTTCACAAATATGTGTTCTTTGTTGTAGAACATAAAGTAGATATATACCTAGTAGGGCAATTTTACTGATTATACTATTTCCACTCTGCCTTACTGACTTGTTTTCTGTTTCACCTGACAGAGGCTTGAGAGGTATATTAAAGTCACCCCTCCCGTTATGTTTCTTAGTGTTTCTTCTTATATTTCCAGCAAGTTTTCCTTTGTATATTTTGATGCCTTGGTGGTAATTTTTTGGCTCTCTTTTGATAGATGGTCTTTTGTGTTACCATTTCGGGATTCTCTGGAGTTAGAAAAGTATGCAGTGGTTATTGTTAGCATAGAGTCATCCTTGCTTATACATGAGGATACTGCAAACCAGAAAGTTCAGGTAACTGATACTAGAGCAAGGTCACATAGCAAGTGAGCGGCCAAGCCAGGAGTGCACATCCCTACAGCCCATGCCTTTAGCCTGCAGCCATCATTATCTTCTGGTATCTAATTCCATGAGAAATGTACCTGCTCTCTTTTCTGAAGTGACTCGTCTACTGTATATATGCACTTATGGAATTCTTTATTATTAAAGTACAGTAATTTTACTCAATTTTTTTTCTCAGCATTGGTTGATGTGCATTCATTTTTCCAGGACCTATGAGACTTTTCAGAGTGTAGACTCAGGTCAATATATTAAAGTATTACAATACATAGTAAACAGACAGAATATGCATATGTGTATATATATTGTATTTCCTTTCATATCTGTGATTCTTATTTACAATTTGTAAATTTATTTCTAGTCATATGCTATTGATATGGTTTGGCTGTGTCCCCACCCAAATCTCAAATTGTAGCTCCCATAATTCCTCCATGTTGTGGGAGGGGCCTGGTGCCAGGTAATTGACTCATGGGCGTGGGTCTTTCCCGTGCTGTTCTTGTGATAGTGAATAAGTCTCAGGAGATCTGATGGTTTTATAAAAGGTAGTCCCCCCTGCACATGCTCTCTTGCCTGCTGCCACCTAAGATGTGACTTTGTTCCTCCTTTGCCTTCTGCCATGATTCTGAGGCCTCCCCAGCCACGTGGAACTGTGAGCCCATTAAACCTTTTTCTTTATAAATTATCCAGTCTTGGGTATGTCTTTATCAGCAGCATGAAAACGGACTAATACAGTTATGTTTCCTGCATTTTTCAAATGTGCTTTTTTTTGTGGCAATAGTTGTGCTTCTTGCTTTCTTGCTTTGATGCAGTGTTACGTCCTATAAAAGCATTTCTTTTCTCCTCAGTTTTTTCTAAGTACTGCTAAATCCTTATTCATCATAACATGTTTTCTTACCACATTTTGGCCATTTATTTCATCCATGTGATTTAGAATTTATTTGTGAATTTAGTTGTCATTTTCAAAATTAAAATTAAAGGAAATGATCTCCACCTCTTTCTTTCCCTCTTCTGCCCAGCCCACCCTTTCTCACTGTTTACGCTATATTCTTTTCCTTTAGTGGGGCTTGGAGGGTTGACTAGGAGACAAAATGTTGATATCAGAAACATGCCAATTTGTCTTCTTTTGCTTTCCTCCTTTGCCTTTTATTTTTTTATTGTTCATTTTTAAAAAGGCAAGTAACTGGTCTTCTTATTTGCCAGAAAAAGGATGTTCACTTCAGATGTGTGAATTCTTCTCTTATAACATGAGATCCAGGAATGTTGATTGTCTCTCAGCTTCCCAGGGAAAAGCAGTCTCTGTCATTGGTAACTTGCACTCTTTGATTCATTTCTGGTTTTACTGCCACTCCTGCAACAGAATCCACCTCAGTGAAGACAGAGTGGATTCCATCTCAAAGGGTAGGTGTCTCCCAGATTTAAATTTTTTCCGTCTGTAGCATAAGCAGGCTCTTTAATGGAATTTGAGCTTTAGAGAAACGCTGTATCTACTAAGCATTTGATTTGGTGTGGTTACAGACATTTTTCTCTTTAAACCTCCTCTTTCACTGCCAGGCTTCAGGTGAAACACTTGCTGCAAGGGTATTATTACTTTCTTGGTTTCTACCACCTGCTAAACTATATTTTATCTCCTCCTATAGTTCCACCTCTGTAGCCTCAGAATATTGTTTACAGGATGCAGAAAGGTGGCTCCAGAAGGCACATTGAGGAACTTACTCTGGGACCTTCCCATAGCTCCAGTCCCAATCCCTGTCTAGTGTGAGACATCAGTGGGTATTTTTGAGAATTTCCTTATTTTCAATGATAAGTTTATTACTTATCATTTCTTGCAGAAGGAAACCCTGTTCTGATTTTTAGAATCTTCACTACATTTGGTCCCAATAGTTTCAGACCCAAATGATACATCTGGATATGTATGCCATACCATTGAGACCATTTTTGCTATTAGTGTGAATAATTTCTTTATTGTTTTTACTTCTTTTGGTTTAATTTTACTCAGCTTGGGAAGGGGGAGCTTCACAACTTCCTGAAATCCTGTACCTTTGCACACACCTTTCTTACAATCTTTCTCCCTCTCTATAACATTGAACTAGTTTAGCTTTTTAAGACGTTTATATTTACCTTCCTTTTATTTAGTTATGTGTACATTAGACTAGTGCTGTTCCAATTGTCTACGGTTAAGGACAAGTTGGTTTTTAAATTTTCCAATCTGTTGTAGACCCTTGTCTTTATGAAGTACACTAAGCATTGAATTTGCAGAAAGTAAAGTAAAAATAAGACATACAATGCAAACCTGAATTTTTGTTATTAGATTCAACAGATATAACATTACCTACTATTTGAGTTCCTAAATGCTTACTCTCAATTTCTCTTCTTAGTCATTGAAGATGGATCTCAAACAATATGCAACCAGGCTATGGTCCATGAAGCCCCCTTTAAGTAGCATTGCCATATGCCCCTCAAGGACAAGGGCAAGGTCTTGCTAACCCTGTGTGTCCCCCCGTGCCTGCCTAGCACTATGTCCCACAAATAGCACCTATTGAAAAATAACTGTTGACTATGGGTAAGACAATAATACCCTAAGTAGCAAGTGCCTCTTAAGGTGAAAACTCTTGAGTTTATTCTTGACCTTCACAACTTCCTTTTGCCTTGGGAAGACGCAGGTGCTAGAATCTGGATTTGCAGCCAAGGCCCAGAGAAGAGTGGGTCTACGCACATAAGGCCTTTTATCCATGCTGTTTTATTTGACCCAAGGCATTTTCCCTCATCTGCTGTTTCACGTCTCTATTGGGAGTAGAAAGCATAGTGTGAAAGACAAGGCAGGATATTAACCGGACCAGGGCCTGGGCCAGGTGTGAGCATTCTGTCTTCTGTCTGTCACTTTATTTATCATCCTTCTATGAGGATCTCTTGAGGACCCTCTGACTCCCAGTCACACAAACGTGGACTCTGCTTGAGAAGCATGTTACGATGAAACAATTGTTGGGTGTAATATGGTCCTGGAACTAGGAATCAAGCCTATATATTCCAGTTTATTCTCCTCCAGGGCCAATTTGAAGAGAGTGACTGAGGAAGTAGCCCCACTTAGGATGGTAGCTGGGCTGAGAGTCCAACATCAGCAGGGGGAAGTCACAATAATGAATAGGACTAAAAGAGGGGACTTCACTTACCCATCAAATGGAGTGCAGCTCTCGTACCAAGAGTCAGTGGTGTGCAGAGTACTGAACACCCACTGGGGATCCGCAGAGATGGATAAACCAGGAGCCCTGCTCTTGAATGATGGGGAGGAAAAGCCAGAGAAAGCTCATGATGAGGTAAGGCACATGTGTAAAGGGCATAGAAGACTAATACCTAAAGTGCTAGTGTAACAAGGATGGAGGAAGGAGTAACTTTTAAGGGCAAAAGGTCACTTTCCAGATTATTAAAATATATTTTTAAATTTTTTTTATCTCCATAGGTTTTTGGAGAGCAGGTGATATTTGGTTACATGAGTAATTTCTTTAGTGGTGATTTGTGAGATTTTGGTGTACCCATCACCCAAGCAGTAAACACTGAACCCAATTTGTAGTCTTTTATCCCTCTCCACCTCCTACCCTTCCCCTGAGTTCCCAAAGTCCTACTATAACCCTAAATTGTAGGCATATATGGAAAATAATTTATTTGTTGACCTCCCTATTTAATATCCTTCCTCTACCAACTCAGGTCGTGATCTAATTTTGCACGTATTTTTTTTCTCCTATTTCTCATGATTGTGTTTACAGTTTCTTTGTCTATGAGCTTGTCTAATGCTAACTTTTGATCAGAGGTGTTGTTAGTGTGTGTGAAATGCTTGGAAGAGTATCTGGCAGATGGCAGGCATTCTATCAATGGTTTTACCCTTGTTTTTGGCTTTCTGGACCCAGCTATCTGGGGAAAGGCTATCAATTACGATAAGTGCAAGACATCAAGTTGATGAGAGAGTGAACCCCTGAACAGGCAGGGGGAGGATTTGAGTCCAAGGATAAAAGGTGACAAAATTGTCCAGAAACAGTGCAGAAGAGCTAATTTCTTGGCAGTTACAGAAAATGTATTGTTGTGGGGTTTTTTTTCCTTTTAGATGGGAAAGGGGCTTTATCTCCTTAGAAGTTTCAGGTAGATCTTTTCAAAACCCCACAACCTGACATATTGTTTGATAAATATTTGTTGATTTAGTGGATGAGCCTGCAAAAGCTATTCTCATATATGCCAACATTATCCCTAGGGAGACATTGAGTCTGTTGGATCCAATGACCTTGGATAGCTTAGAATGATTTGGTGATCTGGCATTAGACTTAGGAATAGGTGTAACCGGTTTGAAGTCTTATAAAAGCACAAGTAGACTGGGAATCAGGGTAGCTCAAACTATTTGGTGTGAAGTTTAAGCTCTGTGTTTCATTTCATAGCTGGACATAAGCATTGCTATTTTCTCGACTAGTAGTTTTCAACTGGTGGCAATTTTGCTCCCCATGGAATATTTGGGGATGTCTGGAAACATTTTTGGTTGTCACCACTGGGGAGTGGGGATGCTACTGGCACCTAAAGGGTGAAAGCCAGGGAAGCTGCTAAATATCCTATAGGACAATGCCCAGGTCAATGCCCCGCTCCTCCCACTACAAAGCATTATCTGGCCCTAAACATCAATAATGTAAAGGTTGAGAAATTCTGTTCTAGACAGACTTTCTACTTTAAAGAGCAACCCAAGGGAAATTATTCTTAAAAGTTTTCCTCTGAAAGGGAACTTGACAATTAACAGCTCAAAGTCCCTTTAGACTCAATTCTCTATGTGGTTGGATAACCCGTGGGCCTTCTAAATGTATCCATATCACTGTGGTTTCAGATTGGCAGCCCCCCTCCCCCATATGCAAGGGAGGCTTGAGCCAAGTTCTTTATGGCCCCGCCCTAATACTGCTGTCTGGTTAAATATTGCCAAGCCTTGGACATCGTCACAAGTAACGTGCTTGAGAAGGATGCAATAATGAAGACAGTGATCTGATTGGGTCCTACCCTGGGTGATCTGTCAGTAAGGCAGACGGAGAGAGGTCTGTAGGACTTGTATGAAAAGTGTTTCAACTTCAAACAACCAATAAACAGTGCTCAGCGCCCCCTCTCTCTGCCTTCCGTGCTGCCTTTTGACATGCAATTACCACACAGGGATTCTACTGGACTACAGCTCAAGGCCATTGAGGTTTTGCTCTTGCCAACTTGCAGAGAATTCCCGGACTAGCAGACCAGGTGGACAAGGGCCTTTGGAGCTAGAAGGTGACTTTCATTAAAATGACTCAGCACTCTCCGCAACCATGCCTGAGATGTGTGCTTCAATTCTGTTCAGACTAAACCACTTCACAGTGCAGCTAGCAAAAAGAAGGCTTTTAACATTCACCTGTAGCTATTCTGAACAATAATAAAGATGTCACCAAGACTTATTTCAAACAGTTTACTGTGTGTCAGTTGCATAGAACTTAGATGATGCAAGATCACTCCCAGGAGGTATATTCTCCTCAGGTTCCACCCTGGATCTGCGGGAGGTGCAGAACCTTTGAGCAGGCACTGACCGGGCTTCCTCCATGTGGCAGGAATTTGCAGATACAGATCAGAAGGAGGAGGAAGCATATAAAGTGCAGAATGCACAGAAGCTGAATTCAGCTCAGCCTAGGACAGCAGGAGAAGATGAAGAAGAGGTACCCACAGATCCTAAGAGGAGGTTGGAGGATGCTGAGGGCAGAGAAACCTCCATGGTGATAACAGCACAAGAACAATTGAGATGAGAAAGGACCTTGCCATTGACAGTCATCATTTGCTCCTTTGCTCTGTTTGTCCATGTACGTTCTTGTGTGTTTATGCCTCTTTCCTGCTTCCCTTCCTCCTTCCCTTTTATGTCATTGTTTCATCTTTCTTCCTGTTGGCCACAGCTCCTTACCATAATCAGAGTTGTGTGCCCCAGCAGTGCTCAGCTACGAAACTGCTGTGACCTTAAACCCTGGGGAGCCAACCGTAGAGCCTAACCCTGCTAAGTCAGACCAGGGAAGGATCATTTCCAAAGAAAAAGCAAACCTTTTTATTCCTAATTTTTTCTCTTTGGGTGTCAAATGGAAACTGGGCAAGATAGAATTATTCAGTTTACCTCTACACTTTACCTTTAGAGTTGTAAAACAACAACTTCAATCCAGTGAAATAATTTATTAACTCAATGAGACAACTGCTCCATTTGGGAACTTTATAATCAGGTAGAGGAGAAAGACATGTACATTAATATTGCTGCACCACTCTTTGAAGCAGGCCTGATTATGTCCATTTAAAAAATAAGTTAGCTGAGACTAAGAGATTAGGGGTAAAAAAAAAAAAAGAACTAAATAGATATTGGCTCTGAACTATATGGAATAGAATATTTGATTACAAATAGAAACCTTTTTTTAAGATAAAAGTTTTAATATATTTATTTGAAGCTTTGAGGGTGATTGGCATAAAGAGAAATTTTTGATAATAATTAAGATGTAATTACAACCCCATTAGCCACATTTTTTTGCACGTAAAAGCTTAGCATATCTCATCCATCTCACTGCTTTAAAAACTATATCGTAGTCCATTGGGGAAAGGAGACAGGAGATAAGAGTCATAAAACAAAAGATCCAAAGATTTCAGTTGCTGTGGTGGATGAATGAAGTTCTTCCTGTGGAATTTTCCAATATAACCAAGCGATCTTGGGTCCCATAGCCAGTGTTTGCCCTTGAAAGTAGACTTGGAGCAGTTGGAAACATGTTACATGATCTCTATCAGCCATCTGTAAGTTTATTAATTACCCCTATTATTATTACCAACTGTGAGATTTGTAGAATGTTACTTTTTAAGACTTGTTTCCTTATTTGAAAGAAATATGGATTAAAATAATAATTATCTTAATAAATTATAGATTTATTATTATTGAAGTTTGCCTATTTATAGCTTGCTCAAGCCAAGAGAAATGCCTCTTCTCTCTCCCATATTTCCATGCAGTAGATTCTTTCATTTCTTTCAGAAGGTGACAGTCTTAAAATTCCAAGTTACATTTAGCTGTAGATTTGGAACTTTCCTCCTCTGCCTAAGCAAATTTAAATCAATTCCTATTGTTTAATAAATGCAATCATTCTGGCAATTGATATCGATACCTAGCCTTTCACATCTCTCCTTTTTACACTCACCTCTCCTGTCTCTTCTCTTCCCTCTTCCCTCCCCTCAACCCCACAAGTTTGCTGTGGTTTTCAAAATTTTTCAGATATAAAAATGTTTTATTGTTGTTTGTTTTGGTGGCATAGAATCCTTTTTTTTTTTTTTTCCCAGAGAAAACATTATGCAAAGGACTAATATATAAAACAGACTAAAGCTGACCTGCTGTCTTTAACATGGGGGATAGGTGTTTGCTCCCACTCCCTCCCCACTTTGATTATTTTACACTGTATTTCAGAGGAGCCATGAGGCGTTTTCAAAGGAACCTTAGGATTTCAGCAACTATATCTTAAGAACCACTAGTCCACATGAATGAGATAACAATGTTAGTTCTCCCATTCCCAGGAGGTGTGTAGAAACTGTCCTAGCTTAGATGGGGGGAGGCAGGGGTGGGAGGTGGGAAGACAGGGGAAAGAGCATACTTCCGTGTGATTCCCCCCAGGGCCCACAAGAAATGCATGAGATACGCACCCTGGCCTGGATCTGGCTGTATGGGGCTCTAAACATCTGTGAGGAACCAGAGCATGCAATTCAGTCACACATATGTCTCAAAATACATTGATACTTTGGTCTTTCAACATCACCTCAAAGGTTCAGCCATACAACCTGCCTAACCAAAAGCTAAGCACATTTTCCATCACCAGGCCTTGGTACTCACGGCTTCCCACTCCTGCACTAATGCCCATCCTTCTGTCTCTGCCTGGCTGTCTGACTCACTCAACCTCCAAGGCCTTCTCCATGAGCTTCTCCCCAGTTTCTGGAGCCAGAATTCTTCTTTGGTGTGTTTGTTCATTTGTGCCTCCCCAACATTCTTCTGTCTCCCTCACAGACAGGAGAAATGCCCACTCACGCTCACTAGATGGATGCCATGGTGATCACGTCCTGGGTCATCTACCACCCTATTACTGTCAGTAATTACATCACAAAGTACCCATCAGGGGCCAGACCCAAAGGAGGAGTCTTATAGACATTATCTTTGATTGTTGACCACTCCACATTGCTTCATTAGTTAGCAGTGTTGCCTGCTAACTCAGACCAGAGAAGGATCATTTCCAAAGAAAAAGCAAACCTTTTTATTCCTAATTTTTTTCTCTTTGAGTGTCAAATGGAAACTGGGCAAGACAGAATTATTCAGTTTACCTCTACAACACTCCTATTTTTCATCCGATTCTGAGCTTCAGTGAGAGTCTGTAACAAAAGTATCTCTCAGTGAGACAATTTTTATCTTGGTTCTCAGTGATTATAACGAACTATTGAGCAACTGTTTTTTTCCTGGAAAGTCAAGTTATCAGTTTTAGGTGGCTTTTATCTATTCATAATCCAACTTATTTGTAAAAACCCAATACTTCCTGTGCAAATACTTTACTTAGGCTAGTTCATCACCCCTTGCCTGATTACAGAACTTTTTTTTTTTTTTTTTTTTTTTTTTTTTTGAGACGGAATCTCGCTCTGTCGCCCAGACTGGAGTGCAGTGGCGCAATCTCGGCTCACTGCAAGCTCCGCGTCCCAGGTTCACGCCATTCTCCTGCCTCAGCCTCCCGAGTAGCTGGGACTACAGACAACCACTACTACGCCTGGCTAAATTTTTGTATTTTTAGTAGAGAAGGGGTTTCACTGTATTAGCCAGGATGGTCTCGATCAGAACTATTTTTTTAATCAAGGGCAGTACCCATCAGTTGGGCACAGTGGCTTATGCCTGTAATCCCAGCACTTTGGTAGACTGAGGTGGGTGGATCACGAGGTCAAGAGATCGAGACCATCCTGGCCAATATGATGAGACCCTGTCTCTACTAAAAATACAAAAATTAGCTGGGCATGGTGTCACGCACCTGTATTCCCTGTTTCTTGAGAGGCTGAGGCAAGAGAATTGCTTGAACTCAGGAGGCAGAGGTTGCAGTGAGCCAAGATCTCACCACTGCACCCCAGCCTGGAGACAGAGTAAGATTCCATCTCAAAAAAAAAAAAAAGAAACTATTACAGTGGGACAAATTATATCTACAAATATTTATTGAGCACTATACCACATCCAGTGCTGAGTATGAAGACAAACATAAAGATAAATACTATGTTCTAATGAAGGAGACAGAGCCCTTGTCCTCAAGTAGCTGATCAAGTACAAGGCAAGAAATGCTGGCACATGACTAACTGGAAACTTTCGTTTGTTGTTTATATTCAGTTTTGTGTTGGGAATTTATGGCATCTTACAAAGAAACATACAACACAGAAAAAGCTAAAGACTTAGAAGTGAGGAAGAAAGATTAGGCAAAGGGAAAACAAGGTCAACCAGAGCTAATATTGAGGCCAGTTCACAAAATACATGCCCTGGAAACTGCTGGAAAGCAAGGACCATCTCTGTTTTGTGCACAGCTATCCCCAGTGGATGGCACAGTGCCTGCCACACTCAATAAACAACAGATGAAATGAGTGCTTCTTCCATTGTAGACCATGTAGCAACTCTATTCATGACAGCAAAACCACATTTGGTGAATCCAAAATTTAAGGCCACCTTCTCTGGACCCAGACTACATTGAAAAGTTGGAAGCTGGAGACCTTACTGCCATATCTTTCAATTTGGGATGGATGTATCTTGTTTGAAAAAAGAGGATGGGAGAATATGTGTTGCAGTCTTGGTTGCACTAGTCTAGTGGCTATTATTTTTCAAACGTATTTCTCTTTAATTTCATCATTATTACCTTTTGACAGGTAGGGTTTTTCTCCCCATGTTTATGTTTTTCTTATTTCCAACTGAACGTACTTAGAAAGCAGGAACCAGATAATCTTCATCTTTGCAACTTATTCTTGCTTCTTGAGCATGTAGCACAATACCTTGAACATGGTGGGCACTAAATAATTACTTTTTAACTGTTTACTCTTGTGGGCATCGACAAGTGCTAACTCAGTTTGAGTCAGGAATATGTTGTGCAAATGATGATGGTGAGCTGCAAAGCCTCATTTGTATATTGACAGCTAGTAGGGTTCAAAAAGCCATTCTGTGGCAATCATTAAAAAGTCAGGAAACAACAGTGCTGGAGAGGATGTGGATAGGAACACTTTTACACTGTTGGTGGGATGTAAGCTAGTTCAACCATTATGGAAAACAGTATGGCGATTCCTCAAGGATCTAGAACTAGATTTATGACCCAGCCATCCCATTATGGGTATATACCCAAAGGATTATAAACTATGTGCTATAAAGACACATGCACACGTTCAGCACTATTCACAATAGCAAAGACTTGGAATCAACCCAAATGTCCATCAGTGACAGATTGGATTAAGAAAATGTGGCATATACACCATGGAATACTATGCAGCCATAAAAAAGGATGAGTTTGAGTCCTTTGTAGGGATTGGATGCAGCTGGAATCCATCATTCTTAGCAAACTATCACAAGAGAAAACCAAACACCGCATTTCTCACTTAGGTGGGAACTGAACAATGAGATCACTCGGACTCAGGAAGGGGAACATCACACACCGGGGCCTATCATGGGGAGGGGGGAGGGGGGAGGGATTGCATTGGGAGTTATACCTGATGTAAATGACGAGTTGATGGGTGCAGCACAGCAACATGGCACAAGTATACATATGTAACAAACCTGCATGTTATGCACATGTACCCTACAACTTAAAGTATAATAATAATAAATAAATAAATAAATAAATAAATAAATAAATAAATAAATAAAAAAGCCATTCTGTGAAAAGATATATCAATGTGCACGTGGGGGTCTGATGATTTTACCAGCCAGAGTGCATTCTTTGGTAACCTGATTCTAGACTTTAGTGATCTGGAAGTAGGAAAGGGGAATGTGGCACACAAGGCAGGTCACTGAAAGGGGCTGTGGCACACAAGGCAAGCACTAAGTGGTGTGAGATGTTGGATGCAGTGTGTGATGAAGAGAGGGGAGAATACGTAAGAAGCTTTTAAGCAGTTATTATTGAAAAATACATAAATAAAGCAAAGGAATTTTAAAAAGTAATAGCATGGATTACAAATTGGATCTTTTAAACAGTGTTCTCTAAGAGAGAAGACTAACGGTGGATATATGTTTTAAAACTATTAACCTTGCTGCCTGTCCTGTTTGTTTAATGAGAAACTGCACTAGTACTAGATTGTATGTGACTAGGGAATTATTCTGGTTACAACAAGAAACATATTTTTACTTCAAAACACACACTCTTTGTTATACCAGTCATAATTACTCACGTAGTGAATTAGGAAATTATACAACCAGGGAAAAGTAGAGCAAAACTCTTTATGCATTACTTCAATTTAAAAAACAAAAAAGTAATTTCAAAGCCTAAAAACCAATAAATGTCATGAGTCAACTCAAAGAGCAATGAGACCCTGTTTTCACCTAACAAATTAGTAAATATTTTGGAAAATACTGACATATATTAAGTGAATTCCTTACAAGTTTTTAATGTCTGATATGGTTTGGCTGTGTCCCTACCCAAATCTCATCTTGAATTGTAGCTCCCATAATTCCCACATGTTGCAGGAGGGACCCAGTGGAAGATAATTGAATCATGGAGGTGGTTTCCCCCATACTGTTCAGGTGGTAGTAAGTCTCACGAGATCTGATGGTTTTACAAGGGGAAACCCTTTTGCTTGGTCCTAATTTTCTCTCTTGCCTGCTGCCATGTAAGATGTGCCTTTTGCCTTCCACCGTGATTGTGAGGCCTCCCCAGCCACATGGAACTGTGAGTCCATTAAACCTCTTTTTCTTTATAAATTACTCAGTCTTGGGTATGTCTTTGTCAGCAGTGTGAAAACAGACTAATACAATGCCCAGCCCAAAAAAGAAAATTAAAATTCCATATATTACTGGCAGGATTACTAATTGAATAAAAATTTATGGAAAAAATCTGATAATGTATATTAAGCTACTTAAAACTATTTGTACCCTTTGGTGGAATAAGTATCCTAAAGCAGTAATCAAAAATTGAAACAGAATATGAAGTATTATATAGCCATTAAGAATCAGGTTTTAATGAATATATAAATATTCATATATATGTATGTATATGTGTATCTACATATTATATGACTTCAATTCTGTAGAAATATGCATACTCATACAACAACATGCCTGAAAGGAGATGCTCTAAATGTCAGGTTTTATTGGACTGTTAGAATTATGGGTGAATTTTTTCCTGCTTTTAAAAACAAAATTTGTATGGGTGGGTATGGCTTTAATAATATAACACAAATAAACATTTTTTGGAAAAAAAAAAAAAAACTAGTTCATAACCTAAGCCAGTCTCATTTACTTTGCCTAACAAAGGATTCTGTTAAATTTTCTAAAAACAAAAACAAAAACAAAACCCCTTGACATGCAGACCTATCAAAGAGATTTGTCGCTGTCTCTTCAAAGGAGGAAATTCTGTTTCAAATTCATCCTTATCTCAAAGCAGCTAATCTGATTTTATCAGTCATCAGCAAAGCCCTTAGCTTACATAATTTATGAATTTCTAGGCTCCATCCCTACAGGGCAAGACTCAGTATTTAATGGAAACGATTACACTGTTAGATTTCTAGAGCTCCTCTAACATGTTGGCTTGGAGAAGCCTCCAGTCTGAAGTATTGAGTGGTCATCTAGAGCGTATCTGTTTGGTCTAACAGCACTAGAGAGAAATGCAGAGGTGAAAACAAGATGAGGAAGTTAGGGTGCACACATGTTAGCCCTGGGATAGGACGCCTAGAGAAATGACCCCAGGACACAGGTGGCAAAAGTAGGTGCAAAGATGATTCTACAATGAACTTCTAGGGATTGATGTTTTCATGAAAAATTATCTAATTGTCAGAAGCAGAGGGACCTCTCCTGGCTGCAAGACATTCCCAGACTAGCCTCCTTTTCCTGGGCATCTGCTGTCTGAAAAAGCTTTGTGTATCTGTTTTGCATTAACAGTGTAACTCATCTTCAGCCTTATCCAAAATTGGACCTGGACTTGCTCTTCTGCACCTCTTCACTTTGCTTTCCTTCTGTTGCCGGTGTTAGAACAGAATTTAATTTGTTCATCCTTAAAGGCTTTTCCATTACTAGATTTCTCAGGAAGTTCTGACACTGGTATTTATTCCCCTGACAAGTAGGCTTTGAGGATGAATCGCATGTGACTTGTCAGGTGCATTGAAAACAAATCTCCTGGCAATAAGTGAGTTGCTATGAATGGTGTTCCAGCTCTGTTTCAGGAGGTAGTATGATTCTGGGACAAGTAGTGCAATTGTGGAACCATTTTATTTTTAGAAATATCATTCTCAGTCTCATGTCTGTTGGCAAAAGTAATAACAGTGAACACACTGCAAGGATGCCTTTGGAAGTAGAGTGGCTGCAGGTATTCAGGTAATGGTCTGTAGTAAGAGAGATTGTGGGATGCTGGGATAAAATGTCTTTCTCCAGAGATGACAGAAAGGAAAAGGATTCCATAGTCATCTCTTGGGTTCATCTGCAGTCTGCTTTTTGCCCTTTCACAAGAAAGCATAAAAGTAAAGAGGGTGAAGTCCAATGTTCCATGCCTTTTGTCTAGCTGACAGATGCAGAGAAGGCAGGCCACAACCTCCTGAGCAGCCTACCTCTGACATTCTTCCCAGAAGTCATGCTGTATGCAGAACAACCTGAATACAGATCCTGAGAATATAGATCTTTTGGTTACAGAAATTCTCAAATTTCGGGCATCTTACAGGTGTTCCCCCAAATTGACGGTCCATTCAGACTTCCCTTTGTCTTGGTCACTGGTGATGCGTTATCCTCCATCAGCCATGTTCCTGCTCTAGCTGTAGACACTTGGCAGTGCTGATGTTGTTCTCACCCCCACTCACTACAGCTTCATCCAGGGAGACCAGGCCAGGTGCATATGTTGTCAACTTATAGCATGTCCCATCCATTCCTTCATTCATTTGTTTAGGGTAGGAATGAAAGGATAGGTGATGTCAACTTATTCCTCTCTTTCTTCTCCTTCTCCTCCTCCTTCTCCTTCCCCTCCTCCCTCCTTCTTCTCTCTCCTCATCCTCCTTGTTCTACTCCTCCTTCTTCTTCCTCTTTACTTTACCTGTGCCATGGATTTAGGTCAGGTAAATATGTGATTTGGGTTCCCCAGTAAGCTAAGCTTCCTATCAGTGTTACTAAAACATACCCCATTACTATGGCCATCACTCCTAGTAAGTAGCATTCCTCAGCTTACATACCAGTGCAGAATCTTTCTCTAGCTTTAGTGTGTACCCAGGTCAATGCTTGTTAAAAAGGATCTCAATCAGGGTGCAGGGATCTCACTTTTAATAAAGTTCCCAGGTGATTCTTCTGCAGGTCGTCTCTTTGATTAGCTAGATGAAACATGATGCTGTACACGACCCATTTTATGGCTAGATGGGGTCAAAAAGCACCCAGTTCATGATAGGCAGTTCAGGTCACTTGGTGACTTGATGGCCCATAGTCAAACATTCAGTTTCCACAAAAGCCCAGTAACAGGACAAGAGCTGTCTCTCAAAGGGAGAGTAGTTATCTGCAGAAGATGGCAGGGCCTTTCTCCAAAATCCTTGAGGCCTCCACTGTGATTCACCTATGGGAGCCTGCCAAAGGCTCGAAACAGCATTCCTATCTGCCACTGATACCTCAAGCACCATTGGATCTGCTGGGTCATATGGCCCAAGTAGCAGAGCAGCTTGCACAGCAGCCTGAACTTGTTGCAGAGCCTTCTCCTGTTCTGGACCACACTCAAAACTGGCAGCCTTTCAGGTCACTCAGTAAATGGGCCACAGTAACACATCCAAATGAGGAATGTGTTGCCTTCAAAATCCAAATAGGCCCACCAGGCATTGTCCCTCTTTCTTGGTTGTAGGAGGAGCCAAATGCAGCAACTTATCCTTTACCTTAGAGGGACTATCTCAACAGGCCCCACACCACTGGACCCCTAGAAATTATACTGAGGTAGAAGCTCCCTGAATTTTAGTTGGACTTATTTCCCATCCTCTGGCATGCAAATGTCTCACCAATAAATCCAGTGTGTTTGCTACTTCTTGCTCACTGAATCCAATCAGCATAATGTCATCAACGTAATGGGCCAGTGTGATATCTTATGGAAGTGAAAAAGTAATCAAGGTCTCTCTGAATAAGATTATGACACAAAGTTGGAGAGTTGATATACCCCTGAGGTAGGACAGTAAAGGTATGTTGCTGGCCTTGCCAGCTGAAGGCAAATTGCTTCTGGTGGGCCTTATGGACAGGAATGAAGAAAAAGACATTCGTCAAGTCAATGACTGCATAGTAGGTACCAGGAGATGTGTTAATTTGCTCAAGCAATGAAACCACATCTGGTATAGCAGCTGCAATTGGAGTCACCACTTGGTTAAGTTTATGATAATCCACTGCCATTCTCCAAGATTCATCTGTCTTTGCACAAGCCAAATAGGAGAGTTGAATCGGGATGTGGTGGGAATCACCACCCCTGCATCTTTCAAGTCCTTGATGGTGGCACTAGTCTCTGCAATCCCTCCAGGGATGTGATATTGTTTTCAATTTACTATTTTTCTAGGTAGAGTCAGCTCTAATGTCTTCCATTTGGCCTTTCCTACTATCATAGCCATCACCCTGCCAATCAGGGAGCCAATGTGAGGTTCTGCCAGCTGCTAAGTATGTCTATACCAATTATCCATTCTGGCACTGAGGAAATGACCACAGGATGAGTCCAGGGACCCACTGTAAGTCAGATCTGAGCTAAAACTCCATTAATTACCTGACCCCCATAAGTCCCTACTTTAACTGGAGGACCACAATGACATTTTGGGTCCCCTACAATCAACGTCAGCTCAGAGCCAGTGTCCAATAGTCCCTGAAATGTCAGATCATTTCCCTTTCCTCAATGCACAGTTACCCTGGTAAATGGCTGGAGGTCTTCTTGGGGGAAGGATGGGGGAAAGATTCACTGCATAAATTGTCAGTAATGTAGTGGGGTCCTTCCTCAAGGGTATCTGGCCTCCTCTTCATTCAAGGGGTTCTGGGTCTGTAAACTGGCTCAAGTCTGGAAATTGATTGAGGGGCTGTGATTCTCTGTTTTTATAATTCAAATTAGTCTGTTGTCCATTCGACCTAGAAGTTTTCTGTTTGTATAGTTTAAGTAGGAATGCCGTAGGCTTCTATCGATTTCACTTCTAGAAACACCATGATTAATTAGCCAATGCCAAAGCTCTACACAAGTCAGACTATTCTGATTGCCACTTTGCCTCTGCTGTCCATTATAGTAGCTACGCCCACCTTGCCTTTGATGGTTGAATGATGCCACTTGGCCCCTGCCACCTTAGGATCCAATTATTCCCATTGTATTTAAATTGTGTAGTTGAGTGACTGCAGTTCACACCATTAGATCTGACATTTCTCTACAGGAGAAGAGCAATTACAGGGCCCTTCAAAGATGTGGGTGCTGCCCTCACAAATCTATTTAACAAGACATTGGTCAAGGGTATATCTTCTGGACCCTCCCAGCTGGGCTGAGTATGTCTAACGTGACTAAGCCACTCCATCATCCCAATCTCCCTAAGCCTTTTGATCCCTTCCTCTACATTAAACCAAGGGAGATAAGGCATTTCCAGCTTGCTCATAGTGGGCCATCTTTTAATCCATATTTCAGCTAACCAAGCAAATAAACTATTAGAACATTTTTTAACTCCCTGAGCTGCAACATTAAATGCAGAGTACTGACTTAGTAGGCACAAATCAGTAAATTCAGCCTGATCCAACTCAATGTTCCTTCCACCATTGTCCCATACCCTTAATACCCATTCCCATGGCTGTTCTCAAGATTGCTATTTGTATAAATTAGAAAACTCAAACAGTTATTTTCAAGTGTAGTGCACCTCCTCATGGGTCACACTATCAACCTCACCTCCAGGGGCCCGCCGGGACTTTAGTTCTAGTTATAGGTCTAGAAGCAAATGGGGGTGTTAGAGGTAGCTTCTGAGGAGAATCAACATTATCTTGCCTGGCAAGTGCCTCAGGGGAGGCCATCACTGTTGCCTCAGGCAGCACAGGGTTTATCTTCTCAGACAAAGGTAGAAAGGCTGATGGCACCATGGGTCAGGGAAGGGATGTTGCCACTACTGGGGATTGGGAAGCTGTTCCTTCTGGCAAAAAAGGTTCATCAGAATTTACAAACTCAGTGTCCCCAGCTTCTTCAGGGTCCTCCCACACATCCCCAGTCCAAGTTTCAGGGTCCCATTCTTTTCCAATCAATGCCCTCACTTTAGCAGTAGACACCTGGCAAGACTGTGCATGCATCTTTCATTGCAGATCAGCCACTTGCATGATAAGAGCTTGTGTCTGTTTTTCCACAATTTCAGCTCTTTCTTTACAGGAGACAAGACTCTCACTCAGGGGCAGTCTTAGCAGATTTGAGACTCAGTATCTGCTTATAAAGCTGAGAGACAGAATCCCTGAGTTTATCATTTTCTTTCATCACTTTATCCACCAAACTTAGGAGCAACCAAACAGCTTCATTATGTTCCTTGGTTCTCCAGATATGGTCAAAGGTAGCATAGAGTCATTAAACTCCTTGCCTTTCACAACAGGTGAATCAGGAGTGTCAAATGCATTTATTTTGCATAACTCTCTAAACAGCTCATGCCAAAGTCTATCAGTGTTTTCTATACTATTAGAAGTAGAGTCCTTAGCATTTTTGTGTCTGATCATATTAAGCAGCGAACTCCAGAAACCCCAAAATCAATTAAAAACCCTATGCTTAATATTCTGTTCCTCTAGAACCACTCCTGGTACCAAAATCTACATTAGTCAGAGTTCTCTTAGAGGTACAGAACTAATAGATAGATAGATAGATAGATAGATAGATAGATAGATAGATAGATAGATAGAAAGAATGTATTATATATATAAAATATATATATGAAGGGGAGTTTATTAAGTATTAACTTACACAATCACAAGGCCCCACAATAGGTTGTCTGCAGGCTGAGGAGCAAGGAGAGCCAGTCCGAGTCCCCAAACTGAAGAACTTGGAGTCCAGTGTTCAAGGGCAGGAAGCATCCAGCATAGGAGAAAGATGTAGGCTGGTAGGCTAGACCCATCTCCCTTTTCACATTTTTCTGCCTGCTTTATGATTGTGAGAAGCCAATTAGATTGTGCCCAGCAGATTAAGGGTGGATCTGCCTTCCCAGCCCACAGACTCAAATGTTAATCTCTTTTGGCAACACCCTCGCAGACACACCCAGGATTAATATTGCATCCTTCATTCCAATCAAGTTGATGCTCAGTATTAATCATCACAGACGCGATGGTTACAAAAGGTAGTTTTTAAATCAAAGAACAAGCGATCTGTTTTCCACTATTCTGACTATTTTATTCCAAGAGCATTTCTCCCATTCATGTCTTGGGTGCCTTTGTTCTACTCATCTCTCAGGGATATTGCCATGCACCTTAGCCCCCAGGAATAACTCGTTACATAAATGATCAGAATCAGGGTGCAGGGATCTCACTTTTTACAAAGTTCCCAGGCGATTCTGCCACAGGCCATCTCTTTGGTTCACTATATGAAACATTGGCACAATGGTTAGAAAAGTAATTTTTAAATCAAAGAACAAGGGATCCATTTTCCACTATTCTGACTATTTTATTCCTGCTCATGTCTTGGGTTCCTTTGTTCTTCTTATCTCACAGGGACACTTTTCTGCAGTCGCCGGCACCTCAGCCCCCAGGAATAACTCATTACGTTTCTTCCCATTTGCACATGGGTATTTCTTAACATAGACAGTGCCCTGCATTTTCTTTCTATTATACCATAGAACTTGAGATTTCTTGCATTAAATGTGAGAAAACTAGGATCAGAGAGTTCTGACTTCAAAACTCAGCTCTTCTACTTTCTATCCATGTGACTTAGGCAAGTTAACCTCTTTCAGTCTTGTCTGTAAAATGGGAATTAGTAACATTATTTACCTTCTAGGGTTGGAAGGAACTATAAAAGCTAGTGTATGCTAATATAGGTTAAATGAATGAAAACTTAGCTCAGTGAAGAAGCCAATATAATTTTTTTATTAGAGACAGTTTTGCTCTGTCACCCAGGCTGGAGTGCAGTGGCACAATTATAGCTCATTGCAGCCTTAAACTCCTGGTCTCAAGTGATCCTTCCACCTCAGCCTCCCTAGTAGCTAGGACTACAGGTGTGTGCCACCATGCCTGGGTAATTTATTTTTATTTATTTATTTTTTGTAGAGTTGGTATCTTGCTGTGTTGACCAGGCCGGTCTTGAACTCCTGCACTTAAGCGAGCTCTGCCTTGGCCTCCCAAAATGCTGAGATTACAGGTGTGAGCCACTGTGCCAGGCCAATGTGTTAATAAATTATCTTCAATATTCTTGCTTAATTCTACTGGTGTTTTCTTTAACTATTATCATCCTCATGATTGTTTTCGAATCACCCATTAGGGGAATTTTTTCATTTTCTTCCCAGACTTGTCTTTAGCCTGCATTAACATTTCCTCTTTGCCTTAATGCCTCCCTTTGGATCATTGTAAGCTGTTTTCATCTTCTCTTATAGCTTTCCCTTTAAGCTATTTTGCTAGTATTTTGCTGTTTCTTTTCCAATCCAGAACATCCCACTTCTTGCTACAGGTGCTGGAAAGAGAACAGGAACCTTTAATAAGCAAGTGGCTGGCGTGTACAGTGTACATGCTATCCTTTCAACGAAAAGGCACTCAGCTAGGACCTCCTAATAGGAAGGCAAATCAGCACATTTCTAGGAGAAAAAGGAATAGGAATAGTTCTCCCTAAATTCTAGTTGCACTTTCTCTCTCCCAGGTTCATATATGTTGACTGCCACTTTCTTTTTTGTTATCCTGTGCTTAGGTAATTTTTTTCCCCTTTTATCACTGTTACCTTCTCTATTGATTTAAATTAAGCTTGGTTTGTATTTCTTTGAAAAGAAAACACAACCTTGCTGGGTTGGGAGGTTTTTCTAAGGCCTCTGTGCTCTAGTAAAACCCTACGTATGTAGGTCCTGCAAATCAACATTATTTTTGCTGTAAAAACACCACGTGCATGTTCTGAGACATGGGCCCTCTGTGTAAGATCCCTTCACACATGCAAACACAGCTGACATTTCAACACTTCCATAGGGTGAGAGCAAAAGGATCCTGGTTCAGAAAGGTCAAGGCTGTCCTACGGGGCAGGGGGCATGGCTTCCTTTGACCTTCATCTCTAGCATGAGCAATACACTGGCAAGTGTTCCAATTTTATACTTTCTCATACAAAGCTTGTTTCCAAAGATGTACCTCGAATTTGAATTCCCTCAATGGAACAATGTTTAGTTTTCTATTTTTATGTAGTGATATTACTACAAACTTTGTGGCTTAAAACAACAAAACAATATACATTTATTATCTCACAATTTCGGTGGGTCAGGAGTTCAATCATGGCTTAACTGGGTCCTCTGCTTAGAGTCTCACACGATGTCAATCAAAGCTTTGGCTGGGGTTGTAGTCTCACTTGAGGCTTGAATGGATAAGGGTTTATTTCTAAGCTCACTTAGGTTGTTGGCAGAATTCAGTTTCTTGCAACTAGGATGAGGGCTTCTTTCTGGCTGTCATCAGATCCTACAGGCTGCCTCATAGTTCTGTGCTGTGTGGGGTTCCCCAGCATGGTTTCTTGACTCCTCAAAGTTAGCAAAGATGGGAGAGAGGAAGGGGGAGGGAGAGAAAAAGAGAGAGAATGCATGTGCAATACAGGTGCTGCAATCTAATGTAACATAATCACATAATCATGTACACGTAATGACTTACATCTTGCCATCATTACCACATTCTATAGGTTAGAAGCAAGTCATGAATCCTTCCTTCCCACAGTCAAGGATAAGGAATCATACGGGGCATGAACACCAGGAGGCAAAGATTGTGGGGCTGCTACCATAAGAATCTATCTGCCACAAAAATGTACATGTACTTTCTTCCTTAATTTCTTCCTTTTTTTGTTTTGTTTTGTTTTTGGAACAGAGTCTTGGTCTGTTACATAACCCGGAGTGCAGTGGCACGATTGTAGCTCACTGCAGCCTGGAACCCCTGGGCTGAAATGATCCTCCCACTTCAGCCTCCCTAGTAGCTAGGACTACAGGTGTGCACCACCATGCCCTGCTATGTTTAATTTCTTTCTTTTTGAGACAGAGTCTCACAATGTTGCACCGGCTTGTCTCAAACTTCTGGCCTCAAGCGCTCCTCCTACCTCAGCCTCTCAAAGTCCTGGGATCACTGGAATGAGTCTTACTATTTTTTATTTTAAAAGATGGAGAAAAAGTTCACCATGAACTTGACCTTTCCTAGAGGTGGCCCAATGATTTTGATGAAATATTAGGTCTTATTGACTTCTTTTCCCTGTTAATATGCAGCACAAAAACCTTCTTCTCAGATTCTGACTTACTTAATTCTCAAGGAACTGATTAGAATAACATCTCAAGATGTTATTTCTATTCCATGTATCCAAGGTCATTTTAGAATGATTGAGTTTCAGACCTAGAGTTATTTCCTAAGGAAGGGAATTTTAAGTGACCGTAAGGAAGGGTTTCTAGGTGAGTTCCCAAAAGTGTATACCAATGAGATCATTAGTTCATCCATTATCATAGCATTTCTGCTTTCTCTGGATTTTGCACATTCATGAGTGACTTAATACTCAATTTTTTCCATAGAATCACTCAATAAGCAATACTCAGCATATATTAGGAGTATAGCATTCTGTTGAGTGTGTTGCAGCTGTCTCAAACAGTAGAATGCATACTTGCTGCCTTTACAGAATTTATATGAATTTCATGAGATGCAACATCAACGGCAGATGGGGACCATGAAGCAGAATAGCTCTGGAGTCAGACTACCTACGTTAAAAATGCTTTTACTGCTTGCCTGCTGCATAATCTGTTATATAACCTTGGGCAAGTTACCTAAGCTCACCTAGTCTCAGTTTCTCTTTAAAGTGGGGACATTTATAATATCTACACCCTGGGTTGCCATAAGGATTCCATGAGATGATCCATGTCAAGTGCTTAGCAGAATGTTCAGCAATACTGCCATGTGACAAAGCTGCAGGGACCCTCATTCACATCAGTACAGGACAAGTGGCATCCCCGGGGGTTGTCAGTTGGGCAGCCCTGAGCCGGTGCTTAATAAACATTCTTGCCTGCGTCTACGGTTAAAATTATTACATGTGAAATAGCAAACACAAATATTTAACAGGTCATGGTATGATCAATTTCTATCTGAACTATGTACAATTATTGTCACAGCTTTTTTTTTTTTTTTTCCTGGTCACTTGAATCTATGAGCTCCTCTCTGCATTCTAGTCTTCGTGCTCCCTACTTCTGTATTACACCACCTATGCCCATGTCTGTCCTCATGCCTGGCTCTTTCTCATCCTTCGGTCTCTGCTCAAATGACCCTTTCTTAGAAAGCCTGCTCTAACCATGTTATCTAAAGTCATTCTCCCGGCAATTCACCACTTTCTAACACATCACTCTAGTTTATGTTCTTCATTGCACTAATTTTCATTTAGCTTATATTTCTAACTTTTGTTTTCTGCTTCCCTAAAGAGAATGCATGCCACACAAAGGAAAGCGGGGATTTTGTCTGTCTTGAACATGCAGTATTTTCATCTCTTAGCATGAGGTCTGGAACATAATAAGCACTCCAAAAAGACATGAGTGAGGGAAGGAGTGAGTGGAGATCCATTTGGGTTGTGTCTTCAGGGACAGCCCTGTGGAGAAGGTGGGTTTTTTCCTCAAAAAAAAAGGAAGAAGGACATAAGCTGTATGGTAACAGAAGAGGGGAGGCTTTTAGAAAACAAGGTTTGACCATTTTCTTGAATATCAGGCTCTACAGCAGAAGGAAGTTTGAGAATTTAACTTATACTGTCTAAGGTGTATGTCTGCATTACAGATTAAAAGACAATAATGCCTGGCTTACAGGGATTCTGTGATAAATAATAAGATAGTTGAAAGTCTTTTGTCAACTATGTAAATCACCTTAAGATATGAGTAGTTATTTCCATGCTTAGAGGCTAGAGGGTATAAGGTTTATTCATTTAAAAGAGAGATCTATATAAAGAAATAAATATTTTAAATTACATAACATAGCAATTCAATTCATTCTGTTTGTAAAACGTTCAAATATTCTAGACAAAGTTAAAGTTCTCTTGATGACCATCTCTAGTCCTAGAACTTCGGCAGAGGTAAACATTGTGGTCAATGAGCTGTATAAGTTTTTTTACATTTAAAAATCTGTGCATTTATTTCCAGATTACCATAAAAGTACTTTAATAATATTTCTAAAATCTGCACTAAAAAGTAAGCCCTATTAGTCCCTGGATATGTTTTTCTATGCTTTCCATGATCAAAATCTGAGTTAATTTAATTAATTAGCTCTTTGGATATTTCTTATTTCTTTCTGCTAAGATAGCATATTTTGTCCTTTAATAAAATACTAATTTAAGAATTCTTATAAACTTCTGGGGTTATATCATAAGGAAATAATTACCAAAATAGCAACAATTTATGTACAAAGATATGTATCACAGCATTGTTTATGATGTTGAATGATTGAAGCAATGCACCTGTCCAGCAAAGAAATTTATCTTTAAATAATCACACAACCACAAAACTGGAATATTATAAAGACATCAAAACTGGTATCTACAAAATGTGTTTTAATGCATAGGAATATGTTAATGTGTTAATAATATAATGTCAAATAGTAAAAGGAGCCTACAAAACTTAAATGCTGTGAGCTCATCAAAGTGTGTTTAGCTAGAAAGAAAATAAGACTAGAAGATCATATGTGTGAGTACTAACAGTGGTTATGTCTCGGTGGTAGATTACAAATGATTTTTGTTTTCATCTTTATACTTTATTTTCCAAATATTTCTAATAAACATGCAATAGATTTGCATTTTAGTTTAATTTTTTTAAAATCAAAGTAATAGACATAGATAGTTTAAAAAGGCAAAGAGCAGCAAGGCTTTCAGATAAAGGTTTCAGATAAAAGCAGCAGTTCTCTGCAGCTCCCCTCCTCACCCCTGCATCCCCTTCCCACAAAGATGATTTCTTCTGGTGTTCTACATAATATACATATACTGCTATTGCTTGACTTTTTTAGTTTTAGATATTATTGATTGACTTTCTATAACAGAAAAAGAATTAGTTCACCTTCCATTTTCACCCCATTCTATACATGAACTTTTTCCTCTCTCCAATGTCCCAATATAGTAATGTAATAATATATGGTTAAATATTTTTAAAGTTATAATTGTAAGTGCTGTTCATTCATGACATTTACAGTACTATGAATTTACAATGTTTTCTTTTCTTTTTTTGTTTCTGTTTTTTGTTTGTTTGAGACAGAGTCTCACTCTGTCACCCAGGCTGGAGTGTGGAGTGCAGCAGCATATTCTCGGCTCACTGTAAACTCCACCTCCTGGGTTCAAGTGATTCTCCTGCGTCAGCCTCCTGAGTAGCTGGGATTACAGGTGTGCGCCATCATGCCTGGCTATTTTTGTTTTTTAGTAGACAGGGGGTTTCACCATGTTGGCCAGGCTGGTCTTGAACTCCTAACCTCAGGTGATGGGTTGCCTGGGCTTCCCAAAGTGCTGGGATTACAGATGTGAGTCACCATACCCAGTCAATTATATGACTTTTTCTATACAACTTTTTGGTTTTCTTGAAATTGATAATTGCCTCACATTTTCCTATCTTTAGACTTCCATCTACCAAGCAATAATTTATTCCCAAACTTTCCAAGAGAACTATTTACCTTATCTCAACATGGTCACACATGTCAGCAATGCTAAATTGTTGTCTAATCTCCCAGTGCTGCTTTTGGAAGAACAATGCCATTTTGAACCCCAATCGTTTATAAAATACTCATTTTTCTCTCCACAGGCTTTTGGGAAATTGTTTTTTGTTGTTTGTTTTGTTTTGTTTTATATAGTGGTGTTCTGAAACTTTTTATGATAATGTACCTAGTTTTGGGTAATTTTGTACTCATTTTGCTGGAAGCTTGATGCCTCCTTCAATCTGAAAACTCATGATCTACTGAACTAAGAGATTTTTCTTATTATTTCCTTGAAAATTTTGTCCTCTAATTTCTCTTATCAATAGACCTTTAAGAATTTTTGTTTGGTTGGTTGACTTAGCTTAGTTGGTTGGTTTTTTTGTTTTTCACTCTTGCAGAAATGCTACCACAAAAGTCTTTGAGTATACTATCTTATGCTCATTCGTAAGTCTTTCTGCACCATAAATACTTTGCACTAAATACTGAGATGTAAAATAGAATTGCTACATCATAGTATATGTGTATTTTCAAATTTTATGCATGAAATACATGCTTCCAATATGGACAAAAGCCCCACTATCACTGGATAATTGTTTTCAGTGCTTAATCACAATGTATCCACATTCCTGTTTCACATTTGCTCTTCATAATGTTCACAACTTTATTTTTAACACCCTACCACCACCCAGCCAATCTCTGACTCTCTCTTCCATGAAGGAACCAGTCCATAATCCTAGCTCTACCACTCCCTAGCAGCAAGAACCTGTCTGAACTTCAATGTTTTCCTATGAAAATGGAAATAACATCTACTTCCCAGTGCTATTGAAGGATTAAATGAGATACATCTAGCATAGTGTCTAGCAAACAAAAGATATTTAAAATATACTAACTCATTTTCCTTAATTATCAAAGCTCTGCATTTGGAGATAACATAGTTAACACGTATGGTTCAGAGATACAACTTAATTTCACACAATAACTGTAATTGGGATCTACAATGATTCTTACTACAGCCAAATCTACATGTGAAAATCCAGATATTCCCCATAGATCAACTAAGACCCACACCCAACCCTCTCCCAAAGAATAGGGCCTAGACAAGTCCCTTTAGAACGAACATTCCACCTTGCATGTTCTGTTACCCTCCTTCTTCCCCAGAGGGGTTTAGGATTGTTCTTCTTTTACCCTGACAAAGTTTCATATATTTTAGATGCAGAATAGGGGCCCATGGTAAGGGAGAATAGCTTCTATTCCATAATGCCTTTCTCTGTCTCATTATCCAATCCAGTTTTATGAAACCTCATGGCATGAAATGACAATTAGCTCAATAATTATTGCTTATTTGAATGTATCACAACTCAGATAACAATTACCTATTAAGCACCTGCTATTTTGAAAGTAGTATGACAGGCTCTCAGGGGGACACATCTCTCAGTAAGGAATGGTCCTCGCCTTCAAAGAGTTTATGGCATACAAAGTGTTAAAAACTTGGTTGATAACAATCAGCCAAAACTATAAGGTCATATGACTAAGTGTGCCTTATAAGTATGAGACAGTGAGAGGCAGGGTCACAGATGAGTGGGGAGAAAAGTGTGGGAGAAAGAATGAATACCCAGGTGAGGGTGTCGGTATTACTGAACTTTCTGAGAGCAACACAGAGCAATGAGAGAGCCCTGGCTTTGGGAACAGGTAGACATGAGTTGAACCCAATGCTTGTCTGACTTGGGCTGCTTGTGCAGTGTCCATTTACTCACGCGTTTGGAGTGGGACAATACCTTCCTGACAATTGAGTGTGTAGGACATACAACAGGTGCATAAAAATGTTTTAGTGATAGCCTGGCTTTGTAAAGGTAAGTGTGTTTCCTCCCTCTTCCCTTCCCTTCTTTCTGGTATTGAATGGTGTGCAAATTTATCTTCATGGTCTTCTAAAGAGTAGCCCTTGCTTTACCTCTAGCTGCTGTCCCATGCCAGTGGCAGGGGATGGCATGGAGAACATGGTGGCACTTGCCTCTGTTTATTGCTTATACCTCTACATCTTTCCCTTGACCTTATCATCCCAGAATGTTCACATGGGATCTGGAAAGGAAATCAGCTACCCTAGCTGCATGCCATACTTTCATTCATGACTGTTACAGATCCTCCCGTGCTGATGGGGTGCCCTCTGACATAAACAGGCCAAACCAGAGCAGTATCTGTAGAGGTTCTAGGCAAGCGTACAGGTCAGGATAAAAATTAAGAGGCATGTATAATGACAATCTAGAATCAATCTGATTATATCCTGTATTCTAGAATGTCTATTTATATATCTTGGCCTAACAGACCTAGAGAGATAATCAAATTATTTCTACTCGGTATTTCAGAAAATGGATGGAAAAATGGCTTGGTAAGCGAAGCTGAGTCCCAGCTCACTATATTAAAGAGCTGTTCTGCATGATTTATCACTTGGGAAAAATTTATGGAGTATCTACTATATGTCAGGCATTGTGTGTGGGGTAGGAGACCCTTGTCTTATCCCTAACTCCCTTCTCAAGTCCCACAGTCATGCCTATTTCTGTTGTAGTGGTAAAGATTTAAATTCTATTAACTTCTATTACAAAATAATAAAAGTTATTGAGCATTTCTGACATTCTGGATACTATGCCAAATGCTTTGCCTACTTAACATGTATTACCTCATTTAAGCCTCATTTAAACCTCTTGAGGTACGTACTTATATCATCTCCATTTTAACAGACACAGAAATGGGTAGAGAGGTTAGATGACTTGCCCACAGCCACATGGGTAGGAAGCAGTGATGTCAGGATGCGGGCCAGGAAATCTGCCTCTAGTCTATGCCTATAACAACCACCTGCCTCTCTCCTGCCTCATAAACACCCAGCATCAGGCATCCTATTTCCCTTCCACACTGAAATTATGAGGATCCTACTTAACCTTATGGATTCTCACCTTTTTCCAGGTTCCGCTTGAGAGACACATTTCTCTCAGAATCTCTACTTCCCTTTTTCATGTGGCAGCCAACTTTGCCCAGGTTACTTTTCTTGTCCCACCTACTATTCCCCCAAACATGAAGCCAGGCCCATCTCTCATTTCCCTGACACACAGCTAAGTTCAGACCATGTCATTTAACAAGAGATTACTAAAGCCTTTGGAAAACAGAAGGCGATTAAAGTGCACACAGCAGAACCCATCCACAGACTTCCTAGGGTCCCCCGTCACTGACTTCCTGCAAGTCACCATGCTGAAGGAGCCAGCACATCTCAGCTATTGGGAGGTACCTCTACCCTGAACCTGTACTCTGCTAAAACCCATGTCAAACAAAATCATGCCAAAATATTCTAAAAGAAAGCATAATCTGTTCCTATAACTTCATCTCCAAAGAAAGTTTGACATTGTTATGCAGAGCCCTTGGCCCCATGCGGTCTCTAAACGTCCCACATCCGATGAAGAGCTCAGTTTCTTTTCGCAGAACGAAAATGCCCTTTAGAAGGCTTATACACTGTTGGCGAGAGTGTAAATTAGTACAACCTTTGTGGAAGACAGTGTGGTGATTCCTCAAAGACCTAAAGACAGAAATACCATTTGACCCAGCAATCTCATTACTGTGTATATGCCCAAAGGAATATAAATCATTCTATCATAAAGATCCATGCATGCGTATGTTCACTGCAACACTATTCACGATAGCAAGGACATAGAATCAACCTAAATGCCCATCAATGATAGACCAGATAAAGAAAATGTGGTACATACACACCATGGAGTATGATGCAGCCAAATAAAGAAGTGAGATCATGTCCTGTGCAGGGACATGGATGGAGCTGGAGGCCATTATCCTCAGCAAACTAATGCAGGAACAGAAAAACAAATACCACATGTTCTCACTTAAAAGTGAGCACTAAATGATGAGAACACATGGACACATAGAGGAGAAAAACACACACTGGGACCTGTTGGAGAGCAGAGGGTGGGAGGAGGGAAAGGATCAAGAAAAATAACTAATGGGTACTAGGCTCAATACGTGGGTGATGAAATAATCTGTACAACAAACCCCGATGACACATGTTTACCTATGTAACAAAACCTTCACATGTACCCCTGAACTTAAAATTTTTAAAAAATGCCCTTTAAACTATTGTTCATGCTACCTCCTATACTCAGACAAAGATGAATTTAAGCCTACTGTCTCTGAACTTGGGGATAGTAATAGGGATCCAGCATGAAGCTTTAAAAGGCCACTTTCCCCCATTTCTACCCATCAAGCTTTGAAAAATATCAGGGCTGAGTCTTATTTAGGCTGCCTAGTTTGCAGTCATAAAGCATCTCAGTTTGTTTTTTTTTTTCCTGCTGTTGTTGTTTTTTTATTTTTTGGAGATGGAGTCTTGCTATGTCGCCCAGGCTGGAGTGCAGTGGCGCGATCTTGGCTCACTGCAACCTCCGCCTCCCAGGTTCAAGTGATTCTCCTGCCTCAAACTCCCAAGTAGCTGGGATTACAGATGCGTGCCACCACACCTGGCTGATTTTTGTGTTTTTAGTAGAGATGGGGTTTCACCATGCTGAGCAGGCTGGTCTCAAACTCCTGACCTCAGGTCATCTGCCCACCCTGGCCTCCCAAAGTGCTGGGATTACAGGTGTGAGCCACTGCGCCTGGCTGCATCTCAGTTTTTAAAACCATCTCCCACCTTCATTATCTTCTTGTACCTGAGACATCAGCTGTCATTCCTGGGAGAACATTCAGAGTCTTCTCATGCCCTAACCCTACACTGATACTAAGCTCAGAGTACAGTCTTGGGCCTGACCTTGCTTCCCTGTGTTCCTGGGTATTTTCCTGAACTCTTTTCCTGTCTTGAGTTCTTTCTCCTCCAAACTTCCTTGCTGAAGCTGGATATTAGACTGGTTTTGGTAACTAAAGGGAAATCATATTCTTTTTTTTTTTTTTTTTTTTTTTTTTCCGAGACAGAGTCTTGCTCTGTCGCCTGGGCTGGAGTGCAGTGGTGTGATCTCAGCTCACTGCAAGCTCTGCCTCCCGGGTTCACGCCATTCTCCTGCCTCAGCCTCCCGAGTAGCTGGGACCACAGGGGCCCGCCACCACACCCAGCTAATTTTTTGTATTTTTAGTAGAGATGGGATTTCACCATGTTAGCCAGGATGGTCTTGATCTCCTGACCTCGTGATCCACCTGTTTTGGCCTCCCAAAGTGTTGGGATTACAGGCGTGAGCCACCGCGCTTGGCCTGGGGAATCACATTCTTAACAAAAACCATAACACTTCTTGATATAGGATTTCCAGGAACTGACCAACATTCTTTGCTAATAAACTTTTCAACCACAACTGGTTATGTGCAGGTGTGCATTTTTAAACAATGAACCAGTAGTTCAAAACAAGTTTAAACCAAATCCCACACAAACAAGCACAGTTTTACACACCAAGATCATTCTGTTGTTTGCCCTTGTTGCTTTGAGTGAGCAAAAAGGCATTCAGAACCTCAAGCTTGGAGTGTTTCAATAAATCACCCACACAAAAAGATCACAATTAAAAATCACTCCTGTTCTTCTCGATCTTCTCCATCCTTTCAAGATAAAGAGAAGGAAAAAGGAGGAGGAAACAAATCATTGTTGATTCATTGACCTGTTTCAAGACATGCAAGCAGAAAGGCCAAGCTTGTCTCATTGCTACGTGTGGGATATAGTAAATCTGAAGCATTACAATGCTGATAAATCTGCATTAAATCTGATAAAGTGTCACATGTGAGCCTCTCAGCCATTCATGAAGAAGAACATGGCCCATCTAGATATGCCCCAGAAGGTGCATAAACTCTCTCAGGCCAAAAGCAACAGAAAGTATTTTATAAAGATCTAATTTTTTCTTGTTAAACATGAATATAACCTAAACAAAAAAGGAAACAGAAACCATGCAGACAACAATAACAACAAAGCTAGCAATTGTTTACTCTATGGTCCCAGCTTCATTAATCTGTGGGACAGTTTGAAGATGAGGACAAGTTTTGCCTCATCAGTCATATACAAGCTACTGTGTTTATTATGTTCATTATTAATCCAGTTTTAATATATTTGTCCATGACCACAGAGCCTGTCACTGTCTCTAATAACCCTTGCTGATCTGAGATCAGGCATCTCATTTCAAACCTTAGCATTATCCTCTACATACTATATAGGAAGAATAGATGTAGTCTTTGGGAGTTAGCAGCATAATAAAGTTTCCAAAGAGAATGTGAGTGAACACATACACACACACACACACACGTATGAATAAAGTGATTCTCTCCATCCAATAGCATAACATCTTGGTTTAATGTTACCCATGTAGAGAAACAGGAAAGAAATTAATGGATGAATTTATTATCACAGTTATTATCAAGTAACCGCAAGCCAGGTCTCATTTCATGACCAGCACTAAATCTACACTTGGCAGGATTTCATCACCAATGGGAAATCTGACAAGCAGGCAGAGAAACCAATAGGATTTTAAAATGTTTTTTGAATTACCCTTTCAATAATCAAAAACCAGTTTATCTAAAACATAGCAAATCTTATCTTCTGTGCAAACTTGTACTCACAACTTATTTCCCATACACGTGGTAAATTACCAAAGCAGCTCTAAATTTGCTGACCTTTGGTAAAGATAAATTCTCCAGGGAGATGGGAACCAGCTTTCCTTTTAAAATCCATTCCTGGATTTCTTCTGGTCTGGAATCCAAACTGGGTGCCTCTCACGTTTACATGTAATTGTGTGTGAGGACCTCTAATCAAGAAAATAAATCAAAGAAGGAAGTCTTAAATCTGTGTAAAGAGAGCCTCGAATTTGCATAATACAGTACTGGTTAGAAAAGAAAAACACATTTTTCATAATTTTCTTCATATATATATATATATAATTTTTTTTTCTTCCCCAGCAAAGTCTGGCTAAAAGATCTTCTTACACATTAAGTGAATCCAGTGGGGAATTAGTCTGGCTGGAATGCTTGCTGGAGTTTTGATAATGAAACCACTGCTGTGGCTGCATTTTGTGAGTTTCATGTTGAGTCTTCAAACTTACAACAAGCGAATTCACCGAAAGAAAGAACCATAGTGCTATTACAGCTCAATAAGTGAAGGGCTCCCAAAAGGACTCAGCTTGAAATGGGCAGGATATATTTGCATTCGTTTATTTGAGTTTCATGTCATTTCTGTGATGTAGATGCCACAGGAATCGATCTCTATGTTTTACAAGGACGGCAGGGGTTGGGGGGAACTGCCGGAAAGAGGGAGGGTGACTTGCTCCCGACTAACCATACCCGTGGTGACAGGTCACTGCTAGGACCTCGATCTCACCTCACCAATGCTTCAGACACACACAAGAGGTCTTTGGAATCCAGCAAGAAGAAACAGTCATTTGTCTAATTCATCTTGGCATCCCCAGCTTTTAGTCTGGAATGGGAGCTAAGAAAATAGCTATGAAATAAATTAAAGCACCAACAAGTTGCAAAGAGGAGAATAAACAAGTTATGGCCACGGTGTGTCACATTCTTAGGTCTCTCCCCAACCTACCGCAGCCTCACCCATTGTCACCCACACGGCCAGTTTTAGGAAAGCTTGACATGTGATGGTCTTTGTCATAAGACACAGACCTGCTGTTTGGAAACTTTCTTCCATGGAGTCCAATTCTCAGGCTTCAGGCATCTGCTCATTCATGTGTACTATATGTGAACCGACAGTGACATGGTCCAAGCTGGAAGCTGTAATACTCATTAGCGGTTACTTCCACAGCATTTGCATTCAGCCAAACAGAAGTGCTAAAACACATTTGCACCTCAGTGACTATAGGTCCATCAGTTAAACATCAACAGGAAATATCAGACAGGGATTAACGTATTATAGACTCTAAGCAAAAAATCATTCAGATTTCATGAGGCTTCAAGATGGGAGAGACAAGAGCTATACCCTGTTCTTATTTATTGCTCAACAATGTACACTCTGTGGTGCCATTTCTCAAAAGGGCCACAGTCAAACACTCTAGAAACTGAACTGTGTGCTGTAGGTACTATATTGGGCTGGTATTTTCTTTGTTCATATATTTCACATGGCAGGATGGAAGTTTGAAGGTCTTTACCTGATGCTGGTTCCATTTTCATTTAGTGTATTGCTAACCCCATTACCCAAAGGTAATACTATTAGGTAATGAACCATATGTTTAAGGTGGGTTGTACAAATAAAGAAAGCCATCTAAGATGATTTAGTCCCCTACTGAAATACAAAATGAAACAATCCATTTCTTTTGTTTAACCTCTAGACCATAGTAAAAAATGTTTTTAAGTGACTTGTAACAAGGATTATTTTAAATAGACATGTCCTTGCTCGATAGTCTGAGGCTTTAGCTATGCCACCCATGCATGCCATGCCCCAAATTCCAAGCATGAGCTAAGCATATTATAACACACACAAACCTCTGCCTTGCCCACCATTAGAATTTTAAGTCCCAGGTTAAGACTAGGTCTCTAGTTGCGTACAAATTTCAGTGGGATTTGGAAAAATCCTTTAAATAGATTTTTACTGGTTTTTAAGAACAGGGTTATTTTGTGTTAATAATGGGCATACATTAGGCTTTAGATAATTGCTTTATGTAACTTAGAGTTTTGGCTTTCAGCTAAATAAACACTCCGTGTGTTCACAGGTGTATTGTCCTCAAGGGCACTCTGCTTTTAAGGGTGGCAGCTGTTGCCAAGGTGTTGCTGATACAGTTCTGCGTATAATTTATTGGAAACAGGTGCTGGCTCATGATGAAGATAGACAGGAAACTAAAGCAGACAACATGTTTAACCACCATTTAAGAAGTTCAGGTTCAGAGAGACAATGTGTCTGAGATGTTTGGGGGATGTTGCCAGCATCCCAGTGTAAGTTTAAAAACTCCTGCAGATCACCATAAGGAAGAAATTGTACATGAATCTCAAGCAGCCCAGCCTAATGAGTGCCTGATGCTATGCTGCCAGATTTAATTGATTATATGAGAAATTTCTAGTTTGTGTAAGGCTAGCAAAAAATTATAAAATACTTTCCTAAGCTAATTGTTAAAAATTACTTTCAAATGAGGTAATAACTGCTAATTTTCAATGATCTGAACAGTGGATTCAGCTCTAATGTGTTTTCTTATATGCTCAAAGTATTTGCTGCAGATTCTGTCCGTGGGTCGTTCAGTGTAGGGAAGAGCCCAGGATTAGTGTTCACAGGGCGTCGGTACAAGTTAAGGTACTGAGACAGAGACGAGAGGCCTGGATGCTCACCCTTTCCCTTTCAATGTTGCCCTGCTAGGGAACTGGCCAGCAGGCTCAGCGATGGCTGTCATGGTCAGGGTTTTCCGGCGCTAAGGAGGAGTAGAAATGGGCTGGCGCCTCCATACTCACTGATCCCTCAGCCCGACCCCTTAGTCCCCAGTAAAAACAAGGAGACATATCAGCTCAGACTCCTCGAAGAAGTCCTCCCTGTGAACAGGCGTTTGTATATTTTCCCAACTAATCTTGAATCTAATCGGCATACCGCATACTACATGTGTGCAGTAAATATGCATACTAAATACAGCTGAAAAAGTTGTGACAAGTGTGTGCACAGTTTTTCAACCTCAAAAACCTAAATATCTTGGCCATTTACATGTTCAAAAAAAAATACCCAAAGGCATTAGACCACATTATGGACTAATGGCCTGCCAAATTTCATTTTTTGGGAAAAGAATGCACATTGGAGTTATAACACACGAGTGTAAAAAAAGCAACTGAAACAACAAAATTTGGTTAAGAACACTTTTTGACCCCCAGGCTCAGACCCCATGTGCCAAAAATGTTGACAAAACTTTATATCAACACCAGCAGGCATGCACAGTTTAATATCTGCTTTATGTGAAAAATCATTGACAATTTAATGCTTGCATTAATTTGAAAGAATTTTATGCAGTAGGTAGAAACCTTTACATTACCATTCCTAATCTCTACCAGCCGTCTTGTTCCCTTCTCAAAGAGAAAGTGACTGACAGGGCTGAAAAAAACCGAATCTGCTGAAGGGCCCATGCAGCTGCTTTTATCACCCTTCCAATAGCCCCATCCTGGCCTGAAAGGCAGGAATTTGGTTTGCATGCGGCTCAGAGCCTTCAACGGAGGTTTAGCATAGGAAAGCAAATAGCTGATGTAAAAATAAACCTTTTATTTGAAAAAAAAACTTTATAAGGCCCCTTTATTTAGAGGGAGACTCACTCAAATAAATACACCGTTAACAAACTTATATAATGAATAATAATATATACTGTAGCAAGTGATGAAATGGAATCCCACAAAACAAGTGCTGAAATCTGATGACTGATTATCAAACCTATAGGATAAATAAACCTTCTCCAATTAATAGCTAGTCTTGGGGATGGGTTTCTATAGAAATACCCCATGAGGAAAAACACCAATTGCAGAGGTTCAGGGGGATTCAAATTGTGAATTTAGCAGGACTGGGCTTAAACACAACACTCTTTCCAGTGTAGTTATGAGTTAGTTATGAGTTTGGAGGTCATGGCAAGATGAGTCCAACTTACTGATGGAGAAATGTGCTTTCTCCATCTGAGCTAATGGATTATCCTGGCCATTTGGGGCCCATGTGTCTAAGTATCAGAAGAAGCTATTTTTAATTTATTAAAAAGGGAATTGAGAACCAACCTGGTTTCCTTGAATGTGTTTCTTGCCAACAGACGAATGAAAGCACCCATTCAGAGATTTTTATTTTCTAGCTTTGGTTAGCATCCTTATTCTTTTCTCTGAGTCAATGCGGATCCCTGGTCAAAAGTTTCTTATTGATTTTGGAAAAGAACTGACTTCATGTTTATAACCAGCAGTGCTCTGATGTCTGGGAGGCAGACTTATGGGGAATAACGACTAACGAGCAATCCCAGAGGGGCAGCTGCATGCGGACAACTCTCCCCGCACATCATTTAGCAGGGTCTTCATTTTGGAGCAATGGATGAAATGCCTGTCCGGCATCCCATGAAGCCTGCTTTGTGACTGTGTTTTATCCCTCATCTTGAAATAGGAGGTGTTCTCTGAAACAATCATACCTGTTAAACTTGTATGATGAACATCAGGGACGATAAACTTTTATATTTGTTGGTGCATTGATCCATCTATCCATCCATCCATCCATGCATCCATCCATCCATCCATCCATCCATGCATCCATCCATCCATCCTTATTGTGTACTCTCTGCTTGTTTCTTCTTATAAGGACACCCATAATTCTACTCTCTTCAAGGGTGGTACATTAAGCATGTATTTTATTTTGATACTTTGACATGTTGGGGCCTTGTTGGAACTGGAAAATCTGCCCCTCTCAGGGTTAGTTAATTCCTACAGATAGCAAACATCACTCCCAGGAGAATATCTTCCATACATGAACCAACCTAACACAACCACTTCCTTTATCAGGCTCTCACTGAGTTCTCAAACTTGGGCCATTATCCTGTTACCCTAATCTCCCTAGGTCCAGGTACCAGAGCCTATCAAAATTATTTAAGTCAGCCAGTGCTAAACCTGCTTAACCTGCCTCCCACATTCCTTCCTCCAAAAGCCACAACAATAAAGATTCTTGCCCATATTTTCCCCTTGCTCCTCCTGCCCCTTGATGGACCCTGGTGCTTCCTGTGTGGCCCTGTGTGGTGTAGCATGCCCCTCCTCTTAAGAACTGTGAGTAACAAACTATCTTTTCAATGGCTGTCCACTTGTGTTCTGTTGGCCTCACCATACCAATAATAATAAAACCTAGCTTTAAAAACAGGTGGAATAAATATACCTTCCTTCAGAGCCTCAACACAGATCTGGTAGAATGGAAGTGGCCCTGAGATTGGAGGTCAAGAAACCCAGTCCTGACTGTACCAGATGCATAACGAGGGGTTTTGTCCAAACCATTTGATGTTGCTAGGGTTACCTTTCCAATTCCATCAACATGGACAATTTTCATTTTGAGGTTTTGCAATAAAGGTTACATGGGTTTGCATGCAAAAAATACATAGCATGTGTTAGGAAGGAAATTAAATCTGATGTTACTTCCCTTAAGCATCTTGTTCTTCCTTACTCGAGTTTTATAAATCCCAATCTAGAACATTTTCCCTATGTGTAATCCCTGTTGAGCTGGTGGGGACCACAGGGAGGTCTATTTTCAAGCTCAGCATGAAGAATAAAGTGGTGGTAGGCATTGAAGGCACAAAAGGTGGAGTCAAATTTCTTGTAGTGACTGTGCCACTCACTGGCTGGGTGGTCATAAGAAAATTACTATTCTCTGGGCCTTGGTTTCCTGATCTGTAAAATGGGGATAACTCCCTTCTTCATAGGATTGTTGTTCTGAAGATGAAGTAGGACACTTAGAAAGTTGTGCATGTTCTGTGGATGTCAATGAGTAGGGGTGGAAACAGCACTGCAAGGAGACTTCCTGTACCACTACAGACTCACTCCTGCACCTCTCATGATTGTAAATCCCAAGGAACCATCATAATATACCTCTACTGTTTTTTTTTTTAACTTTTAAGTTCAAAGGTACATGTACAGGATGTGCAGGTTTGTTACATAGGTAAACATGTATTATGGGAGTTTGTTGTATAGATTATTTCATCACCCAGGTATTTACCCTAGTATCCATTCGTTATTTTTCCTGGTCCCCTCCCTCCTCCCACTCTCTACCCTCCAACAGGCCCCAGTGTGTGTTGTTCCCCTCTATGTGTCCACGTGTTCTCATCATTCATTTAGTTCTCACTTATACCTGAGAACATGTGGTATTTGGTTTTCCGTTCCTGTGTTAGTTTGCTAAGGATAATGGCCTCCAGCTACATCCACGTCCCTGAAAAGGAAATGATCTCGTTCTTTGTTGTGGCTGCATAGTATCCCATGGTGTATATGTACCACATTTTCTTTATTCAGTCTATCATTGATGAGCATTTGGGTTGATTCCTTGTCATTACTGTTGTGAATAGTGCTGCAATGAACATACACTTGCATGTGTCTTTATCATAGAATGATTTATATTCCTTTGGGTATATACCCAGCAGTGGGATTGCTGGGTCGAATGGTATTTCTGTCTTTTGGTCTTGTAGGAATTGCCACACTGTGTTCCACAAAGGTTGAACTAATTTACACTCCCACCAAGAGTGTATAGCATTCCCTTTTCTCCACAACCTCACCAGCATCTGTTATTTTTTGACTTTTTAATAATAACCATTCTGACTTGTGTTAGATAGTATCTCATTGTGGTTTTGATTTGCATTTCTCTAATGATCAGTGATGTTGAACTTTCTATCATATGCTTGTTGGCCACATGCATGTCTTCTTTTGAGAAGTATCTGTTCATGTCCTTTGCCCACTTTTTAATGGGGTCGTGTGGGTTTTTTTGTTTTTTGTAAATTTCTTTAGGTTCCTTATAGATGCTAGGTATTAGACCTTTGTCAGATACATAGTTTGCAAAAATTTTCTCCTATTCCATAGGTTGCTTGTTTACTCTGTTGATAGTTTCTTTCGCTGTGCAGAAGCTCTTTAGTTTAGATTCCACTTGTCAATTTTTGCTTTTGTTCCAATTGCTTTTGGCATCTGTATCATGAAATCTTTGCTCATGCCTATGTCCAGAATGGTATTGCCTAGGTTGCCTTCCAGGATTTTTATAGTTTTAGAACATCACCCTACTGTCGACAAGATGCCGTTTCTCTGATCAACTACTTTCTAGAGAATGGAGCAGCTGGTTTAACCAGGCTACTTTTGACCTAAACATGGCATACCTTAGCTAAATCTCAAACAAGAACTCAAATATTATATGTTGATAGATCTTCAAGCCAAAACAATTTTACTGTTACAAATGAGATTTTTACAACCAATACCCAATCCTGCAGGTTTATGAAATGACTACACTGGAATATCTGAACTGATTTTAAACAACCTGATTTCAACTGATGCCACTTAAGTATCCTGCCAGCCAATCAGAGATGAGCTGCTTCTTTACTGCCTGCAACTTAATTCCTTTTCCCCTCAAGAAGCCTTCTCCTAATGATTGTTTTCAAAGTATGATGGACAATCAGGCCATGTGTGGTGGCTCACACCTGTGAGCCCAGCACTTTGGGAGGCTGAGACCAGAAGTTCAAGACCAACTGGCCAACATAGTGAGACTCCCCCAACTCTAAAAAACAAGAAAAGAAAGGCTGGGTGCAGTGACTCATGCCTGTAATCCCAGCACTTTGGGAGGCTGAGGTGAGCGGATCACAAGGTCAGGAGATTGAGACCATCCTGGTCAACATGGTGAAACCCTGTCTCTACTAAAATACAAAAAAATTAGCCAGGCAAGGTGGCACACTCCTGTAGTCTCTGCTACTTGGGAGGCTGAGGCAGGGGAATCACTTGAATCCAGGAGGTGGAGGTTGCAGTGAGCTGAGATTGTGCCACTGTACTCCAGCCTGGCAACAGAGCAAGACTCCATCTCAAAAAAATAAAAATAAAAAAAAAATTTAAAAAAAGATGAAAAATAATGACAAGTAGATCTCATTAGTACTGAAATAATAACTAATGGATAAATGATTAAAATGTGTAAGCACAGAGTCAGTCCAACCCTCATTGTAATTTAAACTCTAGTACTTGTACAAGACATTTACCTTCTCAGAATCTTGTTTGTTCAACTGTAGGATGCGAGTGGTAAATTGACCTTGCAGGGTTATAAATGCTGGTAACGCAGTAATAGCAACCATGACCGTTAGTATCTATAGAGCACTTACCACTTACTAGGTATTATATTAATTCATTTTTGACTCAAGCAATAGCCCTACAAGGTGGTTATTATGATCACAGTTTATAGTTGAAGATGCCGAGGCACAGAGAAGTAATTTGATACTTGGATAGTTGGAGCCAGCACTGGCACCCAGGATGCCTGATTTGGAGCCTGCGGCCTTAACTGCTACATTATGTGGTCTCCCCGTAATATTTCAGCAGTTATCAATGCACATTTTTCTTGATTTCAGGTTGCTTTGAGGCCTCTGGGACAAGGAATGTCAAGACCCCTCTCACAGCTCAACTGCCCACCCACTCTCACTGCCAAGCCCCTTCTGTCACCAGCTCATATCTCTCAAAACGCAACACTCCCTCCACTGCCAAATTCAGGCTTTGGGAGCTGGTAGGAATGGGGGAGTCCAAAAGGCCAGGGTGGGGGCCAGGCTGCCTCAAGAAGGGGCCCAAGGAAACTTGGAAGCGGGGCCGGAATGAGTCAATCAGTCAGCAAGTATTTATTTAGTGCTAGGCAGCTTGGGGGATACAGAGAATTACAAGACGCCATCCGGTCCCTGGCTGGATTTCTGGCGAGATTTCCCCACGTAAGAACCAAGCCTGGAGCTGGGGCCCGCCCAGCCCGTGGAAGGCTGCCATGGCTGTGAAAGTGGCTGCCTGGCCTCTGCAGAGCAGCAGGGAGAGGCAGGGAGGCAAAGGAGCTGGGAATGGGCAGGCCGAGATCATGTCCCAGCAATGCCACATGCCACAAGTGAGGCACATCACCATTCTGAGCCTCGGTTCCCATGGATGTACAATGGGAATAATAGCAGTGCTTGCCCAGGTATTGACTTGCCCAGTGCGGAAAGTGTTTAGTCCGGGGCTTGGTATGCTTTAAAAATGCAGGTGCTTTTTAAAACGCAATGATTTTGTTAGACAGTAAAAAAAGGTGTGTTCTGGAAGCCCTTTGTATCCAGCCCCAGATCCTTTTGACCACATAATAATCCAGTCACTGCTGTGGCAGCCATACAACACAGGTGTAGCTGAGAGCACTCTCACATGCTGCCTGCTGGGAGCTCCTGCACACAGCCTTCGTGGACACTCCCTTCACTGGGAGGAAGTTAACACCTAAGGGTAACCTATGGGTATCCCTTAACCAGCAGAAGACAGAGATGGAGGATAAATACTCCCCTCCTTTGTCCTTCAGGCATACAATTCTGAGATACTGTCTACACACTCCTCAGAAGCCCCAGCTACATGTGGGCAAGCCCCACTGTGGAGGCCAGCTTGAACCTACCCTCTCCCTGTGGCACTCTCCTCACTCCTCCTACCTGTTTTCTGGGACCACTCCCCACAATAACCACACTCTTGGTATGTGTGTGGAAGGAAGTTCCCCAGGGAAAACGTGGTACAACAAAATGCCCAAGAGCTCGCTCAGACTTGGGTTGGAACCCAAGCTCTCCCGGGTACTGGCTGTGAGATGGAAATGTTACCAAATGTCTCTGAACCTGTGTTTCACCATCAGTAAAGTGAGGATACTTTGTGGTATAGGCTATATGCGATGGAGAAAATAATGCCTAGAAAGTGTTTCATCTCCTAGATTTGATAAACAATTTGGTAAAGTCTCAGGTTACAAAATCAGTGTACACAAATCAGCAGCACTGCTGTACACCAATAATGATTAAGCTGAGAATCAAATCAAGAGCTCAATTCCTTTTACAACAGCTACAAGAGAAAAAAAAAGAAAGAAAAAAGAAACCTAGGAATAAACTTAACCAAGGAGATGAAAGATCTCTACAAGGAGAACTATAAAACACTGCTGAAAGAAATCATAGAAGACACAAATGGAAGCACATCCCATACTCATGGATTGGAAGAATCAATATTGTGAAAATGACCATACTGCCCAAAGCAATGTACAGATTCAATGCAATTCCCATCAAAATACCAACATTGTTTTTCACAGAATTAGAAAAAACAATCCTGAAATTCATATGAAAGCAAAAAAGAACCTCAATAGCTAAAGAAATCCTAAGCAAAAAGAACAAATCTGAAGGCATTACATTATCAGACTTTTGGTTATACTACAAGGCTATAGTTACCAAAACAGCATGGTACTGGTATAAAAGTAGGTACACAGACCAATGGAACAGAATAGGGAACCCGAAAATAAAACCAAATATTTATGACCAACTGATCTTTGACAAAGCATACAAAATATAAATTGGGGAAAGGAAAACCTGTTTAATAAATGGTGCTGGGAAAACTGACTAGCCACATGAAGAAAGAAACTGGATATCTCTCACATTTTTGTTTATACAAAAATAAACTCAAGATGGATCAAAGTCTTAAATCTGAGACCCCAAAACCATAAAAATTCTAGAAGATAACCTTGGAAAAATGCTTCTGACATTGGCCCAGGCAAAGAATTCAAGAATTCATGACTAAGACCCCAAAAGCCAATGCAACAGAAACAAAAATAAATAAATGGGACCTGATCAAATTAAAAAGCTTCTGCACAGCAAAAGAAATAATCACAAGTAAACAGACAGCCCACAGAATGGGAGAAAATATTTGCAAACTATGCATCTAACAAAAGACTGGTATCCAGCATCTACAAGGAATTGAAGCAAATCAGCAAGAAAGAAACAATCCCATCAAAAAGTAGGCAACTGACATAAGTAGACATTTCTCAAAAGAAAATATATAAATATCCAACAAATATATGAAAAAATGCTCAACATCACTAATCATCAGGGAAATGCAAATTAAAACCACAATGAGACACCACATTAGTCTTCCAAGAATGGCTATTACTGAAAGTCAAAAAACAGTAGATGTTAGCATGGGTATGGTGAAAGCGAAACACTTAAGTACTACTGGTGGGAATGTGAATTAGTACAACCCCTGTGAAAAGTAGTAAGGCTATTTCTTAAAGAATTAAAAGTAGATCTATCATTCAATCCAGCAACCCCGCTACTGGATATCTACCGAAGGGGAAAGAAGTCATTATATGAAAAAGATACCTGCACAAGCATGTTTATAGCAGCACAATTTGCAATTGCAAAGATATGGAATCAACCTAAGTGCCCATTGACCAATGAGTGAATAAAGACAATGTGGTATATATACACCAGGGAATACTACTCAGCCATAAAAAGGAACAAGATAATGTCTTTTGTGGTAACTTGGATAGAGCTGGAGGCCATTATTCTAAGTGAAGTATATTATTCAAGGCTGGAAAACCAAACATGGTATGTTCTTACTTATAAGTGGGAGCTAAGCTATGAATATGTAAAAGCATACATAGTGATACAATGGACTTTGAAGACTCAGGAGGGGGATAGTGGGAGGAGGATGTGGGATTAAAAAAACTACATATTTGGTACAACATGCACTACTTCAGTAACAAGTGCCCTAAAATCTCAATATTCGCCACTATATAATTCTTCCACGTAATCAAAAACCACTTATACCCCAAAAGCCATTGAAATTTTTAAAATTCTAAAAATTAAAAGACTTTTTTTAAAAAAAAAAAAAAAAAAAGAAAGTGCTTAATCTGTGCCTGGTGCCCAGAGCTGAGTTCTCCAGAAGAAGAACCTGAGGCCAGGATTCATGGGAAAGAGATTTATTGGGAATTGATCCCAGGAAAAGCCAGAGGAAGGGAAGCCAGAAATAAGGGAAGCAAAGATATCAAGAAAGTCACACCAAAAATGGCTTTGGCTGAATCCCCCAGAGAGCTCTGGAAACAATGCAGACCCAGCTCAGAGGGAGGTGGCTCGTTAAGGGCTGTCCCTGAGGGATATAAACTCCCAGACACCTTGGCTCTTAGTACATTCAGGCAAGGTAGGCTCCAGCAGGCTCACCTATAAAGACATTCAGGTTCAGGTTGCTTGGAGTGAATGCACCCCGGGAATGGTGTGTGAGAAAATGATGAGCAGAGATAACAGGCCCTGAGAAATTCGCGCACGGCACTGACCTTCTCTGCCACAGCATATTAGTGTTGTTGTTCACAGTTAGTATGCTATTTTTTAAGAGGCTTCTGGAATAATAGAAAAGCAAGGCTCTAGAGCATTCAAAGCACCAGTTTCCCCCATTCCCTTGAGGCTTTCCTTCTTAGAGCTCATCTTCACTAAACATCATGTGATGATCACCTCTCCTCTGAAAACCAGCCTCCTGAGTGGGCCTGCTGCCATTTGTCAACAGCCACTCAAGGGTTTTCCCAGTCCCCCAAGGCACCCTGAGGGGAGCAATAGTAATGTGCTCTCACTCTTTTTCTCCCTCCCTCTCTACCCTCATCTCCCTCTTTCTCTCTGAAGGTTCACATACCCAAGATCCCTCCAGATCTCTGGTGGAGACTAGCCTGGAGATGGGGGAGCCACAGGCACCACAGAGGGGCCAGGCTGGGAGCAGAGGTGATTGGAGTCTTCCAGGTGAGGGGAGGTAGTGTTCTCAACACAGGAAGAGGAAGAGGCAGGGCGTCAAGTGGGCGGTTTGGAAGTTATGTGGTGACAGTTGGATATGGGGAGGTGAGGCAGACAGGAGGCACTGAGGATCCCTGGTCAAGTTTCCCACTTGGACAAATGGGTAGATGGTGGAGACATTCACTGGAATAGCAAAGCAGAGGAGAAGCAGGCTTAGTGGTGAAAGACAAGCCCAATGTAAGATCTTTTCTATTTGAAATCTACAAAAGACAGGCAAATAAAACTGTCATTAGGCAGAAGGCTCTTTGAGTCTGCAGCCCAGGAAAGCCAGCTTGGTGAAGCTATAAATTGAAGATCTAGCAAAATGAAGCGAGTGAGGACCTATCATTGACGAAGAGCAGGCCTGTGCTGTCGTGTGGCCTACCAGCTGGGACTTGGAAATGAACACATGGAAAAGGCACGTCTGGCTCCTGTCTCTGTAGCAGAGAGCACAGGCTTGCTCTCATGCCACTTCCTCTCATGTTCTTCTATCAACCTCGATGCTCCTGGCAATGCAGTGTTTAAAATGTTTTGTTGAAAAAACATGTTTTTGGAGAATGTGCTGAGCGGGGTTGGGGCTATTATTCTCCTGACTACACGGTTTCTCCCACTCCAGCCTCTGCGCTGACACTGCTGGGGGAGTGGCCCTTTCTGGATCTCTCTGGCAAAGAGGGCTCAGGTACTGCTGCTTCCCTCAGCTCTGTCCTGCCTCTTTTTTCTAACACTCCTGGCCCTGTCCCATCCCTGTCAGAGCAGGTGCATCACTGTCTGTCAAGGAAATGCATTCTGGAAAGAAGCTCCAGGTTGCAGAAGCTCTGCCACCTGACATAGAACTATTGCAGGGACCATAGAGGCACAACTGCAATGGGCCCCTGTGTTAGTCAGTGTTCTTTTGAGGGACAGAAATGATAGGATAGATGTGCGTATGAAAGGGAGTTTATTAAGGAGAATTGACTCACACGATCACAAGATGAAGTCCCACAATAGGCCATCTGTAAGCTGAGGAGCAAGGAAGGCAACAGTGGCTCAGTCTGAGTCCCAAAGCTTTAAAAGTAGGGAAGCCAATGGTGCAGCCTCCATTCTGTGACCAAAGGCCTGAGAACCCCTGGCAGACCACTGGTGTAAGTCCAAGAGTCCAAAGGCCAAAGAATCTGGAGTCTGATATTCAAGAGCAGGAAGCGGCTAGCACAGAAAAAGATAAAAGCCAGAAAACTCTGCAACCCAGCTTATTTCACCCTCTTCTGCCTGCTTTTTCTAGCCACACTGGCAGCCAAGTGGATGATGCCCGCCTACATTGAGGGTGGGTCTTCCTCCCCCAGTCCACTGAGTCAAATGTCAGTCTCCTCTGGCGACACTGTCACAGACACACCCAGAAACAATACTTTGCATCCTTCAATCCAATCAGGTTAACACCTAATATTAACCATCACAGCACCTTTTTCCCTTTCCTGGAGAGGAATCTGTAGCTCCTCAATCAGCACCCCAGGCCTCCTCCCTGCTTTGAGAACATCTCAGAGCTGACCCTACCCTCAGTTGGCTCCCTTACTCTCAGGTGTATGCCACAGACCTGTCTCTGGGTTGAGGACACTGGAGGTCTTGGGCATCAGGAAATGAGCTCCCTAGGGAGAATCTGGTGGTCTCTTTTGTTCATCAGAGTCCACACTCAATAGATATGTGAAAGGGACAAGGGACACCTTGCCCAGAACTGGGGATCAGTGAAATCCTCCTGAAGGAAGTGATGTCCCTTGTGAGTTTTGACCAGGTGAGTAGGAATACCCAGATTCAGAGAGGCTGGGGAAAAAAGACCATTCCAGGCAGAGGGAATTGCATAAACCAGGTCCAGAGGACAGAAGGGAGGAGCCCATCCAGGGATTCCCTTTGGTTGGAGCATGAATTCACAAAGAAGAAAATGAGATGTGTGTCCCAGGAAGTTAAGGTAGGCCAGGTCATGCAGACCCCTCATACAAGGGAGGTGGGTGCTGGGGAGGAAAGGTGGGTTCTGGAAAGGCAGGGATGCAGACTTTGAAGGGGTTTGAGCAAGGAACTAATCTGATCATATTTGAACTTTAGAAGGTAGTTTTGGCTACCAAGTGGAGAATGGATTGAGGCTCACTTTCAGAAACAGAGCAGTGGGGATGGAAGAAGAGGAGTCAGCTATTGATGTCCAAGTGAGAGATGAGTGCAGTCTCACCAGGGTGGTGGACGGGCATGAAGAGAAGTGGATGGATTTCAAAAGTGTTCAAGAACTACAGTCTATTGAATCTGGCAACTGAATAGATGTGAGAGGCAAGTTACAGGGAGGAGTCAAGGATGTCACCGAGAGTTTTGATCCGGATTACTGTGAGGGGATGGAACTATTCACTGCAATAGAAAGTCAGGAAGCAGGTGAGAGTGGGATGGGGCATGACCTTGCATTTCTACCAACTGAGTTAGCCATCTGATCTTCATGCGTGCCGATAGCCAGTTGGTGCTTGCAGCTTGCAGTTTGCAGCTTGCTCTCATGCTGCTTCCTCCAATGTCCTTTCATCTGTTTGAGTGTTCCTGGCAATGGCATGTTTAAAACATTTGGTTGAAAGGGCTGGAGTGAATTTGTTCAGCCCAACCCACACTCTCCCATCCTCATCACTCAAGGCACATAGACTTAACTCAACTCAACTCTCAATAGCCAACACCTGTATTGCCGTGCCTGATGCTTTCCTCTTGCTGGAATTAACATATTCCAGGAGCACCTCCTAAACAATGATGTCTAATGGTCTGTAGTTGTGTTTAAATACCCTGGCTCCCTCAACTCTCAGGCAGGATCACTCTGAAGGGTGTGTTCTCCATCCCATCCCAGAGATCCTCAGCAGAATTAACTCTACTCACTTACTGGGAAGCCGGCCTAGAATGCACTAGTTATTGACCATCTTCCCTTCCCAGCTCTCTTCTCCACAGTCATGTTGTCTTCATTTCCTGATCAGGGCCTATTTGGGGAATAATTCAAACCCAGACATTAGCCCATGGATGAGAACAACTGTGGGACAGAGTGGGGTTGTCCTACTGTCTCCAATGGACACAGTGGAGTACATAAAGAAAAAGAGAATCTATTAAACAGGATGCAGGAGAAGGTCAACAACTAAAGGTTGGGCCAAGACACTCCTTGAAAGGAACCCAAGAAGACTCAGTCTAGGAAGTGGGAGAAGGGAGTCTCAGGAGTTGACAGTGGGCAGCATTGTCTGATTCCACCCAGCCATGCAGTCACGTGAGATAAGAACCGAACTGCTCCTACCAAGGTAAGCATTATGGAGGTCACTGATGAACTGGGTGGCAGCAGTGTCAGAAAAGCGATGTGGAAGAATTCAAGCTGTGGTAAGTTGAGGGATGTGAGCAAATATAGATGCTTACCTTGTTTTCTCCTCCTCTCACTACTCATCAACTCCTTCCCCTCTTTGACCCCAGAGAGAACTCCCTTTCCCTCCCAGTTCTTTGTACCCTCCCACCACAGGGCCTTTGCACATTTTTGTTCCTCTGCCTAGAATGACTTCTCCATCCCACTGCTGTTCCTTCAAATTCTTTAGAATTTTCCTGATGCCCAAGACATGATTAGCTTCCTTTACTAGTTCTCTAAAGTTATTACTTTTCTTAAAAGCATTTATCTCAGATTGTACTTTCCTTCTTCTCATTCTTTATCCATCTTGTCCTCTTCATTTTAAGCTCTGCTATGCTCACCGTTACATCCCCCAGTGCCTTGCCTGGTGCTCTCTGACATAATGGAAATTCAATAAATATTTATTGAATGAATGAGTCCTCCTCCTGGTTGACATCCCCAATCTTGATAACCCTGGACCCTGAACTGAAAACAAGGATCTTCAACAACATGCACCATCCTTTTTTATTCTTCTAATTATTATATTGGTGCAAATGTAATTGCAGTTTTTGCCATTAAAAGTAATTGCAAAAACTGCAATCACATTTGCACTAACCCAGTAGAATCATATGCAAAGCCTGTAATGATTCTCTCCCCAGTTTCCCTGCTTTTATGTGCCATTTTATTCTGGTTTCCAGCATGTTCAGTTTCCTGTTGGACAAGGTCTACCTCTCCTTGGCTAGGATTATGAAGCCAGTGGGCTCTCTTAGTAGATTTGGCTATGGATAGTTGAAACCAATCTACTGCTCAGCTGTCAGAATCTGAGGAAACTTTAATTACAGAAAACATGGATATAACAGGAGACATTTCTAAGCTTTTCAAACTGTAGGACCCATCTGGACAATTTAAAAAAGGTTAGCCATGTGGTGTGTTCCATGTTACATAACCCATGCTTAATACTCCTGCTTGTGTTCCCAGACATTACCCAAAAAAATGTCAGGACACTTTTACCCCAACATATCTAGAGATCTTATAGAAAGCTCCTCAAAATGTTCATGTTTATGCCCAGTTTCAACATGTGAATCCTTCCATCACTTTCCTCTTTGAACACTCATGAGGGAATAGGGTCTTGTGCTCTCTGAAGATTCCTTTTAGTCTTTGGCCTGCCCCCATGTCAGGTGGTAATCACCACTTTAAAACATTGAGATTAGTGCAGTAAAAAAGATTTATGAATATTAATTCTTTTTATAGCAGGTCATAATGTGAGCCGGAGAACAAACAGAGTATGGTTTCATTCCAACGCCTTGCTGCAAACAAGAATGGGGGTTGCACACTGTGGAAAATATTAGTTGGAGATGCTAGTTTGAAAACCAATTTATTGAGAATGGCTTTGGCCATAACTCGCCAGACATCCTGGATTTGTGAAGAATCTGTTCTGGAGAGTAAGGATCATGAATTTTATAACTGTTGTTTTGTTCACAATCAATAGCATTATCCAAAAAATTTTAAAAATATACTATCACAACGCAAACCCCAAAACACTACAGTGGCTTATATTAAGAAGAAAGATGCCCATCTCTACTAAAAATACAAAAAATTAGCCGGGCGTGGTGGCAGGCGCCTGTAGTCCCAGCTACTCTGGAGGCTGAGGCAGGAGAATGGCGTGAACCCGAGAGGCAGAGCTTGCAGTGAGCCGAGATTGTGCCACTGCACTTCAGCCTGGGTAACAGAGCAAGACTCCATCTCAAAAAAAAAGAAAAAGAAAGAAAAAGAAAAGATGGGTCCTTTTTAAACTTTCTAGAGTTAGAGTTTACAAGGCTGAGTATTGGGGGAAACGGCCCCCAATATTTCAACATAGGTTCTTTCTATTTTCCATAAGTATTGGCCAGCTGAGAAAGAGAGACAGTACAAAGAGAGGAATTTTACAACTGGGCAGCCAGGGGTGACATCACATATCAGTAGGACCGTGATGCCTGCCTGAGCCTCAAAACCAGCAAGTGTTTATTAAAGGTTTCAAAAGGGGAGGGAGTGTAAGTAAGAACAGGAAGTAGGTACAAAGATCACATGCTTCAAAGGAAAAAGCAGAACCACTAATAAGGGTCTAACAAAGACCAATGCTTCTGAGGGAACAGGACAAAAGACAAAAGCAGAACTACTGATAAGGGTCCAATAAAGATCACAAGGCAAAGGGCAAAAGCAGAACTACTGATAAGGGTCTATGTTCAGCGGTGCACATATTGTGTTGATAAGCATCTTAAACAACAGAAAACAGGGTTCGAGAGCAGAGAACCGGTCTGACCACAAATTTACCAGGGCAGAGTTTTTCCCCACCCTAGTAAGCCTGAGGGTACTGCAGGAGACCAGGATGTATCTTAGTCCTTATCTCAACCGCATAAGACAGACATTCCCACACCGGCCGTTTGTAGACCTCCCCCCAGGAATGCATTCCTTTCCAAGGGTATTAATATTAATATCCCTTGCTAGGAAAAGAATTTAGTGATATCTCTCCTACTTGCACATCCATTTAGAGGCTCTCTGAAAGAAGAAAAATATGGTTCTTTTTGCCCGACCATGCAGGCAGTCAGACCTTATGGTTGTCTTCCTGAAAAATCGCTGTTATTCTGTTCTTTTTTTAAGGTGCACTGATTTCATATTGTTCGAACACACATGTTTTACAATCAGTCTGTACAGTTAACACAATTATCACAGTGGTCCTGAGGTGACGTACATCCTCAGCTTACGAAGATAACAAGATTAAGAGATTAAAGATGGACATAAGAAATCATAAAAGTATTATTTGGCAACTGGTAAGTGTCCATAAATCTTCACAATTTATGTTCCTCTGCCACAGCTCCAGCTGGTCCCTCCATTTGGGGTCCCTGACTTCCCACAACAGTTGAGTTTTCTCACTGGCTGATCATTTCCCTACAAGCCCAGTATAGCCTTCATCTTCGCCCCTCCCTGAAACGATGTTTTCAGAAATCACTGGAGTATTCAATTCAATAGCCTCTCCTTGCTATCTTTGCAGTATTCTAACATTGTTGACCCTTTCTTCCCTGACATTGTCTCTTCCTTTGACCTCAGCAAGAAAAATCCCAGAAGGTTGTGTAACTAGAGTTAAGGGCACAGATTGGATTCAGCCAGGTTATCAGGGTTCCAATCTCAGCTCTATACTTAACTAGCTGTGGGACTTTGGGAGAGTTAATTAACCTCATTGTCCTCATCTGTAAAGTGGGAGCAAGGGTAGTACTCACCTGGAGTGGCTGTCTGTCCCCTGGCTGTTAACTTGGTCACCTTTGAGAGCCAATGTTTAATTTTGATGCCTGAGCTAAGTCATTGGTTTCTCTCTTTATAATTTATATTTTGGAGTCTTAAGAAATCCTTTCCTATTCCAAAGTCATAAAGATATTGTCTACACTTTCTTCATTAATTCTATACTTTTAACTTTTACATTTAATTCTTATTCCATATAGAGTTTATTTTTTATTTGAAGGGAGGTAGCAATTAAATTTTAATTTTCCATAGAGTGAGGTTATTTACCAAATAATCAGTTCTTTCTCTCATTGATTTGTGATGCCATTTTTGTAATATGCCAAGTTCCTGGAGGCACCCAGGAGTCCACATGAGTATTCTGATCTGCTCTTTTTGTCTTTCATCCTGCCCTTATTTTATTGCCATACTATCCTAATTACTACTGCTTTTTAATATTTCTTAATACCTGGCAGGAAAAATCTTTGTGCTCTTCTCTTTCAAAACATTATTTAATATCTATAGACCTTTATTTATCCATACATATTTTAGAATCTATTTTTTTTAAAAAAAACCTTGAATTTTAATTGGGATTGAATTAATTTTCAACTTAGTTTGGGACACACTGATAGCATTCTAATGTTGAATTAACCCAACCCTGGGCATGATCATTATGTATGCCTTCTTTTATGTCCTAGAATAAAATGTAACATTTTTCATAAAGATCCTGTGTAGTCTTTATTAAGTTAGCTAAGAGATAAATCCAGTTTAGTTGATAATTCAAGGTAGAATTTTTTTTTTTTTTTGAGACAGAGTCTCATTCTGTTGCCCAGGCTGGAGTACAGTGGCACAATCTTAGCTAACTGCAACCCCTGTCTCCTGAGTTCAAGTGATTCTCCTGCCTCAGCCTCCCAAGTAGCTGGGATTACAGGTGCCACCACCATGCCCAGCTAAATTTGTTTGTATTTTGTTTTAGTAGAGACAGAGTTTCACAATGTTGGTCAGACTGGGCTTGAACTCCTGACTCAGGTGATCTGCCTGCCTCAGTCTCCCAAAGTGCTGGGATTACAGACATGAGCCACTGGACCCAGCCACAAGGTAGAAAATTTGACAATTTATATTTTCTTATTATACTTTTGAATAGAAATTTGCTTTAGTAGGTGCACATTAGTGGTTTTTATAACTTATTCTTGTTTGTGTCAAGCTTGCCAAACTCCCTTATTAATTCTAAGGGTTTTCTCCTGATTCCTGTGGATTTCTATGTAATGAATATTTTTGCTATTGATTTTTATTCTCTTATTGCTTTCCAAATTTTTTTGTTTTTTTGTTTTTGTTTTTGTTTTGAGACAGAGTCTCACTGACTTTGTCACCCAGGCTGGAGTGCAGTGGCATGATGATCTTGGCTCACTGCAACCTTAGCCTTCCTGGTTCAGGCAATTCTCCTGCTTCAGCCTCCTTAGTAGCTGGGATTACAGGTGTGTGCCACCACTAACAGCTAAATTTTATATTTTTAGTAGAGACGGGGTTTCACCACATTGGCTGGGTTGGTCCCAAACTTCTGACCTCAAGTGATTCACCCACTTTGACCTCCCAAACAGCTGGGATTAAAGGCATGAGCCACCGTGCAGCCCCAGATGTTTTGAATAATTGTTGTTATGATGGTAATTCTTTTCTTGGTCCTGACCTGAAAAGAAATGCTTCTAAAATCCTCTAAATCTTATTCATTAAAATGATGTTTTCAATGAATTTTGATAGATAAACTTTATTCGATTAAGGACGTTCCTTTACAATCTAGTTTTCTAAAGTTTTTTTTTTTTTTTTTTTTTTTCCAGAAATGGATGTTGAACTTATTTTTTACTTTTTTAAATGTTTTAATTTTTAGTTTTAACTTGTATGGGTACATAGTAGGTGTATATTTTTATGGGGGACATGAGATGTTTTCATATAGGTATGCAATGTGAAAGAATCACATCATATAACATGGTGTATCCATCCCCTCAAGTATTTATCCTTTGTGTTACAAACAATCCATTTATACTCTTTTAGTTATTTTTAAACGTATAATTAAATTATTATTGACCATAGTTACCCTGTTGTGCTATCAAATACTAGGTATTATACATTCTTTCTAACTATTAATATTTTTTGTGCCCATTAACCATCCTCATTTCCCCATTTTGAAATTTACCACATGCTTTCTCTATCACTATTGTGACCTTAAACTCTATTAGTCTATTAAAAAGAAGCTGAATTATATTGCTGGGTTTTCTTATTTTAAGTCATCCTTGAGTCATGATCATTTTAATATACTTTCAGAAATAAATAGGATGTATTTTATTGAAGATTTTAAAAATTAAGTTTGGAAGTTGACTTGTACTATTATTTTTGTCAAGTACTTGTTTCGTGTAACTTGGCTATTAGAATTATACTAGCCTCAGTCAGGTGCTGTGGCTCATGCCTGTAATCCTATCAACTTGGGAGGCTGAGGCAGGTGGATTGTCTGAGCTCAGGAGTTCAAGACCAGCCTGGGCAACACAGCAAAATCCCGTCTCTACTAAAATACAGAAAGTTAGCCGGGCATGGCAGTGTGCACCTGTAATCCCAGCTACTCGGGAGACTGAGGCAGGAAAATTGCTAGAAGTCTGGAGGCGGAGGTTGCAGTGAACCGAGATTGTGCCACTGCACTCCAGCCTGGGCAACAGAGTGAGACTCTGTCTCTTGAAAAAAAAAAAAGAAGAAGAATTATACTATCCTCACAAAATAATCTGTCCAGATTTCATCATTTTTGACTTTTTAGGACAACATATATAACAACTGCATATTCCTTACTTCATCTCTAAAACCCTCTATGCGTGTCATTTTGGAGTAGGAGTGAATTGATTAGCACTTTAATTTATTTAAATCATACAGGTTTATGGACATTTTAACATTTTTATAAGCTTTTTTTCTAGGTTTGCAAATATATTAGAATATGACTGATATTATTTAACTTGCCCCTATTTTTATTCTGTATTCTTTATTTCATCTCCTTTTTTCCCTATTTTTTGAAAAAAATTGATACCAGAGAGGGTTATTTATTAGTCATCTAAAAAGTCTGACTTTTATTTGTTAAGATCTGTCTTTGTTTATTGTTATACTCATCTCCATTTTATCAATTTATGTCTTTATCTTCATATTGCCGTATTTCTTATTTGGGGAAGCTTGCTCTATTTTCCTTTTTCTACCATCTTTAAAAAACCACTTAGCTTATTTATTTTCAATCTTTATTTTAAGAATATATTCAAAGCTATAAACTGTCCTCTGAGAACTGTGTTAGCTACATCCCACAAATGCTGACACAAACGGCTTTCATTGTCATGAAGCGAGAAGTCTGCTGCAATTCCTCCTTTTGTTTTTTGTTTTACCCAAGGTCTACCTGGTAGTGGATTTTGTTTTGTTTTGCTTTTTCTTAGTTTTCAGACACATAAATATTTTTTTCAGTTAACTCTATTAATTTTAGATTGTATTACGTTGAAGTTAGAGAATATTGTCTAGAATTCAGACAATAGGAATATATTGAGACTTTCCTTGGTCTGTAGCATATGATCTGTTTCTGTGACTGATAAATGTATTCTAGAACAAAAATGTATATTATGTATTTGGCTGCAAAGTTCTATATAAATTTGTGTGTATGATTTAGTAATTATTTTATTGTCATCTTCTCCATTTCAGTTTATGTTGATTGGATATAGTATATCAGTTTCTGAGAGCAATGATTTAAAATCTCCAATAACTTTTTACTTCTCTCTCTTGTTTCTGTCATACATTGCTTTATGTATTTTGCTCTCAAAATTGTGAATGCTTGTAGATTGTTTTTAAAATTTAAATGCAGCATCTCTCTTCATTCCCTGTAATTTTTTAAATTTTGCATATCTGAAATGCTCTTTTGATTCATATTTGTGTGGCATATCTTCTTCTATCCTTTATTTTTCTTGATTCTCTGTCCTTTTACTTGAAGTGTATCTTTTTCCAACATTATATAGCTGGGTCGTGTTTTGATTTTTGTTTTAATTTAATTTAAGAATCTCTGTCTTCTGATCAGTATGTTTATTTTATTCGTATTATTTATAATATTGAATTAATTGAGGCACATTTCTGCCAGTTAACATGATTCTTAAATGTATCTTTTTAAATTTTTATTTTAAAGATCATTTCTTATTTTTCATTAGAAGCCTATTTTTTAAGTTACTAACTATATTTCTGTAAGCCTCAAACTTTTTAGGACTCATACTTTTATTTATTTTTTCTTACAATGCTTCAAGCTTATAAATATTTATATATTGATAAATATTTCTCCTTTACAAATGACTAATATCCCCTTACCTACTTTAGTGTCTCTCAATTCCTATTTTTATATCACCCCTTTAGGAAATTTCAACTTAAGAATTTTGTTAATTTTCAATTTATAACGTACAATATATCCCTTTAGACTCATCTAAGTATATAAGAGAAAAGATCTTCTCTTTAATGTTCCTTTACAGTTTATTCATTTATTATATCTGCTTAATAAAATTTCCTATGAGGATAAAGTAAGAAAGTTCATATAAATTGTTTAGAACAACTCCTGAATTCCAGCAAGTTTTCTTATAATTGCTTTCTGGTCTCAAGAAATTTGTATAATATTTAAAAGCATAAAATGATATAATTCAAAGGTCTCTTGGACAACAAATAATAGAGAAATTTCTAACCTAATGATTCACAATGAATCCTGCAAAATTTTATGTAACACTATGTGTACATGTTATATATTTGGACAGGCATGCAACATTTTTCTGAAGAACATGGCTTTAATCATACTCTCAATGGATTTAGTAACCCAAAACAGATTCTAGTTTAACCCATCAACCTCATTTTAAAGATTTTAAACTGAAAGCAAAAAAAAAAAAAAAAAGACAGATTTATCTAGGATGTCACAGGAAGTTGTTGGCAGAGCTCAAAAGTACACAGTGCTAGATTTTTAGGTACAGAAGAGCAGTGACTATCTGGCCATCTCAAAGTTGAATCTCAAGAATCTACCATAGAGCTGAGCACAAAATAGACCCTCAGTACTTACTGGTTTGAGGAAGATATATTCAAATGAAAGACTAGCACCAGAATCAGGATGTAGCTGAATTACTTAAATCCCAGGATGTATTTTTATCTCAGCACTAAAAAGTGCCCTTTTAAATTTAGCCATCAGAACTCAGAAAAAAGATTCTAGAATAAAAAGTAAGTCCTTCGTTGCATGTTAAAATTAGAGAAATTAGAGACATAGCATTTAAGTGTACAAAATCATCTTACAGCTAAATTTTTATTGAAATTGGTTTTGTTTTCCAGTTTAGTTTCACCATCTGCATTTAAGTGACCCATCCATTTGGCAAAGCAAATATTTATTTTAGAACAAACCAGGAGACTTTCACTTCCAGGAAAAAAGAATAGACATACTTTTCATTATTTCTCCAATTAAGTCAAATAAAAACTGAATATAAAATAAGCGTAAGGTGAATATAAGAAGACAAACCAGCTGGAGATCTTGGGTCTCAAATGGCAGTGAGTTCCCTGGGTTTTCTCTTTGTCTCATTTATCCTGGAGTTGAAGCTGAAGAAACTAGTAGCATAGAAACACCAATAATCAATGGACACAGATCAAAATTAAAAAATAAAAAAATTATAAACAAAAGCCCCATTTTCTAACCAAGATATCACAAAAGGGACAGCCGGCCTACCAAGACAGAATACTTTAAGACAATAACTGTTCTACTGTAGCCAAACATCACCGTAAAACAGAGACCCCAACCCCACTCTTGCTAGGAAAGACTGAGTAGGGACTCCAGATGTTTACCAGGATGTGACAAGGCATCTCAACACCCTTGCTGAAGTGAAGTCAGAGAAGAGTGAGTAGGAAGCCAGAACTCATGCCAGTGACACCTTCCTTCTTCCCTGCTATGATGTCAAAGAAAACATTGTAATGAAGCACCTCTACTTTCCACTAGAGTGGTATCAGAGAAGGCCTTGGGGGGAATCAGGACATTCACCATCACTCAGCAGCAAGGAGGTCACTCTCCCATAATGTCAGTGGAGGGCACATGGGGAGCAGTAGTGAAGCACTCTTGCTCCTTTCACGAGGTTGGCCTGGTGAGGAGCCAGGAGCAGTCATAAAGGGACCTTACTTCCTCAGGTGACAACAGAGACTAAGTAGGAAATCTTGATGCCTACCCAACCTTGCACAAAGAAGACAGTCCCTTTCTAACTCTGCTGAAGTGGCATCACACACACACACACACACACACACACACAGAGAGCTTAAACAGAAGTTTTAAATAGAGTCCAGAATCATAATACCCAAAATGACCTTGTTTCAATAAAATATTATTCAGCATACTAAGAACTGAGAAAATCTCAACTGTAATGAAGAAAGACAATCAATAGAGATATGAATATGACAGAAATATTAGAATTATCTGACAAGGATTTTAAAGCAGTCATAATAAAAATGCTTCAAAGAGCAATTAAAAATATTCTTAAAACAATTTTTTTAAAGTAAAATGAAAAGTCCCAGTGAAGAAATAGAAAAGTCTCAGAAAAGAAATATAAAGAAGAACCAAATGGAACTTCTGGATAATAACAATATCCAGAATAATAACAATAACTGAAATTTTCAAACAACAAAAATTTCAATGGATGGGCTTCATAGCAAAATAGGGGGCACAGAAGAAAGAATCAGCAAACTTAAGGATAGAACTTAAGAAAGAATCAGCAAACAAAATAGGGGGCACAGAAGAAAGAATCAGCAAACTTAAGGATATAAGTTACTTAATCTGGACAATGGAGAAAAAATAAGCTTAAAACAAATGAACTTCAGGAACCTGTGAGACTATAACAAAAGATCTATTTGTGTCATCAGAGTCCCAGAAGGCCAAGACAATAGAGCAAGACTTAAAAAGTACTCCAAGAAATTATGATCAATAACTTTCTAATTTGGCATTAGACATATGCCTATAGTTTCAAAAATTAAGAGAATCCCACAGAGAATGAACCCAAAGAAATCCAAAACACATCAAACTTCTGAAAACTAAGACAAAAAAAATTGTAGAAGCTGCAATAAAGAAACACCATCTTACGTACAGAGTAAAAACCATTTAGTTGACTGTAAATTCTATCAGAAACCATGGAGGATGTAAGGATGTGGCACCAAATATTCCAAGTGCTGGAAGAAAATAAATACCAATATAGATTTATATATCCAGCAAAAATACTCTTCCAGGAATGGAAAGGAAATCGTGTCATTTTCATAGGAAGGCAGAATTAAGAGAATTTTGTCACCAAAAGACCTAGTCTAAAATAATAACTAGAGGAAATTCTCTTAACAGAAAGGAAATGATAAGAGAAGTTTTCAAACATGAAGAAAAAAGAAAGAACAATTGCATGAGTAAAAATATGGATAAATTTTCCTTCTCCTCTTGGATTTATGAATTATGCTTTGACAGAAAAGCAAAAATTCTAACAGTATTCAATGCAGTTCTAAATGTATGTATAGGAAATATTTAAGACATTTTATATTAAGACAATTTTATTATAAAAGGGGAGGTAAAGGGGGTAGGGTTTCTATATTCCACTAGAACTGTTACAATGATTGTAATAAGTTATGTACATATAATGTAAAACTTCAGGAAACCACTCAAAGCTATACAAAAATATACATTTAAAACAAAGATAAATCATCATGTTATTTTTAAAATGTCAACTAATCCACAGGAAGGCTTTTTAGAAAAAGAGAAATGAAAAACAAAACAAACAGAAAACAAAAAATTAAATAGCACACTTAAACTCTAACATATCAATAATTACATTAAATGTGAATAGCCTGCACAACAGCAACTGAAAGACAGAAATTGTCAGAGTGGATTATAAATGATAACATATCTGAATGATTAAAGAACAAGACCCAAGTATATGCTGCCAATAAGAGACGCACCTCACCTGAAGGACACACATAGACTGAAACTAAAGGGATGGAAAAAGATACCTTTTATATATACCTTTTTTATGGAATCTTTTTCCATGCAAATGGAAACCAAAAGAGAGTAGCAGTAATTATATTTATATCAGATAAAATAGGCTTTAAGTCAAAAACTGTAGAAAGAGACAACGAAGGTATTTGTATAATAATCATAAATGGGTCAATCCAGCAAAAGGATACAATTGTAAATATATATGTACCCAACACTGAAGCATCAAATATATAAAGCAAATAGTAATAGATGTAAAGGGAGAAATAGATTGCAATACAATATTAGTTGGGGACTTTAACACCCACACTTTCAGCAATCAACAGATCATCCAGGCAGAAAACCAACAAAGAAACATCAGAGTTAAATTACATTCTAGACCAAATGGACCTAACCAACATTTACTGAACATTTAATCCAACAGCTGCAGAATACACATTCTACTAATTAGCACATGGAACATTCTCCCGAATAGAACATATGTTAGGCCACAAAGCAAGTCTTAACAAATTTTTAAAAATCAGTTGTATCAAGTATCCTTTCTGATCAAGCTAGAATAAACTAAAAATATGTAACAAAAGGAATTTTGGAAACTGTACAAACACATGGAAATTTAACAGCATGTTCCTGAACAACCAATGGGCAATAAATTAAGAAGGAAATTTAAATAATTTCTTGAAACAAAAATGAAAACACAGCATACCAAGACCTATGGGATATAGCAAAAGAAGTACTAAGAGGGAAGTTATAGCAATGAATGCCTACATCAAAAAAAGTATTGGAAATAAACAACCTAACAATGCAACTCAAGAAATGAAAAAAGTAAGAACAAACCAGACTCAAGCTAAATAGAAGGAGAAAACAAAATAAAGATCAGAGCAGAACTAAACAAAATAGAGACTAATACAACCACAAAGAATCAGTGAGATGAAAGTTGGTTTTCTTAAAAGATAAACAAGATTGACAAACCTTTAGGTAGATTAAGATAAAAAAGTGGACCTAAATAAATAAGATCAGAGACTATAATGGAGACTTTACAATCAATACCACAGAAATACAACTGATTATTAGAGACTATTATGAACAACTATATGCAAAAAATTAGAAAACATAGAAGAAAAGGACAAATTCCTGTATGCATACAACCTGAACAGACTAATAACAAGTTATGAGATTGAATCAGTAATAAAAAGACTCCCAACAAAGAAAAGTTCAGGACTGGATGGTGTTGCTGCTGAATTCCACCAAACTTTTAGAATTAATATTAATTCTTCTCAAACTTTTCCAAAAAATGAAAGGAAGGGAATTCTTCTAAGCACACTCTATGAGGCCAGCATTACCCTGATCTCAAAACTAGAGAAGGACAAACAAAGGTAGCCACAGGCCAATATCACTGATGAACATAGACACAAAAGTTCTAAAAAAAAAAATACTAGCAAATCAAATCCAACAGACATCAAAAAGATTATACACCATGATAAAGTATGATTTATTCCAGGGATGGAAGGATGATTTAACATACATAAGTCAATAAATGTGATAGATCATATCAACAGAATGAAGGACAATAATCATATGATCTTCTCAATAGACAAAGGAAAAACATTTAATAAAATTCAAAACCTTTTCTTGATAAAAACTGAACAAATTAAGCATAGAACAAACATACCTTAAAACAATAAAAGTCACAAATGGCAAACCCACAGCTAACATCATACTGAAAGAGGAAATTTTGAAAGCCTTTCCTCTAAGATCTGAAAGAAGACAAGAATGCCCACTTTTGCCACTTTTATTCAATATAGTACTGAAACTCCTATTCAGAGCAATTAGGCAAGAGAAATAAATTAGGGACATTCAAATACAAAATGAGGAAATCAACTTGTCCGTGTTTGCAGACAACATAATCTTATGTTTAGAAAAACCTAAAGACTCCACCAAAATCTGTTTGACCTGATAAACAAATTCAGTAAAGCTGCAGAATAGAAAATCAACACACGAAAGTCAGCAGCGTTTCTATACACCAATTGCAAACCATCTGAAAAAAAAATCAAGAAAGCCATCCCATTTACAACAGGTGCAAAAAAATTACCTATGTATAAATGTAACCAAAGAGGTGAAAGATCTCTTCAGTGAAAACTATAAGTCACTGATGAAAGAAATTGAAGAGGACACCAAAAATTGAAAGTTATCCTATGGTCAAGGATTGGACGAATTAATATTGTTAAAATGTCTATACTAGCCAAAGAAAACTACACATTTAATGCAATCACTATCAAAATAATAATAATATTCTTCACAGAAATAGAAAAAACAATCCTAAAATTTATATGAAATCAGAAGAGACCCCAAATAGACAAAGCAATTTGAGCTAAAAGGACAAAGCTGTAGGCACCACACACAAAATGTACTACAAAGCTATAGTAACCAAAACAGCATGATATTGATATAAAAACAGACACATAGCCCAACTGAACAGCATAGAGAACCCAGAAATAAATTTACATATTTACAGCCAAATGATTTTTGACAAAAGCACCAAGAACATACAATGGATAAAGGACAGTTTCTTCAATAAGTGGTGCTGGGGAAACTGGATATTCATATGTAGAAGAAGGAAACTAGATCCCTATTTCTCACCATTACGAAAATCAACTTGATGTGATTAAAGACTTAAACATAAGACCCCAAACTATGAAACTATAAGAAGAAAATATAAGGAAAATGCTTCAGGACATTGGTCTAGGCAAAGATTTTCTAGATGAGATCTCAAAAGCACAGGCATCAAAAGCAAAAATAGACAAATGGGGTTATGTCAAACTAAAATGCTTCTTCATGGCAAAGAAACAAAGTGAAGAGACAACCTACAGGATGGAAGAAAATATTTACAAACTACCCATCCAACAGGGGATTAGCATTCAGAATGTATAAGGAACTCAACTCAACAACAGCAACAAAAAAATCCAATTTTAAAACAGACAAATGATATGAATAGATATTTCTCAAAGAAGACATACAAATGGCAACAAATACATGAAAAAATGCCCAACATCACTAATTATCATGGAAATGCAAATCAACACCACAATGAGATATCATAGCATCCCAGTTAAAATGACTATTATGAAAACATAAAAGTTTGCAAGTGCTGGTGATGGAGAGAAAGCAGAAGTTTTACACACCATTGATGGGAATGTAAACTAGTACAACCATTATGGAAACCAGTATGGAAGTTACTCAAACAACTAAAAATATAAATACCATATCATCCAGCAATTCTACCACTGGGCATATATCCAAAGGAAAGGATATTAATATATCAAAAAGATATCTGCCCCCCCCCCATGTTTATTGCAGCACTACTTGTAATAATCAAGATATGGAATCAACCTAGTTGCCCATCAATAGAACAATGAACAAATGAAATGTGGTATGTATACACCATGGAATATTATCCAACCATAAAAAAGAATGAAATCTTGTCATTTGTGGTAACATGGATGAGCCTGAAGGACATTATGTTAAGTGAAATAAACTAGACACAGAAAGACAAATACCACGTGTTCTAACATATGTAGGAGCCAAAAAGGGTTGATCTCCTAGAAGCATAGAGTTAAATAGTAGTTACAAGAAGCTGGAAAGTATAGGGGGATAAGTAGGTATAGGGAAGGGTTGGTTAATGGTTTCAAAATTGCAGTTAGGAGGAAAAGTTCTAGTGTTCTGTAGCACAGCAGGGTGACTACAGTTAACAATAATTTACTCTATATTTCAGAATAGCTAGAAGAGAATTTTTAATGTTTTCACACAAGGAAATAGTATTTGAGGCCGAGTGCAGTGACTCACGCCTGTAATCCCAGCACTTTGGGAGGCCGAGACAGGCAGATCACCTGAGGTCAGGAGTTTGAGACCAGCCTGACCAACATGGAGAAACCCTCTCTCTACTAAAAATACAAAATTAGCTGGGCCTGGTGGTGCATGCCTGTAATCTCAGCTACTCGGGAGGCTGAGGCAGGAGAATCGCTTCAACCCAGGAGGCGGAGGTTGCTGTGAGCCGAGATTGCACTCCAGCCTGGGCAACAAGAGTGAAACTCCATCTCAAAAAAAAAAAAAGAAAAAGAAATAGTATTTGACATAATGAATATATCAATTATCCTAGTTGTATTATTACACATTATCTGTATGTATCAAAATATCACATACTCCACAATTATGTATAATTATCTTAAAATTAAACATGAAAAATTATGACCCAGTTATATGCTCTCTACAAAAAACTTCAAACATAACAATCTAAGTAGGTTGAAATTAAAAGGATGGAAAAAGATATTATGAAAACGTTTATCAAAAGAAGCAGAAGTAACTTCTTCAATTCTATTAATATCTGATAGAGTATTTATCAGATATTAATATCTGATAAAGTAGCCTTCAGGGCAAATAAAATTACCAGAGACAAAGAAGAATGTTATGTAATAATAAAGGAGTCAGTCCACAAAGAAGACATAGCAATTCTAATTGTGCATCCACCAAACAACATAGCTGCAATATGTGAGCAAGAAACTGACAGAGCTGAAAGGAGAAATAGACAAATCTACAATTATGGTTGGAAACTTCAACACCTCCTCTGTCAGCATTTAATAGAACACTAGACCAAAAATCAGCAGAGATATAGAAGAATTTAGCAACAATCAGTTAATACGACCTAATTAACATATGTAGAATACACATTCTTTTTAAGCACTTATGGAATATATACCAAGATACATCATACTGTGGAAGATAAAACAAGCTTTAACAATTTAACAATTTTAAGATAATTGAAACAATACATAGTTTATTTTCTGGCCACAATGGAATAAAACTAAAAATCAATAACAGAAGGATAACAGGAAAATCTCCAAACACTTGGAAACTAACCAACTTACTTCTAAATAATTCATGGGTCAAAGATTAAGTCTCAAGGGAATTTTTTTAAAACACTAAATAAAAATGAAAACACAACACATCAGAATTTGTATATCACAGCTAAAACAGTGCTGAGAAGAAAATTTGTAGAACTAAATACTTAATTTAGAAAACAAGAAAACTCTAAACAATTTAAACTCCCAAATGTAAAAATTGAAGAGCAAAACAACGCAGAGCAAACAGAAAGAGAGAAATAATATAGATAAGAGCAGAAATCAATGAACTAAAAAACACTGATGAAATAAACCAAAAAAAATTTAAATAAAAGAGGAGAGAGATCATGCTCATGAATTAAAAAACTAAACAGTAAAAATGTCAATACTCTCCAAAGTTATATGCATGTTTAATTCATATTTAATGAATTTAAATGTGTTCAATGTTAAGCTTAATTCAAAATCCCAACAAGATTTTCTGTAGATAATAGGCAATATTACTCTAATATTTACATGAAAAGGCAAAGGAGCTAGAATATCCAAAACAATTTTGAGCAGATAGAATACAGTAGGAGGTATCAGTCTACTCAATTTCAAAACTTATTATATAGGTATAGGAATCAAGACTGGTAGTATTCGTAAAGGAATAAACATATAGATTGATGGAACAGAATAGAGAACCCAGAAATAGATCCATATAAGTACAACTTACTCATTTTTAAGAAAGATGTAAATACAATTCAATGCAGGAGGAATAGTCTTGTCAACAAATGGTACTGGAGCAATTGAATATCCACGGGCAAACAACAAAAACAAAACCTTGATGTAAACCACAAACATTATGTGAAAGTTTATTCAAAATGGATCACAGACTTAAATGTAAAATGTAAAACTGTAAAACTTTCAGAATAGAAGCATAGGAGAAAATCTTCAAGATCTAGGACTAGGCAAAACATTTTTAGATTGAACACTGAAAGCATAATATGTAAAAGGAAAATATTGATAAGTTGAGCTTCATCAAAATGTTTAACTTTCTTTCTTCAAAAGACCCTCTTAAAAGAATGAAAATACAAGGTACAGATTTGGATAAAATACTTGCAATCTACATATCCACTAAATGACTGGCATCTAGAATATATTAAAAACACTAAAAACATACAATTCAATTAGAAAATGGGCAAAATATATGCAAAGACAGTTTATTGAAGAATATATGCAAATGTCACATAAGCCCATAAAACAATGGTCAGCATCATTCGCCATAAGGAAAACACAAAACCACAACGAAATATCACAACATACCTATCAGAATCGGCAAAATAAAAAATAGTGCTGAAATCAAATGCTATTGAATATATAGAGAAACTGAGTCACATATAGACGACTGGAGGGAATGTAAAATGTTACCACCACCTGGGAAACAGTTGTCAATTTTTTTAGAAACTAAACATGTAACTGCCATTGACCCACCAACTGTACTCCTGGGCTTTTACCCCAGAATAATCAAAACTTAAGTTGACACTAAAACCTGTGCATGAATGTTTATAGCATTCTTATTCATAGTAAAAATCCCAAACTGGAAATAACCCCAATGTCCTTCAATGGTTTAAACAAACTAGGGCATATCCATATCATACCAGCAATTAAAAGGAATTAACTATCAACACACAGAACTCGGATGACTCCCCAGATAATTATGCTGAGTGGAAGGAAAAAAAAAACCAATCTCAAAAGGTTACAAATTGTATGACTCCATTTCTATAACATTCATAAAATGACAAAATGATAGAAATAGAGAACAGATTAGTAGTTGCCAGGGAATAGCAAAGAAGGAAGTGAGGCTAGGAAAAGGACAATGTGAGAGATCCTTGTAGTGATGTAAGTATTCTACATCTAGTCTGTATCAATGTCAGTATCTTGCTTTTTTGTACTGCTGTTTTGCAAGATGTCACCAGTGGGGGAAACTGGACAAAGGGTACTAAAATAACTGTGTATTATTTCTTACAACTACTTGTGAACCTATAATTATTTCAAAATTAAAAGCTTGAAACAACAATAAACACAATAGACACTTCACATCAAAATATTAATAGAACTTTTATTGCTTGTTTTCCTAAATTAGTGTTACTAAATAATTTCTCTGAACTGAGTTGGTCAGTGAAGACATCTGGTTTCTTCCAGATTTGCTGCGTTTCCCCCCACCCCTCCGTCCTCACCCTAGACCCTTTCAGGAAAAACTTACCTGGGCACTTTCAGTCCTCCCCTGCTCAGTAGGGCTGGTCAGACTTCCAGACTCAGTTCTCAGAGCCTTCTTCCCTTATCCAGCCCTGGAGGGCATTCTGGAGACCACCTGTCTACTAAAATTAAGGGAATTAAGGAAACAGACATAATCTAGTTTCATTCATTTGAAATGGTGACGCAGTCAGCAGTCATACATTCTCAATAGAGATGAAATACGACAAATAGAGAAGTATTAATTTAGCAGAGACGGATATGGAAGACTAGTAAAATTAAGAGAAAATGCAGAAGCAGTAATAATTTCTTAAAAACTGTTGTTTGGTGAGATATCAATGTCTGGGGCTCACCATTAGAGTGAAGAACCTTCAGCCGCATCTATACAGAGCAGCCATTTGTGGCTGGAAGGGGTGAGCTCCATGAAATGTGCCGTATATTCCTTGGGTGTCTGGTTGCCGCCTCCTGAAGTTAGCCTTTCATAGCACCATGGACCTTATATCCCTTCTTAATTGTTTCAGATTCATTTTGCTGTAAGTGTGAGACCCATTTCATGCAGAGTTTTTATTGAAACCTTACTGGTGCACAACTAGCCATTTACTGGTAGATTTAGTGAGCAGATTTTCTCAACCACAGCACAAAGTTAGATTTGAAGGGCTGCAAAGATAACTCCAAGCGAGTTTTAATATGTTAATATATTAGTATTTATTGTCAGCATTTTGTTTGTAAAAATTAAATAGGTTTCCCAAAGCACCTACCTTCTGACCCCACTCCATTAACAGAGGCTTAATTATTTACACGTGTCTAAAGTTTGATATTACAAAAAGGAATTTATATATATTTTTAAATACTAAGATGTAATATCAATTGATGATAATTTCAATACATACACAAATTATTTATTGACCTAGTATCTGTATTTCCTTATAAAGACAAACTGAGTTATAATAAATGCTATACTTTGACCTTGTTATCATCATAATTTGTTTTTATTGTTAGGAAAACCTATATATCACATGACATGTGTGAGAAAGGGAGGAGGGAAGAAGCTGATTTATGTGCTCTCCAACAAATCATATTCACCTTCTTCCTTGGAGGCCACTTGACCTCTGCAAACCCATATGTTATCCATCTCTCTGTCCTCTAAGCATGTGGTCACTGGTTGTGGGTGGGTTCTACACTCTGGGTTTGTTTTGATAAATGAAGAGCTGACTCAAATACCATGTGTGACCTGCCCAAGACTGAGTCTCAGGTTTCTGACATGTGAAGCCGCCATGGAGGTTTTGGTGAGTGTAGAGAGAAATGACCACGAATTTGAAGAAGTTGTCTATCTCGAGAGCTGGTGTTATTCAGTCACGTTGGGCAGATTTTGTTTTCTGAAGGGTGAAGAATAATGGACATGGGGTTATTCTTGAATGCTGCTGATTCTTCGGAGTTTGCTGAGTTGCTTTAGGAAACAAGAAAGGAATCGGAGGCCCAGGTAGTTCCTCACTGCCTCCAGGACCCAGCACCACTGGGTCACCCTAGGGAGCAACGATAAAGAGAACATTAGGGACAACATCCCTGGCCTGGACTCTGGTCACCTAAGAAGGGGAACCCTTGACAGTGACAATGAAAGAGAGAAAAATGTGACGGATACTACCTGATGAGGATCCCACCTGTAGATGTTCTCAGATCATTTTGTGAACACACAGGAGAGAGCAATTAGGGAAATACAGAGAAAACTTTATGGTATTTGGAAAGGCAGAGCTACCACACTACTCAGAATTAGGATCCTGGACATTTGGGAGTTAAACATAAACGTGACCCCATTTTATCATCACTGGCTGAGGAGGCTTACTAGTTTGGTATATGACTATATCTGCATTTATTACTTTTTAGTAACTACAGTATTTCCAAAACTTTACATGCGGTAACTTGGTTCTTTAAAAAGCCTTGCCAGGCACATATTGTCCCCATTTGACTTATAGGATTAGTGAGGCTCAGAGTGTTGAGTAATTTGCACAGTGTCACTCAACTGCTTGAATGGTAGGTGTGTCTGTTTTCAAAGGCTGGGCTACATTTCCTCACTAGCTGTATCCCCGATTTCCAATCCTGAGCTTGATTCCAAAGAATACAGGAGTCCTGTGGAAGGATAGGCATGCTACACCTTGAATCCCATTTAGAAGTTCACCCGAGGGATGGCTCTTGACCATGACTGGGCCAGTCATCACACCTCATCCTGTAGGGAGAAGGAGTAGAGCTCATAGATAGAGGGAAGGAGGAGGAGTTTCCTAAGGGCAATTGTGTTCTGGCCCAACAAATCCACACTGTCCACTGTATCTCCCTGTCTGAGGAAGCGATGTATCACTTGCAGGGTGGGAGATCAAATGGGTGAGGAAGATTGCATCACACAGAACAGAAGCTTCAAGGGCTTGCCTCACAAATGATTCATTGCAATTATCTCCAGAGCCTGAACCCCTGGGATCCAGGCCATCATCTCCCTGACAGGAACAGATAACAAACTTGTTTCTCCCCAAACCTGATGCCTGAAACCAGACTGCCCACCTCTTCCCTGGAAAACAGTCCTCATAGATGAGTAACAAGATTGTCAATTCTGAGGGCACCAATTCTAATCTGTCTTGTCAGGTCAACCCAAACAGATTTCTTTCTCAGAAAATTGATTTCTTCAAACAATTATATGGCAAGCATTTGCCATTCCCTTAAGAGATGGACACAATAACAGAAAAGAAGCTAGAACATAGTATCCATATAATTTTTATACCCCGTGTTGCAGACTGAGACAGAGATTAGGCTGGGTGACATGCAGTGTGTATCACCCACATAGAAGTGGCAAAATTTATTTAGCTTGAAATAAATGGTTACCATGTATAATTAAAACTTTCAAAGAGTTGCCCATTGATCGAAAAACATTATCCCTTGCTCTTGTTTCCAGCTGTATGTGAAGCTGATCGGCTCATTTAGGGGCAATATGCCTTTGATATTTAAGTCCGTTGTTCACTTTAACTTTTAACAGACAGGCTGGAGAGTGGAAGCTGGGCTGGTGATGTGCTAATTCTTGTTTGCGATTTACCCTGGAGGAACTATAAGAAACCTGCAACTTATTGTACATTAACAACTGAAACTGGAGACAACCACATCTGGTTTGTTGGTTGGTCCTCCCCCACCCCTCCCTCTGCTTTTTAAAAAAAATAACACAGCAACCCAAAATGCTTGAGCTAGATAGTCTGATTATAATGGTTAATTTATCAGGGATAAAAGGTTGGAGGATAAATTGCCCCAGAGAGAAAGGTTGAGTCATTTTGCAAGACGGGCTATAAGCATCAGTAAATAAAAGCAATTTTTTTAGCCTATTAAGGAATTTCTCAAAAACATTGTGTAAAGAATGTGTGATAAAGCTTTTAAAATGCATTCAAGTTTTGCAGTTGGAGGGCCAAGTGGCTCTGAACCACTGGAGTACTCTGTCTGGTACCAGTTTTGGTCTCTCACGGAGGCCCATAGTCCTGAGGAAGAAGATGGGGTGTGGGTTGGTTTGGGTTAGGAAGCAATCAGCTTAAAAAGGGGCGCCTTTTTCCATTAAAAATATTAAAAATGTACTTTATGATTGCATTGGTGTGAAGAAAAATATATTAACATTACATATGAAAACATTTTAAACTCTCCCCCCAATCCCCTTCCCTCTTCTCTGCTTCCCTCTTCCCGCAGTCTGTCCCTCTGTTTCCACCTGCTTTCCTGTCCATTCCTTTCCTTGTTTCTGGCTTTGTCTATCCACAACACTCTCCATAGTCTCTTATCCTGGCCACTGCACTGTCTCGCCTGCTGTTTTTCTGACTCACCTTTGAAATATTCCTTTGACTTTAATTAAACTCAAGGGCCTGGAAAACATATTCAATCCTGTCTTTAAAAAAAAAAAAATAGACAAGCATAATTTCCAGGCTGTTTTCTTCATTTTCAGTTCCTACACTTTTTTCAGCTCTCAACAACTGTAATCTCCTCTTTCACACAATACTTTCTTTTCCCAGAGTCAACCAACTTGGCCTCATGTCAATTGAGCATTGATTTTTTTTTTTTTTTAAAGAAAATGCTACGAATAAAGAGGCTAGCACAATGAAAAAGATCCAGTGGCAATTGGAATGAATGGCCCTACATTTTTAAGACTTCTGAAAATGATTTTTCATTTAAGAAATGCTTTTGACTCTAGTCCAGACCAAAACAAAGAAGGGTCAAATTTTCCTGAGAATCACAATGTAGTGATGCCTGGGATTTATCAAGAAAATCTTTCATGATGAGATTTCCAGTTCATATTTCCAGGTGTGGAAAGTGTTTTCCCAGAAGTTTAATGAGAGCACCAACAGGGTAGGTACTTGCCTGATTCAAACAGGTAAATAGATTTGTGGTCTTCCCATCACACGTGGGTTTTATTGATTCTACCGCTGTAAGTTACATGAGATTAAGATGATGTTGAAATGAACTCACCATGCTCAGGTCCTAGAGAGAAAATCCATGACTCACGTGGATGAGTCTTAGTGAATGAGCTTGGCTAGAGGATTGTGTGTCTCTTGGGAACTTCAAAGCTCAGAAAACAAGCTGTTTCTTAAAACTAGGCAGTAAAACCATTTATGAAAACTCCAACCATGATTTCAGAGCACATGAGAGGATGGTGAGGAAATGAGAAACCAAATGAAATGCCAAGGAAAGAAGTTACCATTTTCTGAGCTTCTACTGTGTTCTGGACATATCACAGACAACATCTCATTTCATCTCTCTCAAGAGACCCAGCAGGAAAGTATTCTCTGTGAGCAACCCCCCTGCAACCACCACCCATTTCACCGGTGAAGAAACACAGGTGGAGAGTCTAAACAACTTGCCCAAGTTTACATACAGTTGATATATAAGCCCTTTTGCGATTCTTTTGCCTTTGAAGAAGCCATTCTTCCAGCATCTTCCAGTATCTCCAGCCATTCCTTCAGCATCTCTTCTTGGAGACTTAAGAGTAGAAGCCATTTATATTAGGGCTTCCAGAAAAGTGATGTTGTTATTTAAAAAGAAAATATTAGCATGTTGTTGGAAACTCCAAAGCTCCTATGGTAGGACAGGAATCCAGCTGGGGGTGAGAGACTTGGGGGCTGGGGAGAGTGGGCATGCACCAGCGAGGAGCCAGCCATCAGCGATCTGCTCTGGGCACTTTATGTGGTTCCTTCACCCTTCCAGGCACCACATTACAATTGTCACAGCAAAGTCCTTCAGGACGATATGATACAGAGATGACATTGCCATTTATCACTCCTTAAACGAAAATAAACAGAGGGAGATTATTAAATATTGCAATATCGCATATGTTGTGTCTAATTTAGAATTCACCATAGACTAAAATCATCACTGTTTACAAAAATACTGTCTGAGTGCCGGGTACTTTCAACGAGATTCCCTACGTGCAAGGAAAGCACAATAAGCATGTTTTCTATCTGAATGCCAAACTCGGAGAGGTTACCTTATTAAAAACCCTAGTTCCCTTGTTTATATAAATGCCAGCTGTTTTTAGAAAATATCGTAGTTCATAAATACTGCATCCCCTCAGATCATCTCCTCCTCAGCCTCTGTCTTCAACATGGTACCAGGAAAAGTGTCAGAACTTGCAAAACCACTTTGAATCCACAAATAAAGTGTGGATATTTAAAAAAAAATTCAATGCATAAACCCCTGGGAATAACGGAGACAAGCCAAAGAAATGGGCTTGTCTTTTTAGGAGCTCCCAGAAAGGAGAAAAATCCTCCAGAGAGGCTCCTAACTGGGTGGAAAAAGGTTCAAAATGGAACCAAAGTTTAATTGCCTCTCCAGGAGCCAAGCCAGGCCTGGAGGGAAAATGGGAGACAGGTCTTTGATTCAGTGCATCTGTACCGAAGAAGCCTCACCGTGTGCAGGCCGGCATGATCCTCCCCCTCCTGGAATGTGTTCGCACTTCCTGTGTCCTTCCCCATACACACTAATGCACCTGTGGGGTGGGGAAGGGGTGAGGAAGGGGCCAAGACAAGCTTGGGCCCCAAGAAAGAAATTACATAACATGAAAGTCATTCTGGGTTTGTCTCATTAACCTATAAATTAAGCTGATCCTGTAGGCCAGAGTAGAAAGGAGTTTGCAGATATTTTGAAAACCAGTCTAGTCCAGTGGTTCTCAAAGTGTGCTCCCTGGACCAGCAGCAGCCATCAACATCATCTGGGAATTTGTGAGAAGTGCAAATTCTCAGGCCCCACCTCAGGCCCACTGTATCAGAAGGTCTTGGGGAGGGCCTAGCATCCTGTGCGGTAACATGTCCTCCAAAGGATGCTGGTGCTGATGTGGGTGCATCCTGTATTTTCAAAACCATTGGCCTGGTTTACTGGGTAATGGTAACCCCCAGGGCTATGCCTTCCTGATTTTATGCTTCTGATAATTGAATGCTTACTATCCTTTAATTTAAGCATTCCCACAACCTTTTGTGGTTGGTACTAATATTTTTCCCATTTTACAAATGAGGAAACAGATATTCATAGAGATTGAAGAGTACTCAAAACACTGACCTAGTCAGTGTGAGAATAAGGTTTAAATCCACAGACAACACTGTTGACATGCATTACGATTCTCCACATTGGAACTCCTCTCCTATCAGAAATATCTGACTTGTGAAAGGAAACTGTAAGAATCAATAAGACCTAACACAGAACTTCAGACTGTAGGCTTGCGAGAAATGTTAGAATCCACCTTTCAACTTACATATAAATTCTCTACAGTAATGTTCCCTGAAGGGTATTCCAGGGACCACTAGTTTCACAGAATATCAACAGGCAGGTACACATCGAGTTCCATGGCCACATAAGTTTGAAAAGTGCTGGCTTAAACTTTGCTGAGTTAATTTCCTAGCAGCAGGACTTCTCAGTGCTGTTGATGAACGCGATGAGGCACGAGGCGACCCCCGACAGGTACCGAGCATACCATACGTCTCATGTTTAACTGACTATGGAACTGTTTGCTCCCAGAGCATTTCTGGATTTTGTAAGGCTGTAGAATAACATTTTGGAAGCCCTCACCTGCAATATGCTTCGGAAGGCAGGATCCAGACTGTGAGTGAAGATCTCCAGTCTTAGCACACTTGCTGCTCTCCAGGCAGCCCAAGCTGTGAGCAGATATGCCTGCCTGCTTGGAAGTTCTGTGTGTTGAGTGGAAACCTCCTCCTCAATAGCTTCCTGCCACTGCTACTTATTCTTTCCTGGGCAAGACCGAGGATAAGTCTAGTAAGTCCCTCTTTCACATCCAAGCTCCTTGGAGATGAGAAGGCAAGCACGCTATTCCTTCCTAAGACTTGTTTCTCCAGGACTGAGCTCTCCAGGCCTTCCAGCCTTTGCTCAGTGCTATTGTCATCCCCTTTCATCTGGATTATTGCAGTAGCCTCAATATTTTGATATTTTGACTCCTCTAATGCCCATGGCAGCCAAAGCAGAAAATATGAATAATCCTATCTTGTCCCTGCTTCAAACACTTCAGTGGTTCTTCATTGAACTTGGATTGAAACCCAATTCTCTAACTGGCCTAATGCCCTGCGACATCCTCCTCCCTACCTGAAAATTTAACAGTGCCTTTTCTTCACGAAGCTCTGGCTACACTCTCCTCTCCATTCCCAACTGGCTCTTTCCCACCTCCAGGCCTCTGTCCTTGCTGTTCCCTCTTCCTGAAATGCTCTTCCTCCACTTACTGAGAGGCTGCCTCCCACTGACCTCTTAGGTCTTAGTTTAAACTGTCACCTTCTCAGAGGCCTTCCCAGACAACCAATCTCTGTTAGGGTTCCTATTACCCCCTGCCTCAGCACTCTGCCCCTTCCCTTATTATACAGCCCATGCTTCCTAATTCTATGCTTGTGTGAGGATTGGTTTAATATCTGTATCCCCTGCTCAAAAGTAAAATCATTTGCATATCCAATAAAGACCCTTATGCCTTGCATATAGTCTGCTCTCAAAATTTTGGGATGAATGGACAATTGTTGGTCTCCAGACCCCTCACATCCTTCACCTCCACCTTCTCAACTGCTAGTTCCTAGAATTTACACACACAATAGGTGTGCTCTGCCTCATGAAGTTACTATCTCCTATGCCCTGGATACCATATCTCAATTCACACCAGAGACCAAATTACCTTTTCCAGTGGCTCACACTAGACTAACATTAAGTCTTCAAACACTCTCAGCTCTTTCCACATGTGCTCCCCTACAGTATGACTTGCCTGGGCTAAAAATATGCTACAAATTCCCAGGCCTCATCACAGATCTTCTGTCTTAACATCTGTTGACTGCTTCTCTTTTTTCAAGCATGAAGTCATCTCATTCTTATCGTAGTCACTGATATCTTGCACGGAGCTAGGGTGAGGAGTGAAGACTAAGTCCTGTGACTCAGACCTGCAGCGGCTTCCCACTAGATGGGCACCCTCCTTTGTTGATAGTGTGTCCTTCAGTTGAAGGGCTAATGGTGGCACTTCAGGTGCTGTGTCACCCAGGGAAAGGCACGCAATTTGGGGAGCCCGTGCACCTGAACTGACAGTGAAGGTAGCCCTGTTTGAGCAGAGAAATCGATCCTTCCATTCTCACAAGTACTTTTATTCCCCCCATTTGGGATCCCATATCTCTTTTTCTTCTCCCCACATTTGGGGGCACCTATCCTTCTATGTTGTGGACCTGTCTGAGCTAAGTAAATTTCCTTCTTCCACAGAGTCATTTGGAAATTTAAAATGCTCTCTGGCTGGCCAGGCACGGTGGCTCACACCTGTAATCCCAGCGCTTTGGGTTACCGAGGCAGGTGGATCACTTGAGGTCAGGAGTTCGAGACCAGCCTGGCCAACATGGTGAAACCCCATCTCTACTAAAAATACAAAAAATTAGCTCGGTGTAGTGGCAGGTGCCTATAATCTCAGCTGCTCGGGAGGCTGAGGCAAGAGAACTGCTTGAACCTGGGAGGCAGAGGTTGCAGTGAGCTGAGATCACACCAGTGAACTCCAATCTGGGTGACAGAGCAAGACTCTGTCTCAAACATACATACATACATGCATACATAAAAAATACTCTCTGTTTTCACCTTCAGTATTTACTGTAGAGATTGAATTAAGCTTAGGAGGAGGAATATAATGTAATGATTAAGGATTAATAACTAAAATCATGGTCTTCAGATGCAGACGGAATTGGGTTATAATCCTGGCTTCATCAATCACTAAATGTCACCTCAGGAAAGTTGTTAAGGGCCCTCAGGATCCTCACAAAATAGACCATTCAAATGCACCTTCCAGAATGTAGCAAGAATCTAATTGGCACTATGGCTGCCATGGGTAAAAGGGGGCTGGAGCTGTCATTTCTTCTTATTGTTTAGTCTCTGTCATGTCTTTTTTCCATATCTAGTTGCTCTAAAGGTGGAGATTAGCAAACTTTTTCTGTAGAGATCAAGATAGTAAAGATTTTAGGTCTCATGGGCTGTACAGTCTCGGTTGAAACCACTCAACTCTGTCACTGTAGGGCAAAGACATACACAAACAACATAGGAATAAATGAGCATGTCTGTGTTTAAAAAAAAAAAAAAAAAAAAAAAAACCTTAATTTGTAGGTGACTGTTTGATGGCTTTGGAAACTCTGAGCTCCTGGTTTCCATGCAACTTGACTTCTGGCCTGAAAGATAGGCAGGAATCTGTGCCACTGTGATCATGTAAGTTTTAGTTTTGCCAGATGAATCTCTGTGCTATTTGTGGGAAACTCTGCAGGTCGTCCAGGAAGAATGACCTCAGTCAGCCAAGAAAATCTGTCTCGTTGGGAAATGTCTTGGTGGTGACAAAATCAGTTTGTACAAAGAGGAAAAGATACTTGTCCAATCCATGGAAATGACAAAGCTAAGTTCCTGCATCAAATGCCACATTAGAAGAGATTCTAATAAGTAGCAATCTGTGAAGAGGAAGGAATCACATGTAGCCTGATGGGTTTCCTGGCTGGCTCTAAATTCTCTTTATTAACTAGAATTGCATTTGGCTGCTTGTCGCTAAAATCTGACTGTAGTGGCTGAATCAAATAGATTTAATATTGGTAACCTAATAGAAAGTCTTTCAAAGACCATGGTTCCTCCTAGCTCCCTGTCCTGTTATCCTTCTAGTGTCTCTCTTGACTTCACAGCCACAAGATGGCTGCTCTGAGTCCAGGCATCGGGTGCAAACTTTAGGCTAGAACAAGAAAAAAATGATAAGCAACAAAGTCCTCTCCAGAGTTATCTGCCCCAGGAGCCTTTCACAGTGGACTTTGCACTTACATTTCATTGGCCAGATAAGGGTCACATGACTACCCTGAGCTTCAGGGGAGTCTGAGTTTCTTTAACTGGGCACATTGATACCTCAAACAAATCTGGAGTTCTCTTATTGAGAAAAAAAGGAGAGTGGATTTTGAGGTAGGCAATAGCAAGGTCTGTCACATTATCCAAAAATGGCAAGTGTGTGCTGCACAGTGGTTGAAAATGGGACTCTAAAATTGGACTGACTTGGCCAGGGTTCCTCATTTCTGAAGGGGAATCATATAACCTCTCTCTGGGTTGTTATTATGATTGGATAAAATAATCCATGTAAAGTGCCAGACATTAACAGACATCGTTATTGTTTACTATTGCTACTATTCTTCCTCCCCGTCCCTTGAAAACTGCGTTTTTCTTTTTTTGAAGTAAATTCAATTTCTTTGAAGTATATAAACGAGAGAATGCTTGGAAGATTTGAATAATTCTGTTTGAAGGAGTCCCAAGAGGGTCTTTGAACTAGGTTCTGAAAAATGAGTAGGAATTTGCCAGGCAAAAAAGAGGGAACCACGAAGGGCATTCCAGGAAAAGGGAACAGCAAATGCAAAAGTGTGTCAAAAAAGAGCATTTAGCCTCATCACATCACCTAGTAGTGATTCTCTCTAACTGCGAGCTATCGGGGGAACGTTTCCTAGGGTCTAAGGAGCATGGCTAGAGATTAAGAGGCAATTGCGGTGGCTCCTCTATCAAGCACAAGCTCTTTGTAAAGTGTTTATGTTCGTTAAATGGAAACAACCAAAAATGTAGAATTGTCTGTTCAGAAACTGTTGGACTACATTTTATTCTGCACTTGCTATGCCTGTCCTGGACTCAGCACTTTACATTCAGTGGCATGTGCACCATTCTGGTAACTTTATGAAGTAATTGTTATAATCCCCGTTTCATGCGTGAGCAAACTGGAGTTCAGGCAGGTTAAACAAGATGTTCAGCCAAGTTCACCCAAGCAAGGGCCAGAGCTCTTAATGGTGACTCTGTCATCTCTCCAGGCAAGCCATCTACCTCCTCCATTATCATTTTTATTATTTTTATTTATTTATTTATTTTTTGAAATGGAGTCTTTCTCTGTCACCCAGGCTGGAGTGCAGTGGCGTGATCTTGGCTCACTGCAACCTCCGCCTCCCAGGTTCAAGCGATTCTCCTGCCTCAGCCTCCCGAGTAGCTGGGATTATAGGCATGTGCCACCGCACCCGGCTAATTTTGTATTTTTAGTAGAGACGGGGTTTCACCATGTTGGCCAGGCTGGCCTCGAACTCCTGACCTCAGGTGATCCGCCTGCCTCAACCTCCCAAATCGTTGGGATTACAAGTGTGAGCCACCACACCCAGCCTCCATCACCATCTTTAGATCATCTTTATGTAGGCAACTATAGCAATGTTCCTCAAGGCTTAGAATCTTAGGGCTGGAAGAGATTAGAGCTGTGTGTTCCAATACAGCAACTACTGGTTACATGTGACTATCCAGCCTTTGAAATGTAGCCATACAAATGTAGCCTTGAAATGTATGGCTAGTGAAATTGATGAATTGAATTTTAAATTTTATTTAACATTAATTAATTTTAGTTCAAAAATTAATACTAAATTATACATTGGAAAGCTTTAAGTATGTTTGGAATAACTTGGGTATGGGAATATATCTTTTTGCCTGTAAATTTTCTGAAATATAAATACAGATCAAATGTCTGATGAAAACTTAGCATCTGAATTGAGAGGTACTTTAAGAGTAAGACACCCTCTGGATTTCAAAGATGGAGTACAAAAATAATGTGTAATATGTCATCAATAAATGTTGTATTGATTATATGTTGAAAGGGTAGTATTTTAGGTATGTTGGATTTAATAGAACATATTTTTACATTTCATTTCACCTGTTTCTTTTTACATTTTAAAATGTGACTACTAGAGAATTTAAAATTACTTATGTTAACTCACATTATATTTCTACTGAATTGTACTGCTGTAGAGAACACATTTTACTTTTCAGATGGGAAAAGCTGGCTTCTCTCTGTCTTGAAGAGAAGTTGATTGCTGGATGGGGACAGATCCCATTCACACTTTTGTCTCAAATGGCACAAACTTGGACAAGTCACCACGTTTCCATGGATCAAGTTCTAAAAATCTGTAAAACTGTGAAACTACTACAAGAAAACATTGGAGAAACTCTCTAGGCCATTGGTATGGGCCAAAAAATTCTTGAGCAATACCCTACAAACACAGGCAACCAAAGCAAAAATGAACAAATGGGATCACATCAAGTTAAAAAGCTTCTGCATAACAAAGGAAACAAAAAACAGAGTGAAGAGACAACCGCAAAATGGGAGAAAATATTTACAAACTACCCATCTGACAAGGGATTAATAACCAGAATATATAAGAAACTCAACAACTCTATAGTAAAAAATCTAATAATTCAATTTGAAAAGGAGAAAGATATTGGGATAGATATTTCTCAAAAGAAGACATAAGTAGCCAATAGGCACATGAAAAGATGCTCAACGTCACTGATCATCAGAGAAATGCAAATCAAAACTACAAAGAGATGTCATCTCACCCCAGTTAAAATGGCTTATATCCAAAAGCCAGGCACTAACAAATGCTGATGAGGATGTGGAGAAGGGGGAACCCTCGTGCACTGTTGGTGGGAATGTAAATTAGTACAACCACTATAGAGAACAGTTTGGAGGTTCCTCAAAAAGCTGAAAACAGAGCTACCATATGATTCAGCATTCCCACTGCTGGGTATGTACCCCAGAGAAAGGAAATCAGTGTATTGAAGAGTCATCTGTACTCCCACGTTTGTTGCAGCACTGTTGGCAATAGCCAAGATTTGGAAGCAACCTGAGTGTCCATCAACAGATGAATGGATAAAGAAAATATCATGCTTACACACAATGGAATACTATTCAGTCATGAAAAAGGAATGAGATCTTGTCATTTGCAACAACATGGATGGAACTGGAGGTCATTGTGCTAAGTGAAATAAGCCCAGCATAGAAAGACAAACATTGCTTGTCCTCATTTATTTGTGGGATCTAAACATCACAACAATTGAACTCATGGAGAAGAGAGTAGAAGAATGGTTACCAGAGGCTGGGAAGGGTGGTGAGAGGATGCCAGGGAGATGGAGATGGTTAATGGGTACAAAAAAAAAAATAGAAAGAATAAGCTCTAGTATTTGATAGCATAACAGGGTGACTGTAGCCAATAGTAATTTAATTGTACATTTTCAGACAACTAAAAGAGTATAATTGGATTGATGGTAACACAAAGGATAAATGCTTGAGAGGATTGATACCCCATTTTACATAATATGATTATTGTGCATTACATGCCCATATCAAAACACCTCATGTACCCCGTAAATATACACACCTACTATGTACCCACAAAAGTTAAAATATAGAAATTATTACTAAAAGCCCAAAAAAACCCAGGTAAACTTCTTTTACATTCCAGGTTTCTATGATCCTGTTGAAATCTCCAGTTTCAAATACATTAATTATCATAGTTTCATATCAAGAGGAAAACTGGAGTTTTTTGTTTTTTTGTTTTATTGTTTTTTTTTTTTTTCAGACGGAGTCTCACTCTGTCGCCCAGGCTGGAGTGTAATGGTGTGATTTCAGCTCACTGCAACCCCCACCTCCCAGGTTCAAGTGATTCTCCTGCCCCAGCCTCCTGAGTAGCTGGGATTACAGGCGCAGGCCACCAGGCCTGGCTCATTTTTGTATTTTTAGTAGAGACGGGGTTTCACCACATTGGAAAACTGGAGTTTTACATCTAGTGTAGGAAGCTATCTGGTAATGAGTTATGCTTCTGTAATGGTATTTTAGACTTGATTCAAAAGCATAACAGATTAATAATTATCCTTACTGGATAATCTGTAGTATATGTGTGTGTGGTTATATATATATATATGTATATATATGCACTAACACACACACATATATATATATACACTCATACACATACTTGTATACACACACACACAAGTTACTATTCTTATTTCAATATTTCAGACAGGAAAACTGATTAAATAACTCATCCAAATTCACTTTGCTAGTAGTAAAGGGTAGAGCTGGGACTCACATTGTAGTCTGTGCGATCCCAATGTCTACACAAATATCCACTTCCCTATAATATCAGTGCTCACGGCCAGCCCCTTCAGAGTGCCCTCTCCTTTTAGTCATCAGCTGTATACCCAGGAGCCACAACTGAGTCTGTGCTGAAATGGGAAGGAGTTCAGAGTCTGGGTGCCCTGAAATCTATAAAAGGTTCAGGGAACTTTGAGGTGGGAGGTTATGAATTAGCCTCCCAGACCAAAGGGAGTGCTGCTCATTTGTTAATTTGATTTTGTTTAGGTTACTGAGCCATGATTCATCCTTAATTGCATTGTTTCAAATGACTAAATGGTCTAAGTATTAACCGACTGCTGAGTGGTTGCCCAGCTTTGGTTTAACTGGGACATCTTCAGCTTAGGAGTCATTAAAATCAAAACACTGTTGGGCTTCCAGTGGGGTATTGGGTCATCTGCTCACTGAAAGATGGTCCTGGTGCCTGGTGGAACTCCAAAAAATGAAGAATGTACCCCTTCTGTCCCTGTTGCCTGTGTGGGAATTGGACCTCCCACTTCATGTGGGGTTGAAAGTTCCCATAGATGGAATGCCAGAGGACAGACTAATCTGATTCAATAGACAGGCCTTCCTCCTGACTGTGGACCTTAGCAAGGCACTCCACCAGAAAGGTTTTGAAATTTTTTTTTTTTTAAGATGGAGTTTCGCTCTTGTTGCCCAGGCTGGATTGCAGTGGTGTGATCTCAGCTCACTGCAGCCTCTGCCTCCCGGGTTCAAGTGATTCTCCTGCCTCAGCCTTCCAAGTAGCTGGGATTACAGGCATGTGCCACCACACCTGGCTAATTTTTGTATTTTTATTTTTATTTTTTTTTAGTAGAGACAGGGTTTCATCATGTTGGCCAGGCTGGTCTTGAATTCCTGACCTCAGGTGATCCACCCGCCATGCCCAGTGTGAAGTCTGATAATGCACAGGAAGATTTCCAGATTAAAATTATTATTCTCAGAACATGTTCTACTGAGCCTCAGATTCCTTTTCTATCAAATGGGAGCAATGTCAGCTCTACCCTTTACTCCACTGAGTAAGCAGAGAAAATGACATGATCTGTTATAATAAGCTTTAGAAACATTTTTCAAACAGTTTATCAAAATGTAAAATATTGTTGGTTGAAAATAAATATTTTTCAGCACATTTGTGGGTGTCATGAGTCTTTGACTATGGAATGTATTTATGTTTAATTCCATACCATATTCCCAGCCCTATATTTTAAACTAGTAATTCTGAAGAATCCCGGCAGCTTGTGAAAGACTGTCAGGAGCTGAGAAAGGATGTGAACTTGGGCTTCATTCATGGTTAAGTTTCTAAAACATACAGGTTGGAAGTGAAAGAGGCTGTCATGGCAATGACTATATCGGGGCGATGGGCAAGTTTGATTTGAACCATAGTTTGAGGGTATGACAAACTCCACATTCTAGATTGACGCTTCTCACACTTTAGCATTCATAAAACCACCTGGAGAGCTTGTTAAAAATACAGATTCCTGGACCTGATGCTTGAAGACTCTGATTCAGGGGATCTGGGATGAAACCAGAGATGGCATTTCTAACCTAGTCCTGGCTGATGCTGGTGCTGCTGGTCCACAGTCCATAGTTCGGGTACAACTGTTCTAGGTGAATCCTGTGTAGGATTGCAGCTACTAGGACAGGTCTAACCAGTCCCAGACCCTTCATCTACCAGGACAGGTGGCTAACGCCCCCGAGGAACTCTCCCATCTCAGGAACTGCCAAGCCAAACTGCCCCACTTTCCATTCATTCTGAGAGAGTGAATGGCTCCGGGAGTAATCTCCCTGTCTCAGAACACTCTTATGACCACACATAAATTTACTTTAAAATAAGCAAGGCGTGAACATATAAGAATCCACTTAACATGAAGACTGACAGATTTCAGAATAATGTCCTTGTACTACAAATACCCCCACCCCAGGATGGATTGCAGAGGGCTTAGAAAAGAAAGCCTAGATGGATATCCACATCTGTGAGTGAGACAGAGAGACAGGCTCAGTCACTCTATCCTCCTCATAGCCTTTCCCTGTTCTTCGGGAAAGGGGCAGTGAACAATGGATCTGTGAAAAGAGACCTTTTGACTCTTTCCACATACTAAGCTCCTGAATCAGGCTGGTGTGCTTCAGACATAGCAACACTCTTTAAGGCGGAACATCTGGACAGGGCAAGAAAGGGATTGGCTACATGGACTGGTGGCCAGCTCCAGATGTCTCAAAGGAATAAAGACATTCCCTTGTACAACATCAGAACCATCTGAGCATGCTACAAAATGTGTTTAATTTTGAATCTGAATATAGATTAAAATGTCCATGATTTAAGTCAACAGCAGGAAGACCTGACACTGAGGGACTATGACAATAAAAATTCCTAAGGACACTGACTTGGAGGAGACATTTGCAGTAAATTACAACCATGTTAGGAACATCAGGCTCATAGTTAGTGGAGCATTTGGCTGTGGGTTGTATTACTTTAGCTAAATACTAATATGCATATCTAAGTTCATTCACTCTCCAGATCAGCACAGTATTGTAACAGCCTAATAGAGCATTAGCCTAATTTGATACGCAAGTATTAACATGAAAGGGGATGCCTTTCATGACAAGGTATTATTTCTATAGTAATTTAATATTTTATTGGTCTGAGACAATCCAGTGCCAATTTGCTTCCCTCCCCAAATACAGCCTAATAAACATGGGCTTCTTTGTTGTAGCTGTGGTTTAAGGACAGCCACAGTACGGACAGGGCATGAAGTTTTATTCCCCTGCTCCCCACATCAAACCTCTGTGTCTTCCTCACCACCAGAGGCCCATTGGCACTGTTGATGGTCTGTTTGCATACTTTTCTTTCTTGCCCAAGGGAAGTCAGATGGGATGTTTAAGATCCTCCCCAACTTCCAGATTCTAGGATTGAAAACAGAGCAATAATGTGCCTGCTGTATCCTAAGGCAGGAGATGACTTCACCTTTCCAGACTCCCTGGAATCCCCATGGAGCTGGGCTTGCATCTTATTTAAATGGAAAAGTACAGCCATGACTAAAAAGGAAAATGTCGGTCAGGGTCATGTTGGTGCCAAGGCGCTAGGAAAAAGATAAAGGTCACCATATTTTTCTCAGAACAGAAGCCTGCTGACCTGTTCCCCCAGAGCAAGATCCCTTGCCCTCCCGCCCCCTACTGAAGCACAGTGTGGGTCTGGGACTGAGAGAGAGACCCTGCTGGCCTGGAACACAAGAGATGGCTGCCACTGCTGCCCTAGCTTCCCCTCCCACAGGGGCATGTACCCAACCTCCTCTTTCTAGAGCGTCTGACCCTGACCTTGGTCAAGCCCTCCTTACCTCTTGCAGTAGACTTTAAATTGAATTTCCTTGTCTCCAGGGTTTCTCCTGCTAATCCAGCTTCCACCCCGCTGCACAATAATCATTTAACAGAACAGTTCTGAGTAGAACACTCCTCTGCTTCAAAGATTTCCATGGCTCCCCATTGCCTAGAGAATAAAATTCAAATTCTTGTAGTTCTTAAGGTCCTGGCTATGTTTGCAGCTCCCTCTTCCACCTCCATTGTCCCTCCAAGACTTCACTGTTTTCTTCTGCTGCTTCAGCAAATTCAGGACTCCAAATGTACCATGACCTTCTCCACCTCAGGGCCTTTGCTCATCTGGGTTCCTGCTGCAGGGAATTCTGTCCCTTGTGCCTTTTGGACCACTATTCAACCTTTAAAGCCAAGTTCTGATTCCCTCCTTTCCAGAACATTTTCCCCATGCTCCCTTAGTCCATTTTTGTTACTATAACAGAATATGTAAGATTGTGTAATTTCTAAAGAAAAGAGGCTTATTTCATTCATGGTTCTGGAGTTTGGGAAGTCCACGATCTGGCAGCCCATCTGGTGAGGGCCTCAAGCTGCTTCAACTCATGGCAGAAAGCAGAAGAAAGGAGAAGCTCTGTCTCTCATGAGAACAAATCAATTCCCAGGAAAACTAACCCAGCCTCTCAAGAAATCCATCTTAAAAACCTAATCACCGGCTGGGCTCGGTGGTTCATGCCTGTAATTCCAGTACTTTGGGAGGTCGAGGTAGGCGGATCACGAGGTCAAGAGATTGAGAACATCCTGGCCAACATGGTGAAACCCCGTCTCTACTAAAAATACAAAAATTAGCCAGGCGTGGTGGCATGCGCCTGTAGTCCCAGCTACTTGGGAGGCTGAGGCCGGAGAATCGCTTGAACCCGGGAGGCAGAGGTTGCAGTGAGCCGAGATTGCACCACTGCACTCCAGCCTGGAGACAGAGAGAGACTCTGTCTCAAAAAAACAAAAAAACAAAAACCAAAACCAAAACAAAACAAAAAAAACCTAATCACCTCTTAAAGGTACCACCTCCCAACAGCACTACATTGGCCATTAAATTTCAACATGAGTTTTGGCAGGGACAAACCACATCCAAACCTACTTAGAATTAGTCACTTTTGGACCCCTATATTTGGTCTTCTAGTCTATTTAGTTATGTGCTTATTGGCCTCCCCAGTAGACTCAGCAGTCTTAAAGAAAGGGCTTGGTCTGAGCCACTAATTTTCTATAATCTGCAATCTTTGATATCCTTATATCTTTGAAAAAGTATCTATTATTTCTAAATGAAAATTCTGCCTATGTAGACTCATAGGACGTGTGAGTCAGAGGGATGTTATCAACTATTGGTGAGGGCAAGTCATTGCATCCGGGCCTATATCCCGCTCTGTAGCTAAGGCAGACAGTGATCATCAATCATGGTGCTCTTTCCAATGACCCCAGATGCAACTTTCTGATCCTTCCCACCCAGTGCTCCTAGCAGCAACCATTAATCAATCAGAGTTGATATTTACTTGCCATCCCCTATCTAGTTTCTTAGCCCTTATTTTCCAATTTCCTTCCCCTTCTCCTTTATGGCTGGTATTGCACAGAAGTCTTACTGGAAGCCCTAAAGGAAGTTCATGCTATAAAAGTTGAAATTTTCTATTCTTTTAATAGCCTCCAGCAATGAGGTAGGTCAGAGTTTGGGCAGAAATCTGAGATGTTCTTCTCTTGGGAAGATTCACCCGGCTCTCCTTTAACTCAAAAGAAACTCAGTGCAAAGTCTAGTTCAGCCAATTAGCTACACTGGTTGGTTAAAGCTAAAAGAAGACGATCAGCGTTCATGTTTAACTTTATAATATTGATCTAGAACCCATAAATGCCACCTCAGCTGTTCAACACTGAAGAACAGGCAACAGAGTTTTCTCCTTTGAAATGAAACTACTATATTTCTAATAAAGAAAGGAGCCACATTTAGGCGAATTTTACAAAAACATTTCTTATCTTTTTCAACAAGTCTCTCTCCATTTGAGGAAAAGCCCAGTGATATTAAAGAACCCACTGACACCTCCGCAGGTGTGTTCACCCACCTAAGGTAGGGCCAACAACAGGACGGGATACACTCACTGGCCTGTGGCCTCTGAAATTCATCCTGACGCCAAACTCTTTTTAGGCAACAACATGACAAGATCAAGGCCCAAAACAGACATTCCCCTCAAGTAGGGGTTTTAATTACTTCCTGTGGTACCAGAATAGAAAATTGTAGAGAATTCTTTCCCTTTACTTCAGTAAACTCAGCAACAATGAATTCAAACTAAAGGGAATCACATTTTGACTGTACTCGGTGGATACACTTCCACATTTATATTTACTGACACCCATTCAGAGCCAGATGTGGTTGTCTATCCTGGTGTTATAGCAGTGATTTACCTTGGAGAAAGCCTGGTCCATGGAGAACTTCCTTCCACTATACAAATGCATGCTGCAAATGACATTCACATTTATGATTTCCAGAAAAGGACAAAGAAGTACGACTTATGCTGTGCAAGCAAACAAAACAATAACACTGGTCAAACATTATTTCCCATTGATGTGAGTATTGGACTTCCTCTACATGTGCCCCAGCTTAGCTCCTCCCCTTGTCCCTTCCCTTGATAACTCCTGTCCACCTGTAAGAGTTCCTGCACTTACTGCCATGTTCGAGTGTCCCCCTCTGTTACCTTCTGCCTCCCAAACTTGATGAGTGAGCCCTCTCCATCTCTGTACTGCCCTCTTATTTTCAAACTCCCCTGCAACACTAATAATGCATAGGAAGATTTCCAGATTAAAATTATTATTGTCAGAACATGTTATACTGGGCCTCATATTCCTTTTCTATCAAATGTCCTTCAAACTGTACCTGTCCTATTGATTATTGTTACTTCTCTCACCAATATATTGCTGGAACATTACAATTGTTGAAGAAATGCTTATTGAGGGAATGTGTTTAATGAAGCTGTTAATATTTAGAGAAACCTTTCTTTAAAATAAGAAAAATGGCTGAGTTGAAAATCACTGAACTATCACTCAATTCCATTTTCCTGTTAAAGATGGACAGACAGCACAACAGACACACACACACACACACACACACACACACACCATGGAAATAGTTCTTTCCATGAAGTTTCTTTAGAACTTTACTGTATGAATCTCATTCTATTGACTGTGGTCAGAATTATGTTTTCATCTTATGCAATTTATCTAGTCTTCTGTACCAGGCTGTGTATTCTTCATGGGCAAGGACTGGGTATTTCATTTCACCCACAGCACCCTCTAAGTAGAATTACCATGTGTCTTCTTGCTACAGAATTTTCTCTCTTTTCTCTTTCTCTCTCTCTCTGGATCTCATTTAAACACACACACACACACAACAAATAAAACGTGAGCCTTCCATACTTTGGCTGGGTTAGTTGACTATGTGGTGCCAAGGAAATGGCTTGGTGGTTTTTTAGTTTGGTTTGTCCTTTGTTCTCTGAATTTAGCATCATGCGAAGACAGAGTATAGCCTAAAGGTGTATTTAAAATGTCGTCCTGTTTCTGAGCTTACTCAGACAGGCAATAGAAAATGGCATTCTTGATAATTAATGCCCTTACAGAAATTCAGCACAGGCTAGCAACTGTAAACAATACGTTATTAGTCAGGGGAGGTGCTTGCAACATGAGCACGGAAATTCCCATGGATCTTCATAGGGCATCAAAGGGAAGATTCAAGATGCTCTGGATAATTTCGTTACTGTGTTTGCTTGATCATTTTATACTTAAGCAGACTGTTCATTACCATCATCTCAACCTCTTTTGCTAGCTTAAATTCCTCTTAATTCATTTATAAAACAAAATTAGAACGTTGACTGCAACCTATAAAATAAGTCCACATCTTTGTTTAATTATAGTTGCTATATACACTATTTTAGCATTACTGAAGGTATATAAAGAAGGAATAAAGGAAGATTATTATTCTGTTAAAATGCCAGCTAAAAACATACAATTTTTTTAATGTACATTTATATCATGGCAAGAGACTGTGTTTAAAATCCCCAAACTCCTGAAGCTGTTTGAGAATTATGCCAGTGCACTGCAGAAAAAAAAAAAAAAAAAAAAGACAAAACTGGTTGAACATAAGACATGAGTAGTTGAAATATGGTTTAATTTTTTTCCTTCTGATTCTTTTTCCCTCCTTTGGAAACTGATAAAAGATTTTGTATTTTTTTTTAAATCGACCTCATTTTTAGTTTATTTTCTAAAAGTGGAGATGTCTTTACATATGTTCAAAAGTATGTCTGTCAAACCTTTGGAGGACTTCTCAGAATGAAGAAATCTACAATGCATATCTTACCAAATTGTTTGGGGATTTTCCACTTTTATGTGTTTGGGCATTTTTCCCTCTTAAACATCAAAACCTAATAATCGTGGCAGAAGGTTAAATATTTTCCATACTTTGTTTTTGAAATTTGTTCCTTTCAAAGAACGAACATATGGCGGAAAGAAATCTACACACCCAATCTATTATGATGGCTACCTCTGGGGTTAGGGAGTAGAACCACAAAGTGGGGGCAATGAGGGGGCTCTCACTTCTTTCACCATTTTATTTACAATGAAAATGTATCCATGTGCCACTTGTACAATGTTCATAGTTACTTAAAGAAAAAAATCATATTTAGAGAAAAAAATATCGATTTGGATAACGGTAAATGTTTTATAGTATCCCAAGTGTGAAGATTACACATAGGATTGCAAAGAGGAAGAAATAGGGAGGAATTCCTGTTTGCTTGGCTGGTAGTAGCCACTCTTTAAAGCATTTCTGTACAGAAAGAGAAATAAAAGAATTGGTACTTTGATTAGTTACATCAAGATTACATTGAATTCATTTTCTCTAATGCCAGTTTGCTTTAACTTAATATCCCTTAAAAAAATCCATGCCCTCATGACATCATCAGTTCATGCACTATTTCTTGCGGCATTAAAATAGAAACTTAAAGTTTACATGTAACAACCGAATTCAATAGAGTACCTTATTTAAATTTCTAAATCTCTTAGGGGCTAGGAATGAAATATAATGCTAATCTAATTTAGTAATTTGTTCTCTTTCCACCAAAACGCACAATCATTGCTTGTGAAAGCCTCAATCCCATCCCCATCCCCAACTTTCTTTTTCCATAAGGCTGGGATGGAATTGTAGGCTGATTTGGAGCACAAAGTCCAGTTGCACCCCAGACTCCCGTCCCTAAACATCCAGTGCCATGGGATGTTTCATGACCACAGCATGTCCATCATGTTACTCTCCAAATGCAGGGATGAGGGTTGAATGGAGTGGAGCTTTTTAGTCTTCAAGGATTTAAAACTATGTACACACAATGCAAGCAGCTGGCAGGAGTCCTTTGTAAGTGTGTGTGTGTGTGTGTGTGCGCGTGTGTGTGTGTGTGTGTGTGTGTGTGCTGGAGAAAGAGTTGGATCAAATGAGTGGTTTCCTGTTCAGAGCAGGACATAAGTTTCCTTCCATGAAAGGAGATATAATTAATTCCACTTCCATCAGCACATCAAGAGGATGATGGGTAACTCAGCTCCTACCAGCTCTGGCTGCAAGGGAGATGTAGCCCAAGGGAAGTGACCCTTTATTGGGCCTGGGCTGGTCTCTGGCTGGCCAGGGAAAGCACACACCTCCACAATCCCAGACCCCTCCAGGTCCCCCTGGAGCCTGTCAATGTTTGAGTTCTGTCCTTTTTCCACTCTTGGGAGGACAACAATGTGTCTCCAGGTCCTGCAGTCTGGGTTTGATTAAATAATTATAAACTCCCAGCAGCAGGTCTATCATTTATGTCCTGAAACATGCCAGCATGTGTCTTTTGTGGCCATGCCAGCCAATCATAAAGCCACTCTCCTTATTGTCACTGAGAACACAGTGGTTCAATGTTTGTGCTTGTTCCTGGATTTTGGCTACAGAATGTTGCCCAGCAGTTTGCTGCTGGTGCCAGCATCACTACAGAACTTCATAATAAATCCTTTCTATATTTATTCAGTCCACTGGTCTGACACTGAAATTGCCTTTTATGAGCATATGATCAGAGGCTTCCATTTTCCACTTCTAACTCTGGGCGATTATATATTCTAACAGAAAAGACCTCAAGGCCTGTCGTCCATACATGCAACATGGCATGGGGACTGCCGACTGGCTGGGGGAAAGTAGGAGATTGGAAGTGAGTGAGAGTTGACCTTTTACCCCAGGCAAAGGAAGCACAGAGGTGATCTCTTTAATCCATTTGGTTAGAATATTTAAAATTTTCCACTTCCTCCACAACTAAAGCCCAAAATAAAGTTGCCAAAGCAAGGCAGTAATATTTCATAGTAACATGCCATCTCCTACAAAAGGGCAAGGGGAGAAGGAGGAGATAGGAATACCATTTAATTGAGTTCAAGGAACTTTTAAAGAAATGTTTTTCATTCTTGCCTTAATTGAGTCACAAGTGATCTCTAAATGGCCCCAATGTTAAATATATCATATCAACCAAAACTAGGAAAGCGACTGAAATACCTGAATGGGAAGCCTTTTTCTATTTTTTGTGTACATGAAAAATCTCACAATAATTCAAATGGCCAGAATGACCTTCTGCTAATGACAATTTACGAAGAGGTCTCTGGAAATTATGATGTATAAAAGTTTAGCAATGAAACACAGCTATGTTTTGGAAAGAGAAAGATGTGTTCTCTTTTCTTTGGCATAGTTCTGTCCAGGTTCAGAAAAATATGAGTATACATGGCCTATGTGCGTTTTCATTTTTGAAAAATGATCAAAACCACTCATTTATTGAAGGGAATACAATACGCAAAACGAGATAACAAAGTTTAGTGAAAATAAGCTGTGTAAACTGGAGGAAGAGTACTAGAATAACAAAATAAAACCCAGCAGTCGCTCATTTTTCATTACTATCTTTTGTTTGTGTTTACATTTCCTGAAATGCCGTGGCATCATATCAGTCTGCAGATGAAATGTGAATCTCAAAAGAAGAGTTACTTTATACAAAGGTGGAATCAGTTGAAGGTTGCGTGTTTTGTTTTTACTGCATCCTTTAAAAGGATCATTAAAATGTTTCCACTCAATGCAGAAAACAATAATTATCCTTACAGGAAAGACTTTAGATATTACATTTCATTTTCAAGAAAATGGGTTTTAGAATAAATATTAATTAAATATATTTAAAATGTATACAGTTTGACATTATTTTTCAAAGTAAAAATATCTTATATTTTTAAAAACTGTAAGTTGAGTTTTTGTTGCTTTGTTTTTAAGATTTGAGAACTAACTTCTTTCGGTATTATAATTCCTGGTGACATCACATTTGCCCCAACAGTATTTAAATTGTACATGTATTTTTGAAAATGAAGCCAGTTATTGTTTTAAATAAACATATATTCAAATAAATTATTTTCAAATGTATCAACTTAAAGCTATACTACTATTCTAGTGAGACTAACTTAAGTTGGAGAAAAGTTATTAATAAAGACATTTCAGTATGAAATATATAGTAATATACTGTGCCTACACATTTCTTTGGGTGAATATTACTGGGGAAAATAGTTAGAAAAAAGAAAAAGTTTAAAATAGACCAAGTAGTCAAGAAGATAGACAGAGAAATACAGTTTTGTCCTCCTTTAGCTTTATATAGGAACTACTTATGCTTGTAAACATGAGAAAGACGAAGAATTCTTAGACTAAATGTTTCAAAGGTAGAACTTTTTAGACATTTGTGAGAAAAGCTTGTTTCTTTTAAAAAAAAAAGTGCTTTTAACAAATACTGCTTAAACAGAAATGCAGCCGTGTACAGGACTGTTTTTAGTTAAAAATTTTCAATGTGCCAACCAAAAAGCGATGTAATCGGTAACTCACCACTAGGGGGCCTTCCTATTGGTCCATTCTTATAAGGACAGTAATTAATAATAAATAAACTGCAAAGATGTACTCCAATATTTTCTATCACACACATAGAAATAGCTGATTAGGAAGTGACAAGAGTCTGGTTATTCTGTCATTTGGTTATTTAGATCGTATAAAACTACTGATTAACTTTTTGCTTCTTCACTAAAACAGACTTTAAGAAAAATCAGCTGCGTTATTTTGGGGATTTTTAGTTCAATAATGGTTGTTTTATCTGCTTCTCACAATCTTCTTTTGTTTTATTGATTTTCCCCAGAGATGAAAATAGGGAACTTAATTTAATCCAACCAGTACATTGATTCAGTCTGTTTACTCAGATTAACCTAAACAGATATGCCAGCTTGTCAGAGCCTATGTTCGTCATCTCTTTTGACAACTCTCCAAACTGTGGTCGTGTTGAGAGCCAGTGGCGCCATGGTGTAGTCTTCAATCAGCAAACCTTCGTTGAGCATTTACTATGTACCGGATGCTGTGCTTGGTGCTGGGCTACAGGTGGAAACCAAGTTGGTGTCATGGTCCTCACAGACACTGCAAGGAACAAGGTGAGAAAGGAAAGGGGTTTTGAGGAGATTCCATTTGGACAGAATCCTGAATGGTACAAGGGAGAAAGCCATGGCAGTGTGATAGTCCAGAAGGGGGGATTTGGGATTTATTATTAGGAGGTCTGGGGTCAGGTCCTGTCTCCTTTACTCACCAGCTGATTATGAACTTGGACGCTTTGTGTCCAAGTGACACTTGGTGGACACTCTCTGACTTTGCTGTCTCACCAGGAGTGTTAACAGTTCTGGCTCTATTCCCTGCAACTGTGCCTGCACCTCCTCCCTCACCAGATTTTGGGAGGATCAAATGAAGTGAGTGATTTGAGATTACAAATGATTTTTATTGAGTGAATTTTTATTGAGTGAATTGAGAACTTTGATAAACAGGATGCCTTCTTGTCTCCAAGTTTTAAAATATTTAATAATCAATAGCACGAAAAATGTTCCAATGCATTAAGTTAAAATTGTTTTTGAAAAATATCATTTTTAATGTGAATACATACATGCATAAGAGGGTTAGCAAAAACATAATCCAAGATAATTATTTCTGGTTAAATTATGAATATTTTCATTTTTTCCTTTTTGCTTTTTGTACTTTCTGATTTTCTGCAGTGGCCATGAAATGTTTCACAATAAAATAATATTATACTAATTAAACAAAATCATAAAGAAAAAAGATATTGATAGAGTGAGTGGAAAAATTCCAGTTTCAACCAAGACAAAATTTCTCTTTGTAGATGTTTTGTTAAATATTCATGCGGAGAGATTTTCATCAAAATCTTTAGATAATTTTCAAATCCCCACAAAAACCATTAACATCAAATGTTTTAAAACTTAAGTTGAATTTTCCTTTTGTAGTCTAAATCCCTTTCACCTGCTTATTAAATTCCAAAAAGGAAATGTATTTCAAAAATGAAAATTATTTTTCAATGTAAATACACATCTACATTAACTTCTGTTTAAACGTGTTCCTTTAAGATTTGTTTTTAAAATAAGTGATTCCTTCAAATGCCACTACTTTTGCATTTGCTGTGCATTAGGGTGACTTCTGCTAATTTATACCACCTTTCAGAGTACATTAGAACAAGATGCATTTGAAAAATGCCCCAACATTATTCTTTCCACGGCACTCTGATTTTATGCATTTCCACCTTGCTTTCATAAACTATGTAACATTGACCTATCTACTTATTTTTTTCTGAATTCTCTTGGTGATAAGAAATTTGTTATACCTTCTTTTTTCGTTTTGCTTACTTTTAGAAACACAAGTCCTGAATTAATAAATTTTGGTTGTTAAAAACACAAAGGTCAGATGAAGTTCCAAGTCCATCCTCTCCTAGAGGCTGCCGTCAGTGCGTTGGATAGCGTTCCTGTTGTTGCTGCTTTTCTAATACATCTGCATCCAGAGATACAGACCTAAAGGAACAAATAGTTTGGCGTTACTTCTCTTTTAAACAACATAATCCGAATCATATGATGAAAGTATTGTTCCATACTTTCTTTTCCTCCAGATCTCTTAGAGATCTATCTGCATCAGGATGCATAGATCTACATCGTTTAAAAATAATCTATTTCAAACATGTATCCTCAGCCCTCTTTGGATGCTTAAGGTTTATAAGGAACTTAACTATTAAGTGATCCAAATGTGTGATTTCAAGTCAGTTCAGGATATGCTAGACCCCTACTTTAAGCCTAGCACTGTGGATCCTGAGAGGAATGAGGTTATTACCCCTGCTCTGGAAGAGAATGTCAGATATTTCTTGAAAGGGGGAAGGAGGTAATAAATTCAAGGACTATTAACTCTTCTGCTGTATCATACACTTAATGTTTTAGATATAAGCTGTTCCACTTTAAGAACAAAATAATTTAAACTCTAGGCACCAAGATCTAGAAGCTAGAAGGAACCCCGGAAAGTCATCTCTTTGTCTGTCTTCTACCTTTAGACATTTAACTCAGGATGGAAAATTGAGTTGCAGGGAAAATGAACACTCAATTGAAACTGCGTACATGCCCAGAAAGAATCTGATGCTGCCTCAGAATCTGTTATTCTGATGTAGCTATTTCGTTCCTCGGCGTGTGTTTGGTATCTTGAATTTTCTTTATTATTTAACTAAGGAGTTGTCACCTCATGTTTTCAAATAAAAGGCTTGATTGGTTTACTAACCTGTAACAGGGAGGTGGACAGCGAGTTTGTGGAAATATCTGTTAAGGGGTAGAAGCTTTTTCATTGAGAGGCCAGGCAGGGCAGATGTTTGCACAGTTCTGAGACCGGCCTTATCAGTGATGCCGCTAAATACTGCTACAGTTTTAGGGATGGTGAAGAGGAACCCCCACTCATTCCTTTGTACCCATCTTCCCTTCATACAGGTGCTCACATTTCTCTGAACTCTATGCTTGAGTTTCTAAGATCACCAAAAAGGGTCAAACTGTGGGGGTATGTTTGGTGTTCTAAACTGGTTTGGTAGGAATGGGATAGGATACACGTAGGATTCCAGCTGAGGCAGAAGATGCAGAGCAGAGTTAAACTCTCCCAGACATTGAAAACCAGCCTGTAAGAAGCAGGCAGTCTTCTCTGTGCAGTTACAGCTCTACCGGCCCTAGGTCCCAGCAGACAGGCAAGAGCCTGCACTGCAAGGTACAAGCCGGGTCGATCTATCAGAATCCTTATCCTGTCTCCAACAAACACTGAGCTGTCACGGAACAATTGTTGGAATGTAAGGAGAAAGAGTTTTCTCTCTGAGACAAGGAAGGCAATTTTAAAAATAGATTGAACTATCAGAGATATAGAGAAATAATTTTTGATAATGCAACTTTTGACTGAAAACACCCAAAGTACGTAAGCTTAAGCAGGACATTTGTGTCTTAAATAAGTTTATTTTAAATACAAGAAAATGAGTTTTAAAAAATCACAAGATATATCAGAAACTAATGATTAACATCACAGAAAGATCTGCCCTGGCTAGCTTTACCATACAATATCCCAATGATGCACTTATATATTTATTTATTTATTCTTAAAACATGCTCTTTTTTGGTTGTTTTTAGGAAACAAATTGTTTTTGGATTCTTGAATCATAAAATATTAGAGCTTCATGTTCACGTCGCTGAGTTCTCCCAGGTAATGTCACAGGCATGTGAAAAGACATCTTAATAGTACTAGGAATTTTAAATGGTTTGTTAAAACGCACATCAACTAATAAAAATAAGACAGAATCCATCTATGACTGAGAAAATTGTCTGTAAATTCAACTTGTTTTCTTTTGTCTTAATTTGGACTTTTTAATATGCAATCAATATTTTAGGTCAATGCAATTCGATTTGTAGGCATAGGTGTATTTTCCTCCTATACCACAGACATAGGAAATACTAATAAAAACATGCCGTGGAGCTTGCCAAGGTGATCTTCTTTATGATGGCCCTGATTTCTGAGTGCAGAAACCACATAGATATATTCCTAGCCTCTAGACAACGTATACATTACATGTCTTGTCAAAATCAAATACTCTGATCTAGTAACAGCAGTATTTTTCATTTTAATTGACAAAGAGATGGTATTTATTAATAATTTTATGCAAATAGAGTGTCACTGAAATTTTACTCCAGTGAAAAAACAATTCTCTGAGTCAGAAAACTTATACCAAAATAATGTCAGATAACTTTGTTGGAAACTATGGCCATTCTTTCTGATATTACTGTGGTTTGAATGTGTCCCCCAAAATTTGTGTGTTGGAAACTTAATCCCTAATGTAACCATGCTGAGAGGTGAGACCGTTAAGAGGTGATCAGGTCATGAGGGCTCTGCCCTTGTGAATAAATTAATGTCATTATTATGGGAGTGGGTTAATTATTGTGGAAGTAAGCTCCTGATCAAAGATGAGTTTGGCCCCTTCTATCTCACCCTGTCTTTGCCCATCTGCCATGGGATGACACAGCAAGAAGGCCCTCATCAGATAAGGCCCCTTGATCTTGGACTTCTCAGCCTCCAGAAGCATGAGCCAAGTACATTTATTTTCTTTATAAATTACCCAGTCTCAGATATGCTGTTATAGCAGCAGATTAAGACAGACATCAACAAAAAAATCAAAGTTATACAAAAATGCCAGTTTGATTTTTTTAACGTCTCTTGTTTTCTATGTAATGTACCATGAATTTGTTATTTATAAAATACGTTCTTGAAGCAATTTAGAGATTAATTCAAAGCAATTGAGAATTTAATCCATCTCACTTTTAGGGGAGGTAAGATTAGATTAATTTACTCCACGAAATTAAATAAAGAGCTCCTTTCATTTGGGCTCAGTTTATCTCCCTCCAGTTCCCAGTTGTGCAATCTGGAGTTTGTGAGGCAGGGTGGACATACCTTTGCTTGCATCAGCCACCTACTTCATGAGCTGCAGGTGCCCCTCAGAGCCTTGGCTTCCCGCACTTGAGTTTCAGCCCTCTGGGGCTTCATATGTTGCAGAGAATGCCTGAGGAACCCCGTCTTGCAAAAGTAGACTGAAGACCACATGTGTTGAACCATAGCCCATGCCAAGCTGCCCTTGAGGGAGAGGGCCTAATGCAGGACTTTGAAGGCAGGATAGAAGAAAGAGTCTGGGAAATGCTTTGGAAAATGGCAAAGCAATCCAAAAAGATTTTAGTTTTATGTCTGTTTAGGGAAGACCAGATATCGGACAGGATGTAATGTGACATTTAGATTTAATTCTGTTGATGATTTGCAGATTTGGAAATATACTTCCTAGATTGTCCAGTGTCCTTGGGAGCTGGATCTACCCAGGAGTGGTAGTTGCTAAGAAGAAATGAACCATGAAAAAAATTTACTGTGCTTTCACAGTCTGGAGCGCAAGAAAAACATAGTGACAAGGTGTGCTAGACTGCCTCTCATCCACAGCAGAAAAACAGACCAACCTGGATTTCCACTTTATATCTACCACTGAGGAACTGTGTGACGTTGGGCAAGTGAACTAACCTCTCTGGTCCTGTTTTCTCATTAGCAAAAAGGTGCTAATATTAATAATATTAGCTATATTCATGAAGATTTAATTCAAGCCAGGGATTATTCTAGAAAGATGTATTAACTTAGTCATCACAGCAATTTTTGAGTTTAGAATCACTATTAACTTCTCGTCCAGTTGAAGAAACAAAGGTTTGGTGGGTTTTTTGGTTTTGTTTTGTTTTGGTTTGGTTTGGTTTGGTTTTTGAGATGGAGCCTCGCTCTGTCACCCAGGTGGGAGTGCAGTGGCACAATCTAGGCTCACTGCAACCTCTGCCTCCTGGGATCAAGCTATTCTTGTGCCTCAGCCTCCCAAGTAGCTGAGACTTCAGGTGCATGCCACCACACCCAGCTAATTTTTGTATTTTAGTCAAGAGACAGGGTTTCACCATGTTGACCAGGCAGGTCTTGAACTCCTGACCTCAAGCGATCCACTCACCTTGGCCTCTCAGAGTGCTGGGATTACAGGCGTGAGCCACCATGCCCAGCCAAGCTGAGGAAACTAAGGTTTGAATGAGTTAAGTAAGCAGCCCCAGCTCATGTAGCTAGAAATGCAGAGTCAAATGTCTAGATCCAAGGAATGTGTTCTGACCCACAATACCATGAGAGACAGGCTAACATCAGCTGAGACCAGGGACTGTGAGCTGGACTGGATCCCCAAAAGCTTCCATCACTTGCAGACTGCAAACGTGCCAAGCAACAGAGCTTCTCTGTGCTTGTCCCACATGTAAAATCAGAGATAATAATGGAATCTGCCTCATGGTGCTTCTGTGAGGATCAAATGGTAATATTTGTTAACTCAGAACAGCGCTTGGTAAGAATTAGGTAACTATTTAAGAGTGCTCTTAGTATTGTGTTAGAACTTATACTCTGCAATGATATGGATTGAAGCAAAATTTAATTAATACATATAAATTACTTACCTCTACATAGTAACTACCCAACAAATAATTCCTTCTAGGAGATTTTGTGCTAAGTATGAGGCATGGTTTAGGTCCTAGTGAGGTGCAGATCACAGGGCCCAGGGCCACCTACTGTGGAGCTCACAGTCTAATGGAAAGAAAAGAACAGTTTTAGTTTTCTTTTCTCCAGGGGATCAGAAAGTTCTGTCTTTAAGCAGGCAGATTTCTCACCTGCCTGTAATAATACTCATGCGATAGGATAAATGGATTAAGGAGTATTCCCAGGCTCATCTTTTCTCCCCTAGCCTAGTAGAGAGAATCCTACGGGTACAGCCTCCATTTCTACCTCTTAGCCACCATCGGCAGGATGACTGAATCTGACATAAAGGGTGGGAGAAACTGAGTCAATCTCCACAATAAGACATCAAGTGAAAAAGGAGGGAGGAAAGCAAAGTGCCATCTTCAGAACACAGCAAGGGCATGCAAACATGTGCATGTAGGGTGTGTATGTTGGGTATACATGCATGTGTGTGTTTTGTGAGTGTGTGCTGTGTGTGTGAGTGTATGTGTTGGGGGCTGGGGTGGTTCCAGTGTAACTTCAGGGTTTAGGGAAGGTCTAAGACAAGAAATGAGATGGAAGTAAGTATTGCAAGGATCTGTATCTTCTTTCTTATTGCCAAAATACAGGAGTAAAAGAACTCTATTCCTCTATTATTACTTTTGGCTCACTGATTGTGTTTGTGTAAATCATGCTCCTTGGAGACCAGACAACCATGTGGTTTTATGGGGTATGGAACACCTATTTGCCAGGAGCCTTCCCGGCCCATTTGTTCAAGAGAGACTGTCAAGTTCTGTCTGTCCTTGGTCATGACCCTAAAGCAAATAAGATTTCAAGGTTGTTTCGGTCTTGGAGAGCCCAACCACACGATTACTTGGGCATCAGTGGTTCTTTGTCTAGTCTCGGAGCCTTCAATGCAGAATGTGTAGGTATGCATCATTTTCCAATCTTAGACCACCATGGCCTCTCTAACATTGGCAAGAACTATTGCAATCACAGGGGACAGATTCCATAAACACTAATGTACGGCAGTTTTCCAAACTTCCCTGATGGTGAAAACATTGATTCCTGGGATCAATCTAGCGATACTGAAGCAGAAATTCTAGAGGAAAGGTCCAGAAATCTGGATTTTTGACCAATATCACAAGCAACTTTTATCAGTAAAGTCTAGAACCATGGTGTGGATGTTTCCAGCATTGCCAAAACTGCCTACTCCATGAAGAAGAGGCCAGGTACCTTTCATGACGGGTGTACTAGCCACCTACGGTAACTAAAGTTGAGGATGAGAGATGAGGACCCATTTCCCCACACCCAACTTAGCAGCACCAAAGATCATTATCTTTAAGGGCACAATTAGTTCAGGTAGAGCAAAGCTACACTGTAGACACAGTTGTAGATGTCTGCTTGCCCTTCCTCACCTGCTCTTCTCACATTCCTCTCTGAGCCACTCACCTGCTGTCTCTGGGCTCACTACTCTTTTGAATTCCTGAGATCAACATCTTAAATATGATACCTTAAAGCCCCCAGATGAGCTCACCTCTAGATCTTCTGAGAGTAAATTTCTCAGTAGAATATATCAGTATCCTGGCAGCAGCTGGAGGATCAAAGTTAAATATCCTAAACTGTATAAGTGGAGATTCCCTGCCTAGGGCTTGGGACACCCCTTCAACTGACTGTCAGGTATAGCTACCATGCCTTCCTTTGACCATCTAGAACAGTGTGACCTTGATTCAGAGGTTGCCATACAAGTTTTTACTGAGAACCTGTGAATCTTCTCAGAGTACTTTTAGTTGAAAAGTATTGTGGAATTGTATTAGTTTTCTATTATTGTGTAACAGTATTACCACAAACTTAACCACTCAAAGCAGCACATATTTATTATCTCACAATTTCTGTAAGTCAGAAGTCCAGAAACTGTTTAACTGGGTCCTCTGCCTAGAGTCTCATAAAACTGCAATCAAGGAGTTGGCTGGGGCTATGGTCTCATCCAAGTCTTGACTGGGGAAGAATCTGTTTTCTAACTAATTGAGGTTGTTGAGAGAATTTAGTTCCTTGAAGCTGTAGAACTGAGAACTTCCATTTTTTTATGGCTGTTGACCAGAGGCCACCCTTAGTTCCTTGACATGGAGGGTCTTCCAACATGACCACCTGGCACATCAAAGCAAGCAAGTTGGGGAGAGACCCCAGCAAGACTGGTGCTACAACCTTATATTATATAATTATATACATGTAATCATGTATATTTTGTCCCCTTTGTCATGCTCTATTGATTAAAAGAAAATCACAGGGCTGGGCGTGGTGGCTCATGCCTGTAATCCCAGCACTTTGGGAGGCCAAGGTGGGCAGATTGCCTGAGGTCAAGAGTTCGAGACCAGTCTGGCCAACGTGGTAAAATCCCGTCTATACTAAAAATACAAAAATAATTATCCAGGTGTGGTGGCATGCACCTGTAATCCCAGCTATTGGGAGGCTGAGGCAGGGGAATTGCTTGAATCAGGGAGGCGGAGGTTGCAGTGACCTGAGATCATGCCACTGCACTCCAGCATGGGCAACAGAGCAAGGCTCCATCTCAAAAAAAAAAAAAAAAAAAATCACAGGTCTTGCCCACATTCAAGGGCATGAACACCAGCAGATGACCCTGAGGGGGATTACCTTAATGAGTTTGTCTGTGAAAGCAGTGATCACTAATTAGAGTATCTGCTCAACCCCAAAACAACACTACTTCTCTAAGACATGGGTTAACTATGGCAGCCATGTGTGTGCTGTGGGACTCCACACCTTGACCAAAGCTGATTGATGGGCAGGCAAAGACCCAGCCCAAAGTGAAGCAATCAGATTCTGCCTTCCAGGATTTGGTCACTGGAATTTACAAACGGCTGATTAGTCTGGGCTATTTTCCTTCACGGAAGGGAAGAAAACTATTTGTTGGGTAATCTTTTTCCAAAATGTACACGTGGGACAGAGAGAACAAAACTGGGGCACAGAGAATAATGAAGGTGATCTGCAGGGGAAAAAAATGAAAATTAGGGATGGAGAAAACAATTCACTTGGGTTTCCAGTGGCGATCTAGTTTATGGTTCCAGGTTCTTATGTAACACATTGATGATTTCGTTCCAGAGCTCTTTCAATATCCTGTCAGTAAATCTTCTATTTTGCTTAAGCTTGTTCAAGTTGGCTCCTGTTCCTTGTCAAGGTAAAGAATCCTGATTAAGTTGAGATGTCAAAGCGGGCCTTATCTGTTCCTCACTTATAACCTCTCCAGCCTTCATTCACCTGCCCACACATCCATCCACCCAATAGACATTTCTCTACGCCCTCATATGGCCCCTGCACTGTCCTGGATGCTGGGATACAACAGCAAACAAGACTTTAGCTCCCCACCCTCATCACCTCACAGTCTATGGTGATGCCAGGCAGGTAAACAGAGTCCCAGGTGGGAGGTGCTGAGGAGCACAGAAGAGAAGCAGGAACCTGAGCCTGGGGAGGAGGTCTCCAGGAAGGCTTCCAAGAGGAAGTGGCTAAGCTGAGATATAGGAAGCAAGTCAGGACTAACAAAATGAAGGGGATAGCAGAGACAATTGTGCCAGGCAATGGGAACAGCACATGAGGGGACGAGGTAAATCTGAACAAACTGGGAGCAGGAGCAAGATGAGTCTGCAGTCAGAGAGCTGAGTGTATACGAAGAGACCTTTCATGGAAATGGTGAGAAAGCTGATATTTTATACATCTGTCCCCCAAAACTATTACATCTTTGAAGCTAGGCACTGTAATTTTTTAAAAATTAGCTTTCCGTTAGGGATTTATTAATTTAAAAGTATGTGTTAGGGAATCTTATTTACTTTTTCACTTGTATAAATTAAAATTCACTCTTTTCAATGTAGAGATCTATGATCTCTGACAATGCATGCGGCTATATAACCACCCCCATTACCAAGATAGAGAAGTTTCATCACTCGAAAAGCTTCTCTCAAGCTGCTGTTTTATGGTCAACCCCTCTCCCCACTCCCTGCCCTTGCTAATATTCTATATGGTCAGTATTTTATTTAATCTTCATATCCACTTATGCAATATAGATAGTATTATTCTACTTTACAGAGGAGGAAACCAAGGCTCAATGAATTGTTGTCTTCCTTCTTTCCCTGGCTTCATTCTAGAATCGAGTGACTGCTGTATCTGTGAAGATAAGGGGCCTGTTCCCTCAGATCACGAAGTAAGGCACTCACATTTGTCAGGTCACACACAAGAAAACATCACATCAGTTCGGAAAATTTCACCTTGTTTTCTAAGACTTAAGCTCTGTGCTGAAAGGATATAAGAACAGAAAACTGGCATTATCTCTGGGTCAGATCTGCATTTCCTGGCCTTCTGCTGTGGGGCTGAAGGCATGCATTTCATGAAGCCAATAAAATGCACCTTGTTCTCAAGAAATGTTACGACAGCTGGCTTCCAGATCCTCTGATTGTTATGTCTTTTTTGAGAAGTATCCATTAATTACTTTTAATCATCTCTTGATTTTACCAGGAAAGTCATTATTTCTACAGGGAGCTTACGGACAGATTTGGGAGTGTTTTCATGTTATTTTTTTCCTGTGGTGTGGTGTAACTTTCTTTGTCATCAATACATACGTCAAAGCAGGCTAACCAGAGTATTTCCCCAGCCACAGCATATGGTTGGGTCATGCAAACAACCATCGTAAATCCTTCTTGACAATGGCCTAAAATGATATCGTGACCTGGTCCCGGTGGAATCCAGATTTATGAAGATCTGAATGTGAGAACTGAGTGTTAGGAGCGTGGGTTTTTGAAAATGTGCCACATGAATACGTCCGTCTATTTATATGGCTACTTGCCTCCATATGTGGCCAGTGAATGAAAAATATGTGCAGAGGTATTTGAAAAATTCTTGAGGTGCCTGAATAAGCTTGCCTGGTCCCTGGCGCAGAATCAGCACCCAATAAATATTCCCTGAGTGAGTGAGTGAATGGATGGATGAAGGAAGTGGAACTTTGGTGAATTACAAGGCATCTCATTTTTCTAGAAAGTAGCTCACTACTATAAGGGCATACTTGATTACCTTTTCTACTTCTGAATGCACCCAATTTTGTTCAGGAAACCTCTGTATCCCCAGTCCCAGCGGTAACTCTTGGTCTAAGCCAATCAGAACATGGCATTTTTTCATGGCGGCTGTGATTGGTCTGGGAAGATGCAATGTGACCTCTGTTGGCCCAATCAGATTGAAAGGGATGAGTTTTAAGTTCATGGCATGGGAAGAAGTTTTTCATTTTTTTCTCTGGGGAAATACAAGGGATATCACCCTATTTGCTGCTCTGGGGCTTTTCCCTTCCATGCCAAGATCCTACGGGGGCTGCCCTATTTACCTTATGACCTTCAGGGGAACCAGTTTGGGTTTGAGCCTAGTACTGTGCAAAACAGAAAGCAGAAAACAGTTTTATTCTTGATGACATCGTTGAGCTCCTGGACATTCCTGGAGAAGACCAGGGTGCTGGACCACATTTCACTCTTGTTGTTTGACAGAGCAATTTCCTTCTGGTTACCTTATGTTGGAATTTTTGTTGCTTTCTCCTGAAAACAAAAAGCTAAGGTGAAAGTCTGAAGTTGAGAAGAGAAGAAGGAAGAAAGAGCTCAGTTATTTTGTGGTGTTTCGATCAACAATAAGAGCAACTTCTGCATGTAGAATACACATGAATATCAGTGTTAGATCCTGTCTTTCATTGTATGTATACACACCCCTGGGAGGTGAGTACTGTTACGCTGGTTTTACTCACCTCCTTCAGGTAAGATTTGCCCACCTGGAAAAGAAGTTTTCCTCCTTTTCTAGTGAACTTGTGAGTCTGTTTCTTTCCCCTTATTAGTTTTTGCACTGGTTTCCCTGGCAACAAAGAGAAAAAGAGGTTTCTATTATTATGTACTCCGCAATCTGTCGTGTCTTCATCCATTCATACTGTTGTCCCTCTCACTGGTTCATGAAATTTAGAAAATGGCTTAGCAGTTATTCCTTTTGCAGTTACTATAAGCAGCGTGTAGGCACAGAAGAAAGAGAAGAGGAACAGCATGGTCTGCTTTGCTTAGGTAAGTTTTACAAAGAAACATGAAAACAACCCTTGCCTACAAAGATCTTATCCTCTAATTGGGGCACCAGGGTAGGGCATTTCAGATGGTCATAGGAGACTTGAATAAATAGAAATACAAAACTGTGTTAGCCATCAAAAACTAGCATGTCATTAATTCTTGGATAAGAGGAAGATAATAATAACTTTCAAATCCAGACTTTTTTTTTTTTGGTCTCTTCCTCCACCGTCATCATCTTTTGCCTGGAGAGCTGCGGTGACTTCCAGATCTGCTTCCACCCTGTCTACTCTCTGATTGATTCTTCACACTGAAACTAGAGAGATTTTGCGGAGAAGCAAAGCAGACCATATCATTCCTCTGCTCTTTCTTGCATGCCTACAAGATTCTGCCCGGGGCATTCCTCCAACCACTACAGCCTGGTCTTATGCCATGCCCCATCCAATTCTTTCTGTTTCTTTCCTTTTGGGAAATTTCCAGCCCCACCAAGCAAAGGCCTTTGCCTATGCTGTTCCTTCTGTCTGGAACAACTTTTTCTCTTCTCTTCAATTAATCAACACCTATTTATCTTCCTTCCAATCTCACTTCAAACATGCCATCCTCAGCAAAGCCTTCTTTGACCTCCTTGTGTCAGATAAAACCTAAAACAGGCTCTCATAGCACTAAGGATCTTTCCTTTGGACTTGTCCCAGTTGTAGTTCTACAGTTTGTGTCATCATTTAAGATACACCTCCAGACAGGGAGGGATCTTATCCACGTTTAGTCACTATTGGATCTCCAGAGCTTGACAAAGCAGCTGGCATATGGTAGATTCTCAGTAAATATTTATTGAAAGAAAGAATGAGTAAATAAACATGCAATCCACGCTCACTTTGTGCCAGAAACCATGCTATGAACTTAACCATATTGTCATTTACTTATTAGAATTCTTTAGTTCCTTTCTATGAGAGAAGCACTATTGTTGTCATTCCCATTTTATAGTTAAGAGCACTGAGGCTTAGAGAGATGAAAGGTGTCCAAGGTTACACACCAAGTAAGTGAGAGAGCTGGGATTCCAGCTAGGCACATGGTTTCACATACTGAACACTTAACTACTGGCCTCTGCCACGTCTCATAGAGGAAAGAAAGTTCTGGAAGGTCAGAGGAAGGAGAAGCTTTGTAAGCAAGCAGGAATTTGGGCTAGTCCCAAAAGGCATGCTGGCTTCATCCAGAGAGGGGATAAGAAGGTGGGGTGGTACAGAGGCACACTGCTAACCTAAAGGCACCTTAGAGCAAGGTTCCCTTCTGGGTGGGTGAATTAGAAAAGGATGCCTTGTCCTTCCTGCAAGGGCTGGCTTAATTTCAACTTCCACTTTCTGGCTCTCTGGGCCACCCCCACCATATTTTTTTTTTTTTTTTTTTTTGCAATGCACAAACCACTCAGCCGTATGCAGCACTCTGCAGGCATGAAGACTTACAGGCAAAAAAGCAAGAAGTGAAAAACTCCATTTGGCTAGAGTGAAGGCTTTCTGAAGCAGATATAGAAGTCTAAGCCTTGTGCTGTCCAATATAGTAGCCACTAACCCCACATGGCTATTTAAATTTCAATGAATTAAAATTCAATGCAATTAAAACACCTGTTCCCCAATTATATTATCCACTTTTTAAGTACTCAGTAGCTACTTGCAGTTGATGGCTGCCAGAGTGGAAATCACAGATAAAAAACATTTCCATTGTTGTGGAGCGTTCTATTGGACAGCTCTGGTCTAGAAAGCAAGGTGGAGCCATTGACTGTAAAAAGTTGCTCACCCTTTATGCATGCCATGGGCTGTGAGGAGTCACGAAAAGGGTTTTAAGCAGGGGAGTGGTGTGAAAGAAGTATACTGCTAAGAGAAGTGATAATATCATTATTGAGGGGTAAGTGTGTTAAGTACCTCACAAGCATGATTGCATTTCAGGCAGGTAGTATCATACCCCCATTCTACAGACGAGGAAATTACGGCACAGTGAAGTTAAATAACTTGTACAGCTCCAGGTCTATCTGATCCCAAAAGGTTCTACCTTATACCATGCTCCTAGTCTGTACTCTAATCAACATGACGATGAGAGTGTATTCTTCAAAAAAGCAGAGCTCAAGTGTAGAGAGACCTGTTTGGCAGCCCTGGTAGGCATGAAATAATAATGACTTCAACTAGGGGGTCAAGAGCTCCCTTTGTAGCAAGCTTCAGAGGTTTCTTCTTCTTTGTTCCTGGCCTATAGTTTCCTCCCTTCCTCCCTAACCATTAATCGCAATCGCTTTCATTTTCTTTGGAATCATCTTTGCTTATTCTTTTGCTCCTCTTGTTGGTGTTTCCAGAGAAAATTGTGTTTGCATTAGGTTTTATCCTAATAAATTTTTATCCCTGGGAGGACGTCTCCTGCCTCATCCTGCTGCTAGGCCTCTTCCTAGAGATCCCAGGACACAGCTGGAGAGCTTGTGTGGGCCCCACCATGAGCCAAGCCCACAAATCCCATCTGGAAATGTACGTGGCAGAAGCTTTCCCTCTCCTTCCAGTTCTCCTGGCAAATGGAAATGCACCAGTGTGTCCCATTTCCTGGGACGTGGGGCCTTTTTCTTTCTTTGGCCTCCTGGTGCTGAAGGTAAACTTTCCTGGGGAGTACTTCTAGCTTCATTATATGGTCCAGCAAACTTTAGTTTGTGACTATTTCAGCTTTAGGTGAGATCTGTCAAGCAATGGAGGTGGACTGGCCTTCCCTGGATCTTATAAAGAGAACTAGTTTCTAGTATTTGGTTTCTTAGAATATGGACAAACAGATCCCCATTACTCTCCCCAACACCCCCGAGGAAGTCTGTGAGAGAAACCCTTGAATGCTGATCTATGTGTGACAGCTGGAGAAATTGAGGCAGCAAAGGAGGAGAGAATTCCACATGCATCAAAATTAAAGAACTAGAAAGAAAACCATGACATCCAGGTTGCCTGGTCATGCTTTAACCACAAACCGCACTTGCCTATTTAGTTACAACAAACACAAAAGAGATAAACATAGATGTAAGTTAGTCTAAACACCAAATTTTAGAAGTTTTTCCTCTGATGTCTAGTCAGCCATCCTGACCTTTATTGGAGGATAAACCAACTTGCAACAGCTGTGGATAATTATTTACTGTAAAAGACCAAAGGGCTTGGATAATGAAGTGAATTCAGCATTAGAAGGAGAGAGATGTGCTTTAGCACCAGAAAGTTACCTTTTAAGTTGATTCCTGAATTTCAAAGATCAAGAGGTACCAAGTTCACCATCTAAGAGATGCTGGAAAAGCCCAGAATGTGCTGAGCGGTGGACTTGGTTCACATGTGAGGGGTTTCACAAAAACATACAGCCACACCTGGCCCTTCCTCAACCTGGAATCATCCAAGAAGATACTTTGTGCAGATGCTACTGAGATGACACATCCCTTGCCGTCCATAAAAGTGATCTACAACTGGCTGTGGAGTTACCCAGCCATCTTGGCTACTCAATAAGAAACAGATTTGGATTCCCTCACTCAGGCTGTCAGATTTTACAGCTGTCTGAGGGTCTCTGGCAGTGTGGCCTCTCAACAAGACACTGCTGAAGTGGGGCTCAAACATTTGGCAGTCAAGAGAGGGACAAAAGCTTTGCATAATTTGGGAGTGAGTTCAAAGCCAATAACGTTTACACTCCAGGACAAGAAAGCATTTTAAAGCCAGTGAGGTGCCTCTAAGCCAATAAGGTGTTATTACCTTTAAGCACATCCTTTTTGCCTTTGATAATAAGCGTTGTTTTAAAGTATTTGGAAATACCATTCACAATGTAAAACAGGATATATCACCTCCACACTATAAACATCCAAAAAGAAAAAGAAGCCTTGATTGACGTTTATGGACTTCCATTATGGACAATCCTCCAAACACAAGACACGACATACACACACACGCACACTTCCTCATCCTCACCTGTGCTGCAAAAGAATAGAATCTGGCCACCCCACATGTGGCAAGAGGAGTAGTGAGGCCAATCAAGTTCCTCTCCAGGAGCCCCATTCCTAAAGGCCAGCCTACAGTACAGGGAAAAATTTGCTGCAAGTGTTCCCATGCCTTGCATGAGGTTCAGTCCCCAGGATGCTTTCCAGAGCAAGACCTCTGCTGAGAACTCTGTGTTCTAGAATTTTAATTAAACAGACCACAAAACCCACTTGCTCCCAAGTTAAATTCTAAGTCTAAACTTGAGAACAACAGAAAGTAGGGAAATGTGATCATTGGCCTGAGCAAAATGGTTGAGCACAGAATAGAGACAGTGTAAGGCAAAAATTAAGAGTACAGAGTCTAGAGCTAGACAGCTTAGGCTCAAATCCTGGTTCTGCTACTCCTTGGCTGTATGACCTTGGGCCCATTACTTATCTTATGAGGTTGGTGAATCCCTGTAACTTGGAATCATGACTCAGAACTGGGGGTAACCTTGAAGACCCTCTTGTTCAACCGTTATCCCATTAGACTCAGCCATGATGATGAATGAGGAGACGCAAGAATTCCCAGTTCTCAGCCCTTCACCATCAGAGTGGACCAGTGGCAGAAGAAGAGGAAGGCAGATGGTCTCCCGAATCTTTTGCCAAATACCTTAGCCTACACTGGAAAATATCTGAGGGTTGCTGGATGGACAACAGAGCTGAAAGCTCTATGTGAACCTTAGGAGGCTGATGGACAGCTAAGAAACTGCTTCTTATCCATCTCCCTCCTTCCAGGATTCAGTCTCTGGTTTCTGGAGCGAGAACTACCATGCTACATTCCATTGTTTCCTGTCTGAAGCATTTAGTTAACCATGGAATACACAGTCCTTTTCCAGCTGTCCTACTTGTCCAGTCTCAATTCCCATCCCACACATCCCCGCTGTCTGACCACACTGACCATCTGCTGCCTAACACGTCACACATATGCATGACTCCAGCCCTAGACATGGTTTTCCCTCTACTTATAATGTTCTTCTCCCCTTTCAAGTTCCTACTCATTCTTCAAGATTAAGACCAATGTTACCTCTTCTGTAAGGTTTTCCTAGACAGAATCACTAATTCTAATCATAGAGAAGTTAACTACTGCGCTGAACCCTTTTTATGATTATCTCATTCATTCGCTGAATCCTCACTACAATCCAATGAAACAGATTCTACTATAATCCCCATTTTATTTTATTTTATTTTTATTTGTTTAATTTTTTGGTTAATATGTATATGTATTTTTAATTATACTTTAAGTTCTAGGATACATGTACACGATGTGCAGGTTTGTTACATATGTATACATACGCCATGTTGGTGTGCTGCACCCATAAACTCATCATTTACATCAGGTATATCTCCTAGTGCTATCCCTCCCCACTCCCCCTACCCCACGAGAATCGCCGGTGTGTGATGTTCCTCACCCTGTGTCCAAGTGATCTCATTGTTCAGTTCCCACCTATGAGTGAGAACATGTGGTGTTTGGTTTTCTGTCCTTGTGATAGTTTACCGAGAATGATGGTTTCCAACTTCATCCATGTCCCTGCAAAGGACATGAACTCACCCTTTTTTATGGCTGCATAGTATTCCATGGTATATATGTGCCACATTTTCTTAATCCAGTCTATCACTGATGGACATTTGGGCTGGTTCCAAGTCTTTACTATTGTGAATAGTGCTGCAATAAACATACGTGTGCTTGTGTCTTTATAGCAGCATGATTTATAATCCTTTGGGTATATACCCAGTAATTATAATCCCTATTTTAAGATGAGGAAACTAAGACTCACAGGAGTTAAGTAATGCCCAAGGTCACACAGCTAGTTAGTGAGACAGCCAGTTTCAAGCCCAGCTCTAATTATTCTAGAAGCAAATTCTCCCCCCATGTGTCTCCCAGTGAACTTTATTGACTCTCCCAGTGAACTTTACTTATACTTTGGTTACATCATTTTCCCAGTTTAACTTTCTCTCCCCTACAAGATTAAAAATCAAGTTGGATGTTAGACTTATTTTTATCTCTAATACTTAGCTCACTACTTGGCCCACAGTAGATACTTGACATAAATGTGAAAAATATGTTAATGGAGAAATGAATGAATAGATGAAAGGATAGAAGAGAAGGAAGGAAGGAAGGAAGGAAGGAAGGAAGGAAGGAAGGAAGGAAGGAAGGAAGGAAGGAAGGAAGGAAGGAATCAAGGAATAAAAATATTTGACTTCCTCGGAGGTACATAAAACAAAGTAGCCTTTTCCAAGTACATCAAACATTATGTTCCATAGAGACTAATTTTAATATTGCCTGAAAAAAATGTGCCTAGATATTCAATACATATTTTATATTGACCCTGGCCTTATTAATGGCAGGAAATTCAAAGGAAGCCAAGTCTATACGGTACGCATCTAAGACCAGAGATGAGGAGCCTACAAATATTGGACAAAGAGAAAAACATCTGGGCCTGGCCATGACCTTGAAGAATGGAGATATTATGCTCTCTGAGCTTAGTCTTTTTGCTTGGAATAAAACCAAAACTAAAACCCAAAACCCCATCTTTATGTACTTCTCATGATTTGAATGCCTTGCCTTTTGCTATGTCCTCCCTGGGAGAAGTCTCATCAACAGAGTTCAAACAGGTAAGCTTGCAGCTGCTACACATTCAAGTGTTTAGACTACATCTAAACTTGCTTTTTTTTTTTTTTTTTTTTTTTTTTTTACACCATCTTGCTTATTAGGGATGCATAAATAGATCTAGAGAAAATGAGAACAGATCTTATCTTTGGGTAAAAATATGTAAGGCACCAAACAGACTCATTAGAGAAGGTTCAGAAGTCAGTGCCTGTGGCTCAGAGTTCAAATTGGCCTAGCCAGAGCAAGCCTCCTCCCAGAACAGAGGAGTCAGTGTGTTTATCACTCAGTGTTTTCAAAGCGTAGAGGATGCAACCTGAGAGGCAAATGTGAGTTTCCAGATAGGGAGAGAGGGAGAATCAGGATTATGAGTGACACGTTAAAATATAATCTCGTGGTCTGCAAGGCCTAAATGCTTTGGACAGTGTTGTGTCTGAAATTTCTGTGGGACAAGCCATGTCCAGCTATGAAGTCATTCCTAGTGGGTTTGTGACAGGAGTGTAACTCAGGGCCTTGCCTTGGTGTGCCCTAAATGTAGAGAAGTTGACCACTTGCCTAACTGGAGGCAGATGGGAGGTTGCAAAGCTGGGTAAAGAAGCTTTCTGACAATTGTCTTTGACCCAAAAGGGGATAAACTCAGACCACATTTTAAAAAGACCACCTGAATGATTTATGTTTAGCAATTCCTATAGATATCTTAGCAAAGATTTTGCTTCAGTTCTAAGTTCAGTTCTTCCTTGCTTTGAGTGGATATCTGAAACTGTTTTCTGTCTTAACTTTGTACAGTTCCTTTTTGGAAGAAGAGACATTTATAAAGTAGACAATGTCCTGTACATGCCCCCACATCCTAAATATGAGAAATAATCACAGCTTCCACTTACAGAGTGTTAATTACGTGTGAGAGACTCTGACAAGTGCTTGATATGACATTGTCTCATTTGGTCTTCACAAGCAACCCTGAGAGGCAGAGGTGCTTGTTCATCTGTTTTATGGATGCAAATAAGGAGACATCCAGTTATTCAGCAGCAGAAAGGAGACTTGTATTCAGGACTTGGTTTAAGGCCAAACTCCAGTCATTTTTACCATAATGCAATTCTCCCCAGCTTTTCATATATTTGTTGAAATCTCCCCTAGGTTCTAGATGCCCTTCTATGGGCATCACACAGTGCAATGTACATACTGACAGCTAAATGCATTGATGAAACCTTTTCTTTTTCTTAATGAAAAAGACAGATACTATATTTTTCAGATGGTGAGTGTGATCCATGCATGAAGTGGGACAGAAATGAATCAAGAAAGAAGTTATGTCAACACAAGAATGAAAGACTTCTCGTTGGGTTTGTTGTTGAAGGTACCATCTTACATCACAGAGGTCGTGAAACTGGGAGCCAAACAAAAGGGCATTTGTTGCTGGACGATAGATGTTCTGCTCACTCAGGAACCAAGACCACTTCAAAGTTTGCTTGGCTTGGTGGGAAGCTGTTGCCACGGAGAAGAGTCCCTGTGTCCCAACTGCCCATAAATATGTCTCCAAACAGCAGGAAGGAGTTGTATAAAATGGCTGTAGTAGCTGGAGCAGGGGGGTGGAGACTTGGGAAGCGGATGTGTCTCCTTCCACAGCACTGACTGAGCCAGGAAGGATTCCACATTCCAACTGGCCAAGACAAACACAGTCCAGCACTGGTGGGGAGGCAGCTATCGGGGAACAGCTGAACCACCATGGTCATCCAGCCTCTCAAAGACTGTCACCGCAAGAGTGGAGCCAGAGCCTGCGGTTTCCTGTCATCCTCTCTGGGACACAGCTCAGTCTTCCAATGACTCATGGCCAGTGGCGTGCAAAGATTTCATGTCCCATCTCCAACAGAGCCCAACCTGTGCAGAGCCACGGCCATTCCCACTGCTTCTTCCTCATGGGTTGCTTAATGAGGGGATTAACGATGACTAGGAGGTGAGTGGACGTCTTCACATGAGCAGCCCGGCTGTAAAATTGGCCGTGCACAGGCAAGCAGAAACAAAGCAGGGGGTGGGTAACGCTCAGCAGCACTGCACCAAGGCTTCTGTGTCTCAAGTCTTCTGGTCATGTGGGGAGAGGAGAGGAAACTGAAATTTATTAACTTCAGGCCTCTAGAGAGATGGTGAGGCTCGGTGGTTAAGAGTGTGGGTGTCAAATTGCATCCGGCCTCATCACTTCCTGGTGGCTTAGTGATCTTGGGAAGTTCCTCAACCCCTCTGAACCTCAATCTTTTCATTCAGAAAAAGGGAATGATAGTAGTATCTATTGCACTAGGTGGTTTTGAAGATCAAACGGAGATTTATAAATGTAAACTTTGGTAAATGGTAGCTTTTGTCATTGTTATTTTCACCACCATTTATACTCAAGTTTAGTTGGTGGGGAGCTGAAGAACAGTGGAAATTACTTCTGAGGGAATTAATACCAATTATAGAGTAGACGCTTTGTGGAAGTTGAACACTGGACTTCAGTTATTAATTGGAAGAGAGCCTTGCTCCTAATACCGGCTGTGTTATGTGAATGGTTAAGCCTAAAGACCTTTTGGGATCTGTGGTAACTCAGGAATAGACTGGCCAGGGTGACATTCTCACTTCCCACTTGTAAACACTATGAATAATCCAACCCCCACCCATACCCAAGCTTGCTGTTCAGTTCCACTAAAATTTGTTGAAGGCTTGTCACATGCCAGGCACTACTGGCATGGTGGGGAGGTGGGGACATGAATATAACAGAGAGGTGTAACACATGGGCCCTGTATTCAAGATGTGAACAGGTGAGATGAATACATGTACACTCAAGTGACACCGTGCAGTAAATCATCGCTACAGTACTGAAACAAACTACATGCAGGGCACATGGGGAGAGACTGATTCTGAGTGGGGATAAGGAGAGACTGATTCTGAGTGGGAATATCTGTGAAGTCTTGTTGGAGGATATGTGTTTTGAGATGAACCTCAAATGTCGATGTGAAGAGGAGGTAAACAATGTAGATAAAGGGATCATCTTTTGCAATAGTAGTAGCCTAGAGTAGACTAAAGGGATAAACTGGAAGATAAAGTTGGGGGGAAGGTTGGAGAAGACCATATTCTGTAGAGTTTTGATGGTCAGTCTGAAAGATGTGGATTTTGTTATTTATATTGGGAGACAATATGCCTTGGGAATAGAAGCTCAGGCATTGACTCTGAAATGTATTTGAGTCATGGCTATACTTTGTGCACATGGTGTGACCTGAGAAAAACATTTCACCCTCTGGACCGCAGTCTCCCCACTAGAAAGAGGGGCTCACAGCAGTGGTTCACTCACAGGGCTGTGGATGTGCACAGGCTGCTCAGCACTGTTCCTCAACATGGTACAGTCTTTTAAATATTAGCCATTGCTGTCATCTCCCCTTAGGGAGAAATGATGCTTAGGGAGAAATGATGAGCATCTGGGGTAGGACAGTGCCAAGCAAAAAGGAGGAATGCATGTACCTTTCAGAGGCAGAATAGGGAAGTGAATAGCACAATTGGGCATGAGAAGTGAGAAGGGAGCAAGGATGACTTAAGGATTTGAACCTGGTGACCAGCAGTTTTGAAATGGTGTTACCAAGTTCAGGTCATGGAAAATGTCTCAATTTGGGCGGTAGTGAATCAAAGGTGGCTGGTAAATCCTTCAGGTTGGTCTTTTGCGTGGGGATTTCAAAGGCAAGGTCCAAATTTCAGTAGAATTTTTAGGATAAGAGACTTAGACTGGGGGGTGTCATGCATTTAGAAGTGAAAGTCAAGCCTTGGGAATGAAAGAGTCTTTATGGGCAATAATGTTGCTGAAGAATGGACATTATTAAATGTCTATTTATAAGAGAGGATAGAGGAAAAAAAATAGAAGAACTAGGCAGTTACTATGTTTCTAAAACCAAGTGATGGATGTGTCAAACAGGCTGTGGTAGTCAGCTCAGCAGACAAAAATGATGTCATTAGCTTGATTATACCTTCCATGAACATCTCAGGAGAGTATAGGGAAGAAGCTAGTTTGTAAGGCATTAAAGAAAAAATAATGGGGAAATGTGGTGTGTGCTTCATTGTAAAGAAGTTCGGAAGTTAAAGGGATGTAAGAGAGAAAGGTAAGGACGTTGAAACAAATGTGACACAAGGCAGGAGTAATTTTGGGGTGGAAACGATTTGAACAGTTTTGTAGAGTAGAGGAAACATCCACTGGAGAAAAATTAAAGATGCCCCGAGGAAAGAGGTTACTGTTGATCTAAGGAGAGTCAGGAAAGCGTGTGAATTACAGATTTATAAGGATGTTCGTTTCAGAGCAAACAAAGACCTCATCTTATGTGGATTCCAGAGCAAGGAAGAAAGATTAGGTTTAAAAGCAAACAAAAAAAAATTATTTTGGTAACTGATGGAGTTCATGTTGGTGTACCTTTGTCTTCTAATAAACTATAGATTTTCCTGTAATAATTTAATGAAATTTCATGTCTTTATAAATGTAGAGGAATTTTTCTCCCTTAATTCTCTTGAGAGGTGGAGTAGTGGAGCAGGAATAACCACAAGAATGGTTTAGAAGTCAGAAGTTCAGACTAGTCATAACCTCATTAAATCTCAGTGATCTCACCCACAAACGGAGAATGCCCACCAAGAGGATGAACTGTGGTTTAAATGAGATAATACATGTGTCTGCCTTTGTAAAATTGATCTGTAACTAACTATACTTTATTTTTATTTGTCATATTTATCATATTTTGTTCTTAAAGCTGTTTTGTTTTTTGTTTTTTGTTTTTGTTTTCAGAATTGGTTCAATACTTGAAGAGAGAATGATGCCTGGGACATGAGCGAAATGGAAAGTTTGTGCGTGCCTGATTTACGCTGTAGATAGTGCGTTATGCAGAGGAAAGCGAGGTATAGTTAGAAGCCAATTCCTGTCAAATACTCAGAAAAGTGCCACTACAACGCTGTGGGGGGACTTCACAGATTTTCCACTAAAACAGTCCCCTTCTCCCCCAACGTTTTTCCAGTGATGTCTCCAATATGGTTTTGAATGACTCAAGCTTTGGGACGCATACCACTTCCCTGGTTATACGTGTTTGCCATTTCCCAGATTTCATCATTAGGGCATTTCCTGAAATTCAGCCCAACATGTTCCTTTTTTCTGATTTCAAAAAGGATTCTGTTTCAAGCCTCTGCTCAAATGGGGAACCCAACTGTGAAGGGTAGCGCATTTGACTGTGACATCAGAGTTTCCAATGGGAATGCCTCTTTCCACCCGGATATCAAATTCTCCCTTTGATTCAGGGTTTGAGAATAATGCACGAGTTTATACAGACCACACCGAGGTGCTACTGTGGGGCCAATAGCAGCAGGACCCCAAATTGCCTTTGCGGTTGGCAGCCCACAAGAACTCTCTGCCAAGAACCCCCTTGGAAACTCATCACCTTTCCAAGACCCCGTTTTCAAGTAGATCAAAGTATTTTCCTCATCCTGGTGAAAGCCAGAGGTTCAGGTCAAAGTGAATGAGTGTGGGATTCTGAAGGAAGCTGGCAGAACATCAAAGACAATTGGGTGGGACCTATCTTTTCTTTGAAAACTCTTTTCTATTGTTTCCCAGACTTTTTCAGTCTGACACATCATTGAACTTGCCCCTCTGCTCCCACCCCAGTCTCTACAACCCCTATTCAGCTTCCATTAGTTCCATCATCTGATCCTGAAATTCCTTACGTGTTTATGTGTTCCAAAAGCAAGTGACCATGCATAGGTACTGACCTATACATATGAATAAGTGCCCATATCCACCTGCACTTACCTTATCCTAAGCAATAAACCCATAATTAAATTTTATTTTCTTTTATTCTGAAAGTGCTTTTTTGTAACCAGAACACTTAATACACAGTTGTGTCTCCCCATTAGACTGCACACTCCCTGAGGACAGCAGTCTTCTCTGTGCCCTTTCTCAGACCAGCACAGAGCTTGCCACACTTTAAAAATTTGAAAAACGGTTTTTCTAGGTAATCTTAACCTTCCTCCTAATTTTAATAATTATCCATGTTACAGCAAGGAATTTGGGGGATCTGAATTGTCACTCTTGTTGCTCCTGAAAAAATATATTTGAGATCATCATTTTCTAATTTAGATCATAACAAAACAAGCAGTCTTTACGGATATAATAAATACCATAATAATTATAGCCATCCTGGGTCATATTCATTGAACACTGACTCTGTGTCATGCACATGCAACATGTGCTCTGCCATGTGTTATCTCCTTTGGCTCTTAATGTTGGAGTGCCCTGGGCTCAGCCCTTGGTCTTCACCTTTTCTCCCTCTATACTCTTCTTGATGGTCCCATGTCAGCTATATACCACCAACCCCCATTTTCACAAGACCAGACTTCTTTCCCAAACTCCAAACTTATATATCCACTGCCTCCACTTGGAAGTCTAATAGACTTCACAAGTTCAATATGTCCCATACTTACTCTTGATCTTTCTGAAAAAGCTGCTCTACCTGCTGCCTTTCCCAGCTCAATTGATGGCAACACCCTCATTCCAGCAGCTCGGGCCAAAATCCTTACAATCTTCTACATTCTACTTCTTCTCTCCTACATCCAACCCATAAAAAATCCTGCTGACTTTATCTTCAAAGTATATCCAGCATTCAGCCATTTCTCACCACTTTCCTTGCTCCAATTCCAGTCCAATCCATGCTCACCTCATTCCTAAGTTAGAGCTGTACCCTCCTGATAGAGCTCTGTGCTGCTTCTGCTCATGCCCTATGGAATGGTCTCAGGAAAACAACACAAAATACATAGTATATATATAATTTATTTTTTGAGATAGAGTCTCACTCTGTTGCCCAGGCTGGAGTGTTTGTTTCAAGGAGGGGAGATGTAAGAGAATTCCAGAGTCTGTATAAACCAGAGTAGCTGGGACTACAGGCATACACCACCATGCCCGGCTAATTTTTGTATTTTGGTAGAGATGGTGTTTCACCATGTTGGCCAGGCTGATAATGAACCCCTGACCTCAAATGATCTGCCCCCCTTGGCCTCCCAAAATGCTGGGATTACAGCCAAGAGCCACCACGCCTGACCTCAGGATACATAGTTTATCAGATTTTCACCCTCCAGTGATTCCCAGTTTCACTACAAGGAAAAGCCAGATTCTTTCCAAGGCCTGGCAAGATTTGGGGTCCACTTGTCCTCTGACTTTATGTGTTGATACTCCTCCCATTACTCCCTGTCCTCCTTGCTATTCAGTGAACGTGCCAGGCAGGCTCCCACCTTCGAATCTTGGCTTCAGCACTTCTCTCTGCCTACTGTGTTTTTCCTGCAAATGCTACTTGGCTAATTCATCACCCTTCCAAGTCTCAACGAGGTTTGCTCAAACCATCTTCCTCATACCATCGCTTGCCCACCTGCCAACACCCCTCTTCTACTCACTCTGCACTGCGTTTTTGTTTTTTTTTTTTTCCATAGTGTTTCTCACCTCCTAGCATAGTTAGAAAGTTACTTGTATATTATACTATTTGGTTATCTTTCTTTCCCTTGTATAATGCAAGCTACGTGAGGGTACAATTTTTGTCTCTTTTGTTTGGAAAAGTGTCTGGCTCACGTTGCAGATACTCAGTAAACATTGTTGAATGAGTGGGTAAGAAATGACAGATGCTCCTAGAATCAAGATACTCAGGTCTCGGAGCTCCAAGTGGCCTCAATGCCCTGAGCATCAGCACATTCTTACACTCTTCATGCTCCATCTCACACTCAAAAGCCCGACACACACCCCACACCCTAAATCCCCTAAATTCACTTCTGCAGCCTGAATTTCTATCTTGAGAAACTACTTCTGTCTGCCAGAGAGTGGCAAGGCATCATTTCATTTGCCTGGAACCAAATTCAGTAAAGGACAGGAGCTTCTTTGTCACAAGTGACTGCTTGGTGGGTGGAAACTAACAAAATGTAACCAACATGGGCAGCTCCCCTGGCAAACTGTTCCTTGAAGAGAGAATTGCAGCCTGCACAATTCCTGCTAAGTGACTATCTTCTTCTGCTCTTGATGCTTACTGAGAAGAGTGCTGGGCATGGACTGTCAAATCTACAAGGATAGTGATAGGAAAAGAGGCTTATTTTCGAGGCAAACAGGAATGTCTTCCATCTCTCCAGAAGAGAGACTATCTCTCTGTTTTATTAACTACAGTTCCATTACTTGGCTACCGTCTTTTACAGGGTACAGGTTAAGGAATACAAACTCAACTCAAAGGCTTTCAATTCATTCAGGAGCAGAGTCTTTGGGAAATTTTCCATGAGCGTCAGCAGAAATTAGCAGCCAAAATTTAGGATGAGGAAGTGCCAGGCTGCTGGTGGCAAACTTCCCAGGCATCTTCTTCTTCTTTTTCTTCTTCCTTTAAGACACTCAAGCACTGGGCGTTATCATCCCAGTATTTTTTCTGAGCTTTGATAAAAAAGAGACGTGTTTAGGCTTTGTTAAGCATTCTGAGGCAGAAATAACATAGAATCCCAGGGAGAATATACCTGATCCTTGACATTTCCATGAGAAACACCAAAGAGAAAGTAATTGACAAAGTAAGTTCATTGAACAAGGGGGCCATAAGGCCACCTTTCCCATGCGAACACACCCAGACATTCACCTTTTCTATTTCTTCATATTCAACTCATTGTCTTATCTCGAGTGTGATTTTTTTAAAATTACAAACTGGATAGCTTTTAAACAATGTAACTTTATTTCTCACAGATCTGGGAGCTGAGAGAAGGTCAAGGCACTGGCAGTTTTAATTTCATGTCTAGAGAGGGCCCGCTTTCTGGTTCTTACATGGCACTTTCTTGCTGTGTCCTCACCTAACGGAAGGGAGGAAGTGAGCTCTTTCGGAACTCTTATAAAGATAGTAATCTCATTCATGTGGCCTCAACCCTCATGACCTCATCTATTCCTAATTACCTCCCAAAGACCCCACTTCTTAACATCACATTAAGGCATAAGATTTCAACGTAAGAATCTGGAGAATACACAGCATTCAGTCCACAATACTCATTATGTGCTCTACAGTATAGGATAAGCATTGGTTCCATTAAATCCCTTCCACCTAAGATCAGTTGTTCATTGCAATCCTACTGTGATTTTACATGCCTCTCCCAGACTCCACATTTTTTTTTTCATGCTTAATGTACTTAGCAACAGACTCGGGTCTATTCTATAAGGCATCTCATCTCTCCCTTGATCATCTCCTGTTCATTATCATCTTATTTTTATCATATTACATTCCCGATTTATTATCTATTATATTACATGCCTGGAGGGTGGGATTTGTTTCGAGGAGGGGAGGTGTGAGAGAATTCCATACTGATTTCTCTTCTGTCTTTATGGCACCCTATAATTTCAGGCACTTGCCATTTCTACACACCCTCACGGGCCTCCCATACATCTCCTCTCCACACAATAACCAGAGTGACATTTTGAAAGCTCAGATATGCTTACATAACCCTCATTGCTTAAAATTCTTCAGAGATTCCCATTGCTCTGACCCTCAAGCTCCATATCTCCAGTGTGGCCTCTGTGGTCCTGGGCACTCTGACTTCTGTGGGTCGCTGGTCTCCTCTTATGCTTCTCCAATGCATGTTCTCACTGCTCCAGCCACCTTCATTCTTACATTCATGAATAACCCAGACTCTGGACCCCAAAAAGCTTTTATTGGGTATTCCATCTGTCTAGGATGCTCCCTCTGCCTTCACCTCCTTACCCGCCTCCTCCACCTAGCTAACTCTCCTTAAGATTTCAGCTCAGCCATCGCCTACTCAGGAAACTCCTTTGCTGGCCAAAACCCTGTCTTCCCAACCTGGCCCCTGCATTGGTGCTGCTGTATTGCCATCATGGTGTCATGTGCTGCTCCTGTGTAGCACCACTTCCCTTGTCTTTTCTTCTGCTTTCTTTGTCTACATTTCCTCCTCTTTTCCTGGTAGACACTGAGCTATATCAAAAGTGTTTTTACCACTATTGTATCCTCAGTACATAGCATGTTCCCAAGAATAGTATGTATTTAATAAACAACCCATTCATTGAATAAACAAGTAAATGAATGAAAGAAAATCTAATTAAGGCACCTCTTATTTCATAATTGAAATTAAATGTGACTAGATATTGACCGTGCAAAGAACATGATCTAGTAATACATTAGTCAGGCTAGGTTATGCTGCAGTAACAAAAAACCCCAAAATTTTGGGACTCAAACTACAAAGCTTCTGTTGGGAATGCAAAATGGCACAGCAAGGCAATTTCTTACTAAAAACCAAACCTGTGCTTACCATATGACCCAGCAATTGCACTCCTGGGCATTTATCCCAGAGAAGTGAAAACTTGTGTTCATGCAAAATTCTGTGCATAAATGTTCATAGCAGCTTCATTCATAATAGTCCTAAACTGGAAACAACTCAGATGTCTTTCAGTGGGTAGATGGTTAAACAAACTGTGATGTATCTGTACCATGGAACACTACTAAACAAGAAAAATGGATGAACTATCTATACACACAACAACCTCAATTTATCTCAAGGGAATTGTGCCAAGTGGAAAAAAAGGTTACATATTTTGTTGCACAACATTGTGAATATAATTAATGCCACTGAACAGTATCCTTAAAAATGGTTAGAATGATGACCGGGTGCGGTGGCTCATGCCAGTAATCCCAGAACTTTGGGAGGCCGAGGCAGGCAGATCACCTAAGGTCAGGACCAGCCTGGCCAACATAGTGAAACCCGTCTCTACTAAAACTACAAAAAATTAGCTGGGCATGGTGGTGGGCACCTGTAATCTCAGATACTTCAGAGGCTGAGGCAAGAGAATCGCTCGAACCTGGGAAGTGGTGGTAGCAGCGAGCTGAGATCATGCCATTGCACTCCAGCCTGGGCAATAAGAGTGAAACCCCGCCTCAAAAAAAAAAAAATTGTTAGATTTTTTTGTTGTATATATTTTACTACAATAAAAAATTTCAAAGTCACATACTGTATGATTCTATTGATCTATTCTTGAAATGGCAAACAGGTAGCTATGGAGAACAGATTAGTTGTTGCCAGGAGTCGGGGAGAGGGAAGAAGGGAGGCAGGTGGCTGTGACTACTAAAGGGTAGCACTTGGGATCCTATGGGGGGACTGCTCCGCTCTTTATCACACATGTGACAACAGTTCAGGGAACTAAGTACACACAAGCTCACATGCACAAAGGAGTACATGTAAAACTTGTGACATGTGAAAAAAGTCAGTGGATTTTATCAATGTCTATTTTCTGTTTGCTGTTTTATAGTTATGCAAGATGTTATCATTGGGGAAAACAGGATAAAAAGTAATAGGATCTCCTTGCATATGAGCATATAAGTATCTCACAAAAGAAGTTAAGCAACAACAATACAGATTTACTCCCCACTCAAGCTACATGTCCTCCTTGGTGTGGCTGGGGGTCCAGCCCATGAAAATAACACAGCCATTGGAGCTTCTGCCATCTGGAGCTTCACCAGTCACCTCGTCAGGGGAAGGAGATTTGGCAAATCTCAGTCAGCCCTCTGTATCTACGGGTTCCACATCCACCAACTCAACCAACCACAGATGGAAAATATTAAAAAATAATAACAACAATGGAAATAATACAAATTTTAAAATAAGATACGGTAGACACAGTGGCTCATGCCTGTAATCCCAGCACTTTGGGAGGCCAAGATGGGCAGATCACCTGAGGTCAGGAGTTTGACACCAGCCTGGCCAACGTGGTGAAACCCTGTCTCTACTAAAAATACAAAAATTAGCCAGGCGTGGTGGCACATGCCTGTAATCCCAGCTACTAGGAAGGCTGAGGCAGGAGAATCGCTTGAACCTGGGAGATGGAGGTTGCAATGAGCTGAGATCGCATCTCTGTACTCCAGCCTGGGTGACAGAGTGAGACTCTGTCTCAAAATAAATAAATAAATAAAATAATATAAGATAATACCTACTTACATACCATTTACATTGTATTAGGTATTATAGGTAATCTAGAGTTGATTTTAAATATTGGGGAGGATATGCATAGGTTATATGCAAATACAACCCCATTTTATATAAGCACCTTAACCATTCATGGATTTTGGTTTCAGCAGGGGTTTCTGGAACCAATCCTCTGTGGATACTGAAGGATGACTGCACTCCCTGACTCTTAAAGGCTTCCAGCTATAAGCAACATACATCATTTCCACTCAGGTTTCGTTGGCCAAAGCAAATCCTCTGACTTTACTAACCTCTAGGAAGCAGGGAAGTTTGGCCTTGCCATGTGTCTGAAAATAAAATAATCAAAATATTGATAAAAGCACCACAGTCACAGCTTTTGATTAAGATTATATAAATGGTTAAAATACTTATGAAGCATTTAACATTTATGCCATTATCATGTGACCAATTAAATAAGCATCTTCCATTTAGCAATAAATTAAATGCAGGGAAATACAAAAATAAATATTACACTGGTCACAGTGGATAAAAGTTCACACTGGGCCTGAGTTTCACTCTTCAGAAAAAGTGAAATGCTAAAATATAAGTTAAAATGCACCCGTGTAACAAAGACAGTTTCTCCTTTTGTCCATTAAATTTTCATGGAAGTAGTGCTTACATGTAGCTTTTCTACCTGAAGGCGTAAGTAGTCAAAGCTTACCTGTAGCCTTTCTATCTGAAGGCGTAAGCAGTCAATTTAAAATGAAACTGATATGTGTGAAAAAGTTTGTGCATGTTCAGGGAGGCTGTGTAGAAGGCGTTGGGATGGGTGAGCATACATGGATCAGACGGATAAATTTGGAAGATCGTAGGTGCAGGACAAACAACAGACAAGCCAGGAGTTTGCTAAGAAAAGAAACATAATACCACTAATTAAGAAATAACCAGAAAACTCTGAGAATAACCAACTGCATGTTGTAGTTGTAAGAAATTAAATCAAATATTTTGCTATGTAGAAACATATCTAGGATGTATTTTTAACATGCACCTTGTATGTATTTAATAAACACCATGTATGTATTCCAGAACACAACTATATTGATCAGAGTTGCTTGGGATAGGAACAACAGGAAACTCATGCTTAATGAGCATCCACTGAGTGTCGTCACTGTCTGTGGCACCCAATTTTAACCTGCACGATGCTCTCACATCTTTACTAGCACCCTATTTTACAAGTGCATCAAGAGTCAGAAAAGTGATAGTATGTCTCCAGAGCTGCCCTTTGCATCTAGGACTGCCTGCCCACTGAGTCTGGTAGACTATGCTGTACCCCCTTACTCATCATCAGTTCCCTGGGATGGCACCACATACAAGGGCTGCTGTGACTGACTTCAGCCTCCTTTTCCAAACTCTGTTCACTGCTTCTTTCTATGGTCTCCAATCTCCAGCCGAAGGACATCTCTCACATTTCCTCAAGCCCAGCCTTCAAAATGCAGCCTCTGCCTCTGCAAATGCAGTTTCTCCTGCCCTTTCTTTCTTACCTCTTTATCCCAAATTTTACCAATTTTGCAGATCCTAGCTCATGTGCGACCGCCTCCAAGTCTTTCGTCATCAATGCCTTAAAACCTTTCAGATACAAAGCAAGAAATTAATGAATGGATGAATGAATGAAGAGATAGACAAATGGTGTTTTCCCCTAAAAGCCATGTTCTGTCCCCCAATTCTTTCCCAAGCATTTTGCGGTTGTTGTTATATTCTATTGGCTATTAAGTAGCTATTTGAATTCAGCTCAGAAGACATTAATCAGGATTTTATTATTGCAAAGTTCCGTGCTGAGTAGGGAGGGGAACACAACAGGGGATAAGACCCAGTCCAGTCTCTGCACTTTACGTTTTCACAAACCCTTTTGGTGAAATCACCTCTAATGCATTCAAGCTCCCTTGTCAGACTCGCAGATACTTGAAAGAGAAAGTACATTTACAGGGTGGGAATGCTACTTCATGCTTTTTCTAAGAGAATTCTGACTTACATCAACATCCTTCATCAAGAGCAAAGCTCAATGTAGACTAACTCCATTCCTGGCCAAGTCAAGACCCGCCAGGCTCTGGGATGCATGGCCTCATCGCTCAGGATCGCAAATAGCCTATTGCGGCTTCAGCTGGTTTGAAATGATAAGGTTAGGAAAACCAAACAGTATTGCCCCGAGTGTTCATAAAAATAAGCCGAAATTAGAGAAGCCTTAGCATTCTTAAGAGTTATCATTTATTATGATAACCTTGCATATTTCAAGAGTGATCCCGGAACAGTAAAAAGAGATTAAAATAAGATGGCAACATAATACTACTACTTAAAATAAAATCATAGATTAATACCAGAAAACTTCAGACTATTCCATTTAACTTCATGTAGGGGAGTCTGCAAAATTAAGTTAAGTGACTCAGGCTTTTTATTTATAGAAACAACTTGAATGTTGGTCTGAGAAGTGAGATAAAGTTCTCAAATAAGCTCAAGTCATTGAATTGTAAATAATGAAGAACAATGTGGATGGAAAATAAATATTTTAAGTACCCTAATTGATAGAAGCATTTCATATTAGATAAAACCTAATAAAAACATTTAAAGACAGGATGCAAAAGTTACACACACACACACACACACACACACATACACACACATATAATCATGAAACCTGCATCACCATTTCATACCCCGAGGGAAAACAAGAAGAAAAAAATAAAATGGAAAAATTGTATTGCTATTTAAAAAAAAAAAAAAAAAAAAAAAAAAAAACTAAATTTCCTCCTGCTCACTCCACAAGGGGAATCTTGGAAGTAAAGTGTGGGGCACAGACTGGCTGAGGACCCAGCTGGCCAACAGCAGTCCCTAATCTGCATTAGCAAAAGGCACACCCTCTGGATGGATTCAGCACTTTGAACGTGTGGTTTGACATCCAAAGAGTCGGTTTCAGCTAAGGAAAGGTGTCTGCCTCCCAGGAAATGCAGCCCTGCATAAGTGCTGGACTGTAGCTCCCCGGTCCCCTTGCAGTAGGACATAAATTTCACAATGGATCCCACCAGCCCCTCTAGAATTCTGCATAAAATATCTGGGAGAAAGGCATTGGACTGTAGTCCCCATTCTAATTTTTGATCTAAACTTCACCTCTCTGAGCTCAGTTTCTTCCCCTGCAAATTGAGAAGGTGGTGCCTGTCAGACCTACTCCAATGGGAAGGATCAGATGAGCTTACTCATGGGGAAAGGCTGGGTTAATTGCCCACCATCATGTAGGAGTAAAACCCTCCATGTTGAATAAGCCATCCCTCATTTACGTTTCAGAGAATAAAATGTTTTCCCATTTTACATCCTAATGTATTCTTATTTTGACATTTTAAAGTGCATTTATTTTCCTATCTCGTTCATTTGAATTTGTTTCTTCAAGTAAATTAATAATTATAATAAATTGAAACACGATAATGATTATGATTTACTGACCATGTTTCCAGGCGCCAGGCATTGTATCAAGCACTTCTAATATCTTTGTGGTCTCATGTCATCCTCCCAAGGTGGGAGTGTTACTTCCTCCATTGTACAGATGCAAAAACTAAGACACAAAAATTAAGTAACAAAAAAAAGCACATATAGGGTTTAAATGAACATCTTTGTGATCCACAGCTTTTCCTCCCCAAAATTTCATTATGGAAAATTTGAAACAGAGATAAACAGTAATCACTCTACGCTACCACCTCACTTTTGGAATAATGCTGTTCATCCTCTTTATATTATTCTAATATTGTAGGAGGATTTCTTTTCATTAAAGGGTGGATAGAATAGGCAGAGGATTTTTTATACAGTTGAGGTACAGCTATTAATAGTTGGCCTCCACCGCCAGTTCAGGAAGATGGGAGAAAAACTAATGTTGTCTGCGTTGTAATAGTTTTTTTTTTTAAGCTTCTGCAAGTGCTAATTTAATTCCTAACATCATTCCTAGAATCACTTATTATTGCTAATAATTGCAGCAATAACAATTCAGAATCTCTGCAGCTTTGGCAAAGGTGGTCAAGGAAATAAACATTGTATTTGATTAAGTCTCTGTTGAGAGTAAGTGGAAGGTGCTTAATCATGTTCATGAGCCTCTAACTACACTCTCTTATCAGGACTCCACTCGGGACACTCTGCAGCTTCTTACAACTGACAGGCTACAAATCATGCCCTGGACCGCACCACTGATTCCTTTGAAAAATATCACCTGCGACATGTGCACGTCATGCCTCCAAATATTAGACTCTATTTATGGAACCCATCCTGTACAAATCATCCTGACTTTAGAAAACCTTCCCAGTATCAAAACGCAGGCATCCCTATTGGGCTCAAAATATCTGATTCCCATAGGCTTGAGCAATGCAGAGCTGCTCATTCAAAAGCCCAGCTGCTTCCCCAGGTTTCTGGTTTGGTGATAATCAAGAGAACTTTTGAGCAATTACTGTGTGTCAAATAGTGAATTGGGCACTTAAGAATTATCTCTTTTAACATTAAGAACAATCCTATGAAGTAGTTAACATTCTCATTTTATAAATACGGAACCAATCTTAAAGTGATTATTTGTCCAGGGTTCTCTTTTTTCTGAGCACATGAGAATCTTAGTTGGCTTGACACTAGCTCAGTTTTAACCACACATGATAATACCTCCCAGGCTAGGCATGGCTCCAAGGAGACTATGAGGCTCTATCTCACTTCTCTCCCTTGTAAGCCCTCCAGCTGCAGTGAGTCAAAAAGAGCACTCTCTCATATAGAACCAGGATTAGTCTACTGGTCGAGTCCACGTATTAATATTTTACCATTCCAGATCTGAGCCACAATCCACTCCTCCATGCCATGCTCTGGAAGCAATTCAGGAAGTAAAAGAAGATTCACAGAGCCATTGCGATCAACCCAACATGGTTCGTTGAAGAATTTAAGGACCTGGAAATCACAGTTCCTTTGCTTACCCTCTTTTATGGTTATATGCTCCTTAGGAACAACACCAGAGAGTAGGTGTCCCCCAGGCATAAGTTTTCACCCACACACATCAGGATAAGCTTCTATTGCATCCTCACTTGAGCTAATCTCAAAAGAGACAATTTGGGGAATTTCGATCATGCTCGCCTGGTGTCACGCAATGCTTGGATCCTTGTGGGAAATTTAAGCGCTCACAATTCTAGCTGCGCAACGGATGTCATTCTCACTTTGTCTTCCACTGGTGTGGGGCAGCTGCGGAAATGCTACATTTGTCAGCCTTACTTTCAAGAAAAAAAATGTCTCTATTACAAGGCTATCTATAGTTTTTCCAATGTTTTTGCAAAGAAGGGGAAAAGAGGATGTGTTGAAAGACATGGCTGCCTGTGGACACTGCTGAGTAAATTTTGGCTAGTGTGGTGTAGTCATGAAGCTCCAAAAATACATTTTTTTTCCTGGTTCGAAAGGGAAGGGAACAGTTCCCCACTGCACTAGAAAAGTGCTGGGACTTGACAGACAAAGACAAAACCTACTCTTGCCGCTTTTCTCTAAAGTGTTTCCATAAGCCCAAATTTCTGGGTGGTTACAAGTAATTTGCTTCAACTTAATTTCTTTCATTCAAGTTTTTGGAAAAAAAAAAAATCTGTCACAGGCAATGGAAAATAATTAAGACATTAGCCCAGTGTTGGATGTTCAGACAGCAAGCTGCATTAGCCTACATGTCAATGTTGAATTACAATATTACCAAACATACAGAGGGGACAGAAAGTCAAGGAATGAGAGAAACAAATGAGCCCTGGTCATGTTCCACTTGTTAAGTTCCTTGCCTTTCTGCTCTGGCCATCATCTTCTCCAGTCCTCTGCTGCTATCTCTTGAACGAATTGACTCTGCCAACTTCGAGGATCCTCCTTAGTAATCCATTCAATATGTGCATTCCCTTTGGAAGGAATACAGTAGTCTGGTGTGCATTTCCTATCTGCTCCTAATTTCCTATCCTGTGAATTATGTCATCTAGTTTTTGTGCATTTGCCAGTGGGAAAAGGCTGTCTAGATCAATTTGGTCGGACCACCTCATATCCCTAGGAACACCAATTAGATCACCACAAAGCTGACTCATGCTTAGGAAGACCACCCTCAGTTTCCTCTACTGTCCCTTAGTTTAAACACTTAGCCTCAGGAAGGCTCTCGGAGATGTCATCTGACACACAGTGCTTCTGCCCAATCCAGTCCTATAGTGGGTCAGGTTTGTACACATCTTGCAAAAGCCACAGACATATGCTGAGATATTCAATCTACAAAGAGATGTATTCTGGCTATGGAGGGTAGATTTTGATCCAGGAAGTGAGATTTTTTTTTATTCCCGCCCTCCTGAATTTCATCAGAGCAGCTACAGAGGATGTGGGAAGCTCTTATGATTTCCAGATTGACGTTATTAGATTAGAATGTAAGGGGTAATGCAATGCTCACGTCTACACAAATGGCAAAGAAGGAAAAGAACTTCACATCAAATTACCTGGATCATTGTTTCCATTGTTTAGTTTGATGTCCATGGCAAAACACATAATCGGAAAATTTTGTAAAGTATTTTAATCCAATCTTGTCTTCTTGGCAGAATCCATTTAAAGGGATGGAAGATTGATCTCCATGTCATCCTCTGAACCTAAGATCCCAAGACGTGTCACCCATAATTTGGTCACACCATCCAAAAGAAACCCTGAAGGCACAGGTAATTAACATGAAATGTTCAAACGTACTTTGAAGACAAAGCGTATTTCTTCTTGTTGTCTTCTCTACTCTGTGTTAATCATTTGGTTAATGGATACAGGTCCACTAATACAAATTGGACTTTAATTTAGAAGTCATTAAAGGGAAAAAGGGAGAAATTTGTTTGGCTGTCCAGCAGGACTCTGAAAGCTGGTACCTGCCAGGCCTGTCTGGAAAGAAGAGGCATGAATGTGACCTTTTGGGTAGAACACAAATAGCCAGCATTCCTTATGCTTGTGGCTCCAAGGGCCCCAGGGCTGAGAACCAGCCAATTTCTGTCCCTGGAAATTGATTATAAAAGCTCTTGTCAGTGTCCTGGCCTCTGAAGCCAAATCTAGAGATGAGCAACCACAGCCCCATTCATTCGTGGCTAGAATCTGCCTTCCTCTGAACCAGACTGTAGCTGTACCTGCATGGAGGAGAAAAGAACTTGTTCCTGGACTGTGTTCCTGTGTTATAATGAATAAGACCAAGGGCTGGGTTATTTTGCTTGGTTGTCCCAAATACTTGACTCTATGCACCCTCTGCTCTGGCTGTCATAGTCCCTTTGCTGCCACCAGCGATAAAAACACTTGTTGGTTAAAATAGAATAATTTCAGAACCATCACAGATAACTAGCTACATATTCCAGATGCCCATAAGGTGGGAGGTGTCCTCAATCAGAAACATCACAACCACGGTTTTGTTTGTTCATTTTACATAAATAAGCAGCTGGTTTCTCAATTTCCTCCACCAAAGTCAATACTCACAAGGAAACATTTTTATAGATCACAGAAGTATTAATTGCCTGGAAATCCCTCAATCAGAATAAGATTCTTTTTAGAGCAAGATCTGATATTGTATTATTTTATTATAATCGTATTACATGAATATTCTATTGTTTCAAGTCATACAGGGATACAGGAAACATAATAAAAAGATTCCCTTCAAACACTGCCATTCTCCATATACACAAACATGGATCCCCTCTATTTCCATGAAGAAATTGCTGTTGGCAGTTTTTGACATACCCTTCCAGAATGTTTTCAATTAAACTAAATATTTATGTTTTTATTTTTCTGTTTCATATAGTTACAGCTTACCTATATCAGGTTGACTTTTTAAAAAAATTTAATATGCCTTGGAGTCTTTTCCATGTAAGCATATATAAATTTTATTGCCTTCCTTTTAATTGGGAATCTATCTCCTGGTCTCTTTCCCAATATTAGGGGAAATGTTTCCAATATCTCACCATTTAGCATGATGACTCCCGCAGGTCTTTGTAGATTTTTTTCTATCCAGTCAAGGAAGTTCCTTCTATTCTTAGTTTGCAGAGAGTTTTTCATGTTGAATAGATGTTAAACTTTGTCAAATGTTTTTCCATACATCTATGGAGATGATGATTAAATTAGTTTTTACTTTCTGTTTATGTGCTGAACTACAATTATTTATTTTCAAATGTTAAAATACTCTTGCATATGTGGAATAAACCCCACTTGGTCATGCTATATTATCCTTTTCATATACTGCTAGATTCTATTTGCTAATATTTTGCAACATTTTTACATTTATATGAAGGAAAGAGTTTGTCGTTTTTCTTTCTTACAACTCCTTAGGTTTTGGAATCAGTTTATGCTGGCCTCACAAAAAGAATTAGGCAAGAGTCTCTTTTTTTCTACTTTCTAGAAGCCTTTGTACAAGATTAGTTTACCTTTTCCTGAAATTTGGAAAAAGGCACCAATGAAGTCTTCTGTGCCTGGAGTTTTGTTGGTGGAGAGGTTTTTAATAATGAATTCCATTTCTTTAGTAGATACCAAACCGTTCACATTTCTGTTTCTTCTTTTGTCAGTTTACATAATTTGCATATCTCATGGCATGGGTCCATTTCAACCAAATTTCCAAATGTATTGGCCCAAGGCTGTTTGTTGTATCATACTATTTGCTTTTTAATATCTGTAGGGTCTGTGGTGAAATTTTTCTCTTTCTTGTTACTTTCCCTTTCTTTTTCAAAGTTCTTCTTAGTAGCAGTTTATTCACTTTTATCAATCTTCTCAAGGAAATATTTTAGGATTTTAAAATTCTACTGTACTTGTTGTTTTTCTATTTAATTCATTTATCATATAGTACAAGAAAATTCTGGTCTCTGCCTGTGATAGGCAGAATAAGGGTCCCTCAAAAATATCCACATCCTAATCCCCGGAATCTGTGAATATGTTACCATACATGGCAAACAGAACTTTGCAGATGCGATTACAGTTTTGGTCCTTTAGATGAGGAGATTATCCTGGATTTTCCAAGTGGGTTGAATCTAATCACAATGCCCTTAAGAGTAGAGAACCTGTCTCAGCTTCACACAGGGAAACAGAACATGAAAAGGATTCAACCTGCTATTTCTGGCATTGAAATGCAAGAATGGGACCACCAGCCAAGGAATTTGGTCGTCTCTAAAAACTGAGAATAAGCCCGGGCATAGTGGCTCATGCCTATAATCCCAGTGCTTTGGCAGGCCAAGGCAGGAGGACTGCTTGAGGCCAAGAGTTTGAGGCCAGCCTGGGCAATATGGCAAGGCTCTTTCTTTACAAAAATATAAATAAAATTAGCCAGGCATGGTGGTGTGGGTCTGTAGTCCTAGCTACTTGGGAAGCTGAGGCAGGAGAATCACTTGAGCCCAGGAGGTCGAGGCTGCAGTGAGCCATAATTGTACTACTGCCTGAATGACAGGAAGAGACCCTGTGTATAGGAAAACAAAAAACAAACAAACAAAAAACTGAGAATGGCCTTCAATTTATAGCCAGCAACTGATCCTAGAACCTCAATGAACTGGATTCTGCCAACAACCCAAATGAGCAAGAGACAGATTGAGGCTCCAGAAAATAAGGCAACCCTGCTTCCACCTTGATTTTAGCCCAGTGAGATCCATGCAAACTTTCTGACCTGTAGAACTATAAGATAGTAGATTTATGTTGTTTTAAACCACTAAGTCTGTGGTAATTTGTTACAACAGCAATAGAAAATGAATACGCCACCCTGCATAGCTTAGAGTCCAAAGAGGGAGCAAGAACATACATCGCCCACGACAAATTAGCAGGGGATGACTGCGGGATGGGGGAGAGGGAGTAAGTGATTTAACTCTGGCTTCACCCTCAGAAAGAACCTCAAATTTAAATTTGACCTTATTGGCAAATGCCCATATATGTACATATGATCATTGTAATATGAGTACATCCGTGTGTATGACATAATCCAACTTGTTAAATTAAACATTTAAATGCTGCGATTTTTGTCACCCTTTTGAAACATTTCTTCATTTTTCCATGTATTGCAGATCTCAAAGACAGTGGTCTGAGCCTCTTTCACGTGAAAGGAGGCAGGACTGAGTAGAGCTGGGTGGAGCTGCATTGATAGTGTGTTCTGTAAGGAAGGAACTATGTGTGCAAAACCCAGTAATGGAGATAGAAATCATGGGCACAGAGAACCCGAGAGGAAACCACAGAGTCTGACACAATGATGGGGCTGCAGGTAGCACAAGGTGGTACTGGAGAAGCAGGCAGGACCTGCTGGTGTAGGGTACATAGGGCTGTGCTGGGGGTTTGGACCTCATCCAAAGGGCAATGAGGAGCTATGAAAGGTTTAAAGGGGAAGGGGACTCACACTTAATTGTGTTCTCTCTGGCAGCATTCCCTGGTTATAACATAGATGTAATAGCTTCCCCATCCCTCTCTGCATCTTGACCTACTTCTGGGAAGAAGAGCACCCAGCCGAGGAGGAATGGTGGGTAGGAGATTCATGTGGCCCTAAGGTTACAAGCAAGGAAGGAAGTTCTAATTTGGGACTCCAGAGTTTGCTCGTGGCAATTGTAAATATTTCCCATGAAAGGCAAAAGAAAAGCTGAACTGACAGATGATCTCCTTCTTCATGGACTCTGCACCCAGTCAATGTCACTACCTCCTCCTCTGTGAGGAAGACTCTTGGCAGAGCTGCCCGCACTTTTCTTATACTTTTCTCTTACACTTTTCCGCACTTTTTTTTTTCACTTCTGATAAATTTTCTCAAACAGAAAAGTTGAGCATGATATTGCTCACACTCACAGACCATTTCCTCTAACAATTGTTAACATTTTACCATGTTTGATTCATCTAATTTTTGTTCCGTAGTATGTTGCAGTAAATTACAGACATCAAGACATTTTATCCTAAAACGGTTAAGTATGAATCCTGGAGGATTGTTCAATATACCACAGATCAGTATAATTCCTAAGAAGATTAACAGTTGCTTAATATCATCTAAGCCAAGTCTATCTTCCCATTTCCCCCACTGTCCCCAAATGTTTTTGCAACTGCTTTGTTCCATTTAAGACTCAATCAAAGTCATATATTTTATTAGATTATTGTTTCTCTTGAGTTTCTTTTAATGGCAACAGATCCTCACCACCACCCTTATTTATTCATTTATTTATTTATTTTATTTTTTTGACATGGAGTCTCACTCTGTCACCCAGGCTGGAGTACAGTGGTGTGATCTCGGCTCACTGCAACCTCCACCTCCTAAGTTCAAGCGATTCTCCTGCCTCAGCTTCCCGAGTAGCTGGTATTACAGGTGTCTGCCACCACGCCTGGCTAATTTTTGTAATTTTTAGCAGAGACAGGGTTTTGCCATGTTGGCCAGGCTAGTCTCAAACTCCTGACCTCAGGTGATCCACCCACCTCAGCCTCCCAAAGTGCTGGGATTACAGGCATGAGCCACCGCACCTGGCTCTTTACTTCATTTTCCCAAGACATTTAAACTTGTTAAAGGGGCCAGGCCAACTGTCCTATAGACCAGTGGTCCCCAACCTTTGTGGCACCAGGAACAGTTTTTGTAGAAGGCAATTTTTCCAGGGATGGGGGCAGGTAGTGGGGTTGGAGGGACAGAGTGTTGAGGGGGATGGTTTTAGGATGAAACTTCCACCTCACATTGTCAGGCATTAGTTAGATTCTCATAAGAAACTCACAACCTAGATCCCTGGCACGCACAGTTCACAGTAGGGTTCCTGCTCGTATGAGAACCTAATGCTATGGCTGATCTGGCAGGAGGTGGAACTCAGTTGGTAATGCTAGCTGGCCCATCACTCACCTCCTGCTGTGCAGCCCAGTTTCTAACAGGCCACGGACTGGTATCAGGCCACAGCGCACGGGCTGGGGACCCCTGCTGTAGACTGTCCCACCTTCTGGATTTGTTTAATTGGTTCCTCATGGTATTGATAAACTTGTTCCTCTGTCCCCTTATCTCTGTTTCCAATAAGCTGGAGGTTAAATATAAAGACTTGATTACAATCCCTTTAGCATTTTCAGTATGCTCATTTTATAAGTGATGTCAGGTACTTCATACTGCATCTTGCTGGGGCATGTCATATTTGGTGGCCCCACCACGACATATGTCAAGATTAATCTCTACTTAAGACAGTGACAGTGAGAGGTTTTCTTCTTATGAGGTGCAAGTCTATGGAATAATTCATTGGCGCCATGTGTATACCTAGTTCTCCACTAATGGTTTGCCTAAAGGTTTTCATGTCTATTTTTATTTGTATTTGAACAGGGTTATTTCACAGATTGCAAAATGATCATGTGCTTTTTGATCCAGAGATGGGCTAAACCATGAGAATGATCCTACTCTTTTGTTTGGAGGACCAGCTAACCTCTACTGTCCCCTGTTTTCTTACAGTCCTGCTTCTCTGGGTGTTGTCTGGAGGGGGCATACTCAAGGTTGTCAGACCTCTGTTCTCTGCAGCCCATGCATATGCACACACGTACCTAGCCAACAACTGAGGTTGTCTTTCAGCTATTGACAGAATTGCAGCCAGACAGCCAACTTTCAAGAGCAGAGGTGTCCGAGGTGGCAGGAAACATAAGGCCTCCATGGGGTCCCCTCTCACATGCATGGCCCTGTCACAAGGGCAGTCAATTGCACATCTCCTGTTTGTTTTATGGGGAGCGCCCAGCTGAAGAGGAATGGTGGGTAGAAGATTCATGTGGCCCTAAGGTTATGGGCAAGGAAGGAAGTTCTAATTTGGGACTCCAGCGTTTACTCGTGGCAACTGAAAATATTTCCCGTGAAAGACAAAAATAAAAGCTGAACTGACAGATGATCCCTCTTCTTCATGGACTCTGCACCCAGTCAACGTCACTGCCTCCTCCTCTGTGAGAAAGACTCTTGGCAGAGCTGCCCCGCACTATCCTTTTGAGTGAAGACTCTATTAATTAAATACCACTGTGCTTCCAGGAGACATTTTCTTTTTTTTTTTTTTTTTTTTTTTTTTTTTTTGAGACGGAGTCTTGCTCTGTCACCCAGGCTGGAGTGCAGTGGCCTCCAGGAGACATTTTCTTTTTTCTCTTTTTTTTTTTTTTTAGATGGAGTCTCGCTCTCTCGCCCAGGCTGGAGTGCAGTGGCGCGATCTCGGCTCACTGCAAGCTCTGCTCCAGGAGACATTTTCTAGGCAATTATTGATTCCAATTCAACTTGATGGAAATGTTCCCCGCATTCTTGGGAGGATTCCCTGAGACGGTAACCTTTCCCTAATCTTTTTTTTTTTTTTTTTTTTTTTACTATTTTTGAAGATTCCTTGTACATTTGGAAATTATATAATCCTCTAATAAAACCAAAATGAATATAATTTGGTTCTTCAGTGGATTCAAGTATTTGTTGCATTTCCAAAAGTGGAAAGATTTTATCATTTTGGTTGCTTTTATCCCCTCTGTAAATTTAGCTTGGATACCTATTGGCTGTTATTTTCTCCACTTCCCCAACCACAAAACAGTTAGAAATACGGGGGATGCAGCTCAGGGGGCTTTCATGTGGCTCTTTTCTCTGGAAAACCACTGGCTTGGCATCCCTTGGCTTAGTATGTTGGTCTAATGTTCTGTCTGCAAAGGTAACATTGTGGTTTAGCAAAGGGAAGGAAAAAAAACATAGGGGAAGTGGAGTGCCAAACTCTGGTGTAAAAGACTTGTTTTGAAAATCATTAAAGATACATCAGAGTCTACAGGGTCTTTGATTTCAGGACCATGAATGGGGGTCAGATGGCTCACACACTCCTTGACATCATAAGCACTGTTTTGTGGGTCTTTGCACTTGTGCATTTTCCTGGGGAGAAGGGTCACGACTTTCACCAGATCCGTAAAGAGTTCATGACCCAACAAACTAATGTGATTTTCAGTGCCCAGGAAGGCACAGCAAGACACACTAAATGGAAAGGAACCAAAACACAAAATAAACCTCACCATGTGACCTCCTCAGATGACAGCCTTGGTTTAGCCTCCTGTCCCAGTGGAATGAATAACACCTTCTTTTACCCTCCAAAAGGTACTCATTTGGATGGGTTCCCTCTTTATAACCCTGGTTCCTACTCTGTTGGGATAAGGTTCCCACTCCTCTCTGCAAATCACCAATACCATCCTTTTCCCAGTCCATCTGCTTAATGGGACTTTCTACTAAAAGAGATCATGTCTTTTTGGCTAAAGCTGCCCTAGAAATGGTGATAATGCTCCAGATTATCAGATCATAAAACCCTGCGGGGTACATCAGGCACAGGGCCTGGGTCAAAGGCAGGCCTCTGGGAAGACCGTTCTGTAGGATTGAGCTGCTCTAAAACTCCCTTTAGGTGGAGTCCAAGTCAGTCTCCCTACCTCTGTCATGGGGCAGGTCAGGGGCAGTGGGAGAACAGAGAGGGATGAGGACTTGGGCTCAGATCTCATAGTCATAAAGCATAATGCATTTAGAGTTTTGCCACCATAGACACATACAACCTCACAGCGAGGGAGGAGGATGCAGGAGATTTTATGAAAAGTTCTTAGGTACCATGACATCTTCTCAACCTTTTCACTATTTAAGGAATCTGAAAAAAAATGAAAACACTCCAGCTCACTTTCAATCTCTGGAAAGCCTTGGACCCAAGGTATTTATTCAGTCCATCATTCAACAAATATTATTAAACACGTACAACGTGCCAGGCAAAAGGATTCACTGTATACAAAGCAGATGTTGGTCCTTGCCCTCCCAGAACTCCCAGTTTGGGCTAGCACAGGGTGTAAAGAGGTGCTTTGGAGATGCTGCCAGATGCCAAGCCCCCAGCGCATTGTAGTCATTCAAAAAAAAAGGTCATTATTAATGTTATTCATTTCCGACATTAGTACAGACTGGCTCTTGATTTTGAACAAACTGGTTAATATTGTTTCTCTTTTTTTTTTTCTTATGACCAGTAAATAATTGATATTTGACTACTGATGATCATTTATAAAATGAGAATCATCAGGCTATCATATTTTTTTTTATTTGCTGTTGCTACACTGATACATTTAACAGGCTAATTTTCATCCTATGAATATTTGATAGATAAATTAAGGAATTATGCATTCTGTTCTATAATTTTATTCATTCCTAATAGATAGGAATTAAGGAATTTAATTTAATTAATTTAATTGGTTTTGGGAGTCTTGTTACATACATACATATATATCCAAAAGTCAGCTACACATACATAAAGCCATAGAAAAGAAGAAAAGATAAATATCCATACATCTTTGTTAAAAAATATATTAACAATGGAGATTGTTTTTTCTTTACTTTTATTTATTTATTTATTTGAGACAGAGTCTCACTCTGTCACCCAGGCTGGAGTGCAATGGTGCTATCTCGGCTCACTGCAAGCTCTGCCTCCTGGGTTCAAGTGATTCTCTTGCCTCAGCCTCCCAAGTAGCTGGGATTACAGGCGTGCTCCACCACGCCCAGCTAATTTTTTATATTTTCAGTTGAGACGGGGTTTCACCACGTTGGCTAGGCTGGTCTCAAACCCCTGACCTCAGGTGACCTGCCCACCTCAGCCTCCCAAAGTGCTGGGACTACAGGCGTCAGCCACTATGCCCAGCCTGTTTGTTCTTTTAAAAAGTTAGCATTACTTAAAGAACTTGACAATTACTATCATTAAATAAAATAATTCATGCATTTTCATTTGATTTTATTAGCAGTAACAGGAGTTGCTTCATTAGCTCTTCCCTTTAAACCAGAGTGTCATTTTGGAAAATGGCTGGAAAATGTTTTTGAGAGTGTTATTCGCTGCAATTTGTCTTTCTCTTTGGAAATAGTCACTTCAATAATAAACCCAATCTGAAATGCATTGTCTGCACTTGGTGAAAGCACTTGGGGGTCATGGATTTCACAACTCTCTAATCTCTGCAAACTGCAAGATCTTTCCCAGCCCAGTGTGATAAATCAAATTAATGTGTCCAATTACAGTCCAGGAAAACAAGAGACAATTGGTTCAGAATGAGCCGGCCACTTTGCAAATCATGACCTTTTTATTTATTGTGTATATCATGCCCGCCTTTTAGGCATTTTTATTTGAGGTATCTGTAGTTAATGATATGGTTCATTAGCTGGAGGACGGCTCATGCAGCTTAGCAACACAGTAGTTCACAGCATTGTGGGGCTTAACTGATTCCACATGGCCCGGAATAGTTTCCTAATAGGGCTTTAGCAGGAATATTTTGATGTGTACATAGCAAATGACATATTTCCAACCAAGAGTACACAGCGGAGGTGTGGCACACTGAACAATGTTATTTTTGGCTGGTACGCAATTAATATCGCTGGCTGTTTCTATTACTCAGACTTTTTTCCCCCTTTGACTTCCATCAGACTAAAGTGATTGCATTTTTGGCCATTGATTAGAATGTTTTTGTGGTTGAATTACTCAGTGTAAACTGAACACCCACATCAGTGTGAGAAGTTTAAGTTAATTGTTTTTCTTTGTACTAAATGCAGCCCAGCCAGCAGAGGAAGCAACAACAACAACCACAACAACAACAAAAAACAGTTCCTGTGCTGTGGGAGATCCACTTTTTCTCACGCATAAAATCAGTGGATCCCAGCACTGGCTATATGTGAGAAACACCTGGGTGTTGATCTAAGAACACTGGCCCTATCTCAGAGATCCCAATTTAATTGGTTAAAGGAAGGTCCCAGGCATCAGTATTTTTTAAAAATTCTCCCCAGAGTTGAGAGCCTCTGATAGTTCTTGTCCTCTGAGCCATGTTTTTAAACTATCAGTTGGATTAACCCTTGGTGGCTTTCCATTGTGTTTACAGGGCATCTAAGCCTCTTATGCTCTTGAGACCCTGAATGACCCAGCGCCTGACCTCTCTCCCACTCTTCCCTTCCGCCCCTACTGCCCTGGCTGCATGGTTTCCATTGTTACTTCAACTCACAGAACTCTAGTCTGCCTAAGACCTCCCTCCGCTCCTGCCATTGCCTCACCCTCAATGCTCTCCCACCCTCTCTTTGCCAGACTTGTTCTTGTTCATGGCTCAAGTCCCAGCCAAAATATCACCTGGCACCTGGGCAACCTTTCCTCACAATTTAAACTATGTCCCTGTGATTATCTCTGCAGCCTGGGACTTTCCTCCTCAGCTGCTTGCACTGCTGGTCCTCGGGCATCTGTTTGTGTAACTCTTGGTATAACATTGTCTCTCTTGGGAGAATGTAGACTCTGTAGGGCCAGTGCTTGGATTTGCCTGGCATCTGCTCTGCTCCTCTAATCATTACTTCACATGAAGAAGAGAAGATGCTTGCTTAGCACTGATGGAATGAATTAATGCCTGAATGAATGGCTAATAAAATTGCATAAAATAACATAGGATTTAGAGAGATTGAACCCATGCCATGGAAAAAAGTACACACTTAGCACGAGTAGTGACAATATGGCTTAAATGGTGACTCATTTACAAACATCCTGCTTTCTCTAGAGTGAGATGTACTCTCAGAGAGCCGAATGGAAGGAAAACTCTGATAGCTTAGAAGATTAATTGAATGTTAACATCTTAAAGTTTGGAGAAATTTGAATATAGTTGTTAGAGTGTCAGCATTTCAAACATGAGAAAGAAAAACAAAAGTTTTTGGGAGAATGGTGTTTTCAGTGTATTTATCTTTCAGGAACCTCCCAAATCAAAAAACATGTCAAAACATCGATTTGAGTAGTTAGCTGTCCCTCCCAGTGATCTTTCTGAGCATTCTATGTTTCAACCTTAACCGTCCTCCATCCTCCAAATGGAAATATAATGATAAAGCACCCACAAGAAGAAAGAAGAATTAATTTAATGCAAACAAAAAACATCTAACTCTGAGGCTTTGGCACTTCATTGGAAACAAGTTTACTTATTTTCAATTTTTATTTTACATTCGGGTACATGTGTGAGGTTTGAGATACAAATGATCCCATCACCCAGGTACTGAATTAGAAGTTTTTCAACCCTTCCCCTCTTCCTCCCTTCCCCGCTAGTAGTCTCCAGTTTCTTCTTTTTTTTTTTTTTTTTTTTTTCTTTCTTTATTTTTTCTGAGACAGAGTCTAGCTCCATCGCCAGGCTGGAGTGCTGTGGTGCCATCTCGGCTCACTGCAACCTCTGCCTCCCTGGTTCAAAGGATTCTCCTGCCTCAGCCTCCCAAGTACCTGGGATTACAGGCACGTGTCACCACGCCCAACTGATTTTTGTATTTTTAGTAGAGACGGGGTTTCACCATGTTGGCCAGGATGGTCTTCATCTCCTGACTTTGTGATCCACCCGCTTTGGCCTCCCCAAGTGCTGGGATTACAGGCATGAGCCACCGTGCCCAACCTCCAGTTTCTATTGTTGCCATTTTTATGTCCATGAGAACCTGATGTTTAGATCCCACTTAGAATTGAGAACATGTGGTATTCGGTATTCTGTTTCTGAATTAATTTGCTTAGGATAATGGCCTTCAGCTGCATCCACCTTGCTGCAAAGGACATGATTTTGTTCTTTTATTGGCTGCATAGTATTCTATGTTGTATATGTACCACATCTTCTTTATCCAGTCCACCATTGGTGAGCACCTTGGTTGTTTGGTTGTTTTTGTGTCTTTGCTATTGTGAATAGTGCTGTGAGGAACATGCAAGTGCATGTGTCTTCTTGGTAGAATGATTTCCATTCCTTTGAGTATATACCCAGTAAGAGATTGCAGGATCAAATGGTAGTTCTGTTTTAAGTTCTTTGAGACATCTCCAAACAGCTTTCCACAGTGGCTGAACTCATTTATATTCCCACCAACAGTGTATAAGTGTTCCCTTTTCCCCACAGCCTTGCCAGCATCTATTGTTTTATGACTTTTTAGTAACAGTCTGACTGATGTGAGACAGTATCTCATTGTGGTTTTGATTCACATTTCTCTGATGATTAGTGAGGTCCAGTATTTTTTCATGTTTATTGGTTGCTTGTATGTCTTCTTTTGAGAAGTGTCTGGGGAACATGTTTTTTAAAATAAATGCTTATACTTGTTACAGTAAGATATAATAGCTGTACCTTTCATGTGAATTCTGGAGAAGGCTGGTAATTTTGTAGAGATTCTGCATTCTAGTCTGGGATCTGCTAGTGAACAGATACATATTTGGACCAGTGTTTTTGTCCTACCACGGATGAAGGGAGGTGGACATAGTGATTATCAAATCTATTTCTGCATCATGAGTTTTGTGTTATTCTTTGAGATAATTGGCCTACCATGAGCAAAGAAGAAATCTCAGCTCTCCTGTTTCTAATAAACATCAAGAATGACCAGAATAGGATGAGGAGAGGGAAGTACTTGTCCTAGAACCAGTCCTTGTTTAGCCCCTGGTTAGCATGCACTCGAGTCAACCATCTGCTGAGACCCACAGGGGTCAACCCATCAGGGAAATGTCCTTCTGTATCACTTGGTGGCAAAATGCCTTCAAGAGCTAGCCCCTCCTTGCATGCCTGTCCCCAGTGAGCCTAAAGGAAACACTGGAATTATTTTGTTGAAGTCAAAACTGAACATTTTTCATATCATGGGAAGGCCATTGAATCTCATGTTGTACGCACATATTTTGGCTGTACCAAACGCACCTTCTAGAATTTTAGAAAAATAAAAATGATTGATATCAGCTATCCCAGTGATTTCAGACTTGATTCCTTATTGTTAAATTTACTTAGATAATTTCCTTAATCTCCACAAACAAGCATGAAAGGCTGCAGATAGAATTATTCTTCTAATTTATATTTGAGGAAACTGAAATCTCAGCTTACTAGTCATCCCTTCAGGAAGACCAGCCTCTCTACAGTATCCCTATCCATCCCCACAAATGATTCCCCTTATCAGACCCTTGTTTTTCCATATTGGCATAACTCACTACATGCACTTGTTTTGAAAGTGTCCTTATTTTTTGTCCATACGCTTTCTAGACCTGTGTTGTGCAATGTGGCTATTGAGCATTGGGAATGTGCCTGTTCTACATTGGGATGTGCTATAAGTGCAAAATGCAAACTTGATTTTGAAGAGCTACTAGCAAAATATATAATATACTATATTAAACATTCTTATATTGATTATATATTGAAATGATAGTATTTTGTACATTTGGAGGTAAATAAAAGATATTCTTAAAATTAATTTATCTTGTTCATTTTTGCTTTTTAACTTAAAATTGCACGCTGGGGGGCTTGCATTTTTGGCCTGCAGTTTATTTCTATTGGACAGTGCTGGTTTGGAAGGCAAGCTTTATGAAGTCAGGGACCAGGTCCGCATTATTTATGCCAATTCTTGCACATCAGTTCTTACACACTTATACACCAGTTCTAAGCATAAAGTGTGATACACACTTGATTCCCTCCACTGCCAAAACAAAATACTGCAGAATTAAATAAATGAAGTGAGGCCAGGCACCTTGGCTCATAAACCCAGCATTTTGGGACACCGAGGTGGAAGTATGGCTTGAGCACAGAAGTTTGAGACCAGCCTGGGCAACGTGGTGAAACCCCCAAAAATACAAAAATTAGCTGGGCATTGTGGTGCACCTGTGGTCCCAGCTGCTCAGGAGGCTGAGGTGGGAGAATCACCTGAGGCCGGGGGGTGTAGGCTAGAGTGAGCCATGATCACGCAACTGCCTTCCAGCCTGGGCTACAAAGTGAGACTCTGCCTCAATGAATCAGTCCATCAATCAAGTAAGCAAGCAAGCAAGCACAGCCATGTCAAAAACTTTGTAGAAATTCCCATATGAATCTGAGTCCAAAATGTGCAAGCAGTTCATTTAAGACAGAAAACCTTTATACTATTTTTTGAGTTCATTTGGAAGTCCGGCTATCAGATCAGATCACCAATTGTTTGAAGCCTGTTCCATGGCATCTCAGAGCATCCATCTATGGTGGTGTTTAAAGAATGCAGCCAGGAAACAAATGGTTTCCAGGCTCTCTGTGCATTTCTCTGTGCTCTTCTGAAAGTAGCCACAGACAACTGAGAATGTTAAGAGTCTCACTGTAGCCTGATTATAGTCTGGGAGTCTTGATGGGTCATTGCTGTGCCAGTATCATAAACTACTAGCCAGGAGGCTCGATTCTTTTACTAATTTTTTGTCCCTTGGGCTCGAAACCTCAGCAAGCCATGGACCCTGGGTGTGCTCTGCTTTCTTCCACTGTAAAGGACGTATACAAATATTTGAGCTAGGTTCTTCATTGGGTTACTGTAAAACTCTCATGAAATGATGCCCAGGATAAGGATTTCTAGCAATAATCGACATTTGTAGGAAAGCAACAAAAAAGGCAGAGAAAATAAATGTACCTCATTTTTTCAATAGTAACCCAGAACGTTTGCGCATACAGGGAGAGTGTTTGGAAACTTTTTCTCAGAGATAAAAGCACAACTCCTTCCTTTAAGGGAGTCTCACTCCCTTAAAGCATGTAGTTTCTTTCCCCATGCTTTCAAGAAAATGCCTTTGAAGTTAGTAGTGTCAGAAATGCTCACCAGACAACTCTGAGGGACACTGGCAAGGAAGGGAGTTGGCTAGTGTTGATCTAGATGAGACTGTGGGAGAGCCGTTCATCCCAGCAGCCCCTTCAACCAATGACCACCCTGCAGGGAAAGCCACCCAGGCGATTTAGACTTGGAGTTCTCCACCTTCAGCCCATTATATTTATTTTAAATATAACTCAGCAATGTTTAATAAACAAGACTGTTCATTGCCTCGATGTTTGTTCTTTACAATTCATTTTAAACACATCAAGATATAAATTCATGAGGAAATATTGGGTATAATTTGAAGTACCCAGATTTTTCAAGCAAAATTGCAAACATAAAGATTGGTGTGCTTTGCCTATGTACACAAGTTCAATTTGGCAATAGAGGCTGTTTCCAAGATCTTCAACATGTGTGGTAATCTTTTTCTAGTCCTAAAGCCAAATAAAAAATCAGGAAGGGAGGATACATATAATATATATAAATAATATATGTTTTTTATAATATATATTATATATTCCCTCCCTGATTTTTATAATATATATAATATATATTATTTATATATTACAAATAATTTATATATTATAATGTATATAATTTATATATTATAATATATATAATATATAATATATGTGTGTGTATATATATAATTTTCCCATCATGTAGATTTTTTTGGGGGGGGTCAGGTTGTTTGTTAGTGTAGATATAACCTTCCCAGGTCTTCCACAAAAGAAAATACTTGATTTATATCGCTATAGCTTTGAAGAAATGTTTGCCCTCCACCCAGGTATCTTTGCAGTCCTAAGTCTACCTAACTTACTCCGGTAAGAATAGGAATTATTTTTCCTAAGAATCCATAGCTAGGTTAGAAAGGAAGTTTAGACACTTTTCATCTGTGGATTTCAGATGTTTTGGTTAGTTGGTTTGTTCTGGTTTGTTCTGGTGGATTTCACCTAAAGTGCTTGAGTAACTAGCAATGTTATCTTTGTCAGCTAATGATGTTGGAGTAGCACTGATGTTGTGTTGCAATATCCCAGCCTTTATCTGGGCCACCTAACACATGTGACTATGACTATTTCGATGGTTTTAGATCCCTGCCTGGACCTTTTTCTTTAGCAAAGGTCTTAAAGAAAACCTAAATGATTCTAAAATAATTGAGATGATAAAAAGGGTCCATTCCAAGTCAGATGAGCAGGCATGTGGATTAGACTTGAGGATTTTCCAAGCCCCAGTGGCAAAAAGATTGTGAATGAACATTTTTTAATGCAAATATTACTGTTCATTGGGTGGTATGTCAGTAACGTGCGCTAGGAAATATGACAGGAGTGAATGTTTGGGGGTTATATAAAGCTCCAATCAAACTGACTTTAGATACTCGGCCCTTTATTTCTATGGTTGCATTGTTCTTAATATAAAACTTTATATAAATACAAGAAATATCTCAGTGAATATTTATTCCGTGGGTGGATATAAATGCATTATTTTTCCTCTGAGCTGGTACCCAGAGGCCAATACAATACTGACTTCATGTGAGCCATTCACTACTTTCTAGTCATGTTGTGAACAAGTGATGAACAGACTTTGATCTTGCCCAACTGGAAAGGAATGAGCATCCCTAAATCTGATCTTTTCTTTTAGGCAGCTGACTCAACCATTGATTCTTATGTAATGTTTATTTTCCAGATTTGAAATCTGGAATGCCTCTGAATTCTTGTCCTTGGCATGGTAAACAAGATTTTTTTTCTCACATACCCCAGTTTGTATGATGTGCCTAGACCTAGACCTACATAGACTCCTATTTCATGTTTTCTCTTGGCTTATTCCATGATACTTCCAGAGCTGCTTCCCAGGCATTGTTAATGTCAATTAACTGCCATGGTTCCTGTGTCATTTTGGATCCATTGGCCCTAGCTGAATCCCTCATTAATTCTTGGCCCTGTCTTTTTAGAGAACAGTTCTGCCTCTATTGTCCCCTTGGGCATGGCTTTATGAACTTGTGAGAAAGCTAGTTTTCTCTTAACCCTTATACTGAAGACTTTCTCTTGGGGTGACTGCAATCCTATGATGAATATCTTCCTTTTGCTGGAGAGAAAGCTGGCTTCTGGGCATGTAACATTTGTCTCTGTTTCAATGTTTCACACCCCTTTGCAGTCGTCTTTTCCAACTGAATTGACAATGCTCTTATCGTCAATGAAAACAATCAAGATTAATTATTGGTCCCTTCATGGGCTTTGGTAGATCATTAATCAACTGAGCCTCTGCATTGTGTAGCATCATTGGACCCAACCTACCTATTTCCATGGGACAGATCAATCATTACTGCTTAGTGAGGGTACACTCACTCTGCCCTAACAGCAAGATGCATGCACTGAGCCATCTGCTTGGGGCCTGACCCTAATCTGAACAGTTTCTTTCATATAATCCTTTAATTGCTATGTGATATGGAAAGTTCATGCTTTAGGAACGAATTAATGAGACGCATTCAATAGTGCCTGGCACATACTGATCTAATGTGGATCTGAATTAGAGTATGTGTCATCTATGCTTAGGGTTGAAGTCTACTTAACTTTAGGCTAATTATATTATTTCTAATAATAAGAGTTAAAAGAGCTTGTATTAAAGGGGGGTTTGTGACTTGCTTTTTCTGTAATTATGCATGTTGCATTCACTTTGTTTCCCCTCCCTCCAGCCCCTTTTTGAGATGGAGACTCACTTGTCACCCAGGTGGGAGTGCAGTGGCGCAATCTCAGCTCGCTGCAACCTCCACCTTCTGAGTTCAAGTTATTCTCCTGCCTCAGCCTTCTGAGTAGCTGGGATTACAGGCACATACCACCATGCCCGGCTAAGTTTTTGTATATTTAGTAGAAACAGGGTTTCACCATGTTGCTCAGGCTGGTCTTGATCTCCTGACCTCAAGTGATCTGCCCGCCTCAGCCTCCCAAAGTGCTGGGTTTACAGATGTGTGCCACCGCGCCCGGCCTACATTCCCATTTTTGTTTGTGCTTCACAATGGTTCTCTGAGGTATTCGTACCATTGTGTCCATTTTGCAGATGAAGAAGTCAAAATGATGAAGAGGCAAAGTGATTTGCTCAAAATCATAGAATGAACAGTGCTGTATCTGAGTGTTATTGAAGCAGTAGCAATTCCCAAGACATTTACAATGGAACGTGGACCTTCCATGGATTAAACTATATGGTTATGGCAGTCATATTTTTCTCACATGCTCCCGCCCTCCAGGCCCTCCTTCCTTTCCGAAACTCATCAAATTGGCTCTTTAGTCCTCCCATTGGTCTTGATGGATATCACCTTTCTCAGATAACAATACTAAGGCAGTTAACTCCAAGCCATCTGCTCTTCAAATTGTATGTATTACAGTGGCCACTAACTTATGCACACCATTTCTCAGTACTCAGCGAATGGAGAAATGTTTCTTGTTTCATAGGCTATAATCAGTTTTGAGGGCCATCTAGAGCATCTTAGACCAAATCATTTATGTACAACTAACACTTGAAATAGCCAGCCCATGAGTGCAGAAAAGTCACAAAGATGCCTGTGTGGGTTTCTTTATCCCTTTTCCACTAATAAAAGTTTTCGTCTCTGATTAGTTTAATACCGTATTTTTTTGCTTGTTTTCAAAGTAAAACTGGTAATAAAAAGCTGAAATGTCATCCGGACAGTATACTCTGTGGCCAGTCTTCAAAATCACCCAATAAGTTACAGAAGCAGTTCATATACTAAACAGACTGTAGGAAGTCGACACAAATTAAGCCTCAGCATTTTGTTTTAACTTTAAACAGTATTACTCAGGCTGTGAGCACCCAGGAAAGAAAACAGCCTGGTAGGGTCCGTTCTTCTTTACCGGCTCTTATACAGACCCCGCAACCCAGGAGAACTTAATTAAAGTCTCTTCTGTTACTTTCACCTATGCCGCCTCCACTCTGGCTCTGTTGAAAGAAGTCCTGCCCCAGCGATGGATCAAGGCATGAGTGGGCATGAATTAAATGGTAAGCCAGCAGCTCCAGGTCAGAATGGGGGACCTTGGACCCCACATGCCTTTCACCTCTGAGAATCCTGAGAGGTACTCTTAGCCTTTTATTTTTCTAGTTCAGAAACCAAAGCCAGCTGTGATGGCAAGAAGGGCATGAGAAGTGGTGTGCAAAGCTGAGAACTGTGGCTCAGCTGGCCACTTCTATGTCACCCCTAGGAGCCACATGTTGGGGAGGAGAGACGTCCTTCTCCATGATATTCCTTGAAAGCTGGGGATGGCACCCGGGAACCCTGCTGGAAAGCCAAAGTTGTCCGTCCTTGTTCATTTCGAAGGCATCTTGAAACTGCATTAGAAAACTGGCTGGGACCAACTACTGAGGATCTGTATTTTTGATTTAATATTTACTGTATTTCACAAATAATTCCTTCGTTGTTGAAAAACTAGAAAGCTCGGTACTACCTCAAGTGCTGGCCCCCTACTCTCCTCACCACTGAGAGATAACCTCTATCCTCATTTTGTTGAATGCTTTCAGATCTTTTTGCTTGTAAATGGGGAGCAAATACACATTCCCCCAAATATATCCGTACTCATTTTCATACTTCTCTCCCCACACAAATTGGATCACATGTTTTAGATCCTTTTCCCTTTGACATAGCTTAGAAGCTCTTTCCATGTCAATTAGTATAATTTGCTACTAACCTTTGTTAAAATGGAATTGGGATGAGCAGACCTACCTAAACATTTGTGAATCTGCAACCTGGTCGAAGAGTACAAATGAAGGCTGACATAGCATGGGTCTAAATATTTTAAAGTTACAAAGTCACCTATAAGCCATTAGGTGAGAAAACATTTGATTGTCCAACCATGATAATCATGACTTTATTCTTGGGAGGGCTGGGTTCAAATTTAGACTCTTTGGACCCCTTGAGCTCTGTGCCAGAACACGGCAAGGTGGCCCTGGCCCCTGCACCTGCTTCCCAGCCTCAGCTCATCCGGTGCAATGAGGGGCCTCTCAAGGACATGTGTGAATCTCCAGGCCACATCTTCAAATTCTGTCTACACAGCCTCCTAACAGCCACCTCATAGGCTGAATGCCCTCAGGAGATGGATCTGGGAGCTCAGAGAAAATTCCAGGCCCTGTGAACCTGAAGTGTGGTCTCTGGGCGGGGGTACAGGCTCTAGGAAGGCACAACTCCTTGATATGAGGCTTCCTCACCCTGACAAGAAGGGCAAGGCTGCTGGAGGAGGGCCAGGAGACCCCCTAATGTATGAAGCCATGGCAGGGTGGTCCTGGTGATCAGCATCCTTGTGTGTGTATATTCGTACACTTAGCCAATTTTTTCCGCAGGTTAAAAGTCCATTGGTTGAATCCAAAACCAATGAGCATTGTAAGGCTTTGGAGTCATATTTGTGAAAGATCTTTCTGAAAGCAGGCTCCGTGTTACATCCCCCAACAGTGCAGGAAAGTGCCTGTAAGCAAATGCCAACTGCACACCTACACTGAATAACAGGAAATCTTTTCCATTGTCACCAATCCAATAAATAAAAAGGATATATTACCATTGAACTCATATCTCATTGTTTAATGAGAGGAACCCTTTTTCACATAGGTTTGATTATTTGTATTTCATATTCTGTGAATTAATTAATTATATCTTTTTTATTAGGTGGTTTAATTTTTCCTATTTGGTCTCTTGGTTCCTTGAATATTAATCCTTTGGCATATCCAGAAACAAACTTTATTCTTGAATTAGGTAAATTATTTTTGTTCCCATTATTCTGTTATGAATCTATTACTCCTCAACAGTGAGTTCTAAAAACAGACCATTTTAAGAATTTAATAATGCTAAATTCAGTGGTCTGATTATATGGATCAATTCAATTGAACGTATTATTCACCTATTCATCACCTACATGTGCTAAGCAAAATGACAGATAGAACTCTACAATCGCATCAAAAATGTTTGAGGGTCAATATTAAAACAGGACGGAGTGAGAACACTTCTGAATTTTCCACAACCCCTCACTCACCACTAAGGAGAAGATGTTGTCTAGAGGCAGAGAGTCATCTGTATAGATGCCTAGATACACAAAATAATTACACTTCCTGTTTGGTACCCAAAGCCATGTGTGCTACCGCTTCTTGGGGATCTAAAATATTTTAAAAGGTAGTTTCAATTACATGCATGATTCACTTTGTACAATGGGGTGAGCCCTGGGCTGTTGCAACACCACCCAACAAAAATCATTTTGAGAAAAGCAATAATAACAGAGACAACGTCATCACATTCGAGGACATAGAAAAGGAATGTATTGACTCTTATTTACAGGGAAACACAGAGTCCCCATGAGAAGCTCTGTCTTGAGAGAAAGGTATTCAGGCAGTAGAAAATAATGAATATTTATTCAGTGTGATTGGGATGCTGTTCACCATGCTAAGTGAATTGTACTGCATTGTTTAATCCTTGTAACACTTCTTTTATGAGGTAGGTGCCTTTATAGAATGTGATAATCCCTGTTCTACCAATGAGGAAACAGGTAAGGAAAGATTAAGTAACTTGTAAGAGGTGGCATATTTATAGCAGGAGGTTGACCAAGGATTTGTTCTCCTGGGCTCCGGGTCTCATCTCTATTACCTCCCGTGAGAGCGCATGACGTTCTAGGTAAAGTAGGCACCTGGAGGGAAGGTGTAGGGGATGAGGGGATGCGGAGTGTGTTTGAGAAATGAGCCTATGAATCTAGAAGATGATGTCAGATACCTGGCACTGAGCTGCCACATGCCCTTTCAAGGCACATGCTGTTCCTTCCTTCTGACAAGCAAGAGCCTTCAAGTCCCTCTCAGAATTGCCCTCCATATAACCAGTGCCAATCAGGAGACGTTATGATGTCTTAGCACTACAACAGAAGTTCTTTACCAGAGGCCCAAGGATTTCCTGAGTCCCTGTTTACAGATCTTGAAAGAGTGTGTACCTGTACAAATGTGTACCTTCTCTGGGTAGGCAGTTCATAGCTTTCATCAGATTCTCAATAGGATCCTTGACTCAAGAAAGATCAAGAACTGCTGGTTAAGATAGAAGAAAATCCAAGAGTATATCAACAGAGAGCTGCAACTAAAGGTGGGAAACAAATGCTGGGTGTGTTTAATTCAACAAATATTTATTAAACATATGCCATGTGATAATCCTTGTGCAGGACACTTGGGGGCCATTTGAGTAGCTCAAAGTTTACTGGAGGCTGAGAAATTGGAGTTTTATTCACATGCAGAAAAAAGGATGGTTTTGTTGTATGGTGTTGCTATGTTGTGTGATGTTGTTATGTTATGCTATATAGTTTCTATGTGTCTCTGCTATGTAAGATGGCATTAGCAATGGCCCATTCCCATAAAAACATTTTCCAAAAGTTCAGGGCATATGTTTTGATTTACATCTAGGACATAGCAATGGTTTTTTTTTTTTTTTTTTCTTTTCTTTTCTTTGAGATGGAGTCTCGCTCTGTCACCCAGGCTGGAGTGCAGGGGCATGATCTCAGCTCACTGCAACCTCCGCCTCCTGAGTATAAGCGACTCTCCTGCCTCAGCCTCCTGAGTAGCTGGGACTACAGACATGTGCCACCACTCCTGGCTAATTTTTATTTATTTATTTATTTTTATTTTTATTTTTAGTAGAGCTGGGGTTTCACCATGTTGCTCAGGCTGATCTCGAACTCCTTACCTCAAGTGATCTGCCTACCTCGGCCTCCCAAAGTGCTGGGATTACGGATGTGAGCCACCACACCCAGCCCCAGTGGTTTCGTTAAATAGGATAAGGAACCACCCCACACTGAACCTAAGTAAGGACTATAGAGGCAGAGAACTCTCTACCTCCTGAGCCAAAGTGGTCTCTCATTCTTATCTGTAGCGAGGTATTTGAACACATATTCATCTGGGCTTATCAAAGAGAATGGAGACACAGCTATCTGTAAATAAATAAGCTATTGTCTAAGTCTTTTACTGTCTACATTGAGAAACTAGGGGGAAAAGTGGGGTAGAAGCATAAGTAAGTCAACAATCAGGCTGGGACTGTAACCTGGAGCCCTTAATTCTCATCACAATAGTAAGAACCCCTTTTATAATGTAGAAATTATATTCACATTCTTAGTATCCATTAATACAGATGCTGTCTTCTCGCAAAGGCCTATGATCAGTGCTTTCAAAGCAGGAGGGCATGGAATTGCCCCTTATCCAGAGGTATGGATCTCTGTGACTTCAAACTGGGTTCTGTGCACCCTTGAAGTACACAAGTTTTTCCCAAGTGGTATATATATGCGCAGCGAGTTTTAGGAGAATCTACTTCCCCAGCTTCCACTGTACTCTTTGCTAAAAGTGATATACTTGATCACTGCTGTGGAGGCAGGTGTGCTCTCAAGTTCTCCCGTCAATGGATGCAGAAACAAAGATTCTAGTGCAAGTAGTCAGTTTGGACGGCGATCCTGGGAAACACTGTATTGGAGTGGGACCTGAGATGGAGAAGGAAGGGAAGCATATGAAAGGTGTGTTCTCGATCTCTCATTCTGCTGGGGGGCACTCTGGGATCCCAGGTAGGGTGTGCATCGGGAAGGAAATGCAAATGTGGGCTGTGTGGCCTAGCAGGCTCCAGGCGAAAACATCAGGTGAAGCCATGGAGCCATGGAGGGCAGTTCTCATAAAAGACACCATACCAGTGTACCTTTCCCACCTGCCTCTGTGCAGTAATTCTTCTGCTCCATTACAAAGAAAGGGCCTGTCTTTTGCCAACCTCTGTTCCTGCCATGGTGCACCAACCAAGGTGTAGTGTTCCAGGGTGCCAAAGGAACAGCTCAAGGTGCTCTAATTTCATGCCCATAGAGTCTTCTTTAATGAATGTCCCATAAACCTACCCCTATGCATTTCATTAAGAGATGAAATGACCATAAAATTTTACATTTTTGTCTGACAATGTATTGAAATTTATATTTATGTTTGCATCAATTATGTATTAGTAATTCATAATGATAATTCAACCCAGAAGAGTTTTATTTTTAAGTTTAAGGTCACAGGAAATCCAGGAAATTCTAAACTCTAGTTTATATGCATATTTATGTCATGAATTATGATAGGTCAGTAAGAGCATTTTAAACACAGAAGCATAGCACATTAGTGTAAAATTTCATAGGAAGGTGAGTAGAATGCAATTTCAAGGAAAAATACAAAATTTCTTGTTCATATTTCTATTCCATTGGATGTATTTTAGAATGATAAAACATCTTTATGCTAAAATGTTAATAGTTCTAATATGCTGAAACTATTTTAACATGTTGAGAAATGTTAGTTGTCAGATTAAGAAGGTAAAAGATTATATGTAGCCTTTCAAAGTTCTTGCCGGGAGGGGTATGAGAGCAAGTTAAGAAATCTCTTGGTCTAGAACACTTTCCAAATTCTTTGTTTCAATTTAGGCCAATGGTTCTCATCCATCGGATATTGGTGACTTATTTGTAACATTTTCATAGTGAAATGTAATAAATACAGAAGAGTGTCTAATTGGAAATGTCAGATTGCTGATTTATCACTAAGCACAATCCCAGGTAGCCATTACCACACCTAAAAACAGAACATTTCAAGCCCCCAGAGGCCCACCTCATGCCTACTTCCTTCTTCCTGTCCCAGGGGAAACTTCTATCTTGGCCTTTATGGAAATCCTTTCCTTTTCTCCCTTCATGGTTTTATCAGTTAAACATGCATTGCTAAATGATATAATTTTTCCTGTTGTTCCACCTTTAAATAAGCTCACCCACACAGTATATATTCTCTTGAGTCAAGCTTCTTTCACTCATCATTGTGCTTCAGATATTCATTCATGTTGATTCATTTTAACTGATATAGTTAATTGCTTGTCTTTGTTCTAAGCCAGTATTTCATTTTAGAAATACACCACAGTTTGTTTATGCATCTTAATGTTGATAGACTTTTTTGGGTTGTTTCTATCTCTGAGCATACATGAAATACTTCTGTGAGCATTCCTGCACGTGCCTCGGGTACACACTCACACTTTTATTGAGTATATGCTGAGGGATGGAATTACTGGGTCATATAGTAAGTGTATGATAAAGTCCAGTAATCAATGCCAAATGGTTTTTCAAAATTGTTGTATTAATTTATACTCCCACAGACAGCACCTGAGAGTTCCCATTGGTTATCATCCATTCTAACACTTCCTACTATATGAATTCTGAATTTTAGCCGTTGTGATGGATTGTGTCATGGAAACTTATTGTGATTTTAATTAATATTTTCCTGTTTACAAAGAAGGTTGAGCACATCTCTGTGTGTTTATTGACCACTTTGATATTCTCTTTGATGAGGTAGAGGTTTTTGGCTATTTTTCTATCAGGTAATCTTATTCTTTTTTAAGATTTCTTTATGTACGTCAAAACATACATTGTCAATTATGTGTTGTTAATACCTTGTATTTTGTTACATTTTCATTCTTTTAAGGGTGGCTTTTGATGGAGTACATTTTATCACTTTTCGTCTTTGTGATTAATGCCTTTTGTGTCCTGTTTAAATAACTTTTCCCTACTCCAAGGTCATGAAGACATTCTCTATATAGAATGTCTGTATATACTGTATTTTAGAAGCTATCTTGTGTTGTTTACTGTTTTACTTTTTGCTTTACAACCCACCTAATATTGATTTTTGTGTATGATGTTTTATAGTGTTTAACTTCTTTTTTTTTTTAAATAAGGAAAGCAAGCTGACCCAGCACAACTTATTGGACAATGTATAACTTTTTATGTAGAAAACAAAGTTGACCCAGCACAAATGATTGAAACTGGCTTTCTGCACTGATTTGCAGTGCCACTATGTCATGAGTCAAGTGTCCACACATGTAGGGCTCTGTTTCTACACTCTCTTTTCTGCTCTTGGCCAATTTGGCTGTCCTAGTGCCATTGCCACCCTGTCTTGTGGACTGTACATTTAACTTTTGTAGAGCAAATCTTCCCACTTTTTTCATCAGAATTGTCTTGGCTTATCTTTGCCCTTTGCATTTCCACATAAATTTTAGAATCAGTTTGTCAATTTTCACAAAAGTGGATGGGATTTTGATTAGGATTGCATTGACTATATGGATCACTGGATCAATCTCTGTAAATATTAAGTCTTCTGATCTATGAAGACTACACATGTTTGTGTGGTCCTCAAGTTATTTAGATTTCCTTTAATTTAACTCCCAATGTTTTATGATTTTCTGTATGGATGTCTTACACATGATTTGTTTGAATTTTTTTTTACCCCCTAGGTATTTGATGCTTTAAATTCTATTATAAATGGCAAATTTTAAATTATGTTGGGTAACTGTCAATTGTTGATAGAAAAGCAAGAAATTCCTTTCATATTATCCTTGCATCTAGGAATCTTGATAAATTCATTCTAATAGTTTGTCTGTAGATTCTTTTGGATTCTATACATGTATATCTATTTGACCTGTAAATAATAATAAAATCGCCTTTTATTTCCTTTTACTCATTTAAATTGCATTTATTTACCTTTCCTCTTTGTGCTGACCATGACACTTAGGACAATGTAGAATTAAGTGGTACTAACGGGTCTTCCTGTCTCTTTTCCCATCACAGAAGGAAAGCTTTTAACATTTTGCCATTGATGATAATATATCTTATATGTTTCATGTAGATACTTTGATTAGATGACAGTAGTTACATTCTATTCCTAGATTACTAAGAGTTGTTAATCATGAATAGGTGCTGAAATTTATTAAGCACTTTAGAAATATATATTGAGGTGCTTATTTTTTCCCCTTTTATACTGTTAATACAATGACTTACATTGATTAATTTTTTTTAAGCTCTGTCACCCTGGCTGGAGTACAGAGGTGCAATCTCATCTCACTGCAACCTCTGCCTCCCAGGTTCAAGCAATTCTCCTGCCTCAGCCCCCTGAGTAGCTGGGACTACAGGTGTGTGTCACCACGGCCAGCTGATTTTCATACTTTCTGTAGAGATGGGGTTTCGCCATGTTGGCCAGGCTGGTCTTGAACTCCTGGGCTCAAGTGGTCTGCCAGCTTCAGCCTCCTAAAGTGCTGGGATTATATACGTGAGTCACCGTGCCTGGCCTGATTTTCAAATGTTAAAACACCCATAAATCCCTAGAACAAACCCAAGTTGGCTGTGATGTGTTATCCTTCCCATAAATCAGTAGGTTTGGTTTACTTAAGATTTCTGCATTTATGTTCATGAGAAAGACTGGCTTATAATTTTCTTTCCAATAATGCTCTTGTTGGGTGTTGATATTAAGACTATTTTAGCCTTACAGAATGCACTAGTAAACATTCTGTCTTTCTGTTCTCTGGTGGAATTTGCATTCCATTCTTCTATCTCTCCAGGTATCATTGTAGTTATCTCGCTGAGATCTTCCACTTCACTTTTCAGTTGTGTCTAAAATGCAGTTTAACTGTTCATTTCAGTTACTTTATAGTTGAGTTTTAGAGTTTCCATTTGATTCTATTTTATAATTTCCTGTTGCCTGCTAAAATTTTTGATATTATCTTTTTGAATAAAAGCCCATGTCTAAGAATCCTATTATCTAATGCTCTCTGGATTTGTTTTTATTGTCTATTATTTCTCCTGGATATTGGTTCCATAGTTCTGTCTCTTTGCCTGGGAATTAGAGTCAGAGTAAGTTACAAAATTAGCCCAGATTCATGAAATGGAGAACTAGGCTCTACTGCTTGAAGAGAAGGCTGCAGGCACATTATAAAGGACAAGGATAAGATAGATACAAAGGGATGGGAAAGATACAATCAATCTACCTCTTTGCCTGATTAATTCCTAGTCATCTTATCACTGGGTCACATTTCCCAATTATCCACTGTCATATTACCTTTTTTCTCTTCTTTACAACACTTATCACTGTTAGAAATTTTAGATGTATATGGGTGATTCATTGATTAATATGCATGTTCAGTATGATCTTGATGCATTAATAGCATTCCTAAAAAGTTTCAAGGTATAAGGGGGCAGAAGCTGGACCATGTGGCCTACTCTGTACCCCTTCTCCTAGATCAGTGCATGACACATGCTGGGTATAGTAAGTATCAACAAAGCATAAAATAGAAATGGATGTACAGCCAACTAAGTGAGGAAGGTACTTCTACCTATGTCCATTTTACAGATGATGAATTGGAGGCCCAGGGAAATCACAGAGCTGGTGAGTGATAGCTCTGCAGTCTATCTGATTGTAAAATCAGTGCCCTTGGCCACTGTACCCTGCTGCCATGAAAGTAATTATGGGTTGTGTATTTGTTAACACTAAGGTCCCACCAGCCATATTAGGTTCAAATGTGAATTGGATCTTTTTGGAAAACAAGAGTTTTGAACTGTTACTGGCCTAACAACCATTACACAAGCTGTTGAAATACTTAGTCTTGTCTCTAGCAGGCAACACCAACTGAGAGATAAACTGGATTTATTAGCTTTGTGACACAGGAGCAAAAATGGCTAATTTGTCATCTTCCTTCATTTTGACTCCTGAATAGATTGCCAGCAGCAGAAGGCAGTACATTTAGAAATGTCCCTTTTACACCTGTCAGGTCAGTTTCTCAGAGTCATTAATCCCTACAGAGCCCCAGTAGACACAGAACTGGCTGCTCACTCAGTCTGTCCTCAGGATAGTCAGAGGGGTTCAGAGTGAAGATGACCACAGTGTGTCCCGGTCAGCCAGTCAGACATTGACACAGCAGCTGCCTGACCCAGGCTTGATCCTAAAGAAGACTGGTATAGAAAGCAGCCTTGGCTATGTTTTCACTGAGGTTTTGCTTTGGAGTTGAAAGAACAAGTGTGACCTGTGGCCATGGTTTTTATCAACTGGGAGAACTTGGGGAAATGTAATATTTCTGAACCTTCATTTTGTCATCTGTAATGTGGGGATAGATGATACCTAATACATCAACTGTAGAGGGTTAAGTACAGAATCAAAAAAATTAAGCTTCCTGATCTAAAGGAGTGCTGTTTTAGCCTGATCAGCATAGATTCCCTTTCTTCTCTAGGGAGCAGTAGCCCACATTTCCTTTGGAGAAACACTATTCCTTGACACTCAGGTTATGTGTTTTGGGTTTGCCTCCATCATGGCTCTAGGAATGGAACTCATGATCCAGGCCTGGCGAATCAGGATGTTCTATCACCCTGACCACAGTCCACAGGGATTGACTTGCAGATGGGCATATGATCCAATATAATCAGAGTAGTTCCTGGAGTTAAACCCAAAAAGATATAGGTAGGGAGCTGCTATTTGTTTACTTTGCCATCACATGGAGCCAGAACATGAAACCAGCAGAGATGACACAGAACCTGAAGATGGATAGCACGAGGTCTTGCTGATGTCGTTTAAATTCCCTGATTAAGCCACACCGGAAGACTATGCCTGGCCTATTCTATTAGTTAAACCAATCAACACCCTTTTCATTTTTGATTAAGTAATACTAGCTGAAATTTTTAAAGGGAAACTCTTCATATAGTTTCCCCATTTTACAGAAAATTGAAGTTCAGAAACAAGTAGTAAAACCTGTCTAAACATTGAGTAAAATGTAAACTCCCTGCAGGCCAGGCACAGTGGCTCACACCTGTAATCCTAGCACTTTGGGAGGCCAAGGCAGACAGATCACCTGAGGTCAAGAGTTCAAGACCAGCCTGGCCAACATAGCGAAGCCCTGTCTCTACTAAAAATACAAAAATTAGCCAGGTCTGGTGATGCACACCTGTAATCCCAGTTACTTGGGAGTCTGAGGCAAGAGAATTGCTTGAACCCAAGAGATGGCGGTTGCAGTGAGCAGAGATCATGCTACTGCATTGCAGCCAGGGTGACAGAGCAAGACTTTGTCCCAAAAACAAAACAAAACGACAACAAAAAAAAAACAAAACAGTAAACTCCCTTCAGGATCATGGACTTTGTCATTGTCAGGCCCTCTTCTCTGCATCTTCGCTCACTCTGGTTTCCTGCCTGATTTCCTTTTCCCTTCGTTCCACCCAATGACATCCACCCAATCTTCCAAGTTCTGCTCAAGTCCTTTTGTCTCAGGATGTCCTCGCTGAGTTTACTTCATCACATGTCCAACACAGGTCAGCCTATTCCACAAATGCACAGCTTTCTCTCTGACCCGTTCATGTCTCAAGAAGACTGCTCAGAGGTATGAAAGGTGTCTGAACACTGTAACTCTTTGCTCTTCATGTTCACAGGGACACCCTTTCTTGCTGATGGATCAAATTGTGTCAATCCCCATTGCTGAAGTGATATTTAGCAAGACAATGAATTAACAGTTAATTCATTAAGGGCACAACATCTTAGTACAATACAGAAGACATTTTCAGTCTGGTCTGTTTTGCATTTGTATCATGATAGTTTGTCTTTTTGCTGCCAGAAAAAGAGAGAGTTGAACACTATCTTACCTTTCTTGATCAATAGTTTTATAAATTATAAGACATCTTGCCTTTTTTACTCTTTAAAAATATAAATGACAAAAATAAGATCCAACTGATTAGTATAAAGTGTAAAAAAGGAGACATTTTAAAAATTGGAAGCAATTAAAGTTACCCTCTGCCTCTGGGATGGAGAAAACCTTTCTCAGCATAGGAGCAAACACAGAAACCATGAAGAAATGTAGAATTATAAAGATACATTTATATAAACTTGGAACATAAAAAATCACTACAAGCAGAAACAAATGACAATGACAAATGTATGTGATGGGTGAATACTATAACTTTCCATGCAACAACTTATTTTCCCAATAGAAAATAAACAAAAGCTTGAATAAGAAATTTTCAATAAGGAGACTATTGATGGCTAATCCACACAGTTAAAGCATGTTTATCTTCATGTGGACTCAGATAAGCCAGTTAGAAAAACAGTATCATTGCACTTCTAAAATTGAAAAAAAAACATGAAAATTGTATATTGTGTGTATCAGAATGCAAAAAAAAAAGAACCCAGATATATTCCTGATACCAAGTGTGAGTGACTGCTGACTGAACAGTAAATGTCAAATCAGAAATGTGTATTCCCTTTACAAATTTATCCAGAGGAAATACTCAGAAAAGATTCCTGTACAGGAATTTTTTTGAATTAGCCCTTTGTAATACTATAAAATTAAAAACAACTTACATGTCCAATAATTGTACATTGGTTAATTAAATTAAAATAAATAATATATCCACATGATAGAATTACCAAAAATGATGATATAGATCTATATTTATTGATTTAGAAAAATATTCCCAATATATAGACAAGTGAAAAAAATTAAAGCCACGAAGTCTACAAGGTCACATTTTTTTAAATGCTTGTAATAAACACTTGGAGAATAATACAAACATATATAACAAGACGATAATAGGTTGATCCCTGGATTCCAGGATCATGGGTGATTTTTCTTGGTTTTGTTTTTCTGTAGTTTTCAAATTTCTGTAATAAAGATGTTACTTTTTAAAATTAGAAATATTTTTAAAATACAAGCAGCATGCCTTTGCATTTATTTTTACTCATACAACTGGTGCCTGTGCCTGATAGATAGCACCCAATAAGGCAATAAGGACTTACATGTCATTGGGCTTCCATCGTATGGAAGAGTCAGGGGCGATTTGCCCAGCATATGGGCCAGTGGACCTCTTCTTTTTTTCTTTTTAACCAGGACTGGTATTTTCAGGCACAGAGAGAGATTTGCTCATTACCCACTCTGTCCATCCACCAACTGGGAACGGGAACCATAAACATTGTCATTTCCCAAATGGAAGAAGGTATGACTTTGAAGAGCAGAGCCTTTAATCAGACAAAACATCTCACTTTGCCCTAGTCATTAAACTGACTTCAGAGACAAAGGCCCAAGGCCCTGCATATGTTCAGTTTGTGTAAAGACAGTCAGCTGATGCCGAACACGGGGCATACCGGGTGTTTATATCAGAAGTAATGAACTAAAAGTCGGGCATCTAATCCTTTCCCTAGCCAGGAGGTACTTCCAAAATTTTAAAAGTCTTTTTTTTAAAGAGTAATAGAACTTTATAAGCATATTGGTCCTTTCATCTCCCTGAAAGTATATTCAAGGCATAATTCAGACCTTCACATTAGATCATATTAAGCCTAATTTGGTTCTTCAGCTCAGCAAAGAGCCTGAGGGCCTTTAGGAAGTTGTAAGAGTCATAGAAGTTAAAGAACCTGACTTTTTAAACAAACATGCATCTTTCCCATATGATAATGAATGTGTTTGAATGTATAGCCTGGGGGTCTTGCCAACATATTGGAGGATTTACCTCAATGAAGGGTGGGTCACTCCAGCAACAAAGGGATGTGGGGACAAGAGTACAACCCTGCTGGTAACTCCCATTAGATTTCCACTTTACTCTCATCCCATCGTCCTCCTTTTAAGTTTCTAAGCAGCAGTCATGCTGAGGCTGTTTTTGGTGAGCCAAGCGTATGTGGCAACTGATGGCCTCCAAATTCCGTACTGGCTTGCTCCAGGGACCTCACGTTTGACTACCACATTAGGATGACTTTCATAATTTTGTTTTTCAGCCACATCTGAGATCTTAGGTGATGGTAGTGATTCAATTCTTTTTTTAAAAAAAGACAGCATAAACCTCACTAATTGAGGTATGACGCTTGTGGCATAATAGAGAGGGCGTGGACTCTGGTGATAGACCCAGATTCAAATCGTAGCTCTCCCATTACCTATCTGTGTGTTCTGGGGCTCATCACTTAGCCTCTCTGAGCCTCAATTTCTTAGTCTCTGAGGGGACAGAGAGACAGCAATACATGGTTATCCTACCTCACAGAGTTGGGACAGATGAAATCATGAATATGGAAACACTTTGTGAACTATAAAAAGCTTGTATCAGGACTGTAATGCCAAATTTTGCTGTTTTGCTAGCTTCACATGGAGTCAGGTCTCAGGTGTCAGAGGCTGGAAGAGTAGCCATGGGTGAGTGACAGAGATGCTCAGATCTGAGTCGGGGAGCCTTCAAGAAGTGTCTCTGAGTCCATTGCAAACCCAAATCCTTCTTGTTGTGTGGAGTCAGAAGTCACCTTCCACGGCAGCAAGCTCTAGGACCACATGCCTGCTTTGATAACCTAGAGTTTTGTTATGATGACTATTGCTCAAGTTCACAAAAGTTGGCTGCTCTCTGGGACAAGAAAATCTTTTCAAGGAGACTCTGTTGGCTAGTGGGATCTTCTGAAGGGGACTTGGCCAGCAGCCACCCTCATTCACTCCCCCTTCCCAGGCTGACTCTGCATCTATTAGCATGAAAAATGAGGAACTGATTGGGCTTATATCATCTGTAAGTTAGCTTAGCTGAATCAAGATCATTTGTCTAGTGCACATATTCCCAAGGCCGAGGAGGGCTGTCATTCTGTTTTCCAGTGAGGTCATCCTCCATGTCTGCAGCGTTGACATCCAGCTAACCACAGGCTGCATGTTAGCAGACGACTTAGCCTTTCATCCAGGAGTGACAGGCCAACTTTGGAGTTTCCTTTCTTTGCTATGTTCGATTCTTTTCTGTTTTCTTGTGTTACCATCTCTTCTTCATCTAGTTGATAAGACCCTTGAACATCAAACAGAGGTGTCTAGCTTAACCATGAAATGTTCTTCCCATGCCGTCCAGGAACACATTTTCCTTTATAACTCATTTTGAAGCTGTTTTTCATGTGGCGTGGCATGCAGAATGTTTTTCTTTCATTGATGGGGCCTGCTCTTGGATCTCAAATGCAAACACGAAAGGGATGGTCAGCCATGGGCCCTCTGGTTGCACCACATTCAGAAAACCAAATGTGCCTAAAGTAACAGTAAAGCTCATGATGTCGGAAAACTTTGAAAATCTCAGTGCTGATCTCACCGTGCCAGTTCCCATGTTGGAGGGGAGATTTATGATCTTCTAACTAGGTGCCATGGTATGCTGATGCCCATTTGTAATCTTTACAATAACCCTCTTATGGGCACTGCCATTCCCACTTTGGTGGTGAGGAACCTAAAGCCCAGAGAAGTGAAGTAGCTCACCTAGGGACACACAGCCAGGAAATGCAAAGCCAGACAGGCAGAGCCTCACAGCACACACTCTTTGCACAGCTCTCAAATATTGTCAAGGAAAGATTGACAATGAAAGTCAAGGAAAGATTGAGCAACTTTTCCAGACTAAAGAAACGTGACAACTAAATCTAATATGTGATTCTGAAATGGATCAGTTTGTCATAATTGGCATTATTGGGACTATTGGTGAAACTTGAATGGGATCTGAGGATTAGATGGTAGTGAGATATCCTTGTTAGTTTCCTGCTTTCAATGGTTTTGTTGTGGTTATGTAAGAGGGCATCCTTAATACTAGGAAAGCCACTGCATGGCAACAGGACATCAGGCAGACAGCTTACTCACAAATGGTTCAGAGAAAAAACTCTTCGTACCTTATTTGTAACTCTGTAACTTGTGATTGCTTCCAAATTTCAAAAAGATAAATTAAGAAAAAACATTAAAAATATAGCTCTCATGTCCTCAGATCCAGAATCAAGTTGAATCTTAAATTCAAATCAATTAGAGTTTTAATGTCCTTTTCCCTTCTTTATAGGCTGGTGGGATTTGTCTTTTGATGGCAGAATCGTTGCTTCAGGAGGCTGGGCGTGGTGGCTCATGCTTGTAATCCCAGCATTTTGGGAGGCTGAGACGGGCAGATTATAAGGTCAAGAGATCAAGACCATTCTGGCCAGCATGGTGAAACCCCGTCTCTACTAAAAATACAAAAATTAGCTTGGCATGTTGGCACATGCCTGTAATCCCAGCTGGAGGCTGAGGCAGGAGAATCTCTTGAACCCGGGAGACGGAGGTTGCAGTGAGTGGAGATCCCGCCACTGCACTCCAGCCTGGTGACAGAGCAAGGCTCCGTCTCAAAAAAAAAAAAAAAAAATTGTCACTTCAGGAGTACCTGCTTGCCATCTTTCCATGATTTTTATCTTATCCCCTAGATTGGAGTTTCCCTTACCTCCAAAGTAAGCTAAAATTTAAAAGGAGTTGCCTATGAAGTCATGATGTGATGAGGATTGTGAGCTGGGGATAAAGGCTGAGAAACATATTAGTAAATCTTCACATTCAGACAATTATCTCAGGGGAAACGGAAAAAGATTTATAACTTTCTAAACCAGCTTTCTAAAACTCACTCCAGGAATGTGGAATAAAGCCCCTAGAGAAGTAGATAATGATTTTGTAGCTGTGGAGAGGATTTCCTCTGAGAAGAAAAATAGTCAACTATTGTCTTGGGACAACTGTATAAAAATGAGAATTAGATTCTCAGTCTTTTGATAATTGTGGATTTTAAAGAATTACAAAGGAAGAACTTTTGACAACATTTGCAGTATCTACACCTAAATGAAAAAGAAAATAAGCACAATACAACCAACCCCTTCCTTCCTTAAGTTAAAAAAAAAAAAAAGAAAAATCCTTCCACAGGGAATGGTTCTTTGACATTTGTATCTTCAGTATCCAGATAACTATGGTTAACTTTAAGTATTTTATAATTACTTTTTAAATTGCATTGAATTCTGTTAAATTATTTACATGTGTTGAATACATATCCCTATAAAATAGAAAAGTTATTGAATCTAAAAAAATATTTAGAGGTTTCCTTAGAATATTATCTGGCCTAGGGATCTCCAGATTTTGAGATTTCATGAAGGAGAAACAATTGGATGACTTAAATCGGAAAGAACTATAGAAAGTTTATGATTTCTACTTTAATCAATTAAGAGCATAAAATACAAATAAAATAAACATTATCCTTATACTTTTATAGTCTCATAATAAAGGGTAGTCCTTTAAATAAAACACCTTTAACTTTATGAAAACTTACAGCCATTCCTTATGTTTCTTTCAAAACTGAGGACTGGTAGACGTGTTTTCATTGACCAGCCTCGTCTGCCTGACTAGAGTTTGGGAAATCCTGTTCTACTCCAGCTACTTCATTTGCAGGTGCTGGGTTCAGAGGAGAGAAGGGACTTACCTAACTAATGCTGCCGTTTAAGGGAAGGGCGAGACCTTGCACTCGGGTCTCTGGAGTCTTAAGCCAGCGTGCTTGTCACTGCACCCAGCAGTTAGCTTTATATAGGTCTATCAGCTAGATTTCTTTAGGCTATAATCAACAGAAAACTAACTTAAATTGGATTAAACAATAAAAAGATTTATTGGCTCAGGTAATGGAAAAGTTCAAAGTATAGCTTCAGGCAAGGCTTAATCCAGGTGGCCAAAGCATGTCATTCCCAGGATGTGATTTCCTTTATAGTGTCATTAGCCACAGTCACCCTCCTAGCCGTTACAGGGAGTCCATATGTAGCAGCAAAAACTTCTGACTTCATGTCCTTAAACCATGAATTTCATAGGAATAGACATTGTTGCTGCATAACTACTGCACATCCTGGAAGTAATTCTCTCACTCATCAGGTGAGTCTGGGCTGCACGGCCTTAAATAATTGCATTCAACTGGCTTCTTAAGTCACAGGCTTCTCCTTAAATCTATCATTGTTGCTACTATAAGTTGGGGAGATTGATGGCTTAAGCCAATCAAGGCTTGCACTTGTCTCAGTCTGCTCAGGCTGCTATAACAAAATACACTAAACCGGGTAGGTTTTAAACAACAGAAGTTTATTTCTTACAGTTTTAGACACTGGTAAGTCTAAGATCAAGGCGTTGTCAAAATCGGTGTCTGGTGAATCCCCGATCTCTGATTCACAGGTGGCACCTTCTCTCTGGTTCCTCACATGGTAGAAGGGAAGGCAGCTCTCTGGGGCCTCTTTTATAAGAGTACTAATCTGTTCACCTAATCAGCCACCAAAGGCTGCACTTCCTAAAACCATCACATTGGGAATTAGATTTCAACATTTTAGGCGGAAACAAACATTCAGACGACATCACTTCTTGGAACTTGGAGTGGGTCAATTCCCCATAAACTACTCAGCTGATGATGAAAACGAAGTGGTTTCTGAGTGAGGAGTGAGAAATTAGAATAGCGTTTTATTAGAAGAAGAGTGAATGAATGCTGGGCAAAAAGATAAACACAGGTGTATATTACTGCTCTCAAAGAGTTTATTGCAGAGCCGAGTCTGGGCCGCATGGCCTTACACAGTTGGATTCAACTATTTTTATTTCCTTGGGACATTTTGGATGGTTTTCCTGAGAAGAACCACATCAAAGCTGCATTGGGGAGGTTTTTCCAAGAACACAGCATGGATATGTTCTGCCATCTGTTCCCACAGGAAGGCCAGAGGAAGATGTCTATGGGGCAAAGCATCCACCTGTTCTTCCAGGAACTCAGGAATACCTTCTTTCGAGTATTCTGGTGCTGAAGAATAGGGCACATCTTTGAAGCAAAGGGAACCACAGAGACATGTTGAACAGTGCACCTGGACTTGTTTTTCTGTCGCTTCCATCACCTGATCATCAGGAAACTCCAACACAACCCAACAGGCCAATGAGGCCCACATATCCTCATGCTTTTGGAAAGGGCCAAGCAAGACAATGTGTTCCACTTTGCTGCCTAGGACATCTGAGTCATTAAACCTTCTTCTAAAGTAAAACCCCAACGAGGAATGTATACCCCTTCTAATCTGAAACAGCTTTGCCTCAAGGCTTCCATCTTGAGAAAAATGTTTTGGTGCTCCCAGCATCCTTGGCTGGGGCTAGTCTTCTTGAGACTGCTTTTGAGCCTCGCTGCTGCTAAGTGCTTCTTGTAAAATATGGTAAATGTAGGGCCTCAGAAATGCTTTCCTTGAGGGAGGGAAGAAGAAAGAGTTGTGCAAGATAGACAGCTGAGCACACGTAATGATTGCCATATGTCAAAGGATTTTGGGACTTCAAAATGGACTTGGGCAGTGCTTTGCTAAGTGTTCCCATAAAACAACTGTTTTTATAGGTTTCTGAGGTCTTAGCAATGGAAAATACGGATTTCTGATCTTTCTGTATCTTGTTTAGTTTTACCATTCCTTTGTTCCAAGGACTTAAGAGACTATCTCCCTTTGGCACCAACCAGAACTTGATTTGGATCACCCAGTATGGCTCATGAATTACTTTTCTCATGATATTCCCAATGTTCATTAGCCTTTAGGAAAAATTGCCCTTGAAGTAAACCTTACAGACCTTGGAGCAGAAGTTGACAAAAATCATGACCCATGAGTCCCATACCACTTCTCCTATCCCTCTTCCCCTTCAGTGGCAAAATAAGATAATTAATTTGATAAGGGAAAAATTCTTAGGTCAAAGGAATGTACATAAATTAATAACTTCCTTTGTATTTAATCTCTAATATTTGAAATCTTTCTGTGAAGCTCTCCCCATAGTCTAAAATATCTCAGTTGGTATCTATATAGGAGGAAGAAGCAAAGATTCTTCCAATGGACCCAAGGGAAAGATTTGATTAAATTCTTCAAATCAGGGAGTCTGGGTGCTCTGCTCCTAAGCTCTTCCCATATAGCTCTTTGCAAATTGTAAATTGCATCTTTCCACTTAGCAAAGTTCAAGATGGGCTTTGCGTGTTTGAAGGAGGATTCGACAAAGTTCTTGCTTCTCTGAAACATACCCGGGACTCAGAGACAGAAATAAAAAAGTAAACAAGATCTCTATTTATTTTATTAAATGCTGTTAAGGAGATAGGCAGAAGAGTGTGCAAAAGAGTGACTGAGGGGAATATTGCCTTTTGAAGTGCAGCGGTCAGCAGAAGTCTTCCAAGAAGTTGATAGTGAACTGCACCTGAAGGATGAGAGTTGATGATGGGAAAGGTGTTCAAAATAGAAGGAACAGGCCAGATACGGTGGCTCAGGCCTGTAATCCCAGCACTTTGGGAGGCCAAGGGGGTGGATCATGAGGTCAGGAGATGGAGACCATCCTGGCCAACAGGGTGAAACTCCAACTCTACTAAAAATACAAAAATTAGCTGGGTGCGGTGGTGCACACCTGCAGTCCCAGCTACTCAGGAGGCTGAGGCAGGAGAATCACTTGAACCTGGGAGGCAGAAGTTTCAGTGAGAGAGAAGGAACAAACAGGGTGGAAGTCTAGAGGCCAGAAAGGGCTTAGCAAGGAATAAAGAAGACCAGTGTGGCTGCAGCAGAGTGAGCAAAGGGCAAAGCATGTGATGAAGATAAAGATGCAGAATAGAGGGGCTGTGAAACCCAGCTGGGCCTTGTTGGTCATGGAGCAAGCTTGGATTTCAGCAAACTCTACATACTATGAAGGCCTTCAAGGTAACCCGAGTTCAGAATGGATCTTTGTGCCTGGGATTTGGAAAGCCATATGCCATTAAAGGGAGAGTCACATCAGAAGTGCCAAAACTATGAGTTTGCATAAGAAAGCAAAGGCATAGCACATTTAAAATACTAATCATTAAAATGGTCCCCTCTCACACAGCCCTCTCCATTCAACACCGTTTCCTGTCTCAACCCATCCGGTCAACATCTTTGTTGGTTTGTCTCATGGTGGTGATTGTATAATGTAAGTATCAGACAACCCAATGTAAATACAAGGCAAATTCGAAAATTGAATTGCCAACTTTGACGCTGTAGTTCTTGGAGTCCCTCAGAGTTGAAGAATCAAGTTAGCTATAACCAAAGCCATGCACCAAAGAGAATTAGGGTTAAACCAAAAGAGAAAATCAACCAGATTTGAGGATATAATTGGGGCTTTAAAGGAGAATGATTTGAATACCAAAGGTTAAGATTAAGAGAAGCCCTCAGGAAAATTTATGAAATCTTTGAATAATTTTGGAAAAGAGAGAGAGAGGGAGACAGAGAGAGAGAGACTGATGGAGAGACAGAGACTTTATGACAATATCACAAAAGTTCAAGGCAAATTGAATTTTCCTCTTATAAAATTTTGTCCGAAAATGGGGGAAAAAAACACTCAATTCTTGTGTATTTTCTAAAACAGTAGAATTATAATCTAGCCCTGTACTTTGTTAAATAAATAAACTTGTTTTCATAATTGCCAGCTTTGTTTTTCAAGTTAAAGTCCCAAGTAACTGTCTTTTACCATTTATTTTGAAAATGTAGTCCTAAGTTTTGATGGACTCATGCTAATTCGCAGTGTTCCAGTACCAATTATCTTCCGATAATGAAGACCTCCTGTGCTCACAGTTAAGAATGTGCTGCCTCGGCATGTGAAGATGGTGGCCCTGAGTTACTCATCAATTCCTGAATACCTAGTTATGTCTCAAAGAGAAAGACGGCTCTTCTGACTGCTCATACCCTCCCCTAGTCCCTCACCATATGTAAGGAGCTGTCTGGGAAAAGAAGAAAGTTGGGTCTAAGACCCATTGACTTCAGCCAAATGAGTTAATCGACTGTAGTCTAGCCAGCAAAGGAAGACACTTACCCCCAAGAAGAATTATATTTCTGTTAAGCAAGAACTTTCAGAAGCTACATTTACAATTTAATAGTCCCAGGAATTTTCAGATGTCTGGATAATAGTGTAAAGACTTCCCAGATGGAAGATGTATTCTTCTGTTCAGGAATTATAAACATGAAACAAGCACTGGAAATTCTTTCCCACACTGCTTTTGAGAACGTCTGTCTGTGGATACCGCTTCAGAAATTTCCCGAGGCAGGGCCAAGAGCTTAGGACTTGGAAAGCAAGAGAATTGGGGACCATTTCCAGGGTTCTCCTCTTCCTCATTGTATGATCTTGGACAATAGGCTTACCCTCTCATTTCTCTCAACTCTGAAGCTGGGCATAGCAATTCAGAGAATCAAGAATTAAGGTGGCAGTACATAGAAAATGCTTGCTACTCTACCCATTAGCACATGTTCACTAGTGGTAGTAGTACAACAGTACCTGGAAAGCAGTTAGACCTGACAATTCTAAACTCAGTGTTACGTTTTGAAATGGGAAGATATAAAACTGCTCTAAGGATTTTGTTAGTCATGGTAACTTCTTCTCAGCTCATACTGCAAATCATGGAAGTTTCACAGTGCCTTATGTACCAAGCAAAACATTCCAACTTTATTCTGTAGGTTAGAAAAAAAAAAAAAAAAAAACTTTGGAAAATATTTAATTCATAGTTTTAAAAAAATAACTAATTATTATAATATTAGCTCACATTTACATGTTTATTTCACACAAGGCACTGTTCATAGCATTTTCATATAATAATTCATTTAATCCTCACACAACCCTATATTATCATTTCTCATTTTACAGATGGGAAATTGAGATACAGAGAAGTTAAATAGTAGAGCCAAGACTTAAAGTAAGGAAGTATGGCTTCAGACCCCGTGCTTGTAACTGTTAGTCTATAGTGTGCCACGGAAGTATCATCCTTGTATTTGCATTTAGAAGGGGCCCAAATGGAGACAAGGTTGTGAATGAGGCTGTTGAAAAAGTTCGGAAGAACGATGATGAAAACATGACCTACTTTCACAGTAGATGTAGCAGAACGCACAATTTCAAAGACCTGACTGCAGGCAGAAATTAAACAACACTACTTGGTGTTTGACAGAATCTGGGGGGGTTGGGGGTGGGAGGCTATTTGAAGGGGAGAGATGAAAAGAAAGAAGAATTAGGAGGAATTAGTGTCTGTCTTGGTTGGCCAATTGGCTGAATAGATAAGATTTACAAGGAAGTAGATCTAGAAATAGAAAGGAGGATAAGAAGTTCAGTTATGGACAAGAGGTTTGAAGTTCTTGAAAACATCCACAGAGAAAAGTTAAAGGGTTATTTAAGCCAGAGAGTTGTTAGAAATCCTAAGAAGGAAGCAACAGAGTTTAATATTTTTAAAAAATTAAGTAAATCCACAGAATGGGAGAAAATATTTGTAAATTTTAAATCTGAGAAGGGACTTATATCTAGGCTATATAAAGAACTGCTACAACTCAACAATAAAAAGAAGAATAGCCCTTTTTTTTAAGTGGGCAATGAGTCTGAACAGACCTTACTCCAAAGAAAATATATAATGGCCAATGAGCACATGAAAAGGTGCTCAACATCATTAGCCATTAGGGAAATGCGAATCAAAACCACAATAAAATGCCACTTGATGCCTCCTAGGATAGCTGTAATAAAAATGATATCGATAATAACAAGTAACAGCAAGGATGTGAAGAAATTGAAATACTCACACAACGCTAGTGGGAATGTAAAATGGTGCAGCCACTTTGAAAAACAGTTTGGCAGTTTCTCAAAATGTTAAATATGGTGTTGCCATGTGATCTTGCAATTCTATTCCTAAGTATCTGTCCAAGAGATATGAAAGCATGCCTGCACAAAAACTTGTACACAAATGTTCATAGCAGCATTGTTCATAATAGTCAAAAAGCAGAAACTCAAATTTCCATGAACTGATGGATAAATGGATAAATGTGGTTGAGACACACAATAGAATATTATTCAGCAATAAAAAAAGGAAGGAAGTACTGTTACATGCTTCAACATGAATGAACCTGGGAAACATTATGCTAAGTGAAAGATGCCAGACATTTCAGAACAGGCAAATCTATAGAGGCAAGAAGTTGATTAGTGGCTGTCTAGGGCTGGGGATTGGGGGTGGAGAGGAGGAGGGAAATGGGAGTGACTGCTAATGGATATGGGGTTTCTTTTTGGGAACATACAACAACTATTGAACTGTACACTTTAAATGAGTGAATTGTGTGGTATGAATTGTGTGGTATGTGAATTGTATCTTAATAAAGCTATTTTCAAAAATTAGGTACAATAGTATAACTAAATACAGCAGTCTACATCTATAAATTATGGTGTTTAGACTGAAAAGTTTAGGCCAGGCGTGGTGGCTCATGCCTATAATCCCAGCATTTTGGGAGGCCGAGGTGGGTGGATCACCTGAGGTCAGGAGTTTGAGACAAGCCTAGGTAGTATGGTGGAACACTGTCTCTACTAAAAATACAAAAATTAGCCGGGCGTGGTGGTGCGCGACTGTAGTCCCGGCTACTTGGGAGGTTGAGGCAGAAGAATCACTTGAACCCAGGAGGCGGAGGCTGCAGTGAGCCAAGACTGTGCCACTGTATTCCAGCCTGGGCGACAGAACGAGGCTCCATCTCAAAAAAAAAAAAAAAAAAAAGGCTGGGAAGTTTACCTGACACAACAGGAGCATATTTTATTCTGTCTTATTTTCCCCCTTTCTCTATTATTACTTACTAATAATATTTTCAGCAGTGGATTCACCAAGTTCCTCTCTATATTTTTCCAAATGAATTCTTTAAAAGACTCATGAGTGATATATATGATTACAGAAAAACTCCAACTCTCATAAGTTACACCCAACCAGCAAACAAATGAATCAAATTAATCTTAAACTGGCAATTTCAAATATTTACAAAGTCTGTCTTTTAATTCCTACCGTGTTTGAAAGTGGCATTCTGAAGGACATACTGAGTCATGATTGCATAATGGGCCCAAGCATTAGGTTACTGGTAACTGGAAAGGATTCAACTCAAATTAATTCTAAACCCATAATCTTAAGAGTTTACAAACAAAGGCTGCACTTTAATTCTGGTGGGTTTAGAAGTTTTCTTCCAAAACCTTGTCCTTTCATATTCTTGTTATTCTACAGCACCTATCACCTCCCGACACCAGACGGTTTTCCATCATCAGACCTTGGAATAATTTCATTCTTTCTAAAACCAAAAAGCAGTCCTAGTTCCAAACTGCAATTCATTAGGACAGTTCCACGGCGTTTGTCAGGCCTCCTGCCACAGGCTTTCACCAAAACGGTTTTCATACATGTCCATGGGGCAATGGTCTGCATCCACTTAAGATGCCTACCATGTGGTTGGGAATTTTTATTGCTGATTTGGAAAGGGGCAGTGTGAGGTTCAGACAAGAACCTCGCTGCTCAAACTGGAGTCTGTGGGCGACAGGGAGGGGATGCACGAGAGCTGGTTCTGCAGGAGTTCTGGGAGGGTAAGATGAGTCAGAACATGGCTACCAGCTAAGGTCTTGAGGCTTTTTTTTTTTTTTTTTTTTTTGAAACAGAGTCTCACTCTTTTGCCCAGGCTGGAGTGCAATAAGGCAATCTTGGCTCACGGCAACCTCTGTGCCCTGGGTTCAAGCAATTCTCCTGCCTCAGCCTCCCGAGTAGCTGGGACTACAGGCATGCATCACCACACCTGGCTAATTTTTTGTATTTTTGGTAGAGACGGAGGTCTTGCTATGTTCCCCAGGCTGGTCTCAAACTCCTGGCCTCAAGCAATCCGTCTGCTTCGGCCTCCCAAAGTGCTAGGATTACAGGAGTAAGCCACCACGCCCAGGGGACTTTGAGCTTTATTTGTTAGACACAGGGAGCCCTTTGAGGTTTTTAACAGGAACACGAGATAATCTAAGATGTCTGTGAGTAAAATGTATTTCTATTGCATAGCATCCATACCTCGGCTGCAAATAGTGGGTTGTGTTAGCGAGTGCTTCCTGTGTGTCAGACACCAGTTTTACACTTGACCTACTTTCTGTCCTTTACTCTTCACAATCATCCTGTAGTGAGGTCTTCTGTTAACCCTGTTTATAGGTGAGAAGACAGCAGTATTTCAGGTAGGTTAAGGAATTGAGCCAAAGCTACACAGTTTATGAATCACAAAGCCAGGGCTCAAATTCCCATCTATCTAACTTAACGATTTATTCCTACCTCTGAGGGCGGGGTATGGCACCGGAGGCTGTCCCTCCAGTGAGGAGGTGGTGGGATGGTAAGGGAGGGTCTGGACACGGGAGGTGGGCAGGGGAGGGATGGATTTGAGTGGGTGGTTGCCTGAAGATCTTTCTGTCCCAGCCACTGTGTGAGTCACAGGAATACGGAAGCAAGGGTCTTCCCCTCACCTCAAGCGACTTCCTCTCTAGCATCGTCAGGCAACATCAGTGCTGCATTCACTGCACTGGAGAGATGACACAGGCTGGAAGGGCAGGGCTCTGAGTTCCTGCTGCAAAGTTGGTGTTGAAGGTGAGTAAGGTGCTGGGTTTTGAAATGAGGCCAACTGTTTCACACCCTGCCGGGCCATTACATTGGCCACTGGGCACAGTCAGACTGTTTAGTGACATCCTGGATACATTAGAAGCACATAACAAACATCACTTCCTGTTATTCTTCTTACTTCTGTCACCATTATTCCTTCCAGGCCTGGGCAGATTTTCTTTTCCTTCACGCTAATCCAGGGCTGTCCTTCTAAACGTTCAGGTTTACTGGATCCTGAACGCTCTTAGGAAAGAGTCTTCGTTTCACACAAAACATTGATGACTTTGCAGAAGGTGTTTTGGATGTTTCCTTTTGCTAAGCCCCAATGGCGTGTGTTGTATAGACAGGTTGAAGCAAGAGTCAAGATGCAATGGCTCACGCCTGTAATCCCAGCACTTTAGGAGACTGAGGCAGGAGGATCACTCGAGCCCAGGAGTTTGAAATCAATCTGAGCAACATGGCAAAATGCTGTCTCTACAAAAAATACAAAATTAGCCTGGCCTGGTATACGGTATGTGCCTGTCATCCCAGCTACTTGGGAGGCTGAGGTGGGAGGATCACTTAAGCCTGGCAGGTCAAGGCTGCAGTGAGCTGAGATCACACCACGGCACTCCAGCCTGGGTGGCAGGGCAAGACCTTGTCTAAAAAAAAAAAAAAAAAAAAAAAAGTATTTCCATGAAAGGAATGAACAGGCCAGGCAAAGGCAATCAATGGAGGACCCTGGGATGGTGTAGATAAAACCAGGGAAGAAGGAAATGGTGTGTATGCCTTGGCATCCACACTTACATGCTTGGTGAGCTTGGTAGCAAATCACAGTGAGCAGCTGAGTGTAGAGGTTACCAAGATGGACAGCAGGATATGAACACTGCTCTGCTGCTGACTGGCTCTGGGACCTTGGGCCCCTGAATTTATCTCCACATGCCTTAACTTTCTCTTCAGTAAAATGGGAACAATATCAACCTCACAGGGACCTTTTGAGGCTAAATTAAATCTTGGCATGGTGCCCGGAATATGATAAATGTGTAACAAATGGAAATGACCAAATAAACTATTTCGAATGCAAGCCCTGGAATTTCTCAATAATGATGTAGGTACTGACATCCTTGCTTTACAAACAAGGAGACTGGGGTTTAAGTCTCTTTGTTTGAGGTTAAGCTTCTTGTGTAAAACGAGGATGTTTATACTTGCTTCATAGTGGCAGCTGTTGTGACAATTACTTATTCACAGTCATGTAGTGAGCACTGGAGCACAAGAGTAATTAAAGACCAAACTCTGTTTTTTGTTTTTTAATAGAACTTATATTTTCATTGTTAAAGACAGATGATGAAGACAGGAAAAGGCAGGGAATGGTAAGTGCTCCAATGAAAATAAAATAGAGTCATGTGATAGGAAGAAACTGGGGAGATACTGAGCTTCGGTGGCCAAGAAAGTGCTTCTTTACAAGATGACATATCAGTTGAGACCTGAACAACATAAGGTGCCATCTAGGAGGAGGCCCTGGGGAAGAGCGTTCCAGGCAGAAGAACAGCCAGTGCCAAGGACCTGGGGCAAGAGCAAGGCTGGCGTGTTGAAGGCTGGAACGAAGCCCTCTGCAGATGAAGGGCGGTGGCTGCTGGGGGGTTGGACAGGAAGGCAGGAGAAGAGCCTACTGATTTTCAAAGTCCAGGGAAACAGCTTGGATTTTTTTTTTCTTAAGTACAATGGGAAGATTTGTTTTAAAGTTTACTCAGAATTTTATTATGAAAAATTTTCAAATATACACAAGAATTGAAAGAATTTTACAATTGAACTGTCATATATTTATCACCTAAATTCACAGCTAACATTTGACTGAATTTTCTTTATCATATACCCAGCTATCTTTTGACTCACCCATTGATCCATCTTATGTTTTTTTCCTCTTTTCAAAGTAAGCTGGAAGATGAGCCAAGTGACACAGCACATCTGTTATTCATGAGGAAGATGACTTCAGGGACAAGAGTGGGGCAGTGAGAGCAGCCCAGAGAGCCTTGATGAGGCTGCTGGGATTGGGGGGAATCTCATGGCTTCTACTAAGGCTAGTGGTGGAGCTAGAATGTAGCAGAACAATTCTGAATGCGTTCTGGAGATATAGTCAGTAGGACTTTCCGGGAGTTTGGACGTGGGGTGAGGAAGAGAGGAGTCAAAGCTGATTCATAATCATTTGGCTTATTCTACGAGGTGATGGTGCTGGGGCTGGTGAAGCTGTTTACTGAGATGAGAAAATAGGGAGAAGCTGGATAGGAGGAGAAAATACAGAAAACAGGAGTGTGTTAAGCTTGAGACACCTCTGGCCGAGTGCAGTGGCTCACACCTGTAATCCCAGCACTTTGGGGGGCTGAGGTGGGCAGATCACGAGGTCAGGAGTTCAAGACCAGCCTGGCCAAAATGGTGAAACCCCATCTCTACTAAAAATACAAAAATTAGCTGGGCATGGTGATGTGCATCTGTAATCCCAGCTACTTGGGAGGCTGAGGCAGGAGAATTGCTTGAACACGGGAGGCAGATGTTTCAGTGAGCCAAGATCACACCACTGCACTCCAGCCTGGGCAACAAAGCAAGACTCCATCTAAAAAAAAAAAAAAAAAAAAAAAAAAAAAAAAAGGATTGAGACACCTCTAGTATATGCGTGTGGGGAAGTAAAGTAACAGCAGGATCTATGAGTCTGGAGCTCAGTGGAGGAGTTTGGCTGCAGTGGTGAACTGGGGAGTCATCAGCATGTAGGTGACTTAGGGAGGGAGGGCAGTGGAGAGAGAAGGGGTCTTAGGACGAAGTGCTAGGGCATGCCAAGATGGAAGAAGGTGGGGAGAGGAGGAATCACCAGCTAGGAGGGAGAAGGAGCACCCATGAGGTAATAGGAAACTGAGGGAGCCAGGGGTGCAGGAGAGCTAAGAGAATGGGTTTCAAGAACTCATGGTTGGGATAATCAGTAAGATGAGAGTGGGAGGGCAGACATCTGACTTGGCCTCACGAAGGCTCCTGGTGGCCTCAAGAAGAGCCCTCTTGTGGTGGGGAAGGAATCCACCCTGGTGTCTGTTGAGGAAAGAATGTCACTAGAAAGCATAATCTGGGAGCACTGGAGAGTAACTGAAGGAGTTTTACTGTGCAGGACAGGAGGAAAAAAGTGAGTGATGTTCAGAGGACGAGACTCGAGAGAGAGGGTCTTTTAAAATAAAAGCATGAAGGATTGCCTGTGTGCTCGGCAATGATCCCATAGAGGGGAAAGGACTACTGATGCAAAAGAGGGAGGTATCAACTCTATAAACTTGGGAGCAAAGTCCTTGAGGAGGTGAGAGGGGGCAGGAGGGGGCACATGAAGAAAGACTGCTTTTGACAGCACAGGGACACTGCCTGAGGGCATCAGAGGAGGGAACTGAGAGAGGAAGTACAGATGAGGCAGGTCAGTAGGTTTTGTGGGAAGATGGCGGCACCCCTGTGTGATGCTGGTCAAGCTACAAGTGCTTACACTGAAGAGATGGGGTAATGAGCTGAAGAGGTGGAGAGGGAAGGTATGACGTAGGTGTTTTAGAGATCAAGAAAGTGACATACAGTGTAAGTGGAGTGAGAGCATCAGGTCGTGGGTAGTGCCCATTTGAAACAGATGTGCCATCATGAATTCAAATGTGACTAGTGAGCTAGTTGTGTGTTTTGCTCCAACCATGTTTAGCTGCTTGGAGGAGGCAGAGAGTAAACAAAAATCTGCCTTTAACCAGAAGTTGAGGCTTAGTCAGCTGGGTATGATTAAGGGCGGAAGGGAGTTTGTGCATGATTTTAATATTGTAAGGATGAGCAGTGGAAAAGGCAGTGCCGCGGGATCCCAGTCCACAAGTGGCTAAGTGCAAAGGAGGGTTGAGAGGCATAGTTGGGGTGTCACTTCCTTAGGCTATTAGCACCTGTGCTGGCCAAACCAGGTGTGAGGGGATCACTGGCTTGACCTTTTTACATCACCACCCTGGCAAACGAAAAGACATTGCAGCCACTTAGAAATCTACCCAAATTATGCTGCCCAAGTAACTACAGCAAGGAATCTCCTTTCCCCTCTACAGCTAAGACAGGTGGAAAGATCGTTGTAGCCCAGACCAGACTCTGTTTCACTGTACAGCAGGAAAGATGTGGCATTCTTTTTAAGGTCATGGAAGCTTCCTAGATCTCCACCTGACACACTCAGCCCAGCCTTGAGTTGAAGAAGTCAGTTCCCCACTCAGGATCCAGTTAGTAAACTTCGTAAGTGGGCAGAGGGCTCCTCAAGAATTATGTACTCTCTGAAGAAGAAAACTATGGAATGCACATATCCTAGCGGGCTGGAACATCATTTGGCCTTTGAAGGCTGCAACACTATTTTAATTGACAAATTTGTAAGGAGCTAGTTGGATTGAGGCATCATTTATTTATGTACTTCTTGTCCAAAATGGGAATTAGTCTGGCTCAGCAGGAAGGAATAGTGGCAGTGTAAGTATGGTACGAGATGCAGTTGTTCAGAGCAAGAGCCGCTGGAATAGGTTCAGCCTTTTGACTTCCAACAACTTGCTTATCCTCTGTGTGCCTTGGCACCCTTTGTGAAATGGAGAGAATTGTAGCGTCTGTCTCAAAGACTTGTGATGATTATGTGTGTTAAGTACTTAGCACTGTGTTTAGCACATATTAAGCTCTGTGCTTAATAGTATTGTTTCTTCAACCTCCTCCCACTCCTCATTATTATCATTATTACTGTTATTTTGACTACCATTGAATTGTTAGTACATGAATATCAAAGTAACTCTGATAAAAGTGCAATTCACTGATGCACATGCATGATCACTCTAGGGGACAGACATATTGACTGAGGGGACTGATCTTCCTGAACGGGGTTTGGGAAGGTTTCTGAGTGTGTAGAGAGAAGAGAATTCTCAAAGAATGGCTCTTGCTAATGAAAGGTGTTATGAACCGAATGTAGCCCCTCCTTCAATTTATATGTTGAAGCCCTAACCCCCATGTGCATTGGAGATTGGTCATTCAAGGAAGTGATTAAAGTGAAGTGAGGTCTTAAGTTTGGAGCCCTGATCTGATAGAACTGAGCTGAAAGTGGCCTTATACAGGAGCAAGAGACACTAGATGTGGCTTGCTCTCTCCACCATGTGAGGACACTGTGAGAAGGCAGCCATCTGCAAACCAGGAAGAGAGCCCTCATCAGAAACGGACACTGTTGGACCTAAACCTGGAGCTTCTTGCCTCCAGAAGTGTGAGAAACTCATCTACTGTTTAAGCCACCCAGTTTATAGCATTTTGTTGTAGCAGCCCCAGCAGAGTAATCCAGGGCTCCCCTCAGTGCCCATCCCAGGTACTCCGCACCCTCACAAGATGGATGACCAAATAAGGAAAGGAAGGATGTGGTTATGTTGTGTAAATGTCATGTTGGCACTGGAAGAGAGCACTTGCAGATTATCACCTTTAGTATGTCTTAACTGGGTCTGTATTATTAATTGAGTTAATTAATCCCCATCACCCTTACTGACCTGTCATGTTTTGAGAGAGGTGAATTAAGGTCTCCCCATGCTGTGATCTTTATAACCTGCTTTATTCCCTATACTTATGCTTTAGACATTTTGATGGCTTCCTTTGCTAATAAGTTGTGCCCATTTTGCTGCTTTTGCTTTGAATTCAACCTTGCATATTTTTAACATTATGCACCGGCCTTCTTCTCTCTCACTGTCTCCCTCGCACTCTCTCTCACTTTCCTGGCATGTTTTTTGGTTGCTGAAATAAGAGCTTTCTGTCATAGCTCCCTGCAGCTGAGGATCATCATGATATAACTTTAAGCATGTACTTTATGACACAAAGAGCACAGGCGACCTGAGGAGGTATCTTGGCTCCAGACTCACCAGCTGTGTAACCTTTTCCAGTTACTTAACCCCTTAGCTTCAATTTTGTTTTTGATCTCGTTTGTTTTGAATCTGTGAAATGGAGCAACGTCTGTGTCACAAGTTCACTGTGAGAACTTGTGCGATCACAGATGTAGAGCCCCAGTTTAGTGGTCAATAGTAGCGACTGGTATTGTGTGGTCTTGAGAAAACACCTACCCATCTGGGAAGCATGCATGCCTTTATTATCAGAAATATTACTTTACCTAATTCATTTGCATATATACATTATTTTTACCTATCATCCATCATTAAATAAATTAAGAAAATGTGGGAAATTTGAAATTATATGTCAAATTGGGAGTACTTCTAAGAAAAAATAATTGCTTTAGGCTGGGCGCGGTGGCTCAAGCCTGTAATCCCAGCACTTTGGGAGGCCGAGACGGGCGGATCACGAGGTCAGCAGATCGAGACCATCCTGGCTAACATGGTGAAACCCCGTCTCTACTAAAAACTACAAAAAACTAGCCGGGCGAGGTAGCAGGCGCCTGTAGTCCCAGCTACTCGGGAGGCTGAGGCAGGAGAAACCCGGGAGGCGGAGCTTGCAGTGAGCTGAGATCCGGCCACTGCACTCCAACCTGGGCGACGGAGCGAGACTCCGTCTCAAAAAAAAAAAAAAAAAAAAAAAAAAAAAAAATAATTGCTTTAAAGAATTCAACAATTTATAAAATGAAAAGAGACAAAATGTTTTGTCCAGTATCGATTGTGTCATGAATTAACCGAGAACTTTGTAAGTGAAGTGTATTTCCTCCGCACCTCCCACTGCCTTTTCAACTCTAATTATAATCACCCCTCCACCTCCTACCTACTAAACTCTTACTGCACTGAGACTGTTAGCAAGCCCAGGGACAGGTTTCATTCAGTAGATCGAGGGTGAGGCTTAGAAATGGAACAGCCCAGGCTGTGTGCGGTGGCTCATACCTGTCATTCCAGCACTTTGGGAGGCCGAGGCAGGTGAATCACCTGAAGTCAAGAGTTTGAGACCAACCTGGCCAACATGGTGAAACCCTGTCTCTACTAAAAATATAAAAGCCAGGCGTGGTGGCACACACCTGTAAACCCAGCTACTCGGGAGGCTGAGGCAGGGGAACTGCTTGAACCTGGGATGGGAAGATTGCAGTGAGCTGAAATTGTGCCATTACACTCCAGCCTGGACAACAAGAGTGAAACTCTGTCCAAAAAAAAAAAAAAAAAAAAAAAAAATGGAACAGCCCAGACTTCATCACTGTGCAATATAACCATGTAACAAAACTGTACTCATATCCCCTACATTTATACAAAAAAAGAGAAATGTATATTCTTAGAAAGTTCTTCAAATGTTCTTGAAATCCCTGAAATGTTAAGTGCAAAGTATGATGTGTCTCATGTCTCCAGGGAGCTGTAGCTTTCTTTAGATTCTCAAAGGGGTTCTTGACCCCAAAAAGGTTAAGAACACTTGTTATAAGCCACTGGTTTTCCAACTTTACAGCAATCTTAGTAGTTTTAAACCAGAAGAGAGGAGGGGAGTTCAGTATAGCATAAGGTGATATAGTAACTTTGTTTTTAAAAAATTGGTCCAAATACCTGTAATTGGATATATATGTGTGTGTGTGTCTGTGTATAGTGATATTGTTTCTAAGTAATTTGGTAGTAGTATTATTACCAGAATGAGTATGAGGTATTAAAATAATGGTAAAAATGATTACAAGAGTACCAGCTAAAAATTATTGAACTTACTGTATACCACATCCTGGTATCTTGTGCAACTAGAACTGCTACCCGATTTAGATATATTGTTCCATTTAAACCTCAGAACAACTGTGAGATGAGTTCTGTTATTAACCCCATCATACAGATGAGAAAACTGAGGGTTAAATCTACCAGATGTTTTGACAAAATCACTCAAGGAGTAAGTCGTGAAGCTGTGACTCAAACAAGACTTTGCATTATATAATATTCATTATATGCTTTTTGGCAGTGTTAGAGTAGTATGTCGAACATGACATATTGTAGTATAACAACACTAAAACTAAAAATAATACTAACACGAACTAAAATAACACCAAAATTATTAGCAGATCCATTGTTGTTATTGCTACAAGTTAAGGAAAGGTGCACGTTATATTTTAGTACATATTGTCTAGCAGCAAGCAGATGATGAATAATTACAATATAGCTAGCTCCATGAATGTAACTGTTGCCATCCATTTTGGAGATCTCAATTCATTATGACATCACTGTTGTGTCTAAAATGATAAAAATAAAATGTTGTTCACATCACTCTTTACCTTGGTATTAGAGAAAGCATATTATAGTGGAGCATAATAATATTCCTGCTAATAATGCAAACAATGTAGATCGCTCTGCACAGCACACTATTCATGTATTATTGCACTTGTCTATATGCATTATATTTTTTGCACTATATTATGGTAAAAAATAACAACATGTTTGATGACAAATACAGACAGCAGAGCATATAATACTGGTATAAATCTATAAATTATAAATATTGGGACTCTTATGTGTATTCAATCAGAAACTAAACTAAAATGCATTATCATTTCAGTATATATTGGAATAGTACCAATTCAGTACATACTTGAGTAGTATCTCTCTTCAGAAAATACTTGCTATGTAAGAATTAGCATGGTTGTGTTAGTATTTTTGCTGAAATTATAGATACGACACACTGGTTATTATATTGGCAGAACTGCTTCCATTTTGAAAGTAAGTATGACGTGGCTTACAGGTAATATTATCACAAATGCTAACATCATAGGACCATCATATAGAATGGTATAGCAAAAGGATTACTTCCACTATCAGAGATGGCATAGAACCTGAGAGATTCCTGTGTGTCTGGCCATTTGCATGTAAAAATGGAGAAGTCTCAGTCCAAAGTCCTACTTTTGAAGAGTAGTGATGCTTCTTTATTTCCCTGTAAAACTGCAGTCACAAAGGTGGTTTCTCAGATCCAATATACACTGCGTATAGACCAGTGGGCTCCATAATTGCACTTTTGTTGTTGCTACTTAAACTACAGGTGGCATTAGCATAGCAGCTGTATTGTTCTCATAACTAGAAGTAAGGTAGGATTCTGTACAAGGGAAGGTGGTGTTATTGTTTTAAAATGTATATGGAATATAATAATGCTATTGCTGCAGAAATAGATGATAGAGGGGCATTGTGGCGCTATGTTGTGGATTGGCAATATTGCTGATCTTTCTGTTAAAACAGTATATGGAATAATACAGTAGTAATGATGGTACAGGTTGAGTATTCCCTGTCAGAAATGCTTAGGACCAGAAGTGCTTCAGATTTCACATTAAAAAAAAAAAGTTTTGGAATATGTACATTATACTTACCAGTTCAGCATCCCTATTCCAAAAATCTGAGACCTGAAATGCTCCAATGAGGATTTCCTTTGAGCATCATGACACCACTCAAAATTTTTCAGATTTTGGAGTTTGGATTTTAGGATTTGGAATTCTTAATCTGGACCAGTATTATAGACAGTACACTTGAATATGGCTGAATGGAATTGCTGTTTCCTGAGTCTTTTTTTTTTTTTTTTTTTTTTTGAGACGGAGTCTCGCTCTGTCGCCCAGGCTGGAGTGCAGTGGCCGGATCTCAGCTCACTGCAAGCTCCACCTCCCGGGTTTACGCCATTCTCCTGCCTCAGCCTCCTGAGTAGCTGGGACTACAGGCGCCCGCCACCACGCCCGGCTAGTTTTTTTGTATTTTTTAGTAGAGACGGGGTTTCACCATGTTAGCCAGGATGGTCTCGATCTCCTGACCTCGTGATCTGCCCATCTCGGCCTCCCAAAGTGCTGGGATTACAGGCTTGAGCCACCGCCCCCGGCCGCATTTCCTGAGTCTTGATGATAGCACGTGGCATGAAAAGAAAGTGATGTGGAGAACGTTGACAGGTGGCTAAGTGAATAGAACACATGTTCTGGGATCAGTAGACTGGCTTCAAATTCTGGCTTTGTCCATCACCGCCTCTGTGACTTGGCCAAGGAGTGTAACCTCTCTGAACCTTAGACCTATCATCTGCAATGCATGCCTTCTCATGGCTTGAGCCAGCTTTGACTGTGAGGAATTACGTCACATAATGATTGTGAAGTGCTTTCCACAGTCAGAACTCAGCAAATGCCCTCATCTCTGTCCCGCAGTGACTGCTAGAGCTTGAAGATTGTGCGGCGGCATAACTAAATAGCATGCTCAAGGACAATATTGAATCGTTTCTCAATATAAGGACAATATGACTATAATTTAGGACTCTTCTTGATGCTCTGGCTAGTAGGGGCACATTACGCCATGAGTGACAGTATCTTATTTAAAAGATGCCACTCAAATATTTCTCTCTTTACTAGTTTATCTCTGACCATTTGGAGCTAGGATAATTAAAACATGGGTTGTTTGGTATAGGATCTTGTGGTAGAATTTTTATTAACAAGATTTTGACAACCTACCATAGTAGGATATAGCAGTAATATTACACACAATACTATGGTTTAGGACCACATGTTACAGCATAGTCTAAAGAAAGTAAGTGCTTTGAGGTGGCCAATGCTGGCAGAAGCAATGTGATTTTATGCTTCACTTTATTATATATAATTGTGGGAACAGAAATAAGATATTGTACTGAACTGCATTATGTCAACCTATACCTTTTGCCCTACAACTCAAGTAGCAGTAACACTAGCACACTATAGTGAATTATGCTGTTTATATTAAAATTTATATGACTGTAAGTCATTAGATTATACTAGGGTACTTCCAGCGTTTGAAATGCTACTTTTTGTGATGTTAAAGTAAAAATTATAGTCACATTTGTAGTACAGTACTTCCAATATCCATAGTACTGACACTATTCTAGTGTACACATCTGTAATGTTGCAAGGATGTTCCTAACTCATCATATTATGAGAGCTTCAAAAATTGGCAGCAGCGATATTCTAAATCAGGAGATTGACAGATTAGGCCTCACATATCAAGTCTGTCCTGCTGCCTCTTTTCTATAGCTCACAGAATAACAGTGGTGTTTACATTTTTGAATACTTGCAAAAAAAAAAAAAAAAAACCAAAAATCTCAAAGGAATAATAGTTTTGGCATATAAAAATATATGAAATTTGAATTTCAGTGTCCTTAAGTATAGTTTTATTAGAACATAGCTGCTTTGGAGCTGTAATGGCAGAGTTAAATAGTTGCATCAGAGACAAAAAGGCCCACTAAGTCGAACCCAGTTACTCTGGCTCTTTAAGAAAAATGTTTGCCGATCCCTGGTTTAAACAACCCTACATTGCCTGTAATGTGCATATGAGTGGAAAGAATTGTATTTTGAATGTAGTAAAAATGAAGCCATCGTGTCATATTACAATATGGTGTTTCTAATCATAGGCAACACAAGTATTGATATAATCTACTATTTTATATGCCTTTACAATGTCCAAATGCTGCTGAATTATTCCTGAGTCTTGATGATAGCACGTCACATGAAAAGAAAGTGATGTGGGGAAAGCTGACAGGTGGCTAAGTGAATAGAACACATGCTCTGGGACCATTAGCAGTATATTAGCATTAGTGCATAGTATAATATCCTAAACTAGAAAGTATTGGTATCTTGACTTACTACCTAGAAGAGGGAACTGGTGTCTGATATAAGATGGGACTATTGTACCCAGCTGCATATTGTTATGGTTAAGGGTAAAAGCGTGTAGTAAGGCCCTGTTTCTCACCGGCCCTAGTATCTTTGGGTAACTTGCTTGTTGAGACTGAGTGCATCCAAGATTTAGTGGTCCCAAGATTTACATGAAATGTTGTAAAGGGCTCTGCATAGTACCTTGTAAACAGAAGGTTTTGATAAATAATATCGTGTGGATGGTTTATTCATTCATTCAGCGAATGCTTTCTGGGTGTCACTGAAGTTGGGAAGTTACTCCAAGCATTGAGGATACAACAGTCAACACAGATGAGTCCCTGCCACATAAGGTATGAGGAGGGGACTCTGGCAGTAAATGAGAAAATGACAGATCCAAGTGAGTACCGTGGTGTGAATGAAACAGTAGGCAGTGAGAGAGCATTCCTGGGTGTTCGGTGGAAAACTGCTGAGGCCTGGATAAAAAGAAGGAGGCTGCCATCTGAATAGTTTAAGATATAATGTAGCTAGATTGCTATTTTATTCAATCTGTAGTTTACTCTCTTACACTATGGAAGAGATTCCCAACATTGATACAGTGAACCTCCACAATTTAGATGTCAATGGGGATCCTGAAGGTTAATGGCCTCTATTAATTTGTAAAGACAAAATCCCTAATAATCCTTAAGGATTAGAGTAGGGTTCCTCAACATTGGCACTGTTGAAATATTTGGCCGAACAATTCTTTGTTGTCGGGGGCTGTCCTGGGCTTTGTAGGATGTTAGCAGTATCCTTGGCCTCTGTCCACTAGATGCCAGTAGCACTGCCCCTTCCCCTACAATGTGTCTTCTGCCATTGCCAAATGACCCCCACGGGGCAATGTTGTCTAGGTCTGTAACCACTGGATTAAGGGAAACGATGCCTGCAAAGTCCCCAGCAGGAATTTTCGTCACTAGAAGCTGCATGTGTGTGACGAAGTCATATTAGTAGAAATGCCCCCAGCTGACTCTCCAGCAGATATGTGCCAATTAGAGACATCTTTGCAAAGCTTCCAAATTGCAGACACTGCAAATGGCCCTCAGGGGTCTGTTAAATTATTATGACCTCCAATATTGATAGTAATAAAGCTGTGCTCTTTCTGCCTATAATTTTAATATTTTACTAAACTATACAGTCTCCTATAACAAGAGCTATATTATTATCCCTACAGTGCTGTATTGTTCATAATTTAAATAATAATGTACATTTCCTCATCCTAAACTACTTCACACATTAAATAGCTTTTACCAACACCATTACAATCCTATTTTAGTGTGCTACATTATTCTAATTCTGTGTTCCTTTCGATACTGCTCATAAAAGGACGGCACATGGAGCTGGCCAGTCTTTAATTTTAGGACACATGGAGGTATCATTGCATTGTCTTGTCTATGCTGCATTTTAGTATTCTACCCTCAATAAATATTGCAATTGTTCTACTATAATTTTATGAATTTTACCTAGTATATACATACAATGAATTTTATAATTATACATGTATATACATACATATATGAAATATTTCTATATTTTAGGAAGAATGTTGCTATACTATGATTAGCTATAGATGCCTTCTGAATCTGTTACAAACTGTATTGAATGTCACAGCATATAACTTTAGTAACTGTGCTATATAATGCTGTATTACACTATATCACATTAATTAGTGGTAAACTGTACATTTTAATAAAAAGTTCTCTGATAAGTTACCTGTGGATATGTTTGGTATCAGTCATATTAATATTGCATACAGAAATCTCCTACTGCAAATTTTAGCAAGACAACATACTCTAGAGAGGGAAGAAACTATGAAATATTTGTTGGGGACAGTGGGACAGAAGTCGACTCAGGAAAGAATATGTCTCAGGGTGCTTACTGGTGTGCCCAGGTATGCTAGGCAGCCCACATGCGCTCAGCAGTTCAGGTAGCCACAAAAGTGCCATTGTGGCTTGTGTGTTCTAAGTGAGATATGTGGAGAAATGAAGACAGGAGAGGGCTGCTGGGCAGCAGACAGTGGCCTGGAAGTGGGAGGACAGGAATAGCAGCCGCACTCAGGGAGGTGAGTTGGCAGGCTTGTATTAGAGAGCGGGGGTTGAGGCCAAGCAGTTTGGAGAGACGGCAATAAGACCAGTGGGTAGGAGACGCGGATATGTCATAGTACAAAGTTGTTGGCAATTCATTCATCCATTCAAAGTACTTGATTGGCTGAGTGTCCTGACTCAGAAGCAAAATTGCCTGGTTTCTAATCCCAACTCTGCTCCTTTCCAACCATGTCACCTTTGGGAGCATTACTTTACCCCTTGTGCCTCCGTTTCTCCATCGGTATAATGAGGATCAGAATCACATCTACTTCCTAAGTGTGCTGTGAAAATCCCATGAGTTAAACAAGGAAGTCACTTCAAATGGCACCAGGCAGAGAGTCAGATCACAGTAAACAGTAGGTGCTAGCTTTGCCATTGTTATTCGTGGTTTTAGTTGTATTATAGGCCAGGCACTGTTCTGGGAGTTGGAGATGAAGTCACGAATGACAGAGGAGTCCCTGACCTTGCGGAGCTGGAATACAGTAGTTGAAACTGAAAATAAAATGATTCCAGATACTGATATAAAGGAAAAGTAAAACCAGAAGAGCGGGGGAGAAGAGCAGCTGTACCAGGGGTCTCTGAGGAAGGAATTTTTGAAGGGATCCTGGATGTTGGGAAGGAGCAGCTGCATGAAGACCAGGGTCTAGAGCCCTCCAGGCAGAGGGCACAGGAAGAACAAAAGCCCTGAGTGGGGACCATGCCTGGCATTTTCAAAGGCTTGGAGGCAGAGCCGTGGAGCACAGCGGGTCTGGGACAGAGCGGCACAGGATGGCGTGGGAAAGGGAGGAAGAGTCCAGAGCCAAGGCCCTGTAAGCCCCATAGCTCAGTGGATGCAAACCTGGCTTCATATTAACATCACCTGGGGAGTTTTAACAAAAACTGAAATGCCTGGGTTCTGCCCCAGAGTTTTTGTTTGTTTGTTTGAGATGGAGTCTTGCTCTGTCACCCAGGATGGAGTGCAGTGGCACGATCTCGGCTCACTGCAACCTCCTCCTCCCAGGTTCAAGCGATTCTCCCACCTCAGCCTCCCGAGTAGCTGGGATTACAGGCGCCCGCCACCATGCCCGGCTAATTTTTGTATTTTTAGTAGAGACAGGGTTTCACCATATTGGCCAGGCTAGTCTCCAACTCCTGACCTCAGGTGATCTGCCCACCTCAGCCTCCCAAAGTGCTGGGATTACAGGCATGAGCCACCATGCCTAGCCTGCCCCAGAGATTTTTGAAAGGTCCCTGAGTCATTCAAACACACAGAAGACTTGGAGAACCCCTGCTGTGGACTACAGTAAGGGATGTGTATGCTTTTCTAATTGCACTGGGCAAGGCGAGGATCAGATATTTGTTTCTGAAAAACTACTCTGGTTGTTGTGTGGAGAACCAACCATGGAGTGGGACTGGGTGGTCGCTGACAGTGGAAGAGAGGATACCAATGAGGACATAGGTCTTCAGAGACCCGGGACAGAGGGTAGTGACTGGGAAGAGGATGGCAGCAGTGCAGGGCTGGGAAAAGTGGTGGTCAGGTTTGGTGTTTGAAGGGCGGAGCTCATGAGACTTGATGCAAGGCGGGCTGTGGGGGAAAGCGCAAATAGGGTGGCCCCAAGGTTTGTGGTTGGAGTTGAGTCAGTGGGAAGAAAAAAGTTTCATGGAGGGAGATCATGAGTTGTGCTTAGGACACATTAAGTTGGAGAAAATTATTCAAGTTCCAAGTAGATAAATAGAATGTCCAGTTGCTTGGAGCTCTTGTGAGAACAGCAAACAGAGGTGCCTGGTGGGTCAGTTACACGAATGTAATCCCTGATAAGGGCATGAGGCACAGTGTGACTCAAGGATGCTATATTTATGCCATAAACAGTTTAACAAAAATGATGTTACTCCATCGTTTAAAATGAGACTGGGAGTGGAATTATACGCAATTATATTACACGTATTTTGCATCATTTGCATTAAATTATGAGCATTATAT